>NC_138983.1:11695790-12295790 GCF_964341445.2 Mesoplodon mirus | reverse complement strand
AGGGCAGGGAGGGGAGGCCTGGGTCAGCTACCCAGCAGCCTCTTGAGAAATGATCTGGGGGAAATAGAAGGGTGAAGGACCTATAGCTATTTTCCCACTTACTGTGTGACCTTGAGCAAGTCACTTAACCTCTCTGAACATTCCTTGTTTTGTTTTGCATGTATAACCTGGGGGCAATAGCGCCTGCCTCAATTGAGTTGTTGTGGGGAGTACGTGCAATAGCCCGTGGAAAGGTGGCCTGTATGTTTGCTGTCACCCTTATCTTTCCTCAAGCCCTGCCTCCCTCCTGTTTTCTTCCTACCCCAGAGGTAGGTGCTTTGCCTCTTTCTTTTGGAGGTGGGGACTTTGGCTCTGCCCTTACTCCCTAAGATCCAAACCGCCTACCCCAAGATTCTTTGGCCTTCTTAGAAACTTCAGATGAGGTGGGGGAAGGGAAGTGAGAGAGGAAGATGGATGGAGCAGCTGAGGCAGACGGGAGGGAAGAAGGCAGCAGCGAGAGGAAGGGTAAGACCCTGCTCAGAGAGAGAACAGCCAGGTGAGACTCACTCTTTCTTTCTCCTTTCTCCCCCCCTTCCTCCCTTCCTTCCCTCCTTTCTGGCACCTTCTCCATCCCCTGGTATTCTCACACCGGAAGCAGAGATGGCCATACAGAACAGAGGTGAGGTCAGGAGCATGGAGGAGGGGTGGGGGGCTGTTGATGAAGACTTGTCCAGTCTCTCCAGCCCACCAATTCCCTGCACCATGTTTCTGAAAATGAAGGTCTTTTATATCTGATTTAGGTGGGAAACTGCTAAGATGCAGATCCCTGAGCCCCTGAACCAGATCTCTAAGGGAGCCCTGGGATCTGCATTTTAACATGTAGGGGTGGGTTATGAAGCTCTCTAAAGGCTGAGAAACACCTCCTCAAAGGTGGGGTGGTCCTTGGGGGGGGCAGAGGGGAGAAAGCAAAGGAAAAAAAGTTAGATTCCCTCCCCTCTCCCACTCACTTGGTGGAAGTTACAGACAATACTCTTGCAAGGAGAGGGTGACGCCAGGGATGGCGAAAAAGGATGGAGACAGATGGGGGAGGGGGGATGCAGTGAATGTGACACCCAATGTAAGCAGCCACAAGCGGAAACAGTCACTTGCACGTTGCCCCCACCTTCGTGGCGATCTGAGACCCTGAATTTCTGGTCCCGGGATGTGGAGACTCTAGAAGCGTCCCCTGTTTCTGGGGCGTAGGGTCAAGGAGGAGCCCTCATCTTCAGAGACCAGCGGCCCTCCCCGGAGGTCCCACGCAGCGATAAACGGATACACATCTACCCATCACTCCCCCGGCCGGAGCCCTCCTGCCCTCCTCTCGGATCCAGCGTCCGTCAGGCCTTCTTCTCCTTCCACCGGCCCTCCCCAGCCCCCGTCCCAGCTCATCTGCATAAAGTTCCAATTAACACGTTTTCCCTCAGCTATTTACGATCCCTGAACTCGCTCCCGGCTCGGGAGCCCGCTTCCCGCCGCCCCCTCGCCCCTCGGAGTGTGGCCGCATTAATCCTTGCGACCCGCGCAGCTCCCTGCGGCCTAGACCCCGCCGGCTTGGCCCGCGCCGGGAGTCGAGGGGGTGAGGGGCGCGGCCCGGGGGGACGGCGGGGTCGGCCGGAGGCAGAGGCCGGGGCTCTCCGGGAAAAAGGCAGGCGCTTGCCCGCCCCTCTTTCTGGGAAGAGATGGGGAGGGGGGCTTCTCCTGGGAGACTCGGGGCGTCGAAATTCCTCGTTCCTCATCCTGCGGCCCCCGCACCCCTCCTCCTCCCCGCCACGTACCCTCTCCCCTCCCCAGCCATCTGTTCCACTCGGCAGCGCCGCGGCAAACACGGCTGCAGCTCGCTTCCGCCCCTGCCCAGCCCCCTCCCCAAGCTCCCCACCCCGGGAACGGGGAGGGAGGACACACCCCTCCCCCAGGAGGCCGAGATCTCTGCCTGCACCTCCCACCCGGTCCCACGCCCCAGCTGGGCAGGGGCAGCGTCGAGACCCCCTCCTTCAGCCTCGAGGGTCAGTGGGGCAGGGATAACGCTTGAAAGGATGTTCGGCGAAGGAGGGCAGAGCAAGCCAGGGTAGGGGTCTGGAGGTCGAGACCCAGCAAAGGGCAGACTAGTGGGTAAGGGGTGTGTGTGGAGGGGTGTCGGGGTTCCCTTCCTGGCTCGCCGCCGGCTCCCTCCCTCCCACCCCGTCCCAGCCGCAGCCACGCAGCGCCGCCTGCTGGGCACACCGAGCACCCGGCGCACACGCCTTGCTTCCTCCGCCTGCCCCACTGCTGTTCATCGCTTGTGACCAACTTCCACCAGACTGTAGGGAAAGTCAAGGTCCGGGACGGAGAGTGTAGTGAGACCAGGGCAAGGCCTCTGGGAACCCGTCCAACCCGTTGGTGGGTGCTGTCCAGTTCTGGTTTTGTAGTTTGCGAAAAGGGCACAGTGCTGCAAGCCAGGAGTCTGGGCTCAGAGCAGCCTGGTCTCTGCTGTGTGACTTTGTCAAGTCTCCAGACCCCTCTGGGCATCTATAAAATGGGCGGGTCAGTCTGTTTTATCAATTCCTAAAGACAGTTTAAGACAAAGGGAGGGCTTATCTGTAATACTGTCTTCCAGGGCTAAAATCTGGGGGTTCTCCAAGGGTTTTTTTGGTGTGTGGGGGGGGGGTGGGGGAGGATAAGGCTTTTGTGGTTACTCCCAACCCTGAGAGGGCAGCAGAAAGTTGAGCTCAGAATCTTGGGACCTCCTTTCTGCCGCTGACTGCCTTGGCAGACCTGTGGTTAGGACTCAGCAGTTAGAATGCCCAGGTTCCAAGCTCAGCTCCACCACCTACCAGCTGTGTGCCCTTGGGTCTTGTGCCTTAATCTGTCTGAGCTTTCCTCAATCTACGAAACAACCCGAAGACACCGACTTCTACAGTTAGGATGAAATGAGATACCTGTGTAGCTAGGACAGGCAGATCCTCAACAAATATTAGTGGTCCCTCCCTGCCCCATCCCTCCATTCTGTGACTTTAAGGTTTATGTCCCAGGACAGAAAGAGATGTAGGAGTGGGATAAAGAAGGTATAGCCTCCTGGAAGGTCCCTTGTCCTCAAAGACAGTGTCTTCCCTTGATGCAGGTAATTTTAAAGCCTCACTTTATTGCTAAAAGTAAATATGAATATAGCATAAAATGAAGCTCAAAATTTGCATGAAGTTTTAAGATAAAACACTATAAAGAATGTTACTTGCAACAGACCTCCCTCCAGGGATCCCTGGATAGGAAAGCTTGAGAGGCATTCCTTAGCATTCTCTCCAAAGCATCCTGCCCTTATCCCCTGTAGGGAGAAAGGCCAACCTCCCAGATGTACCCCAAACCCTGAGAAGTGGGGGGCAGGAGCAGAGGGCAGGATCTGGACTCCCTCCAGACACTAAGGGCAGGGCATGGTTGAGAACAGGGAGGTGAGCCAGACAGCCAGCCACAGGTGGACAGGCTGGCACTTCAGGTGTCCTACTTAATGCCCAGCTGAGCCTGGCTGAGGACGAGGAATGGGGTGTGGGAAGACACCCCCTCCCCCAAGACACAGGCAGGTACACACCAGCCAGTCTCTCACTTCCCTTTTTATTTCCTCTAAGATCTGCAAGCAGCAGCAGCATCAGGGAGGGAGCCCACCCTCCAGCCTCGGGAAGGGGCTTACCGCCCATGCGGCAGCATTCAGGACACAGCCAGCACCTCAGGCCCCCTTTCCTCTGAGAGGCAGGGAGTTTCATACCCACATGCACACACACATGCCTGCACACTCTGGACACTGCACAGCTGAGATCTTAGGGGTCGCCTGTTCACTGATCCCACACGCCCCCAGGAAGCAGCAGCAGGTAGACCCCTAGGCCCAGAGAAAGGGCAGGGCTGCACCCTGGTCTCCCCCAATCCCAGGAGCAAGAAGGTCCGATCCTAGCACGGGGGACATCTTCAGTCAATGGAGCACTGCTTTGGGGATTTTTTTTTTTTTCCTTTTTAACAAGTCCCTACAAAAATAGAACTTCTCTTGGTATTTATAGATCCCCGGCGCCTGGCTCTGTGCGGAGGTTACAGGTAGAAAAGCCACGAGGCATTCCCTTTGGCTGCTCAGGCCTTGACTGCCTGTCACCCAGGCCCCTCAGAGGCCTAGGCAGTCACCTCAGGGCTGCCAAGCACCTTCAGGGGGCCCTCCCAGTGGGTGATGTACTCCCTCTGGAGCCGGGTGCGATAGTAGAAGAGGTAGCAAGGTAGCAGGAATCCCAGCAGTGAGAACAGCAGGAGGCCCAGATTCACCTTTAGGGCAAAGAGAGAGAGAGAGAGAAAAGAGAGTCAAGTGGGTACCTGTTCACCCTCATCACCCTCAGGGATCCTCCTTAGCCTCCCACAGGGAGGAGAAGGCAGCCATTTTTAGTCCAGGTCCTGGGCCAGAATGATAGATCGAGCTAGTACTTGCTGTGTGCAATCACTCTCCACCAGCATCTCACTGAATGTTCGGCAGCCTTATAAAGTGTCAGAGCCTGGTTTGAACCCCAGCTAATGCTGGTGCCCAAATGATCTGGTGCCATCTGGGTAGCCTGGGCTGGGAACCTCGACCTTTGAGGGCATTGGCAATGGGATCCCATTGGGAGTGGTGCTCCCAGGCAGTTAATAGCACTGGGGTGCAGCCTGGGATAGAAGGCCTGGGTCCGAGCCCACCTCCCATGGGCTCAGACCCAGCGCACATCCCACCCTGCGTTACTCACGGTGTGGCTCTGGGCAAGTCATCCTAATTCGATGCACCTCCTTCTCTGGGCCATTGTGGCAACGTGCAGTACAAAACACACGGTGCGCTTGGCACCTGGTGAGCACTTGGGAAATGGCAGCTGTCATTTCGTCATCATTCTGGCAGGATGGTCTTGGGGAGTGGGTGGGCCCTCGAGGCAGATATCAGCTTTAGGGAGGTGAGGTGAGCTCGATGTAAAGAAAAGCCTTTCCAACAAGACCAACAGCTGCCTCCTTGTACAGGACCGGCACCCCATCGCTGTGGGCGTTTGACTAAGAGGGTCTGGAGGAGCCCCTTTCTAGGGGCTCTGGAGAGAAGACCGCTGCATCGGGTGGAACTGGACTGGATCAGGACTGGGTTACTGTACAAATCACCTGGGAGCTTCCTGGGCCCAGGCCAAGAGATGCTGATTCAGTAGGCTGGGGAATCTGTGGGCGGGTCTGATGGACAGCCAGCTTGGGAACCCCCTGATTAGAGACCTCCAAGGTGCCTCCTGGCTGAGATAAGAGCGAGGGACCCCATCCCATACAAGAGCCCCCATCCTCAACTCCTTGGGTGCACCAAGAAGGGGATCCTGTTGCCCCCATGCCACCCCACCCCCACGACTTCTCACCCAGAAGGGCTCTCCTTTCAAGGGTCCCACCATGGCCATGAAAAGCGGCTGCTGGAGCAGGGCAAACACAGCACTGATGAGGGACTGCAGGCCCGTCAGTGTCCCAAAGTGGTTGGACGGGTACCTGTCAATGAGAGGAGGGAGGGCATCGTGAGGGGCGTGGTCCTCTCCAGCCCCACCCTTTGTCCCGTCCCTCTCTAGATATCACTCTTCGTTAGCCAGGCAGGGCAGAGCTTAAGAGTTCAGGCTCTCTGCACAGTGCCCTGGCCTCGAGGGTGTATGCTGTGACTTCAAGGCTACTGAGCTGGGTTCGGACACCTACTGTCTGTGTGATAACAGCAAGTTACTCAACCTCTCTGAGCCTCACTTCCTTCCCGAAAAACAGGGATAGCACTAACCTCGCTGGGCTGTTTGTTTATTCTTTTAACACATATTTATTGAGCTCCTATGACGTGCCAGGTACTGTTCTAGGTGGATGGAGATACAGCAATGAACCAAACAGATATGGAAGTGGCGTTCTGGCGATGGGTGGGGGGTTGGGGGGCGGCGTGCAGGTGGTCGTCACACAACAAGCAAGAGAAATGCACCGTTGGGACTTCCCTGGCGGTCCAGTGGTTAGGGCTCTGTGCTTCAACTGCAGGGGGCACGGGTTCGATCCCTGATCTGGGAACTAAGATCCCGCATGCTGGGCGTGGCCAAAAAAACAAAACAAAACCGAAAACGCACAGTGTGTTAGAAAGTGGTAAGTGCTATGGAGAGAAGTTCAGCAGAGAGAGGGGGGTGAGGGTATCTAGGGGGTTGCGACTGTAGACAGGATGGCCAGCAGAGGCCACTGAGACAAGGACAGCTGGGGAAAGGCCTGGAGAAGGTGAGACGGCTGGGAGCCTTGTGGATATCTGGAGGAAGCACGTGCCAGAAGAGGGGACAGCAAGTCCAAGGGCCCTGAGGAGGGAACACACATAGGGCTTCTGTGGCATGAGGCAGCCATGTGGGAAAAGGGGGTGAGCGAGGTGGGGAGGCGAAGGAAGAGGTCCCTGGGGTGGGGGCCGGACCCTGTAGGGCCTTTTAAGCCACAATGAAGCCTTTGGCTTCTTCTCTACGTGAGATAAGACGGGCAGTCGTGGAGTGACGTGAAGAGACTTATGTCCTAACAGGTGTCTCCAGCTCCTGTGTTAAAAATAAGGAGGGAAAGCAAGGGCGGACGCAGGGACGGTCAGGAGGCGGCGGCAATAATCCAGGCCAGGGGGTGGCACCGCTGGAGATGCTCGGAAGGGCTGGGTTTGGAGTCTGTGGAATGCGGAGCGGGCAGGCTTGCTGGTGGACTGGATGTGGGCTGTGAGGAATGAGGGCGTGGAAGCAAGGAGACTCCAGGGTCCGGCTGGGGCTGCCCTCTGAGGTCTGAATGAGGGCGTGGGGTCAGCATCTCACGCCACGCCCGTGATGGAGTAATAAGCGCGCCAGGACAGTTACAACTTTGTCACCGCTCTTTTACTCCATCACACCCTGGAGAGACCCTCAGCCGTGGAAACCAGAAGGAAAAGGGAAAAGGGAACAGGGACCAGGGCCAGGGGGGTAGGGCAGGCTAGGGGGTTGTTCGACATGAAGCAGGAAAGGCAGGAGGCAAACGAGACTGCTGTCTGGAAGTTTCGACAGGGCTGGCGCGGGGAGAGAGGCCACTCCTCCAGGGGCCGTTCCCGAGAGCAGACATAGGACCCAAGTGTCATGCACCCAAGGGTCTCAGCTGCCCCTGAGGGAAGACGTTTCGGACAGTGGGGCGGGCTGCCTTTGAGGAAGTGAGCTCCCTGTCATTTGGGAGCTGGGGGGAGGGCAGCAAGCCAGACAGCCTCCAGAGCAGCCTCACCAGCCCTGACACTGCAGCAGTCCAGGGAGGCTGTGGAAGGGCGCGCTCAGGGGAGCCCAGGAGCCCAGCTGACTCACACTGCTGCGTAGAGGCCTCCACAGGCCGAGTGGTAGAAGCCTCGGACCATGGTGTGCAGGACAAAGGTCAAAAACTGAAACCAAAAAGAGAGCGGGGAGAGCTGAGAGCAGTGCGGACACAGGAGGAAGGCCGGTGACGGTGAGGAGGAGAGCGGAGCCTGCACACGCCTGCCCCCTCGCCAACCCGACCTCCTACAAACACTTCCTGGAGAGCCCAGAAAACAGACCCAGAGGACGGGAGCCCTGCTTCCTGGAAGGCACCTACCCGGTGAACCATGCCTGGGGCGGCACTCTGCAAGGCAGGGACAGCGGGGAGGATGGAAGTCGGTACCTGGAGGTGTAAGTTGTTGATGAGGCAGGTGATGCCGAAACCCACGAGCAGAAGGTTGGTCAGGGTGAAGGCGTTGATGGCATTGGTGAGCTTCTGGATCTTGCGGTAGCGTGGTCTGACGGACTTGGTGGCCACCCCGTCCCTGAGGAGAACAGGCCAACAGGCCATCACCGGCCGCTGCCCCGACCTCCTTGGCGGCCCTCCCCACCCCCTGGGTTCTCAGCCTGGTCCCTCCCCTTTCAGGGTAGCAGAAAAGGGAGAAAGTCATTCCTCCAGCCCTGTGTTTCTCAAAGCATGGCTCCCCCAGCATCATCTGGAGCTTTTCTTTAAAATGCAGATGCCAGGGTCTTGCCCCAAACATCAGAATCTCAGGGGGTGGGCGCTGGAATCTGCATTTGGAAAACTATCTCCTATTTCATGAGCACAGAAGTCTGAGAATCGAGGATGGGAAGGAAGGTGGAGAATGGGGAGCTCTCACACCATCTCTCATCAGAAACCCCCACCAAAGTGTCCCTGACCACCAGCCTAGACAAAACTAGATGACACTCTAGGGACAGCCGCTTGGCCCCTGACTGCCCAGCAAGCCCCTCCCTCTAGCATAATCAAGGGCTCTGAGGCTGGCCCAAAGGAGAGGTCAGCAGGCTGAGACAGATGAAGACAGGCTGCCCACTGGTCCGAGAGAAGGGCCCTGCTGATGGACCATGGCCGTCAGAACAGAGCGTAGAGGAGGAAGACTGGGTACCAGGGCCAGGGAGGGAAGCCGCATCCTTAGATGACTTCTCTCCTAGTCTCCCTCTCCCATCCTCTCAGGACAAACAGGACCGTTTGGATCAACACAAAAAGAACACAAGCGGTCAGAAGACCTTCGTGTAAGACCCAGTGGTGTGGGACTTCCCTGGTGGCGCAGTGGTTAAAAATCCGCCCGCCAATGCAGGGGACATGGGTTTGAGCCCTGGTCTGGGAGGATCCCACATTCTGTGGAGCAACTAAGCCCGTGCGCCACAACTACTGAGCCTGTGCTCTAGAGCCCACGAGCCACAACTATTGAGCCCACGTGCTGCAACTACTGAAGCCCGCGCGCCTAGAGCCCGTGCTCTGCAACAAGAGAAGCCACCGCAATGAGAAGCCCGCGCACCATGACCAAGAGTAGCCCCCGTTCTCCGCAACTAGAGAAAGCCCGCGTGCAGCAACGAAGACCCGAGGCAGCCATAAATAAATAAATAAATAAAATGTGGTGGGGAGAAAAAGACCCATTGGTGGTCTCCAGCCCACAGGACGGCCCCGATGATCCTCGCATCCTGCATTCACACCCTGGTACGGTCCCCTTCTACAAGGTTCCAGAGTTACTCTGTGTGCCTATAGAAGACAACCTCACTCGTGTATGTCACTTCTGAGATGACGTCATGAAAGACCTTGTAGCTTCTGTCCTGGTGTCCCTCCCTTAGCTGTCTTGCTCTGGGGCCAGCCAGCTTCTGTGTCACGAGCAGACTATAGAGAGGCCCAGGTGGGGAGGAACCGAACCTCCTCCAATGGGCACATGAGTGAGCTTAGGAGTGACTGTCCAACCCCAGTCAGTACTTCAGATGACTGTGGCCCTGGCCAGCAGCTTGACCACAACCTTATGAGAGACCCTGCTATGGTCTGAAGGTTTGTGTCCTCCACAAATTCTTACGTTGAAATCCTAATGCCCATGTGATGGTATTAAGAGGTAGGGCCAGGAATTCCCTGGCGGTCCAGTGGTAAAGACTCCAAGCTTCCACTGCAGGGGGCCCGGGTTCGATCCCTGGTCAGGGAACTAAGATCCCACAAGCCGCGTGGCATGGCCAAAAGAAAACAACAACAACAAAAAATAGAGGTAGGGGTAGGGGCTCCGGGATTTGACTTGTGCCCTTATAAAGAGGCCCCACAGAGCTCCCTAGGTCCTTCTATGTGAAGACACAACGAGAAGTCTTCCACCCAGAAGAGGACCCTCTCCTGACCATGCTGGCACCCCGATCTCAGACTTCCAGCCTCCAGAATTGTGAGAAATAAATTTCCATTGATTATAAGCTACCCTGTCCATGGTATTTTGTTATACCAGTCTGAACAGACTCAGACAGACTCTGAGACAAAACCACCCAGCTAAGTCATTCCCAGATTCCTGACTCTCAGAAACTATGAGATAATAAATGTTTGTTGTTTAAAGATGCCAAGTTTGGGGGTGATTTGTTATACAGCAATAGATGTCTAATACACCAACTCTATCTCTTTCTAACCGTAAGAAGGCTTTAGAGTGTACTCTTTACAACAGAGGTTCTGGAACCTACTACTAAATACTGTGTGATCTTGGGTAAGTTAGTTAACCTCTCTGTATCTCAGCTCCTCATCTGTGAAACGAGGATAATAATGTAGGTACCTACCTCAGGGAGCTGGTGCAGGACTAAACAGGACAATGCAAGTGCCTAGTGCACAGTCAGCATTTGAGGTCAGCCATACTTATTATCAAGCCAGCCAAGTCCCCTCTTCATGTCAGTTTCCTCATCTGTAAAATGGGGATGTACCCCTTCTCTCCCAGGGCTCTTGGGAGAATAAAATAAGATGCTGGCTGTGAAAGCACAAAGCTGTCACCACCCCTGGGCAGGTCACCTAGCAGTGGGGGTGTCCACGCAGTCCTTGATCCGCCAGTCCATGATGTAGCCAATGAGAGGGCAGGTGAGAAGGCACGACAGCTGCATGGCCCCAAAGATGGACGAGTAGAACTCAACTGGGCAGGGCAGGAAGAGAAGTGGGGTCAGGAGCTGACATGACAGATGCCAGCAGCCTAGTGGGCACTGTCACCCATGTCCAGCAGAGGAGAGAAAATGCCAAAATCACCTTCCTTTCACCCCCAAATTCTTAGATCCCCAAAACGCCCAGGGCGACAAGGGTGGGTCCAGGCTTCCCCCACAGCAGGCAGTGGCGGGGTGCGTGTGGGCAAGGACCCGAGCTTTTGTCCCCCTACCTGTCTCTGTCACCCTTTGTTTCAGGTCGTCTGTCTCTGTTGGGGGCGGAGGAGGAAAGCCAGGGTGAGAGGAGCTCAGCCAGGGTGACCCCTGCACCTCCAGCCCCCAGTGGGCTCGGCTGCACCTCACCATGCTCCTGGCCCCCAGTCACGATGTACTCCAGCATCTTGTTCATAGCGGCCATGTAGAAGATGATCCGCAGCTGGGTCATGCCCATGGTGAGGAGGCTCCACAGGAAAATGGGGGAGCAGAGGCTCTTGCGCAAGGGCACAGACTCTGGGGAGACAGCAGGAGGTGCCCCTGAGCCCCAGATCTTCCATTTGCCTCTGGGTGTCCCAGCTGATGCAGTTCTAGCAGAGGCTCTGACGCTGTGACTTCGGCGAGGCATCAGTTTCTTCAGAAACGAGGGTTCAGCCTTACTGGCCTCCAAGTTCTTGCCCAGCTCTATAACTATCTCACTAGAGCATTTTCTTTTATTTTTTGGCCACGCTGCATGGCTTGTGGGACCTTAGTTCCCCAGCCAGGAATCGAATCCGGGCCCTCAACAGTGAAAGTGTGGAGTCCTAACCACTGGACCGCCAGGGAATTCCCTCACTAGAACATTTTCAGGTGACCTCCAGGTGTGTACCGTAGGCTTGGCGTGGTAATAATAACTCGAGCTACTATTTATTAAGCACTTGCTATGTGCTGCACACTTGATTATTATAATAGGTATTATCCCATGTAATCAAGTTGTACAACAACCCTATCTTCAGCACATTCTACAGATGAGGAGACTGAAGCTCAGAACGCTCAATTACTTGCCCGAGCTCATGGGGCTGGATGGTGCAATGCAGGCGGGATGGACTCAGCTCACGCCTGTAACAACTCTGCCATTGGAGGATCAGCAGTGGGGATCGGACTCATAACTTCACAGCATTTTCAGTTTGCAAAGAGCTTCCACGTCCCTGTCTTCATTCAATCCTCACAACTAACTTCCCTGTGAGGTGGGTGTTCTTAGTGCTAGTTTAAGAGACAGGGAAGGGCTTCCCTGGTGGCGCAGTGGTTAAGAGTCCGCCTGCCGATGCAGGGGATGCGGGTTCGTGCCCCGGTCCGGGAAGATCCCACATGCCGCGGAGCGGCTGGGCCCGTGAGCCATGACCGCTGAGCCTGCGCGTCCGGAGCCTGTGCCCCGCAACGGGAGAGGCCAACAGTGAGAGGCCCGCGTACCGCAAAAAAAAAAAAAAAAAAAAAAGAGAGAGACAGGGAAAGTGAGAGCAGGGTTAAGTGATCTACCCAAGTCACATAGTCTGCAGTTGGGAAGCAGGACTCAAACCCCCGTCTCCTGACGCCCAGGCCCATCGTCCTTCCACTAATCACAGAGCTGTCACCTTGCAAAGTGGCTCAGGCAGAAGGCAGGTGCAGCTCCTCCTGTAGCCAGCAGGAGGCGCCAACCAACCAGGTGTCAGAGGACCCAGACTGGAGGCTGGCTCACCTGCAGTATCTGACGCAAGAGGCTTGGAGGTTGCAGGGAGCCCTGAGGAAACCAGCCCTCCCACAGGCCCGGACACCCTGCCCCATTCTGGAAGCTGCCCCTCCCTCATCCCGGAAATCCCGCAGAGTACCCCTGAATCTGAGCTTTCCCAGAGTTCCCTGGAACTTTGATTTGCCCGCATTCTAGAAACCGGGAGCAGGCCTACCTCTATGAGGGGGTGTTGTGAGAACTGAAGAGGGGAGAATGAGCACTTGGGCATGCGTGCTCGCTACGCGCGAGGACCCGTCCTCTCCGTCCCCCAAAGCTGGCACCTTGACCAGACACTCACTCTCAGCAGACTTTTCTGAGGTGTCACGAACGTCCTGGGACGAGATGAAGATGTCTGCCCCCTCCTCCAGGCTGGGGGCCTTCTGGCTCAGCCGCTGGCCCACGGTGGTCACATAGGTGTAGAAGCGGTCACCTGTCACCTTGTGATCCAGGGCCAGCCCTCTGAGCTTGATCTTCTCCCTGCCAGTAGCCAGGCCACAGCACGTGGGAACCAGCCACACAGAGCCCCCCTTCAACAGCCTGCCTCTAGGGGGTGCTGTCCCAGGGGTGCCAAGCCCCCCTTTAACCAGCACTGACGTGCGCACTGACAAGCTCCCAAGGGCAGGGCTTGTGTCTGTGTGTCTCAGAGCCCGGCCCAGGGGCCAGCTCAGCACACACTAAGTGAAGGATGGATGCGCCGTTTTCCACTTGGGCTGTAGCCATGGAGGCAGCATTCAGAACTCAAACTCTGGGGTGGGGGGAAGGAGGGAGGGATAAATTAGGAGGTTGGGATTAACATATACACACTACTATATATGAAATAGATAACCAACAAGGACCTACTGTATAATACGGGGAGCTCTACTCAATATTTATAATAACCTATAAGGGAAAAGAATCTGAAAAAGAATATATACAGATATATATATATATATATATATATATATGAATCACTTTGCTGTACACCTGAAACTAACACAACATTATAAATCAACTATACTTCAATAAATTAAAAAAAAAAAAAAAGAACTCAAACTCTGGAGTTCTGATTCCAGCCTTAGATTCATCCCGCCCCCCTTCAGTGGTATGACCTTAGGAAAGCCACTTTGTTCCCTGTGCCTTTGTTATGAATGGAGTTAATAACAGAACCCACGTCACAGAGCTGATTGAGAATGAGGGCTGAGCACAGTGCCTGGCACACAGGAGATGCTCCATCAGTATCAGCTACTTGACTGGCACCCTAGGTTGTGGAGCATCACTCCAGTCCCCTGGGGAACTGATGGGGGGTAGGTAAAGTTGGCATTCAGGTTGCCCCCCAAAGGGTGGGATTTCATTCCTCTGTTTCCCCCCTTTCTGGGTCCCCGTAGCACATGGCACTATTGCCACGGTCCCTCCTGCTCTGATCCCATCCTGGACAGGAGAAGACAGTCCCCACGTTTTGGCTGCCTACTTTATGCCTGATCTACTCAGAACACCTGCAGGTGCGTGGGATCAGGCCCACAGTTCAGATGAGAAAGCGGAACTTGGAAAGCTCAGATGCTCGGCAAATCTTGGTTCCTCTGAGTCCACAGCTGCTTCTGTCCATCACACCACCACACCCCGGCCTCCAGATCTGCGGCGGAGGAGTCACCCTCCCACCCAACACCGCCCGGTCACTCACTTGTAGTTGACTTCCTCCGGCGAGGGAAAGGCTTCACTCGGCCAGTTGAAGGCACAGTTCAGAAAGATGAGGCAGGCCAGGCTCGACCAGGTGTACATGATGGTCATGAAGGACACGCCGGCGTCATAGATCAGCTGTCGGGGGAGGGGGCGGGCCATGGAGGAGGCTACCCAGCCCCAGGCCTGCGTCCTCCAGCTGGAGGTAGAACCCAGGCCCCAGAGGCCTTAGAGAAGGTCTTTTCTACCCCATTCCTTGTACCCAATTTGCAGATGAAGAAACCAAGACCAGAAGTTAAGAGTTGGATCTAGAAGCCCCACCATCCTCTTCCTTTCTCACCCCAGCCTCCCTCAAGAGGTGTGAAATAGTTCGCACACGGTGCCAAAGGGGCTGGCCACAAGCTCAAAATGTCTTTGAAATCTCTATTATTATCTTAAAAAGACACACCAGTGTTGCCTTTGACTCCATACACGTTTGTTTTCACATGAAAGTCATTTCATTTTATGTACAAGAGAGGATGATGAAAGCGCCTAACCGTGTTTATCCTGCCCCTTCTGGGCACCCTCCCTGGGGGAAAGACAAACCCAGTCTGAGAAGCCTTATCTCACCTTGCACAGGTGTGACAACTGAAAGGGGAGGGGCATGTGCAAGCACTCTGCCCACAGCCTCCCAACCCCAGGACAAGCAGGTTCTGTATTGATTGGGATTCTGTGCCAACGTAGCAACTGTTCTAGGGAGGAAGCCAGGTATTCAGAAATGTCCTGCCTGCCACCCTCTGCCTGGGATGGCTGCTGTCTGCCCTCCACTCAGGCTCCAAGCTCCAGTGCTGCCTGGGGAAACTGCTCCTCCTGGGCCTCAGGCTTTGGGGCTCTTTCTTCCCTGGGAGCAGGACACAACTTCAAAGGGCCACACCTGCAAAGATCTGGTTCCTCAAATCCCACTGCCTTAGTCAAGGGAAGGGAGACCCCCAGCCTCCAGGCCTGCTCCTACCTGAACAATTGTTGGTCACCCCCATCAGTGTGCTCTCCACCTCCTCTGGCCACGGATGCTGAGCAAGTGCCTTCTAAACCAATAAATTAACTGCCCAAGGCAGAATCTGAGGGACATGGTGCAGCCCAGCTGGAAGGGTACTTTGATATCAGAGGGAGAAAAGAGGCCCCAAACTTGCCCAGAGCTAGAACTCAGGCCTTCCGGCTCTAGGTCCACCAGGCTGAGCTGTCTAGGAGCTGGCCAGACCTGGACTAGCTTGGTGACCTTGGACCCAAGTCATCCAGCCTCTTCAGGGCTGGGGAGGGAGATGCGGCCTGAAAGGTGGGGTGAGGCCAAAGAGGCGAGGGCCTTGAAGGCATGTGAAGGGGTTGGACCTGATTCTGTAGGCGAAGCAGAGTGGGTGGATGACCTAGTCCTCCATCTAAGGTCATTCTGGAAGTCATGTGAATGACAGCTTAGAGAGGGAAAAGCTCGGAGGCAGGGACATCAGCTGAGAAAGCACTGGCCCAGGAGCGAGGATGAAGGCCTGGGCAGAGAAGCAGAGAAGTCAGACCCACTGGTCCACAGCAGCACCTGGGCTCTTCCCGTGACGCTGCAGTGCTTTGCCCTGCCGTGCTTTGACCTCCGCCCGGCAGGAAGTAGGTCACCAGATATACTATGCACCCAGCCCCACCCAGTTCTTGTGTCAAGGCAGAAAGAAGGCCAAGCGACCTCACTGACCACCAGCTGCCCACTCCCCAGGCAGCTCCGTACCTTGATTCCCGGGTACGTGATGGCAGAAGAGGCATAGGAGCCGATCATGAGGGCCATGAAAGTGGAACGCAGGTTCCCAAACATGTTGGGCAGCTGAGAGAGGAGAAAAGTGCCAGTGAGCAGGGAGGCCCTGACACCTGCCCAGGGCTCCCTTTTCTCCGCCCGAGCAACCTTGGAAGCTTCTAGCCCAGTAGTCCTCGACGTGACCTCCAGGAACACCAGCCCCAGAGTCACAACAGAAAAGTTCTAAGGCAAAATCAGGGTCGGAAACCGGGCTGTACTCCCCTCCCACATGAAGAAGTGCCCACAAAGAGAAATTTTGTTTAACCCCATGGTTTCCCAAGTTACTTATTTATGGAACCCCTTAATCATGACTCGCCTCTTAATAACCCATGGGTTAGGTGTTTAAGAAACACTAACCTACAGCAACCCCTTTGACAGATGAGAACACTGAGGCCTGGAGCGGGAAACGAACATACTCAAGCTCACAGAGCACGTTACTGACTTTCTCCCCTGTCCTGGCCATCCGAGTTCTATCCCAGAACCCAAGGCTGTGACCATGGCTGGCTCTGTAACAGGATGGTGCCCCTTAACCTTCTCGGTGGCCCCAGAGGCCCCCAGTCCATGGTTTCTACTGAGCCAGGACAAGTAACAGGACGACTAGAGAGGTGAGGGTGGGAGTAGGGGGGAAACAGGGCCAGGCCAGGTGTCCAGAAGAGGAGGCTCTGACCCGCAGGGCAGGCCCAGAATTCCTACCAGTAGAGAACTGACTGTGTGTTCTACTCACTGGCCTGAGCCGGGCCCTCAGGGGAGGGGAAAGCAAAGTCACACAGCCCTTCGTGTGCACCCACCTCTCCCTCCTCCCCCCAGTCAACAGATCCCACAGCTGGAAGCGTCTTAGATGCCATACAAAGCTAAAACCCTCTCCACAGAGGGAAGAACGGGGGTCCAGAAGGGGATCTCAAATAGCTCTGGAGAGGAAGGCGAATAAACACAGAGACCTGACCCATCAACCTCGAGGAGGCTATGAAAAACAGCTGGGGCCGCCCTGACCCCCTGGCACCCTGTCTGTGCGAGGAAGACTGCAAGGACGCCACCGAGAAGCGCTAGGGCCAGGGGAGCGGCGGGGTCCTTGGTGCGGGCGGCACCGGAGCCGGGGGCGGGACCGGAGCCGGGTCCTGTCATTGGTTGGAGATTACGGTGGTGGAGCAGGGGGCGGGCTGCGGGCGGAGAGCCCCCTACGCCCCAGGGCAGGGTGCAAGGTTAGGCCCCGGAGGGCAGGGGAGAGAAAGGCTTTAGGGCCTTGAGCCAAGGTGCGCAGCGTGGAGAAGGGGCTGCGGAGGGAGGTGAGGATGAAGGGATCCGCTTCCTTAGAAAGTTGTGAAATGTCCTGGGCTGGAATTAAAGGCGGTTGCTGGGCGAGGTGAAATTCAGCCAAAAAACACCCAGTTTGGCGGTCAGGCGGCCCTCCTCTGAGATAAACAGCCCGAGGCTGGCCGGCCAGGAACCCCTCCTCCCACCACATACGCTGAAGCCTTTAACCCTTCTGCACGCTCACTCGCATATACACTTAGAGTAACACACGCCAAACACACATGTAAGAGGTCAAGCCGAGTGAAAAAGCCCTTTCTGTAGGTCAAGCACAGTCAAGTGTCGGCAGTATTATATGGTTCAATCTAACACACTCACAAATACATCTACCTACCCACGGACAGCACCACATATACACAACGTGGCAAACAAACACACGCCCGCTGTCTCAAGCTGCCCACCGGCCTTACTTTCGCATTACCCAGCTTTATTCTTTCCAGCACTTATGACTAGGGATATCATTTATTAGTTTACTTGTTTTGAGGGTTGTCTGTTCCCCCAATTCCTGAATATAAGTTCCAGAAAGGTGAAGAAGTTGTCAGTTCTTTCTGTGCTGTGGCCCCAGGACAGAGTTCAACAGATGTATGGGCTTGGGGGACACACACACACACACACACACACACACACACGTGCATGTGATCTGCGTCCACAGGCCCTTCTCCCACCCTCACCCTCCCGCACTCCTGGGTGCCCTACTGCCGAGTCGGAACCTGTCATACTCACCGTGAGTGAAGAGAACGTTAGGCAGATGCCACCAAAACCATTCAGGGACAGCGCCAGGAATATCAACGGAGACAGAACTGGGAAGCGGGGAGGGATGCATGAGGCACTGGGGAGCTGCGGGCGGCTAAAGGCAGGAGCTGGGGTAACACCCACCTTCATCCCACCCATGCTTTTCCTGTGGGGACACGAGAGGCCAGACATCTCACCTTTGGTGTCCCAAGAGGCCAGGGCCATGAGGGTGCAGGATGCAGCAAAGCAGGCGCTGTGGAGATGCAGGGGAAGGGGGAGGGGCTGAACATCCTGCGCCTCCCCTCCCCCTGCCGCACCAGTCCTGCCCAGCAGCTCCCCAAAGCCCCTTCCAGTTCCCCACAGCCCAGCCGCCTCACCTGCCAATCAGCCGCATGGGCCGGGGCCCGAAGCGGTCCATGAGGATCCCCAGCGGCAGAGTGGTGGCGCTGAGCACGAAGGAGCCGATGGTGAAGCCCAGGTTGAGCATCTCTTCCTGCTGGCTACAGCTCAGCCACTGGGGCTGCCCATCCTGGCTGGTGTTGGTGGTGTTCACAGCTGAGGAGGGGGAGGGAAAGGCAGCACGTGAGCGCGGGAGCAGCTGGGCACAGGAGAGAGGCCTGGGATCAGGGGTCCTGCACTCAAGCCACATGCCTCTGCTTGGCTGCTAACCAGGTGACTTGGGAATTATGCCTGCTCTGGTGGGGAAGGGGCTCCATAAACGGCAGCAATCAGTATCTGACCCAGGGAGAGTCATATACCCAACCTGAGGCCTCAACTAGCTCAAATGGAATAACGGACATCGAAGTATTTACCAAATTGAAATATTCACTCAGTGTCCAAGCTTAAGGGGTTGAGGATCCCCAGTAGGATCCAGCCAATAGGATCCAGTAGGAAGCACCCTCGAATCCGGGACAACATCAGTGGGTGATGCTCAAATGATGTAACAATAATTCCCTTAAAACTTAGAGGACGCTTCCCCATAAATGACATTCTGATAAAATAATAGCTAATATTTGTTGAGCATTTAACTGTGTTCTAGGCATGTCCTCAGCGGTCACTGTATGAACTCACGACAGCCCCAGGAGTCAGCTAATAAAGTATCCCCACTCTCCAGATAATGAAACTGAGGCGCAGAATTAGGACCACGGCACTGCCCTCCAGTGCTCCTCTACAAGTCCACCTCCGAGAAGACGCGTCCTCCAGGTAAAAGGCCAACTTGGAGTTGTGTCAAGTTAATGAAAAAGGCTGGTGGCGTGGGAAGGAGGCGGGTTTCACTTCACCCAATGCTCAGTGAGTCACGAGGTGGCGGCTCCCCTGCCTCCTACTTGTTACTTAAGCATCACTGCCAAGGGCAAAGTCAGGGTGCACCTGGAAGGTGGACAGACCAGGGTCTGAATTCCCACCACCATTCCTACTAGCTGTGCAACCTTGGACAAGTAACTTCCTCTCTTTGAGGCTCAGCTCAGGCCCCTTGCCTGTAAAAAGGAGCAGAGAATGCCTAAGCCAGGCTCCTTAGGAGATTCAGTTGGAGAAGGGTCCGGGCCCAGAGAGGGTGTCCTGAAACAGCTGATGAAGGGGAGACGATGGCCCCCTGCGAGAGCCATGATGTGATGCGCCTCTTCTCTAGGTGCCGGGGATCTCACGGTGAGTAAGACAGGAAGTTCTCAGCTCTCATGGGGCTTGTATTAGATAATAAACAAGGAAACAAATGGACACTGATATAAAGAGTCACAGGTGCTACGAAGAGAACAAAACAGGAAGATGTGATAGTGCTGAATGCTGGGAAGGGGAAGTATCTGCCCTCCGTGGTGGCAGTGACCCCTGACTTCAGGTATCCAAAGGGCATGCAGGCGGCAGAAGGCTGACATAAAGAAGAAGAGAATGAATTCTTTTCAAAGCATGAGTGCTGGCCAACCAGAGGAGAAAGCCCCTTGGGCAATGGGGTGCTCAGGTGCCTGAAAGAAGGGGTTAGGGGTTTAAAGCACAGAGCCTCTGGGGTTCAGGCTAGCCCCCCCCCCAGTTTAATGATCTTCATCGTCACTGTTCATTTCTCCACCAGGTTTGTCTGCACCTGTTCATTCAATCTACATACACTCAAGCGACATCTACTGTACGACAGGCACTGGGTCGGGACAGTGGGTAAAGCAGGAAGAAATGCAATGCTAATTTAGACCAGAGGCTACCAACAGGTGACCAGCAATGAACCCCACCCATATTTTGCTTGGCTTGCAAATTTTAATTGGGTGCCAGTTTAAAATCAGGAGTTATCACCTAAAAATCCAGAAGTCTGGCTTCTCTTTAGTAAGTCAGAAGATCTGGCCATTGCTGGAGCTGAGTAGAGACCACTCCTTTTCACCGGGGCTTGCCCTCTCTAAGTCACCCACGTCCTCACCTCTTCACGAGGTCTCAGACATTTGCCATCTTATATCTGCCCTGATTGGCCCAATTATTATTAGGTTTTCTATTGAAGTATATTTGACACGCAATATATTAGTTTCATGTGCACAACGTAGTAATTTGATGTTTGTATACATTACAAAATGATCACGACAGTAAGTCTAGTTACCATCTGTCACCAGGCGTACTATTACTGACTGTATCCTCATGTTGACATTACCACCCAAGTGTTACTAACTGCCTGGCCCCTGTTGGCATCTGAGTTTGCAGCCCCTGAATTAGACACGGTCCCTGCTCCTAAGTCTTTCACAATCAAATGACACTTTCCCTCACTAGCTCTCAACTAATTAATACCTACTTTGTGCCACGCTTTTCCATATAAGTATATCATTTAATCTTCACAACCCTAGGAAGTGAGTGTAATGATCCCCATTTTATAGATGATGAAGCTCCGAGAAGCAAGGTAAGTCACAGTTACACAGCTTCTTACAGGCAGGCCTAGATTCAAACTCAAGACCCTTTCCAAAGCCAACACTTCCCCGTTACCCCAATGGGCCTCTCTATCCTGAACAGGGCAGCTTAGTAAGTTTTCAAAGTCTACGCTAGTGCTGGCGAGGAAATGTGTTCTTCTGTTGGTGGAGAACTCCAGCCTAGTGTATGGCGAATAACTCAAGGTCAATTAATGCATTCACTTCTCCGGTTTAAATTGATCAGCCTCTTGTGAGTTTGACTAATAAGAGCTAGTTCCTAAGGCCGGATGACTCTTGAGTGGTTGGATAAAGCCAGACTTCTTTTTTTTTTGCAATGTACTTTTTATTTTTTATTTATTTTTATTGGAGTATAGTTGATTTACAATGTTGTGTTAGTTTCTGCTGTACAGCAAAGTGAATCAGTTATACATATACATATATCCACTCTTTTTTAGATTCTTTTCCCATATAGGTCATTACAGAGTACTGAGTAGAGTTCCCTGTGCTATACAGTAGGTTCTTATTAGTTACCTATTTTATTTTTTAATATTAATCGTGTTTTTAATATTATGTTGAAATAATAATGTTTTGATATGTTGGATTAAATGTTATGAAAAATTATTACAACTGTTTTTAATTACTTTTATTTTATTTACTTTTTCATATTTCTTCCCTTGTTTATTTTTTGAGAGTCTATTTCCTTTTCTCCCCCTAAATTGAAACAGTTAATATCAATAGCTCTTGCTACTTCTGTTTTTACATTTAAAAAAAATTTTTTATTGGAGTATAGTTGATTTACAATGTCACATTAGTCCTTATTCGTTATCTATTTTATAGATAGTAGTGTGTATATGTCAATCCAAATTTCCCAATTTATCCCTCCCCCTCCCTTTCCCCCTTGGTAACGATAAGTTTGTTTTCTACATCTGTGACTCTATTTCTGTTTTGTAAATAAGTTCATTTGTACCTTTTTACAGATCAAGCCAGACTTCTGAACCAAGAGGGAAGCCAAGCCAGCAAGCAAAGACCTCTGTCCATGTGCATTACAACAGGAGAGGTCTTTGACATCTAACCTCTCCCACTTTATAGACAAGTGAAGCATGGGGTGCAACAGGGAACACATATGCAGTAATTTAGTGATAGAGGTGGGCTTAGAAGCCAGAGAAAATAGTGTTTCTCAAAGTGTGGTATGCACAGCATGTGAGCACTCAAGATGGGTTTAGAGGTACAGATGACCCTTGAACCTCAGGGGGTTAGGGGCCTCAACCCTTCCCCCGTGCTTTGGAAAATCCGCCCGTAATTTAGTCAGCCCTCCTTTTGTGGGGTCCCTCCGTATCTGCGTTTCTGCAGCTGCAGATTCAACCAGCCATGGAGCGTGTAATCCTGTACTAGTTACTGCTGGAAAAAATCCTAAGCAGTTCAAACCCGTGTTCAAGGGTCAACTGTACAGGTAATGTTTTTTGATGTCTCATAGTTATTAGTTATTTGAATGTGTATCAAACACACATATACATATATGTATGTATTAGAAATATATACGTATGATGTATGTGTGTATGTATGTGTGTCTGAGTAACATCAAACTCAAGGTCACAAGAGTATTATACATTTTTTTTAAACAGGATCTTTAGTTTAATTTAATTTAATTAATTAGTGAATTATTTTTTGGCCACACCACACAGCTTTCAGGATCTTAGTTCCCCGCCCAGGGAATGAACCCTCATCCCCTGCAGTGGACGCGCAGAGTCCTAACCACTGGGCCACTAGGGAAGTTCCAAGAATATTACACTTTAAAATGAGGCTTTTTGGGCCTCCCTGGTGGCGCAGTGGTTGAGAGTCCGCCTGCTGATGCAGGGGATACGGGTTCGTGCCCCGGTCTGGGAGGATCCCATATACCGCGGAGCGGCTGGGCCCGTGAGCCATGGCCGCTGGGCCTGCGCATCCGGAGCCTGTGCTCCGCAACGGGAGAGGCCACAACAGTGAGAGGCCCGCATACCGCAAAAAGAAAAAAAAAAATAAAATAAAATGAGGCTTTTTATTTTTTTAAAAGTGGATTGATTTAAAAGGAAGTATTAAGTAAATAATAGTACCTATGGCACACAGAAATGGTAAAATCATGAAGGTGAACTGCAAATGACTAGGCCTAGGAAAAACGGGAGAGAGGATCATGGTTAAGCATTCTTCGTGTCCAAATTCTGGCTCCACTAGCTGTGCTGCTGAAACTCAGAGGTTCTGCTATCCCATCTGTGAAATGGGGATAGTGACTGCAGCCATGTAAAAGGTGGGCTCTAAGGACTGCTGCATACACACAGTGCTCACAAAATGATCCCAGGTCTCTGAGCCCTTCCTCACCAGCCCCCACCCTTGCCCCATCATTCATTTTCCTGCAGCTGACACAGCCACATTCACCAAAACACCCGCAGAACTGGGCTCTGGCTACTTGTCTTCTCTGTGACGGGGCTCCCCCAGGGGAACTCTTAATCCTAAGGCCTCGGAGAAAGGTTCTGGGGCTGAATACTATACTCACTCTGCTCCTTATTTATTAGTTGTGTGACCTTGGGGAAATTACTTAGCGTCTCTGAGCTTCAGCTTTCCTTTCTATAAAAAGAGTTGTTGTGAGGACTAAAGATCTAACTAGCAAATAGTCAATGCTTGATGAACTTCAGCTACTGTTTCATTATTTTGGCACTTATGCTGGATATGCAGTTGTGTGTGATAAGCTGAATTGCCCTTGCCTACTTCTGAGTAACAGTCCTCTTTAGCTGTGATGCCCCAACAGGTGGGTCAACCATCTACCCCAGGGTGTACCTCAAAAGAGGGAGAGCAGAAACCTGAGAAGACAGAGGGTGTGGCCGGGGAACCCCAAAGCCGACACTAATGAGCACCTCAGTAATGAACTTGGGACTTCCCTGGTGGTCCAGCGGTTAAGATGCCACGCTTCCATTGTAGGGGGCACAGGTTCAATCCCTGGTCATACAAAAATAACTCCAAATGGATCAAAGGTTTAAATATAAGAGCTTAAACCTTAAAACTCTTAGAAGAAAACACAGGCGTAAATCTTTGTGACCTTAGATTAGGCAATGGTTTCTTAAACATGACACCAAAACACAAATGGCAAAAGAAAAGATAGCTTGCACTTCATCAATATTAAAAACTTTTATGCTCCAGACCTAGAAAACAAACTTACGGTTACCAAAGGGTAAAGGAGGGGAGGGATAAATTAGGAGTTTAAGATTAGCAGATACAAACTACTATAGATAAAACATATAAACAACAAGGACCTACTGTATAGCACAGGGAACTATATTCAATATCCTGCAATAAACATAATGGAAAAGAATATGAAAAAGAATATGTACATATATGTGTGTGTACGTATATATATACATATATATATGAATCACTTTGCTGCACACCAGAAACTAACACATTGTAAATCAACTATACGTCAATTTTTAAAAAATAATCCAAAAAAAGAAACTTTTGTGCTCCAAAGGACACCATGAAGAATATGAAAAGACAACCCACGGTGGGAGAAAAGTTTTGCAAATCCTATATCTGATAAGGGACTTGTATCTACAATACAAAGAACTCTTACAACTCAATAATAAAAATAACCCAATTTAAAAATAGGCAAAGGGGGCTTCCCTGGTGGTGCAGTGGTTGAGAGTCCACCTGCCGATGCAGGGGACACGGGTTCATGCCCCGGTCCGGGAAGATCCCACATGCCGCGGAGCAGCTGGGCCCGTGAGCCATGGCCGCTGAGCTGCGCGTCCAGAGCCTGTGCTCCGCAACGGGAGAGGCCACAACAGTGAGAGGCCCGCGTACCGCAAAAAAAAAATAAATAAATAAAAGGGCAAAGGATCTGAATAGATATTTCTCCAAGGAAGAAATACCAATGGCCAATAAATACATGAAAAAGATGCTCACCATCATTAGCCACTAGGGAAATGCAAATCAAAGCCACAAAAATATAACACTTTATGTCCACGAGAAGGGCCGTAATAAAAAAGATAAACAATAACAAGTGTTGTCTAGACTGTGGAGAAACTGGAACCCTCCTACACTGCTGGTGGGGGTGTAAAATGGCCCAGCCACTTTGGAAAACAGTCTAGCAGTTCCTCAAAATGTTCAACATAGACTTACCCTATGGCCCAGCAATTCCATATGGGAGGAAAGCCTATGTCCACACAGAACTTGAACATGAGTGTTCATACGAGCATTACTCATAATAGCCAAAAAGTGGAAACAACCCACATGTCTGTCAACTGTTGAGTGGATAAATAAACTGTGGTAGCAAAGGACTTGGAAAGGAACCAAGGCTTGATACATTTGCCAACATGAAAGAACCTTGAAAACATCATGCTAAGTGACAAAAAGCCAGTTACAAAAGATCACCTATTGTAAGAGGCCATTTATATGAAATGTTCAGAATAGGCAAATCTATTTTTGTCACAGGCAAACCTGTAACAGAAAGTAGATGATTGGTTGCCTAGTGCTTGAGGGTAAAAGAACAGGTTGGGGGAGAGGCACTGCTAGTGAGTCCAGGATGACTTTTTGGGGTAGAGAAAATGTCCTAAAGTTGGTTGTGGTGATGGTGGCACAACTCTGAATAAACTAAAAACCATTAACTTGTATACTTGAAATGGGTGAATTGTAACGTATATGACTTATATATTAATCTAGCTCTTACCCATATTTTTAAAAAGGTGGAAGGGTGGGCAGCAAAAGGGAAGGAGCTTTGGGGATGATGGAAATATTCTAAATATTGACTGTGGTGATGGTTCCTGAGGTGTGTAAATTTGTCAAACTTCATCAAAATGTGTGATGTAAATTAACCTTCAATAAAGTTGATTGAAAAAACAGGTGGGGCTTCCCTGGTGGCGCAGTGGTTGAGAGTCCATCAGCCGATGCAGGGGACACGGGTTCGTGTCCAGGTCTGGGAGGATCCCACATGCCGCAGAGCGGCTGGGCCCGTGAGCCGTGGCCGCTGGGCCTGCGTGTCCGGAGCCTGTGCTTCGCGGCGGGAGAGGCCACAGCAGTGAGAGGCCCGTGTACCGCAAAAAACAAAACAAAACAAAAAAAAACAGGTGGAGAAGGCAGGAAGAAGCCACCGGATGGGCAGCAGCAGGCATCAAGGCCAGTAGGCAGCAAAGGGCAGGTCTCTCCAGCCTCCAGGGTAAACAACTCAGAGGGTACCTGGACTCCTGGCCTCTATTGGCAAAGGGATCCCGCACCCCTCTGTCTGGTTCTCTCAGCCACCCTGGAGCACCCAGCATTTCACCCCAAGCCAGCTCCTCCTGACCCAGCCTGCCTCCCCTGGTCAGCTGCCAACTCTAATCTCCACCTCCTCAGGCCCCCCAGCACCCTGTAATTGGGGCCGGGAGATGCATGTGCATCCTCGCACCCTCGGTGCCACCTGCTGCTTCCTTACAGATAAGGGTGGCGGAGGGTTGGAGCAGAGTGGGTGCTGCCCAGAGATCAAGAGCACCCCAGCTCCACCCCCGAAGGCAACGGTTTTCTCCCACAGCCAAGGCAGACGCCTGCAGGGAGTGGAGTTGAGGAGTGGGGAGAAGCTGGGAGAAGCCAGCAGAAGCCAGGAATGACCCTAACGTTGATCAAGCGCTGTTAACCCTCAGCATAGATACTTACTCTTCTTCCCATTTTGCAGGCCGGGCGACTGAAGCTCAATATTTTAGGGAACTCGCCAATGTCACCCAGCTGCTAAAAGTGGTGGAAGCTGGGATTCTAACCCAAGCTGGCCTTCTTCCAAAGCCTGTTCCACAGCAAGGAGGTTGGAGGAAGAGGATAAGGGGCGGGGTGGGGGGGGGCGGGGAGGGGAAGGGCCAAACTCCACATGCCTTGAGCTCCTTAGGCTGAGCTTGTCCGCACAGCTCTCTCCTTCCCAGAAAAGAAAGATACCTATCAGATCACGAGAGCCTCAAGTCCCAGACACTAGGAAGGGCGACTCCTTGCCTCCAGGCACCTGAAGACAGCAGGGATGTGGTTACTGCTCCCAAGGATTGTTAGAATTCTCACTCCTGCATCCAGGGCCCCTGATTCAAAGCCAAGGTGACCAAAGTGGAAAACAGGGACCATCCACAAGTTGGGGCCTAGAGGAAATGAGGCTATTAACTTTGTACAAATGGTTCCTTGAAGACCTGGGGGCTCAAATGGCCTGGAAAAGGAGAAGCACACTGCCTCCCCCTCCCTTTACAATCAAATCCAGCTTGCAGGCTCTCCTTTGCCTCACTCAGCCTTACAATAGCCCTAGTAAGAAATCCCTCACCCAGCTAGTAGCTGCTGCACGTCTGGGAATCTCCACCTTGCTCTAGACCTGAGGCTGCAAGGGATCAGTCCCAGGATCTGGATGCCCGCAGGACACCTGGCGTTCAGTGAAAACTGGATTCGATGAATGAGGTAGAGTGGGTCATTCTCTAGAGGAAGTTTGAAGAGGTCAAGAAGTGGGGCTGCCCAATCCCCTGCGGCGTGCTCTGTCTTGAGCAGCCCGGCTTTCTGTCTCCTTGGCCACCTGTCCTTTGCCGGCGTCCACCGTCCCCCTCTGCTGCCCCTCCCGAGCCCCACTGGCCCCTTCTCGGGCATACCTGAGCACATGCTGGAATAGAAGCCCTCGTTCTTGAGCATGATCAGCAGGGAGCTCCAGCCCAGGAGCACCGCAGAAAAGAAGAGGTTCTCCAGCACGGCCGTGCACGCCATCCACCAGCGCCTCCGGTACGCCTCCTCCAGCGTGGGGGCCATACTGGTCGCGAGCCTGCCCAGGAGCAGAGCACTGAGCGAAGGGCCCAGAGGACCCAAAGAAGCATCCTGTATCATGGTGGCTCCCGAGACCCCTCGAGCCAGCCCGCAAGGGGGCCTTCATGGAGGCCCCATAGAGCCCTGGGCTTCCCAGTGGGTGCTGCCGAGCTGGTTCTGGGCGCACTGGCAGCGCCAGGGGCGCACGAGGCGCTGGGCTCCCGCCGTGTCACTATCAGAGACAAGGAAGGTCCTGTCTGTGCGCAACAGCTTCTTGGCGCGCTGCCGGGCTCTTCCACCCAGGCCAAGGCACGCAGAGCCCGGCTCCCGGGGACCAATCCCGCACTTCCCCAAGTCCCCAAAGGTCAGCAAGGGGCAGGGCGCGCTCTGAAGCCACCGCTGGCCAGTATCCGGCCTCCCGCTCCAGGAAGGACCCCCAGAAGCAAGCAGGGGGAGGAAGGGGAAGTCTGATGTTAGCTCAAGGACACCCTCCCCTCTTCCTGTTGCCCCTATAAGACCACTCCTCTTCTCTGGGGCCGGGCTTCAGCAAGCCCTCCCCCTTTCCGCACTAGGCGACCCAAGTCCCTACAGTCTCTCGGTCCAAGCCGACAGCTGCCACGTGGAAGGAGACCCAGGCAGGCCCTCCAGCGCCCCCGGCGCCACCCACTCACACGGGCACCCAGCTGCGCGCCGGGGAACATGCCCGCCCTCTCTCGCCCGGGGAGGGGGCTCGGGCACCCGCAGGAAGTCCGGCGGCCGCTGACTTTATAAGAGCAGTGGCGGCGGAGGGGCTGGCGGGAGGGTGGGTTTACCGGAGAGAGAAAGAGCCCGAGCACCCACCCCCACCCCCTCCGCCTAGGCCACGGCCGCCGCCGCGGGAGGAGACGGGACGCGGGCTGCGCGGGGGCGGAGAGCGGCCGGTGAGACCGAGAAAAGCAGAGAGGAGAGAGGGACAGGAAGGGCAAGAGAGAAAGGGCGCGAGGGAGCGGAGCAAAGCACGAATGCCTTCGCCGGAGGGCCTCAGTACTCTCATCTGTGAAATGGGGCTTTGCATTTAGGAGTTCCCGCAGGTCCGTTCGAACTCCGACAAGAGAGTTTCTCTAAACGGACGCAGTGCAGCAAGAGAGGGCGCCGAGGGGCCAGACCAAAGGGGAAGGAGGGACGCGCTTTGGAGAGGCGGGACCTACGGGCTCAGGTAACGAGTCTTTCTTGGGGAGCCTGGAAGTGTCGGTGGGAGCCAGCCGGGTGACTCTCAGAGGACGTGCAGCCCGCGACCCGGACCCCAGCCGCACCCGCTGCTCACCTCTGATCCGGGGCAAACGCGCCTCCTGTAGCCGCCGACCGGTCGCGGAGCGGCGCGTGCACAATTTCGGCGTCCGGTGTCCGGCGGGCCCAGCTCGGAACCGCAGCGGCGCTCGGGACTTCTCTGCGCGCCGGGTCTGGGCGGCCTCGGAGATTCTGCCGGACAGCCTGGTGTCCTCACCGCCTCGGTCCCATCGGAAGAAGTCGGGGAACGGGAACCCGGCGGGCGCCACCGATCCGCGAAATGAGGCTAGGACGAAGTGGATCGACGGAGTGAACAGTTGTACTTAAAACCGGCCGGGGCTGCACCCCGAGGTAGGGGCGGGGGCTCCCTTCCCTAACCCTCCCCCTAGGTCGAGTTTCACGGGCACGTGACTCGTCCTCTGGTCCCCAGATACTCTCCCCGGCACACGCCCCTGCACCTAAAATGTCCACCCTTACTCCCTCCCCCTGCCCTCCCCCTCGGCCCCCCAGACGAATCGGGGCAGCGCCCTCTGTATCCTTGGTCAAAACAAAGAACAACTCGGCTGGAGCGGACTGACCGCGATGCAGGGCAGCCTTGGGTGGGGTTTTGAACTGTGCACTTGGGAGTAGAGTTTTCCGAGAGGCAGAATGACACGGGTTTCTTTGTGGAGTTAGATCGAGGTCTGAGAGTGGACTTGAAAACCGTCCTGGGTTATCCTGAGCAAGTTGCTTAACCTCTCTGAGCCTCGGTTTCCTCCTATAAGTTCTCATAACAATAGTACCTACCTTACAGAAGTACCTACAATAGTACTGCCGAGAGGTGGGGGCTGGGATTGAGGGTTATGAGGCAGGCAAGGTGCTCAGCACAGCGCTGGGCACAAAGTAAGCATAACAAATGTTCACTGTTGTTACTACCGTCATTATTATCATTTTAGAAGATATGGTGATGGGATGCTTCCAGCCACTTACTGATTCCTGGTAAATCTCTCAACCTCCCAGAGCCTCAGTTTCCTCATCTGTAAAATAGAGGGTGAACTGTGGTGTGGATTAATGGGATGAGGTCAAGGGCAAATAAATACAGATGTGAGTTTATTAGTGTGTTGAGAGTGATATTCGTGATACTCACAAAGCTCTGTGGGCATGTGAGCAACTGCCCAGGAAGTTCCAGACCCCAGACAGGAGGGGCTCTCTGAACGGCTGAGCCATCTAGCCACGAGAGGAACTTAAATTTGCCGAGTGGCTACTATATGCTGGGCACTTTCCAAACAAAAATTATCGTTAAATCCTCCAAACGTTACAGGCTCATCTAAACCTCAGAGCTTTTCACAGAGGGAGAAGACTGGAGGCTGGCAGCTGGAAAATGGTGGGTAGAAGCAGGATGCAAAGTCAGGTCTGTCTGGCTTTGAAAGTGTGGCCCTTTCCATTCCTCCAGCTCGGGAAGAGACAGCAAGAGCAAGGGCTTAGCAGCAGAAAAGGCACAAGGAGTTCTCTCTGGAAGGAGCACAGTGTCAGGCTCTGATGCTTTCACTTCTCAAAATTAATGACTGGCTCCCAGAACTTCCACCTCAAGGTCAAACTCCTTAGTTTTGCACAAGAGGCCCTAGAATAAGGACCCCCATGCCCAAGGCGGTCATGGATGGATCCCTTTGAGAATGCAATAAAATTGTATGAGTCCATTCCCTATGAAAATGCCTGTGTGAACATGAACACACACATATATTTACATTCAATTTCCAAGGGTTTTGTGGACCCTGCACAGACTCTAGGGGTCCACGGGCCCCCGTGGCTGTAATGCTTGCCGCTCCTTATCTCCAACCCACATTTTGATATTTTCCCCTTGTGAACTGTCAGCTCCATGGGGGCAAGGGTCTGGTCTGCTGTGGTCACTGCTGTATCTCCAGCACCAAAAACAGCACCTGATCAGGGCTTCCCTGGTGGCGCAGCGGTTGGGAGTCCGCCTGCCGATGCAGGGGACGTGGGTTCGTGCCCCGGTCCGGGAAGATCCCACATGCCGGGGAGTGCCTGGGCCCGTGAGCCATGGCCGCTGAGCCTGCGCGTCCGGAGCCTGTGCTCTGCAACGGGAGAGGCCACAACAGTGAGAGGCCCGCGTACAGCAAAAAAAAAAAAGAAACAGCACCTGACACCTAAGACGAACTCAGTAAATACCTGTGGAATGAAGTGTGAAGCCAGCTGGTTTCACACCTCCTGGCCTTTCACCTGCTGTTCCTTCTTCATTTCTTTTTTTTTCTCCTACAAATTTATTTATTTATTTATGGCTGCGTTGGGTCTTCGTTGCTGCGCATGGGCTTTCTCTAGTTGTGGTGAGTGGGGGCTACTCTTCATTGCGATGGGCGGGTTTCTCATTGTGGTGGCTTCTCTTGTTGCGGAGCACGGGCTCTAGGCACGTGGGCTTCAGTAGTTGTGGCACATGGGCTTAGTTCTAAGCTCCACAGCACGTGGGGATCTTCCCGGACCAGGGCTCAAACCCACGTCCCCTGAATTGGCAGACGGATTCTTAACCACTGCGCCACCAGGGAAGTCCCTCCTCCTTCATTTCTAATGCACTCATCCTTCACGACTCACCTCAATTTCACCTTTTTCTGGAAGCTCTGGTCTCTTAGGCTGAGTTAGGGGTCCTGCCCATGTACTCCCCCCAAACGCTATTCTATCCTGAAATGAAGCCCTCACACTGATCTAGAATCATCAGTTTAGTTGCCTGCTCCCTCCCCATGAGCTATAAATCTCTGGAGGGCAGGCACCTTGGGAACCACATTGTAGGTGATTTGTATGCCTGCTGCCTATCCCAGGACCTGGCCTGTAACAGCCTGTGGTAAACATTTATGGAATAAGTGGAAGAGGGTAGTGGGAAAGGGAGCTGGAAAGGTAGGCTGTGGTCAGTTTGGAATGACCTCTGCCAGGCCAAGGATTTCCCATGTTGTGAGGTAGGTGATGGGAACGCCTGGATTTTGTTTTCTTGTTTTATTTTGGTTTACTTTGTTTGTTTTTAAGGGAGGAGATAGATATGGTCAGGTTTGTGTGTTTAATGAGTGGAAAGGAGAGGACTTTAAAGCAGTTAAGAGGCCACTGTAATAGTTCAGATAATTAAAACAAAAAAAAATAGAGGAAAGAAGAGACTTCGTTTTTGGCCACACCACATAGCATGTGGGATCTTAGTTCCCCCACCAGGGATTGAACCTGCGCCCCCTGCATTGGAAGGGCAGAGTCTTAACCACTGGACCACCAGGGAAGTCCCAGAGAAGAGACTTAAGACACACTTCCATATCAGAATCAATAAGATTTACCAACCCCTCCTCCTGTCCCCAAAAGTAATCCCTTTCTAGACTCTGTTCCCTTGACACTCCCACAGCTTGAGTAGAATAGAGCTATCACATTGAATCTCCTGCAGGCCAGTGGCCAGAGTCGGCCTCACAGCTGAGTGAACAGGAGTACTGGCTCACGAATCACAGGCTGGGTCCCAATCCTGGCTCTGCAGCTCATTAGTTGTGCAGTTTTGCCCAAGGCACTCACACTCCCGAGCCTTAACTCTTCTAGTCTCTTATGTGCTGGAAATAATAGTATCCAGTTCACAATGAAGAAATTATTTATTCAGCCTAACAAATAGTCATGGTAAACCTTTGCGGGAGGAATGTAAATAAAATAGTGCAGCCACTTTGGAAAAACGGTTTGGCTGATCCTCAAATAGTTAAACATAGAGTCACCACTATGACCCAGCAATTCCTCTCCTAGGTATATACCCAAGAGAACTGAGAACATATGTGGACACGAAAACTTGGACACAGGGCTTTCCTGGTGGCGCAGTGGTTGAGAGTCCGCCTGCCGATGCAGGGGACGCGGGTTCGTGCCCCGGTCCGGGAAGATCCCACATGCCGCGGAGCAGCTGAGCCTGCGCGTCCGGAGCCTGTGTTCCGCAACGGGAGAGGCCAGAGCAGTGAGAGGCCCGCGTACCGCAAAAAAAAAAAACAAAAAAAACTTGGACACAAATGTTTATAGCATTGTTATTCATAATAGCCAAAAAGTACAAACAACCCATTGTCCGTTAACATAAACAAAATGTGTATAGTGGGAATTCCCTGGTGGTCCAGTGGTTAGGACACTGCGCTTTCCCTGCTGAAGGCCCGGGTTCAATCCCTGGTTGGGGAACTAAGATCCCACAGGCCGGGAGGTGTGACCAAAAAAAAAAAATGTGTATAGTAACAATGAATGTATTATGATTTGGTCATAAAAAGGAAGGAGAGGGGGCTTCCCTGGTGGAGCAGTGGTTGAGAGTCCGCCTGCCGATGGGACACGGGTTCGTGCCCCGGGCTGGGAGGATCCCACGTGCCGCGGAGCGGCTGGGCCCCTGAGCCATGGCCGCTGAGCCTGAGCGTCCGGAGCCTGTGCTCCGCGGCGGGAGAGGCCACGGCAGTGAGAGGCCCGCGTACCGAAAAAAAAAAAAAAAAAAAAAGGCAGGAGGTACTGGTACATGCTACAACGTGGATGAACCTTAAAAACAGTATGCTAAGTGAAAGCCAGATGCAAAAGATCACATATTGTAGGGGTGCACTCATATGAAATGCCCAGAATAGGCAGATACACTGAGACAGGAGATTAGTCGTTGCCAAAAACTGGAGGAGGGAAAGAAGGGAAGTGACTGCTAATGAGTATGGGGTTTCCTCTTCTTGGGGGTGACAGTGTTGCACAGGTAGATAGTGGTGATGACGGTACCACCCTGTGAATGCACTAAAATCCATTTAATTGTACACTTTAGAAGGGTGAATTTTATGATATGTGAATTATATCAGTTTAAAAAAATTTTGTAAACGCTTTCACAGGCATCAGGCACTAGGGATTGAAGGATGAGTAAGACACAGACTCCATCCTCAGAGTACATAAAGTCCAGAGGGGGAGAGGAGTCGATGAATCAAATTATCACATAGTAAGTGTAATTACGTCTAAAGGAAGCGCCATTCAGTGGCTAAGAATCTGCCTGCCAATGCAGGGGTTACAGGTTCGAGCCCTGGTCCAGGAAGATCCCACATGCCGCGGAGCAACTAAGCCTGTGCGCCACGACTACTGAGCCCGTGCTCTAGAGCCTGCACACCACAATTACTGAGCCTGTGCTCTAGAGCCTGCACACCACAACTACTGAAGCCCAAGCGCCTAGAGCCTGTGCTCCGCAACAAGAGAAGCCACCGCAATGAGAAGCCTACGCATCACGACGAAGAGTAGCCCCCGCTCGCCGCAACCAGAGAAAGCCCGCGCGCAGCAACAAACCCAACACAGCCAAAAATAAATAAATAAATTTATTTTAAAAAATAAAGGAAGCGCCATGGAAGAGAAGTAACATGTCATTGGGGAGGGGCGTTGATCTAGACTGGAAGGCAGGGAGGAGTCCTTAAAGGTGTTGTTTGTGCCACAGTCTGAAGATATAAGACTTCCCGTGTCTAAATCAGTAGAATTTATCAACCCCCAAGAGGAGGACACAGCACGCAGAGGCCCTACAACAGGAGGATGCCTGAGACATGCAGGGAACTGAAGGAGGGCCTGAATGGAAGAACACATAGAATGAGGCGGGCTGTGGCATGAAGCTGCAGCTGGAAAAGTAGATACAGGCCAATTGTACCGGACCTTCTAAGATAATAAGAAGTGCTCAGGGCTTCCCTGGTGGTGCAATGGTTGAGAATCTGCCTGCTAATGCAGGGAACACGGGTTCGAGCCCTGGTCTGGGAAGATCCCACATGCCGTGGAGCAACTAGGCCCGTGAGCCACAACTACTGAGCCTGCACGTCTGGAGCCTGTGCTCCGCAACAAGAGAGGCCATGACAGTGAGAGGCCTGCGCCCGGCGATGAAGAGTGGCCCCCGCTTGCCACAACTAGAGAAAGCCCTTGCACAGAAACGAAGACCCAACACAGCCAAAAAAATAAAAAATAAATAAATTTAAAAAAAGAAGTGCTCAGTGGGACTTCCCTGGTGGTCCAGTGGTTAAGACGCCACACTTCCAATGCAGGGGGTGTGGGTTCCATCCCTGGTTGGGGAACCAAGATTGCACATGCCGTGCAGTGCAGCCCCAAAATTTTTTTTAATTTAAAAATTAAAAAAAAAAAAAAGAAGTGCTCAGTGATGACAGAAAATGACCCTCCTCCTTCCTCCCTAACTCGCCCTACCTCCGTTGCTGCCTGTGTCGGTAAAAGCACCACCTTGCACACAGCTGCTTAAGCTCAAAGCAAAGTTATCCAGACTCTGGCTCCCAGCCTTACTTTCCACGTCCAACCTACCAGCGAGCTTGTGGCTCCTGCCTTTAAAGACTTCTCCTCTCCATCTTCTGCTGGCCCCCAAGCCTAGGTCTCATCAACTCCCGCCTGGACTCCTGCGACCCTTTCAGCCTGGCCTTCCTGATTCCACTCTTGCCAGTGAGTCCACCTTCCAGTCAGAATGATCCTGGCTTCAACCAGGCCTCTCCCCTTGGAAGTTTCCACGACTGTTGGGCAAATGTACAAACTCCCAACGATGCCCCCTCGTCCATCCGGGCCCTCCTGCTGCCCCCACCTCCCTTCTGGCCTCTCTCTTCTCTATGCTTTCACTGTTGTGACCTGTTCTCATCCATTAAAACCCCGTGTTCTCCCACCTGGGCCTGGAACATTCCCCCACCCTGGCCTATCTAACTAATCCTTCAGATTTTGACTTAACGGGCACTTCCTACAGGAAGGCTCCTTGCCTGACTCCAGCAATAAATCCCTTTGCTATATGACTCGTACAACATTCGAGTCACCCTTTTATAAAACTCATCACAATGTGTCTGTTTCCTCTGATACACTGTATGGGCCAGAGGATAGGGACCTGAGCCCACCTTCTCCACCACTATCCTCCCACCACTTAACAAAGAAGCCACCACCCACCACTGTCCCCAACCTGGCAAATTCCTACCCATCCTTCAAATCTCACTCACCTATGTTGCTTTCGGGGGACAGCCTTCCCTGAGCACCCAGACTTGGGGGTCATCCCTTTACATAGCCCCACACTTCCCTGGGCATCTCTTACAGCACCTATCACAGCTGTAAAAGTGACTGATTTTAATGTCCCCCCCTTTGATTTTCTGTCTTGTTTCTCTTTGCCCCAGCATTTAAAAAAATGCTTGTCACAAGACTCCCCCCAGCTCAGCCCACAAGAATTCTTATGAAAATCCCTAAAATTGCATGCAAAATTCTGTGCGTGAACAATTTTCTGAAGAACCAGTCTGTGGCTTTTGTTGGCGTTTCAAAGGGGCCCAAGATGTGAAAGGTTAAGAACCTTCTCCCAGGAGCTGAAGGGGCTGTCTTTCCTTCAAAACAGCCCTGCCAACCCAGACTTCTATGCAAAACCATTGCCCTAGAATATGAGTTCCAAGTGGGCAACAATCTTTATTTTGTTCATTGGTGTGCCCCGAATGCCTGGAACGGTGCCTGGTCCCTTCCAGGTGCAGGTGTAGAATGACCAAACGTAGTCTTTGACGGCTGTAACAGCTGTGAGAACTGTCTGTGTAGTGGTTAACTATTGCTGCATAACAAATTACCCCAAAATGTAATGGCTTAAAACAACATTTATCACCTCAGTTTCTCTAGGCTGGGAGTCAGCGTGCAGCTTAGTTGGGTCCTCTGCTTCAGGGTCTCTCACAGGGCTGCAAAGTGCCAGCCAGGGCTGTAGTCATCTGAAAGTTTGACTGGGGAAGGATCTGCTTCTGAGCTCACTCATGTGGTTGCCAGCAGGATTCAGTTCCTCACTGGCTGTGGGCTGGAGGCTGCCCTGAGTTCCCCACCACATGAGCCTCTTCATAGGGCAGCTCATAACATGGAAGCTTGCTTCAACAGATCTTGCAAGGAAGAGGAGAGGAGGAGAAAGGGAGGAAGAGAGAGAGAGAGACAATAACAAGATGGCCGTTACAATCTTTTGTGTCTTAACCTTGGAAGCAGCTTTCATCACCTTTGCTCTGTTCTGTTTGTTAGAAGCAAGTCTCTATTTAGGTCTAGTGCACGTTCAAGGGAAGGAGATCATACTAGGAATAAATAGGAATGAACAGCAGCGGCAGGACCATTACATGTTTTCTCATATAGTGTCTGGCTCACCTGAAAACCCAAAGAGCAGAAGGTGCAGGCCAAATGCCTACAGGTCAAGCAGATGGTGACGAGGGAAGAAATGAGAGGTGGGAGGTTTGGCGGACAGCTGAGCCTCCACCCATCCTCCAGCAACGGACCACTGCCAAGCAGGAATGTAGGCTGACTTGTCAGATCTTCTAACTTTTCAAAAGAAGCCAAAGTCCTGATTTTTATGAGACACTTCCCGGTTTTTAAAACTGATAATCGCCGCGGAGCAACTAAGCCTGTGCGCCACAACTACTGAGCCTGCGCTCTAGAGCCTGTGCTCCACAACAAGAGAAGCCACTGCAATGAGAAGCCCATGCACCACAACAAAGAGTAGCCCCCGCTCGCTGCAATTAGAGAAAGACTGCGTGTAGCAACAAAGACCCAGCGCAGCCAAAAATAAATACATAAATTTATGAAAATAAATAAATGAAACTGATAATCTAGCAAACACACATGCGAGCAGTTTTTGACTCTTCTCGATGGCAGAAAAGGCCTAACCTATTCTACTACTCTTTATATGTTTGTTCCATCTCTCCTATGCCCACCCTCCCAAACGCCACACTTGTTCACTGAAGGCAGGGACCTAGTTCATTCACTTGCACACTTTCTAAGGCTTTCTGCATGCAGCAAGCCAACAGTAACTACTGCTGAATAAAATATGTCATGGCTGACATGGAGCGTGCCCCACCCACACCCGCACTCCAGTCCTAGAGGGGCAGGTAAAAGTGGGCGCTCGTGTCTGAATTAGCTGGAATCCTGGCTCCAGCACTTGCTTGGTGTATGACCTTCAGCAAGTTACTAACTTTTCAGAGCCTCAACTTCTTCACCTATAAGGATAATGGTACCTGCCTCAGAGTTGTTATGAGTCTTAACTGAAATAATATACTTATTAGCACACTGTAGCAACTCGATAGCTATTCTTACTGGCATCATCCCCCTGTTTCCTCACCAGCTCCCTGGCATGTCTCCCCTGGATCCATTAAGCCATCATCTACCCCTACCCACCTGGCTGACAGCTAGAGGGAGCTTTAAAATGCAGATCTGTCATTTTCACTGCCAGGGTTTACATCCTTCAACAGTTTGCCGATGCCCTTCGGAGGAAATCCAAACTCTTTTAACTTAGCTCATCAGGCTCCTTGGAGCTGCGCCTGCCCAGCCCTCGGGCAGGTCTCATCTCTCACCACTACCTCCCTTCCCACTTGGCACTCCAGGCAGGCCAGAGCTTTGTTTCTTGACTGCTCCACACTTTCTGCCACACTTCATAGCTTTTGCAAGTGCTCTCTGTCCAGCTGGAACCTCTTCTCTCCATTCTCTACTACCCCTTCTAGATGTTCCAGCTATGTGCTCTGAAAATTTCTCACGTTCCTTGCTAAACCTGAGGGCAGGTACAATATCTGTTTTCCTCACCACTCTGCTCTTCCTAGTATAACGGCCGCAAGGAATACACGAATAATACACATTTGTAGAACTGGCCACAGCAGTGCTGATTCCCGTGGGCAGACAGCGCCACCTGTTGACCCAAGTTGGCACTTCAGTACCTAGAAAGGAGCCTTAGCTCTCTGCCCACCCTTAAGGTAGATGGACAATAGTTTTGAAGCTTTCAGGGGGTCTATCCCGAGACTCCTTACATCAAAGTTAGCAATTAAAAAAAAAAGAGCTAACATTATTGAGTATTTAACGTGGGAGAATTAGGCACTTTCCTAAGTGCTTTAGTTATTAACACCTTTAATCTTCACAACCACTCAATGAAGTAGGTACTTTTATCGCTTTATAGATAGGGTAACTGAGGCACAGAGTAGCCAAATGCCTCACCCAGGATCACACAGCCAGAAAATTTCATCCCAGGTGGTCTGACTTGAACCTGGATTTTTTTTTTTTTTTTTTTTTTTGGCCACACTGTGCAGCTTGTAGGATCCTAGCTCCTGACCAGGAAACGAACCCAGGCCCTCGGCAGTGAAAGCGCAAGGTCCCAACCACTGGACCGCCAGGGAATTCCCTGAACCTGTACTTTTAAGCCTGAAACTCACTGCCTCTACCGTCTCCTTTCCTGTGAGCCCAGTGACCTGGTGAGGTTACATCCCAGGCACCTCCCTCCGCTGTGAAGGCACTGGTATCAGTGGCACTGGCGTCCACCAAAATTCCTTCTGCAGGGAACCCTACATTTTGAGAACTGCAGTTCTCCAAGGGCACCCTCAGGACAGGAAGTAGATGCGGCCTCTCCTCCGCGAGCGGTCAACCCTGACCTCCGTTATTGCTCCTCTCCTGTGACCTCTAGCAAACCACCACCTCTCTGAGCCCCCATTTCCTAACAGGGCCTTTAGCCTGCTGAGTGGATGAGACTGGATACCCAGTCTCAGGAGCGCAGTCCCTGATTCACATTCAGGTGAATGCTGAATGGCAGCGGTTATCACTCGGTCCCTCCCTGGATCACACACATCACACATGAAGCTGGGTTCCTTCACGTTTCGATATCGCTGTTGAGAACCAAGAGGTTGTGGCTACTTCAGGCTTAGGTTCCACCTACTTTGCACTCTCTCCTCTAAATCATTCCTTTGTATCATTGAGGAAAATGCCTGCCTGCACTTGATTTTAAGTTGTTAGACAGAAATAATATATACCGGGCACTTTCTATGGCCCAGTCATTATTCTAAATAGTTTATTCCTATTAACTCAGTTAATCTTCACAACAGCCCTGATTCTCTCCACTTTACAGGTGAGGAAGCTAAGCACAGTGAAATGACACGTTCAGGGTCACACAGCAAGTGGCTGACGTGGAATGTAAACTTAAGCCATGGTACCAGTCTGTGCTTTTAAACACTACGTTAGACTCCCTCTGCTGGTTGAGGCTGTGTCTGCTGCCTTTACTCCCAAGTGCCAGGCACACCGCTTTGCACACTGTAGGTGTCAACAAACTTGTTTTAATATATAATATATATAAACACACAGTCACATGCCAGTGTGACAAATACCCTTTCTCCGACCGAGAAAGAGCTCCATCATACCCTGGGCTCCTGGAGACTTTCCAGAAAGAGCCTAGGCCTGGCAGTCTTCACAGACGACACCCAATGGGGGCACTTTTATTAGACAGGTGGGAAAGGACACGGTGCGCCTTAAGGTGTACCGCCTGGGCCTCATGCAGGCCCAGAACTCTGCTGCACCCTCTTCATCAGCTCTTCATCTTGCATAGACAATTCTGTCAACTTTTTGCCCATCCGCTCATGGATGTCCAGGTACTTGGAGACACACCGGTCCAGGCACACAGACTCGCCCTTGGACAGTTCTGCTTCCTTGTAGTGGGGAGGCACGCACTTCCGGTGGCAGGCACTGGTCATTCTAGAAAGAAGGAAGAGCAAGGTCAAGCCAGCAGCAACCTGTGGCATACCAGGAACCCTCAGCCATTCCTGCCCTGCTACACTGATTTCACTTCCCGAGAAGGCAGTGTAAATCCTCAGTTTGCAGCTCAACTATCTTGGAAGATCCTTGAGAGCAGGAACCATTAGCCATGTTTATGATTAATCAAACAGGAACCATTAGCTGAGTACCAGCTATGTTCCAGACATCATGCTAAGTGCTTGACATGGATTCTGTCATGCAATTCTCATGATAACCCTAAGAGGTAGGCACAATCATTATCCCCCTTTTTACAGATAAGGAAATGAAGGCACAGAGAGCCTCAGGATCACATAAAGCTGGGCTATGAACCCAGGTAGCCTGACTTTGCAGCCTACATTTAAAAATTATTCTGATAAAGAGCCCCCAAGATAAAACAACTAATCTAGGGAGGATACCAGAGAGCTTAAGCCAATAAAAATAGCAAATATTTGTTGACTGCTTACTTGACTTGTGTTGGGCTGAATGCTAAGAGCTTGTCATATACTTTTACATTTAATATGGATAATGTCTCTGTGAGGAAGGTACTATTATTAACTCCACTTTACAGATGGGGAAACCACTGGTCTAACAGTCCATGTAACTTGCCCAAGGCCATAGTAGTGGTGGTTGGTGCAGCTACGATTTGTTCCCAAATTTGCCAGATGGTTATGGGCACTAGTCAGGAGTCAGGCTGAGTTACTGGTTCTGACTTTGCTACTGACCAGCTGTGGACCCTGAGAGTTATTTAACCTCTAGAAACCTCAATGTCCTCACCTTTAAAAAAAGATAATGCATATAAAATGCTCAGCATGTGTCTGAGATGGATTAAGAGTTTAAGAAATGTTGACTACTAAGTGGGCTATGTGCTATTTGTCAAAAGGCAAATGCTCTACTGTTCCTGGAACACAACCAGAGCCTGGACGGGACCTTCTCTTCCTGCTCAGCTCCTACATCGCCAATTCCATCCGAACCTAAATGCCCAATTCCTTCTAGTGACCCCACACTGCGTCTGCATTAGCCCTAAGCATGGGGCGGGAGTTGGGGGGCGCCGGGAGGGTAAGCCCGGGCCTCAGGTTTCCCCAGAATGAGGAAAATAATCTTCATAAGTTATCCACCTCTGCCTTGGCAAGAGTGACCTGGGATCATTCTCTAAGACAAGGCAGCTTAGAATCAGCCCTTACCTGTTGTACATATCAGCCATCATCTCAACCTCCAGCTCTGCCGCCAGCTGCTGGGCCCTAAGCGGGTCCATTTCAGCCCTGCACCGTGGAAGAGATCTTCCTCTGGCCTCCTAATCCTGGGGGCAGACATCATGGTCAGCACCCACCCTTCCCATCGCAGGGGCTGGAGGATGTGGAGGAATCAGAGGGCATCAGACCAGCAGGGGCCACTGACCTCAGTGAATTCAAACGTCCCATTTCACAGATGTGGGAACTGAGGCCCCGAAGGGGAACACTGCCTAGCCCAAGGTCACAGAACATGTCAATGGCGGGGCTGGAAATCGAGCCCCGGAGCCCTGACTCCCAATCCCTCTAGGTCACCTCTAACCAGGAGAAGAAGGGGAGACCGGAATGGAGCATGAACCTGCGGGGCCCTAAGAATTCGATCATACGCGGGACTAAGGCGCCCGGGCCCCAGCCCAGGGTCTACACCTCTGAAATGGCGGCGCCATCATCAGGATCACCTTGAGGTCAGACGTCACTCACCACGGCCTGGAGCCTGCCACAACGCCCCCTATGTCCCCAACTTCGGGTAACTACTAGAAACTCACCGGGCGCTCAGGTACGATAAGGCGGAAGCACCTGCGTCATTTCCGGGAGGGAAGTCCCGCCTCTTCTCTGATCCGTACGCGCTTCCGGAATGAAGTACCAACGAGGCGGCGCTGGAAAATCCACTACCATAGAGAGGGAGCTGCTGGCCCCAGGCGTCTCCCAAATGCTAGAGAGGACTCCAAAATACCATAGAGGCTTGAGCGGGGCGCAGAGCGCCTACAGACTGGTTAGAATTCTTGTCTTTAGGGGTGTCACGGAGAGATTTGAGTTTATTGGTTCTGTAAGAGGGGCAGGACCACAGAACTCAGTGAACTTCGCCCTCACCTCCGGAGAGCTGAGGCCAGAGCGCAAATCAGGCGCCGAGTTGGAAGAATGCAGCCAAACAGGAGCTCTCAGTTTGTGATGTACTTAAGGTCACCTGGGACGCTTAAAATAATCCCGAAGCCCAGAGCTCACTTCGTACCAATTAAATCAGAATCCCTGGGAGTAGGACCAAGGAATCAGTACATTTTAAAACTTCCCAGGTGATTCCCATGTGCAGCCAAGTTTGAGGACCAAAGCTCAGAGGCCCTTTGTGTAAATACAGCTGTGTGTAGGTCACTAAGCTTTCTCTGGGGTTGCAGAGCCAAGCGAGACACGGTTCCTGCTTGCAGAAAGATGAGTCAAGTATACAGTATGTTTTAGTCAGCTTCTGTTAGACGCCCTGGGCCCTAAAGAGATGAATAGGACCATTGTGGCTGCCACCAGAACTGACCTAGTGTGTTTGGGTGAGGAAGACAGAGGGTACTTGTGAACTCTTCATCTTTCAAGACAATGTATTCCTTGGTCTGCACGCCCCCCTCGCTCAATCCCCCCCCCAAGAAAAACCCACCTCAATCCCTGGATTTTTCAAGGGATTTCCCAGTAAACAAAATTTAGAAGGTGCAAATTAATAATGCAGTGGTACACTGCCCATAGGAGAAGGTGGGCTAGACACTTTATATGGCTGGTCACCATATGCTTCCCTAAGGAAGTCCCAATTTTAAATATTGGCCTCATTACTGCTCTAAGGACTCAAACTTCTTTGTCAAACCCTGTGCCTTGATACTTTAAAATTTAGGTATAGCATTCAGATAGTAAAGTAGTAAAATACACAAGCTTAATTTTTAAATATATATTCATTTTTATAACTATCACCCAGATCAAGATACAAAATATTTCCAGCACCTTAAAAAGTTATCTCATGTTCCTTCCCAGTCAATACTCCCTCTTCTGCAGTGAACCACTATTCTGACTTCTATCACCATCAGTTAGTTCTGCCTACTCTTGAACTTCATGTAAATGAAATTATACATTATTTTCTGTTTTGTGCCTCACTTCTTTAGCTCAATGTAGCATCCGTAAGATTTCATCCATATTGTCATGTGTATCTCTTAGTCATTCTTTTTTATGGCTGTCTAGTGTTTGATTGTATAAATAAGCCACAGTTCATTTATCTATTCTCCTACTGATGGACTTTTGGGTTGTTTCCAGTTTGGGGCTGTTATGATAATGCTGCCACGTATATTATTGTATATGTGTTATCCTGGTGTTTACTTTTGAGAATATAGTCAACATATTATGGAGTATTAAGAAATTGCATGGAAAAAGGAGATGGGTTCTTAAGAGAGGAATCTGCTTCCTAGATGTGGTTTTTGTTAGGTTTTATGAAAGTTTACATACTGTATGATTCCATTTAAATCACATTCTCAACATGACAATATTATAGAGATGGGAGAAGAGATTAATGGTTGCCTAGGGTTAGAGTTGGTGGGGGGAGGGAAGGAGGTGTGCCTAAGGGGATAGCACAAGGGAGATCTTTGTGTTGATGAAATTGGTTCTGTGCCCTGATTGTGGGAGAAAGTGTTTATTCAAATCTAAGCTGTCATAGAAGTATACATGCCATTGTACCAATGCCAATTTCCTGGCTTTGATATTGCATATAGTTATGTAAGATTTAGCCTTCAGTGGATAAATCATAAGTAAAATTTAACCTTCTGTACCCTCTCTGTACTATTTATGCAACTTCCTATAAACCTATAATTATTTCAAAATAAAGTTTTAAAAATCATTACAAAACAAACGAACAAACAAAAAGATAAAAAAGGATAATGTATTTAAAGCACCTAGTCCATGACAGATGCTCAATAAAAATGAATCTTTTTGTTTTAGATTTTTATTTATTAGGGATAATTTTTAAAGTACAGAAAAGTGGAGAGCACAATATATTGAACTTCCACATATTAATGACCCATCACCAAGATTTGACAGTTGTCAACATTTAGCCATATTTTCTTCATCTAACTGTATCTCTAACAGATGAAGTCTTTTTTCCACAATGACATTTTTTTTCTTTGTTTTTCTTTCTTTCTTTTTTTTTTTTTTTTTGCTGCATTGGGTCCTTGCTGCGCGCAGGCTTCCTCTAGTTGTGGTGAGTGGGGGCTACTCTTCGTTGCAGTGCGCCGGCTTCTCATTGTGGTGGCTTCTCTCGTTGTGGAGCACGGGCTCTAGGAGCACAGGCTTCAGTAGCTGCAGCACACGGGCTCAGTAGTCGTGGTGCACGGGCTTAGTTGCTCCGCGGCATGTGGGATCCTCCCAGAACCCGTGTCCCCTGCATTGGCAGGCGGATTCTCAACCACTGCGCCACCAGGGAAGCCCCCCACAATGCCCTTTTCATGCCCTTAAAATTACAGACATCTTATCACTAAATGCAGCTGGCAATCAACAATATTGCACTGTTCAACCATTGGTACACAAACCTGGCTTTCAGATCATCCCAGGAACAGGCTCCCAAATTCTGGTTCCATATTTCTACTAACTAATTAAATTATGTATTTATTCGCTATCCATTTATTGAGCACTTCATATGACCCAGGCAATTTGCTGGGCCCTGGGCATACAGCCATGAACATGACAAAGTCCCTGCCCTCATGGAGCTTAGAGTCTAGAGAGAAAGTCAGGTAACAAGGAAATGAATAAGATAACTTTGGATTCCAATCCATATTCCATAAGAAAATAAAATATAGAGAAGCGATGGAGAGGATCTCAAGGTCATGGGAGACCTCTCTGTGGAAAGGAAATTTGAGCTGAGAGAAGGAGAATGAGAAAGAACCAGCCTTGCAAAGAGCAGAAGCAGAACGGTTTACAGTCCTGAGTATGGAAAGGAATCGACTCATCGGAGGGATACGAAGGAGGCCAGTGTTGCTGAAGCAGTGGGGAGGGGGAGGGGGAGGGGGAGGGGAGTCACAAGCCCTTAACACATTCTCCAAAACTAGTATGTTTCTTAGATCACAGGACACCTACAGGAGGTAAAGGTGTTTTGTCTTTCTGAGCAAAATCTCGATTCAGCACAAAAATCTGTTCAGAGCCTCCTGTGTACCCGTCACCCCGGCTCCAAATAGAACTCGTCTTTGTATTTCCTCGACTCTCAGCGCAGCGGCCCATCAGCTTGGGCCATCACTCTTCTCTCTCTCCCCAGCCGCTCCCCGCCCAGTGGGAGCCCTGAGAGACATCGCCCCCTCTGCAGCTGGCCCCTTCACCCCTTCTTAGCCCACCCTTCTGCAGCTGCTTTAGTCTGAGGAAGGGTACAAGGGACTATTTAAAGGAACGTAGTGGGGGAGGGGTGCAGAGGAGGCCTAGCCTACGCTCTGGATGGGCAGGGGAGGCCAGACAGCTGGTGACCATGCTCCAAATGGGCCTGCAGATGGTCTGGGGAGTTGCCAGGGCCAGGCGAGTACATCGAGAAGGGAGATGATCGCAGGACGGATGCTGCCCGGTGTCAGGCGGGAGGCACTGGCTGTGATTGAAAGGTGCCACCTGTCAGATCTCCATGGGAAATCCGAGCCTCCCAGTCCAGGGGAGAGTGTTGTACCAACAGGACAGTAAACAATGCTCGTCTGCAGCCCCAGGATCTTGAGGGGGCGGGGTGGGGGCGGAGCGGGGACTGAAGAGCTGGGGGCTAGAAGCCGCAGGGGCTTAAAGACAGCCCGGGAGTGCAGCCGCTCAGCTGGAGGAAGGAGACAGCTCCAAGCCCCCAGGGAGAGGCCCTACAGGTAGGAGAAGCCCTGGGCCCCTTTCTAGGCACCCCCTCCATCTGCCAACTCCTCTCCCATCTTCCAAGGGCCCGAGGAGCCTCCAAGCAGGGCCCCACAGTTGGAGAAATCCAGGCTCCTTCCTAAGTCTCTCCATCACTATGTCCACTCTTTTTCAATGCCAGAGTTTGGGGACTCAGCCCTGCGGTGCTGGGCAACTTGAGGTCACCCACCGAGCAGCCTGCAGGTGGCCATCCATGTGGACCTGACGGGCAGAGAGGGCCTTGGGAGACTTACCAGTTCAGTTGGGGTGGGAGGCAGAGTCTCTAAGCAGTTGACAGTGACATCTCCAAGGGATGTCCCTGCTGAGGTGAAAGCTTTAGGACCACTGGAAGACAGACTGGGGGGCAGTGGATCGTGGAGGTGTTAGCTGAGCCATCAAACGTTGTCTGTACCATGTGGGGCTTGGAACTCGGGCTCCTGGGTACTTTTCCTTCCAGTCTGCTGAGAAAAACAGGAAGAGAGAGAGGGGAGCTGTCTGCAGTGGACACAAAACAGGGGTGGAATGAATCTTTCCTTCCTCCTTCCTGGGGAAGGAACGAGGGAGGAAAGTGGAGAGGAAGGTCTGCCGTGCACTTGGAAGAGAGAGAGCTGACCTCTCCAGCCATATCGGACTGCCCTCCCCACCAGTGGGGCACCCCTCATCCTGGGCTGGAGCCTTTGAAGCGACACTGGCTGAGGAGCTGGTAGGGGCAGTGTCTCTGGCACATGCTCTGGACTGGTTGTCAGGAAACCTGGGTTCTAGGTACAGTTGGGCCATTTAACTGTCCTATGACTTTATCAAGGGACTTCAACTCCCCAAGCCTCAAATTCCTACTCTGTAAAATGGGGCCAGGAACACTTATTCAGAAGGGTTAGAGTCAGGAAGTAGGGAGGTAAAGCAGGACACCGCAGCGCAAGCTGTAAACTGCTATGGAATTAATGCTGGGGGTGGGTGGTGTTATCCGGGTGTCTCAGTATTCTGAGTTTCTTCACTCCTTGGCTATTTATGACAAGGCTGGAGGGTGGAAAGCTGAGGTGATGAGCGCACAGGATGGCTGAGGGGTGTGTGTGTGTGTGTGTGTGTGTGTACACCTGCCCTTCCCCTCCACCATGCTAAGTGTGTAGCATGTAGATGAAGGGTAAGATGGCTGCAGCACTCAGCTATGTCTTAGCCAATTACTCCTACATTTGAGGTACAAAAATGGCTTATCGGAACTTCCCTGGCGGTCCAGTGGTTAAGACTCTGCACTCCCAATGCAGGGGGCACGGGTTCGATCCCAGGTCGGGGAATTAAGATCCCACGTGCTGCACGGTGCAGCCAAAATTTTTTTTTAAATAAATAAATAAAAAGGGCTTATCATCTCATTGGTGTTCAGTTCTTTTTGCCTTGTCTTTTACCAACTAAATGCCCTCATGGCTGAGTCAGGACCTTAATCTGGCACAGGGCTGGGCAGAGGCCAGCCTACACCATACAAGCTGATGTGTACTGAGTGCTCCTTCCATGCCAGGCACACCCCAAAATACTTTCTATGCATTGGCTTCCTTAACCCTCCACTGTCCCTATGAGGTGAGACCTATTTTTATCTCCAGAAATCAAAATACAGGGAGGGTAAGTAGCTTGCTCAAGGTTACAGTGGGAGAAGCAGTGGGAGCTGGGATCCCATCACAGGAAGCTCCAGAATCAATGATTTTCACTCCTCCGTACCACCTTCCGAACAAGAGTGCAAGGCAGGGATGTGTTGTGTGGATCATTTAGACCGGCACTTGACATAGTTTCTTCTGCTAAAGGTGGCATCGCTCAAGAGGGCAATAGATGCACCTCAGGGAAAATAAAGCAAAAAGAAAACGAAGCAAGAAAAAAAAAATCCATGGCCACATAGGTTTGGAGAAAAGCAAGTTAAATAGAGCTAAGCAAAATTAAGGTTCCTTTACCATGGGGTATCTGGAATCTATTTAAGTGCTAATGAAGTTGTAAGACTCTAAAAGGGTCAAGGGTAGGCTGTTTCTGGAACAACCTTAGCCAAAGAACACCTCCCCCGCCACCGCAGCCCTTAATAAGGTCTTAGGAGACCCTAGTTTTCCACAGAACACAGTCTGCAAACCTGATCTAGACCAATCCTGTCATTGTATTGGAAACCGAGGCTCTCTCCAGAGAGGTAAAGAGACTTGCTCAGGTCTCAGACCAGGAGATGGGGGTCAAGGTATGCTCCTAGCTCCCTGCAGATGTGCATTCCATCTCCCAGGCTCATTTGTTTCCCTCTAACTTTAATAGATTCCCGGAGCTGCTGAACCATGAAGGGGCTCTGGTGGGAGGGGTGGAATTGGAGGGCAGCGTGAGCACCTTTGAAAATCCCAGCCTACTTCCTAGGAAACGGTGGGAGACCAAATCCAGGGATACCAGGACTTTGATCTGGGGGCAGTAAGAACTGAATGGGTGGCAGAAACAGAGCCCTGTCCCTCATACACCTGTCTTCTTGCCTCTGTCCCAGTTACTCAGGTACCCTGGGTACTGTATCCAGAACGATGGCCCTGCAGAGGGCAGGAGGTATTTTTAGCCAGTGACAAGGGGTGTGTACTTTTTTACTGCCTGAGTCATGCCCTGAACGTTATTTGGGGATTATTTTCTCTGTAAACAGACCTCCCCCCGCAAGAAGGGCAGAAGGCTGAAGGAGCTGACCCTGTCCGCCGCCCCCCACCCCTGAGCTGTTTTTGTAGATCGGACAGTACAATCATCCCTTAATGTCTGTGGGGGATTAGTCCCAGCTTCCCTTGCGGATATGAAAATCTGTGGATGCACCAGTCCCTCATATGAAATGTTGTATTTGCATAGAACCTTACAATCCTCTCTGATACTTTAAATCATCTCTAGATTACTTATAATACCCAGTACAATGAAAATGTTATGTAAACAGTTGTTCATAACAATGTAAATGCTATGTAAATAGTTGAAGTGGCAGCAAATTCAAGTTTGCCTTTTGGAATTTTCTGGAATTTTTTCTTCAAGTTTTTTCCATCCAAGGTTGGTGGAATCCACAGAACCCACGGAAAAGGAAGGCTGACTGTATATACAGTACTTGAATAAGAAACCTCATGATAAAGTTGGAGGATCAGATCTCCCTGCAGAGGTTACTTAGGGAGAGTATTTTCTGTTCTTCACCAAAAGAAACGCTTCCATGCCCAGGCCCAGCTCTTCAGAGAACCACACACACAGGCTGGCAGTGCTGGCAGAGACCCAGCGACCAAGCTGGCCCAGGGTTTCCCAGATTTCAGGCATTTGAACACCACCTCCATGATTTAGGTATTTTGTATCCTGTATTCTGCTCTCCTGAACGTCTTCCTTTGAATTAACTTACTTGACTTCAATAAATGTATTTATAAAAGAAACTTTATATCACTCTTGGAAATGGAAACTCGATATCACTGGCCAGAAACAGAAAGTAACTGTAAAAATAAATACAATGGAATCAAAACAGTATTATCAGGGACTTCCCTGGTGGTCCATTGGGTAAGACTCGGAGCTTCCAAGGCAGGAGGGCTGGGTTCGATCTCTGGTCAGGGAACTAGATCCTGCATGCATGCCGCAACTAAAAGAGCCCACATGCCTCAATGAAGACCCAGCGCAGCCAAAATAAATAGATAAAATAAATACTCAAAACAAAACAAAAAACAGTATTATTAAGTTCTATCTAGAGACTTCTGTCTGCTTTGGGCTCTGAGCATGAGGGCAGCTATCTCCATCAAAAGGGGAGAATAGCAAGTGCTCCATGGGGGTCTAGGAGGCTAGTCAGACTATAACCACCTCACTGGCTTATTCGAAAAGAGGCCAAGTCATTGAAAAGGCATTACAGAACCCAGTGTTCCTTAAAGCCCAAGTCACAACCTGCAGAGGACCTTTAGGTGGACATCATCCAACGTCAAGTAGACGTGGCTGGCCCAGCACCCCATGTTGGGGGATGTGGTGTTCTATCACTTCATTTAGCCAAAGGGAAAGTGGCTACTTGTGTCACATGTCCGAGCAGTGGGGGACCCAGGACTGAATCGCAGGTCTCCAGACTCCAGGGCCTTCACCGGCAGAAAGGGGGCATGACCAGGCCTGCTTGTCTTCTCTTTTCAGAGATGGAGTGGAAGGAAGGGAAGCCCTCTGAGGACGGGACCCCTGTGTCCCCAACCACGGAGGTCCCGGAGACAGTGGGAGGGGGAGCCTCTGCTGAGGAGGAGGCCACAGGCCCAGCTGAGAGGACCGTCACAGAGGGGCCTCCAGATGGGGCAGGAAAGCAGGAAAGGGCACCAGCTGAGGACAGCATGTCAGCTGAATTCCAGGGGAAATCCAAAGGGGAGGCTGAACTTCCAAAGGAGGACAGTGGGAAGAAAGAGACCACCGTGGCTCCTCAGGAGATGGCGGATAGGAAAGAAGAGACCAACTCTGAGCCCAAGGAGGCTGAGGGAAAAGAGGAGACCACATTGGCCTCTGAGAAGCAGAAGGCTGATGAGAAAGAGGCCAAGCCTGGATCTAGGGAGAAAGCCAACGTGAATGATGAGGCACAGGCTGCTGGGGAGCAGGAAGACAAGGCTAGAGGCAGGGAGGCTGCTGGGAAGGAGGAGGCCAAGGCTGGAGGCAGAGAGGCCAAAGGGAAGGAGGAGGCCATGGCTGGAGGCAGGGAGGCTACTGGGAAGGAGGAGGCCAAGGTTGGAGACAGGGAGGCCAAAGGGAAGGAGGAGGCCAAGGTTGGAGACAGGGAGGCCAAAGGGAAGGAGGAGGTCAAGGCTGGAGACAGGGAGGCCAAAGGGAAGGAGGAGGCCATAGCTGGAGGCAGGGAGGCTGCTGGGAAGGAGGAGGCCAAGGCTGGAGACAGGGAGGCCAAAGGGAAGGAGGAGACCATGGCTGGAGACAGGGAGGCTGCTGGGAAGCAGGAGGCCATAGCTGGAGACAGGGAGGCCAAAGGGAAGGAGGAGGCCATGGCTGGAGGCAGGGAGGCTGCTGGGAAGGAGGAGGCCAAGGCTGGAGACAGGGAGGCCAAAGGGAAGGAGGAGACCATGGCTGGAGGCAGAGAGGCTGCTGGGAAGGAGGAGGCCAAGGCTGGAGACAGGGAGGCCAAAGGGAAGGAGGAGGCCAAGGCTGGAGGCAGGGAGGCTGCTGGGAAAGAGGAGGCCAAGGCTGGAGACAGGGAGGCCAAAGGGAAGGAGGAGGCCATGGCTGGAGGCAGGAAGGCTGCTGGGAAGCAGGAGGCCACACTGGCCTCTCAGGAGGAGAGCGACAAGACCGAGGAGCCCAAGGCTGAAGCCCAGGAGAAAGCCAGTGCTCCAGAGGCCAAGTCGGACTCTCAGAAGGCCATGGAAGATGAGGCCAAGCCTGAACCACAGGAGGAGGAGGTGAAGGAGGAGGTGGTGAGTGAGGAAGAGGAGAGGAGGGAGGAGGCCCCACGATGCTCCGGAGCCCCCTGCCCAGCCCTCCCCCAAGCAAGCCCCTCCCCTGCTTTATTCCTTTGGGACAATCCAGTCTTCCACCCACTGATATCAAGAGCCTGGGGTGGGGGATGCAGCACTGTGGCCCCAGGCTGCCTTCCAGATCTTTCTGAAGCCCTCACAGAGCCTCAGGCAGGGGCGAGCCCACACAGCCCATGTTCTTTCCAGGAGCCAGGCTGTCCTGATGAAGAACAGGACCAGGCTGCGGAGGAAGAGTCAGAGGAAGGGGCAGGAGCGCTTCCCAGCTCCGCCGAGGACTGGCCGGAGAGCCCCACGGAGGAGGGCAGCGGCCTCAGCCCAGGTGAGTGAGGGCCCAGGAGCCCACGGACGCCGCAGGGCCCTCCCTGAGGGATCACGCGGGCAGCGCACCATGGGTCACCCCAGCTTGCCTCCCTCCCGTTCCTTTCCCCTAGATGGGCTGAGTCCAGACACCGCAGCTTCCGGAGAGACCAGTCCTTCAGCCAGGTAATGTCAGACTCTGGAGCCCCAGCTCCAACCCCTCCTACCGCTTGCTTCCTTTTTTTTTTTTTTTTTTTTTTTCTCGCGGTACGCGGGCCTCTCACTGTTGAGGCCTCTCCCGTTGCGGAGCACAGGCTCTGGACGCGCAGGCTCAGCGGCCATGGCTCACGGGCCCAGCCGCTCCGTGGCATGTGGGATCTTCCCGGACCGGGGCACGAACCCGTGTCCCCTGCATCGGCAGGCGGACTCTCAACCACTGCGCCACCAGGGAAGCACCCCCCGCTTGCTTCCTTTAAAGGCTGCCATCCCCTGGGCCTGGGCCTCCCCAGTGCTGGTCTCAAGATATGCCAGGAATTATGGTTTTCAGCCCCCTAGCCCAGGGCAGAGCCCAGGAGACAAAAGGAGCCGGAGTGTGGGAGCGAAGGGACAATGGAGCCTACCTGGTCCGTCTCTCACTCATCGCTGAAGCCTCCTGGTCTTGGTTGCCTCCGTGGTGTCAGCCTCACCCAGAAGCGAGTGAGCAGAAAGCCTGAGTTTGGACAATGACTCTACCACTTACCAGCTGTGTGACCTTGGCCGCATCACTGTCCCTTTCCTCCCCTGTGAAGTGGGCACAGTCACGGTACCTACCCCGTAGGATTTTTGTGAGACTCGAACGACATCTGTGTATAAAGCACTCAGCCCAGCGCCTGGTGCCTGGCTGGTGCTGGATAACATGAGAGCCTTACTCTTGCCAGGGCACAGCTTTCGTCATTAGAAGAGTCTTCCTTTATTTCGAGCTGAAGTTCACCTCCGTGTCACCTTCTTAGGAAAAGGTACCCGGTTGAACGTTCGTGGAGCGTGGTCTACCTTCCCCCTCCCACACAGGCCTTAGAACCACCTTGTCAGGTAGCTATTCTTGCCCCATTTTACAGATGAGGAAGCTGAGGCTCAGAGGAGTGACATGACAGTCCCAAGATCACACAGCAAATAAGAGGCAAAGGCAGGATTCAGACCCAGGTCAGACCTCAGATGTGCTCTAGCTCCGTCCACACCTGCCACCAGACCACACGCTCACCAAAGTGAGACTGAGCCTCACTATTCCTTCCCAGGCCCTCCCGGTGCTGGGCCCAGAGGAAACGTGTGCGAGAGTGGGGACCACAGCTTCGTATGCCTCTTGAGACTGCAGGGGCCGCGCTCAGCCAGCCTCCTCCCTCCTAGGTGGCTGGTCCCAGCCCCTCTCACCCTTCTCCGAACTTTTCCATGCAGTGAATCTTCACCCAGCGACGTGTCCCAGAGTCCCACGGAGCCCCCTCCCTCACAGGAGAAGAAGAAAGAGAAGGCACCAGAGCGCAGGGTGTCAGCCCCTGCCCGGCCCCGGGGGCCCCGTGCCCAGAACCGCAAAGCCATCATAGACAAGTTTGGGGGGTAAGATGCATGCAAGGAGCTGTGGGGCTGGGTTGGTTGGACGGTCGGGGTGGGGGAGTCCTGAGGGGCAATAGGAACAGCCCGAGCCTGGGCAGGAGGACTGACATCTGGGGATGGGGCTCCTCCCTGATGGGACCCTCCCACCTCTCTGGGCTGACCTTCTCTGTCCCTCACGCACAGGGCGGCCTCGGGCCCCACGGCCCTGTTCCGGAACACCAAGGCCGCGGGGGCAGCCATCGGCGGCGTTAAGAACATGCTCTTGGAGTGGTGCCGGGCCATGACGAGGAGCTACGAGGTGCATGGTGGGGCAAGGGACCCTTCCCCAGGGCAGCAGTGCTGGGAGGGTCTGTGCGGTGCAAAGCCCAGAGGGTGGGAGGTCTGGAGGGGGCAAAGTCCAGGTCCTCTGGCTGAGGCTCACCAAGGCCTCTGGGCCCCTCTTGCCCACAGCATGTGGACATCCAGAACTTCTCCTCAAGCTGGAGCAGTGGCATGGCCTTCTGTGCCCTCATCCACAAGTTCTTCCCCGATGCCTTTGACTATGCTGCGCTGGACCCCACCAAGCGCCGGCACAACTTCTCCCTGGCCTTCTCCACAGCCGAGTAAGCCATGCCAGGGGATGCAGACGTGGGTGGGAGCTTGGGTCACCTACACAGAATCGAGTGCCGGATTCATAGGGGTCGGGTAGTGCGGTGGTCAGGTAGAGGCTGTCACCACATATTCATGAATTCAACAGATATTTTTTTATGAGTTATTTATTTATTTTATTTATTTTTGGCTGCATCGGGTCTTAGTTGCGGCATGCGGGACCTTCACTGAGGTATGCGGGATCTTTTGTTGCAGCGCGCGGGCTTCTCTCTAGTTGTGCATGCAGGTTTTCTCTTCTCTAGTTGTGGCGCGTGGGCTCTGTAGTTGTGGCGTGTGGGTTCCAGAGCACGTGGGCTCGGTAGTTTGTGGCACGTGGGCTCTCTAGTTGAGGCGCGCGAGCTCAGTAGTTGTGGTGCGTGGGCTTAGTTGCCCCACGGCCTACGGGATCTTAGTTCCCTGACCAGGGATCAAACCCGCGTCCCCTGCATTGGAAGGTGGACTCTTTACCGCTGGACCACCAGGGAAGTCCCCAACAGATATTTTTTGACTGCTGGGAACTGTTTTAGGACATAGCAGTGAGAGAAAGTTGCAAAATCCCTGCGTGCCTGTGGTTCACATTCTAAAGGGAGAGACAGATCATAAACACACATACGTGTGAAATATAATGTGAGGGAACAGGTGCCGTGAAGAAAATGCAGGCAGGGTCAGGGGTAGAGGAGGGGCAGACAGGGTGGTTGCTGAGATTTAGGGCCAGATTCTGACTCTGCCATTTGTTAGCTGTGTGATCTTGGACAGGCTCCTTCACCTCTCTGAGCCTCTATATTCTGATCTTTAAAATGGGTGTGACATTTCCTCTTTGGCAGGGCTATGGTGAGAATTAAGTAAGTAAGTAAAGTCCCAATAAACAGTGCCTAACCCATGGCAAACACTTCAAAAAAAAATCTTAGGTCCTATGTTATAACGAATGATATCACAGTTGTTATGATAATTATTATTCAGTGTGGGACCTGGAGGGGATTTATTGCTGGGGTTCACACAGCTGGGTGCCGGGGTGGTGGAGGGATGGAGACAGGGGTGGACTAGATAGGCAGGAGGTGGTGTGAGGATCAGTGTGGCCCAAGGAAGAACCTAAGAGACCAAGACATGGTTGCCAGGTAGAGGGGGAGGAGGGGGCACTCCCCCCACAGAAGCACCAAAACCAGACTCAGCCAAAGGCCTCCATCTCCACCCACCGGAGAGGCATGACCTGATGGCCTTGGGGCTCCCAAGGAGCTCACGCCTGGAGCGGCCTGTCCTTTCCCACCTGGGAGGGGCTTCTGAGCTTCCTGGTAGAGACAGGACTATGCACAGGGAGTGGTCCATGAGCACAGCTCTGAGGCCCAGGAATGCATTTCCCGCCGAGTGTGTTTCTAAAGCCCCGGGGCAGGGAATAAGTCACTGGGGATGTTAGCAGCACCTTGTTCCAGGAGGCTGAGCCCTTTGGTCTAGTCCAGGCCTGGCCATCAGCCTGCAGGGAAGCCTGGGCAGCAATCTTCCCCTTTCTGGGCCTGCGTGTCCCCATCGGCAAGACGAGATGGCTGATATTGATCTATGCTTTTCAGATGTTTCTTTCCCCCCGGACGGATTCCTCAAGCAAAATATTAAATGAATGCCCAACATATTAAACAGATTTTAGGGAGGCCTTCTGAGGTTGGGAGGGGTTCCTGGAGCACTCCAGCTCAGCGCCCAACCCTGCTTCCCAAGATGGTCCCTGAAGCACGTCTATAGGGCCCTAGGGCACCAAGATGCCGTTTGAAACCCACCAGACTTGGTGCTCCAGAAGATCCCTTCCAGTTGATCCTGCCAAGGGAGGGGGGAGTGCCCTGGGGTGGGGGGTTGAGGGCATCGGGAGCACCACGTCCTGCTCTGGGCTCAGAAGCACCTTTAATGGTGATGAACCAGGATTGGAAAGTGAAACTCCTAGTCAGGGCTGAGAGCTCTTGGTGAATACAGAAGGGCACGTGGCTTGGCCCTGACCAGGGGTCCCCGGACTGTGGGGCCGGGTCATTGTCCTCCTGCAACTGCCTTGCCTTGGCTCCAAGCCTGCAGAGCCACAGAAAGGCAGAAGGAATAATCAGGTGATGGTAACAGGCTGAGAGGAGGCATCAGGCAGCAGTGAAAAGGGAAGGATGGGCAGGGGATGCGTGGGGATGGAAGCTGGAGGGAGAAGAGGTGGGGGTGCCTCCTTCTTCCTAGCTCTTCTTTTCTTTTTTTTTTTTTTTTTTTTTTTGGCTACGCCATGAGGCATGCGGGATCTTAGTTTCCTGACCAGTGATGACCAGAGATCGAACCCGTGCCCCCTGCAGTGGAAGCTCAGAGTCCCAACCACTGGACCTCCAAGGAAGTCCCCCTTCCTAGCTCTTTGACCCTCGGCAGCTGACTTAACCTCTTTTAGGGCCTGGTGTGCAGATTAAGCGTGCAAAGTAAGGGGGCCCCTGCCGCAGCTGGCTCCCTTCTAGAACTTGCCTCTGATTCCCATGGAACGGTCAACGCTGGGGCCCCCAGGCGGCTTGATGGGCTGTGCTGCTCGAGGAGCCCGACCCCGTTCCCCAAGCCCAGTGGGAATGAAGCTTTTGCCTCTCCTGCATGGGAACAGCACCCCGACCCACACCCAGGAGCCAAGAGCCCTGCATTGGTTGCAGGGAGCTCGTCCCATTCTTCGAAATCCTCCCGTCTGTGCCCCTGCCTCCCGCTCCCAGGCCAGCCCGGCTTGGGTTTCGGCCCAGCTGCCTCAGCTCTAAGAGAGGATTTCCGCTGGGACCCTGGTTTCTCCTACTGCCAGCACCCATGGCGGTTTGGCAGGCTGGGACTGCTGAGACCCGACTACAGGGCAGGGATGCCAGAGGCATCAGGCAGGCCTCGGTGGAGTCCCAGCTGTGTCACTCACTTTGACATTGGGCAAATCACCAAAATGCTCTGAGTCTCCAGTCCCTCTTCTGCTGGTTGAACATAGAGGAGTGGAGTAAATGAGACCATTCAAGGGAAAGCACTGGGGAGTTCCCTGGTGGCCTAGCGGTTAGGATCCCAGGCTTTCACTGCCGTGGCCTGGGTTCAATCCCTGGTTGGGGAACTGAGATCCTGTAAGCTGTGTGGCGCAACCAAAAAAAGGTGGGGGAGGGAAGCACTTGATAAAACTCCTGGCACATGGTGGCAAGGTCCCAACAGCAGTTAGATCAGATGATCAGCTTTAGCAAAGCCAGGAGTAGCACGTGGCCCCAGAGAGCAGCTGGGAAGTTAGAAAAAGAGGACTTGCTGCTAAGTTCTATGCGGTTGCTCAAACACATTAAGCACTCCGGCCTCAGGACCTTTGCACACGCTGTTTCCTCTGCCTGGAATCCTCTTCCCGCAGATATGTACCCGATTTACTCTTTTTAAATTTTGTTTAATAAATTTGTTTTGTTTATTTATTTTTGGCTGTGTTGGGTCTTCGTTGCTGTGCGCAGGCTTTGTCTAGTTGTGGCGAGCGGGGGCTACTCTTTGTTGCGGTGCACGGGCCTCTCACTGCGGTGGCTTCTCTTGTTGCGGAGCACGGGCTCTAGGCGCGTGGGATTCAGTAGTTGTGGTGCACGGGCTTAGTTGCTCCGCAGCACATGGGATCTTAGTTCCACGACCATGGATTGAACCTGTGCCCCCTGCACTGGAAGCGCAGAGTCTTAACCACTGGACCACCAGGGACGTCCCCAACTTACTCTAAGAGAACTTTCCTGGGCTCCCTATTAAAATTCTCCTTGGAGAATTCCCTGGTGGTCCAGTGGTTAGGACTCCGCATTTTCACTGCCAAGGGCCCAGGTTCAATCCCTGGTCGGGGAATTAAACCCCACAAGCTGCGAGGCGCTGGCACAAAATAAATAAATAGATGAAAAATAAAAAAATAAAGCCATCACTAACATACTATTAAGAAAACATCCCCCTGAACACAGACACATACCCTGTCCCGCCTCCCTGCCTTATTTTTCTCCACAGCACCTCTCATCGTCTGAGGCACCATCGATTTCTGTTTGAGTACTGTCTGTCTACTGCAGTGAGAATGTCAGTGACATGAGAGTGGGGAATTTTTATTTTGTTCAGCGCTGAATTCCCTGGAAGAGTACCTAGCACATAGCACCCCTCAATAAATACACGGAAACTGAAGCTGGAGATATTGCAGCTACAAGCCAACACTCTGGCTAGTGTTGGGGTTCTGTCCTTTAAACTCTCCCTGAGGACAGGTATATGAGCACGTGGAAGGGGTGGGCTAATGCAGAACTATAGACCAGAAGGTCCCGCTCCTACGTGAAGGCACACAGTGCAATGAAAACACGGGCTCAGGAATCAGACCACGCTGAGTTTGAGTCTGAACTCTGTTGGGCCTCCGTTATCTCATCTGTACGATGGGACGGTTGCCCTAGATGACCTCCCAGCTCTGCCACACACAGTTCTGTGGGTTTCATCCTTGCCGGGCTGTCCCCTTAGGCCCCGCATCCTTCACCGTTGGCTCTCTGCTCCACCCCTCCTCACCCCTCCCCAACCTGCCCCTCAGGAAACTGGCCGACTGTGCCCAGCTGCTGGAAGTGGATGACATGGTGCGGCTGGCAGTGCCCGACTCCAAGTGCGTCTACACCTACATCCAGGAGCTGTACCGCAGCCTCGTGCAGAAGGGACTGGTGAAGACCAAGAAGAAATGAGGGAAGAAATGAGGGGCTGACCAACCCTGTGGGCAGAGGTGGGCAGGGAGCCCAGGTGACCAGCCGTGGCCCAGAGGCTCACTTCTGCTCATGGTGGCAGCACTGCTGGGGCTCAGACAAGGGCACATGGCACCAGTCTTAACTACATGAAAAGTTCTTTTGTAAAATCCGCTCTAGCCCCTTAGTGCTCCCTCCCTACCCCACCAGGAACATCTCTCACTTGGATAATAAACCCCGGCCGCCAGGGTTCCTCATCTGACATGATTTTCTCAACAACCATGAAAGGCATTTGGGAAAGGAGAATGGGCTGGGTCCTACCACTAACCAGCTGTGTGTCCCTGGGCCAGTGAGTGAACCTCTCTGAGCTTCAGTTTACCGTCTGCATGGGGATGATAGGAGCTCAAAATTATGCAGGTGCTGTGAGCGTTAAATGACATCATGAAAAGGACAAACAGCCTTGCCCGGGGCCTGTCACATAAGTGTTCTTTAAGTGGTGGCCCAAAGTAACAACACATCTTACATTTCTAGCCATGGGTGGCACTTTCCCAATTCTCTTCCCTTTTTCCACACTTCTCCCAGATTAGGGAATTCCAGGGCAAGGACTAGAGTAGGAGATTCTCTACAAATCTCACCCCAGCTAGGCTAGTGGGGCCTGCAGTGATTCCCCTGACTCAAAGATACCCCATATTCTGTCTCTTAAAAGCCAGTGGTCTTCTAGGAGCCTAGAACCACTGCACCCAGCAAGCTCCTCCTTTGTAATCCCTCCAACCCTGGCTAGAGTTTTGGCTTGTTTTTGTTTTTCTGCTGCTCACTAGAGATGAACCCTGGAGCTGAGTATAATTTCCCGCTAACAATCTTGTCTGGCTTTATCAGCCATTTGGAGCATGTGCGCTGATGAGAACAGTTCATGAAAAACACAAAAACAAAACCCAGCCCGCTTGGCAGTGCAGCTGGAGGGGTGGCCCCTGCCCTGATCAGCAGAGTGGACCTGGCAACCCACTGAAGCGCTCTGTGCCTTGGTTGCCTCCTCTATAAAAATGGGGGTGTTACCCTTGTGGATGTGTCGACGACCGCTCAGGCCAAGGGTGGTCTAGTCCCTCACGGCCAGCTTTCCCCACAATGCTTGGGGTCACACAAGGCTCCATGCCCAGCGAGCCCTCAGCTGATGGAAAGCAGGGTCACACCTTTGGCTAGACTGCAGCTAAATCCCCAGCCTCCTCTTCTCCCGATGAACCACCCATCCCCTCAGTGAACACTCAGTTGGACTCCACAGTCCATCTGTGACTTTAATAGCTGGGCAAACACATGGTCTCCCTGGCTCCGTGGACTGGAAGCTGGAGGGGAAACACCTCCCCGCCTAAAGCCTGGTCCCTAGGAACCAGCAACCTAATGGGATAGCAAGTGGTTTAAAATGTAGTCAGGGAACCTCCCCAGCGGTCCAGTGGTTAAGACCCTGCGCTTCCACTGCAGGGGGTGTGGGTTCGATCCCTGGTTGTGTGGCCAAAAGAAAAATTAAAAGAAAAAAACCAACCAAAAAACCCCATGTAGTCAGATTTCTGGGATGGAGATTAGTTTCTTCACTTTATGATTCATCAGTGGAAGAGAAAAGGTTTTGCATCTCTACATGTCTATCAGCGGTCTGGCTGTTTTCAATCACTCCATCAGCAAAACACTCAACGTAAGTAGGAGTCCCTCATCCCTGTGCCCTGCCTCCCTCCCATACTCCCCCCTGTTCCTCTGCCCTCCCCGCACCCCCCATGCCTGGGCCCTCGGGGGATTCTGGTTGGCTGCTGGGCTCATTTCCCGCGAGCCGGCCTGCAAGGCAGCCTGAGTCTCTAAGGATCAGGCTTCCCACATCACAGAGCGCTGGAGAGCTGCCCTGCGACTCTGCAAACCTAAATGCCCCTGGCTCTGGGGCAGAGAAAGGAAGTGGGGAAAGCACACCTGAGGCCAGTGGGTCCACGTACCACACACATAACTGCGGCCCCACCACCACCACACACACATACACACACACACTCACACGTGCACACACACACACAAATGACTAATAATCTAAGAAGGAAAACTTGGAAGAAATGATCAGGAAATGGACCACAAAGGGGCTCTGGCCCCTAGCCCATGACATGTGTCCGTCCATCACACAGAAAGCATCCAGTGCAGAGGTGGGTCAGAGGCTGAGTTAGAAGGGTCGGTCCACTCCAAACTGGAGGGTGAACTCTTTGGCCCTCCTGTTGAACAGCTCCGGGTCCTGGGTCAGCTGGTCAGCAAGCTCCAAGCGAAGGGGCTGCCCCAGCTCTGGTTTATTCACCAGCACGTTGAGGGCCTCCAAAACTGGGGAGAGAGGTCAGATCAGGACATCAGGATGGAAGGAAAAAAATCCTGGGAAGGAAGCGACGGCTGCCCACTCCCCGAAACATCACACTCACTCCCTGGGAGACCCCCCCAGGAGGTTCTATGTCTTAGGATGACGCTACAACCAAATGAAATGCCTCTCACCACATTCACTGATGATGCCCAAAGCCATAACCAGTTACATCAGTGCTTTTCAAACTATGTTTCACGGTGTCACAGAAGCTACCTATCATGGGGGTTGGTGAGATAAACAGGGTTTCTGGGTTCTATTCCCTTTTCAAGAAGAAACACTTTGCTTTTCTCTGTTGTGTTATTAGGATTCCAAAACAACTTTTATTTGGGAAAAAGGATTCTGAGGCTCAAGACTGGAAACCACTACTGCCCCGTGGCTGGAAATCTTTCACGGGCGACTTTGGAAACCTGGTGAAGGCAGTGGCCCATCTCCCCAGGCACATGCACATATGCATACACACAGACGTGTGGTTCTGGGTTCAGAGCGTTTCGCCGACCTCCTGAAGCTCATCCAAGGACCAGTCCGCCCCATCCCCGCCCCCAGGATTCTTGTTTCCAGGGTTAAGAACTCCCGAGCTGGTCCAGAGGCAGGATTGATCGCACACTGATTACGTCCATAGGCTCTAGAGCCATAGTGTGCACTGTGGTAGCCACCAGCCATGCGTAGTTATCTCAATTTAAATGAATGGAAATTCACTACAATTAGGAATGCAGTTCATAGTCACATCAGCCACATTTCAAGTGCTCGAAAGCTACACGTGGCTAGTGACCGTGGCATTGGACAGGGCAGCTATAGAAGGATTCCATCACCACAGAAAGTCCTGCTGGACGGTGCTGTTCCAGAGTCACCCAAGCAGGCTCCGAATCCCAGCTCTGCCACTGGCCAGCTCAGGCAAGTGCTTCTCCTCTCATATGCCTCGGTGTCCTTAACTATTAAATGGAGCTAATGAGAGCACTGTTTCAGGGGGCTTCTGAGGGGATTAAATGAAGTTGGTAGGTTAAAAATGGCTGGTGTCCCTGGGTTAGAAAGTTCAAGCTCTCAGTGGTGCAGGGACATGTCTCAGGCCAGGTCCTCAATGGCTACCCAGCTCCATCTTTGTATGCCTGAACTATGATTACTCCATTATAATTTTAATTTGTCATCAATGGATAGATACCAAAAACATAATATGGAATAAAAAAGTGAATTTTTATACCAGAGAGGGTGTGGAGAAAAGGGAACCCTCCTACACTGTTGGCGGGGAATGTAAATTGGTGCAGTCACTATGGAGAACAGTATGGAGGTTCTTTAAAAAACTAAAAGTAGAGTTACCATATGGTCCTGCAATCCTACTCCTGGGCATATATCCAGAGAAAACTCTAATTCAAAAAGATACATGCACCCCAATGCTCAAAACAGCACCATTTACAATAGTCATGGAAGCAGTCTGAATGTCCATCGACATATGAATGGATAAAGAAGATGTGGTACATATGTACAATGAAATATTACTCAGCCATAAGAAAGAATGAAACAATCCCCTTTGCAGCAACATGGATGGATCTGGAGATTATCGTACTAAGTAATGTAAATCAAACAGAGAAAGACAAATATATGATATCACTTGTATGTGGAATCTAAAATACGATACAAATGAACTTATTTACAAAACACAGACAGACTTAGGGACATAGAAAACAAACTTATGGTTACCATGGGGAAAAGGGGGGGAGGAGGGATAAATTAGGAGTTTGGGATTAACATATACACACGACTATATATAAAACAGATAAACAGCTAGGTCCTACTGTATAGCACACGGAACTATATTCAATATCTTGTCATAAACTATAATGGAAAAGAATAGGAAAAAGAATATATGTACATAAGTATAACTGAACACATGTGCATAAGTATAACTAACACAACATTGCAAATCAACTATACTTCAAATAAAAAAGTGAACTTTTGGGACTTCCCTGGTGGTCCAGTGGCAAAGAATCCGCCTTACAATGCAGGGGATGCAAGTTCGATCCCTGGTCAGGGAACTAAGATCCCACATGCCATGGGGCAACTAAGCCTGTGCGCCACAACTACTGAGCTTGCGCACTACAACTATTGAGCTTGCACACCTCAACTAGAGAGCCTGTGTCCGCGAACTACACAGCCCACGCACCCTGGAACCCACGTGCCACAACTAGAGAAGAGAAAACCCACACGCCATAACTAGAGAGGAGCCCGCACACCACAATGAAGAGCCCGCGCACCGCAAGGAAAGATCCCGCATGCCGCAACAAAGATCCCACGGGCCGCAACTAAGAGCCGACGCAGCCAAAAATAAATGAATAATAAATAAATCTTAAAAAGAAAAAAAGTGGGGCTTCCCTGGTGGTGCAGTGATTAAGAATCCGCCTGCCAATGCAGGGGACATGGGTTCCATCCCTGGTCTGGGAAGATCCCACATGCCGCGGAGCAACTAAGCCCGTGCACCACAACTACTGAGCCTGCACTCTAGAGCCCGCAAGCCACAACTACTGGAGCCCACGCGCCACAACTACTGAAGCGTGCGTGCCTAGAGCCCATGCTCTGCCACAAGAGAAGCCCCTGCAATGAGACGTCCGTGCACCACAACAAAGAGTAGCCCCCGCTTGCCGCAACTAGAGAAAGCCTACGCGCAGCAACGAAGACCAAACGCAGCCAAAAATTAATAAATATATAAATAAATTTGTTTTAAAAAAAGAAAAACGTGAACTTTTAAAAAATGGCATGTGGGAATTCCCTGGCAGACCAGTGGTTAGGACTCTGAGCTTCCGAGCTTCCACTGGGCTGGGGGTCCACGTTCAACCCCTGGTCAGGGAACTAAGATCCCACAAGCTGCAAAACACAGCCAAAAAAAAAAAAAAAAAAAGGCATGTGAAGCTCTTAGCACAGTGCCTAAGTGCCTAATTAAGTGATGTATATTATCATTGTTAGGCCAGTCCCCTCAGCTGTCATTTAGGGCACTGAGCCCTAGAAAGGAACAGACTTCACCAAGGTCCCCAGATAGGGCATGTGGCCTACTTATCCCAAACCCTTCCCTCTATAGCCCAGCTGCTTCTCTTTCTCTCTCCCCTGACCCAGAGCAACGCTGCTCTTTCCCACCTGCCCAGGTATGAGAACAGAGGCAGGAGCAGGTCAGCCAGCCCAGGATCTAAGGACACATCCCTTCTATCTGACGACAGGCTCAGCTGAGACTCACAATTTTGTTTTTTGTTTTGTTTTGTTTTGTTTTGTTTTGTTGCAGTACGCGGGCCTCTCACTGCTGTGGCCTCTCCCGCTGCGGAGCACAGGCTCTGGACGCGCAGGCTCAGCGGCCATGGCTCACGGGCCCAGCCGCTCCGTGGCATGTGGGATCTTCCCAGACTGGGGCACGAACCCGTGTCCCCTGCGTCGGCAGGCGGACTCTCAACCACTGCACCACCAGGGAAGCCCAACTCACAGTTTTTATCTCCTTTCTTCTGGGCTTTTCTAACTGAAAATCAGTCCCATGACCCCCTCCCCCATCCAGTCCAGGTCCCTCCCTCTAGGCAGGGCCCAGGCCCACCTTGGCAGGTCTTGGTGAAAGGCTTCCAGTTCTCCTTGCTGATGATGGGCAGGCACACCCGCCCACTGCTGTCCACATTAGGGTGGTAGATCCTGGTTGTGAATGTCACTGTCGGAGGCTTGAATGGATAGTCCTCAGGGAAGCTGATGCGCAGGTTGAAGGCCTTGAGGTTGTAGGGAGGTTTCTCCTGTGCAAGAGAGGGATCAAGCTCTGTGCTCATTTTCCTTCTAGGGCCTGGATCCGGTTTCCCCCTCTCCCCGCCCCCACCCCAGGGTCCCAGGCATCCTCTGCTTCACTCCTAGGAAGAATCATGAATGGCGACATGCCGCAACACAAATAAACTCTGAAGGCATTGTGCTAAGTGAAATAAGCTAGATCCAAAAAAAAAAAAAAAAAAAAAGAACAAATATTGTGTGATCCACTTATGTGATGTACCTAGAATAGTCAAATTCATAGACATAAAATAGAAAATTAGTTACCAGATGCTGGAGGGAAGGAGGGATGGGGAGTTAGTGTTTAATAGACACAGAGTTTCAGTTCTGGAAGATGAAAAAATTCTAGAGATGGATGGTGGTGATCGTTGCACAATCATGTGAGTGTACTTAGTGTCATTGAACTCAGAACATAAAAATGATGAGGATGGTACATACTGTTATGTGTATTTTACCATGTTAAAAGAAGAAAAAAAGGAACTCGGAGCTGGAGTGACCAGTTGCCAGGAGCCAGTAGAAGACCCTCTAGATTTCCAGCAACCAGAAGGCTTTCCTGGGCATCTACTCTGTGCCACCCTGTGCTAAGGGCTCCACACACATTAGCCCATACAGCACAGTGGAGGGGTTATGTGGACTTTGGAGCCACTCTGCCTGAGTGTGACTCCTGGCTCTGCCACGTCCTAGCTGTGTAACCTCAGGCAAGTAACTTAACCTCTCTGTGCTTTTCCATACGGAACAAAGAACAGACTTCTTCATAGGGTTTATGTAAGAATTAAGTGAGCTAATTTATGTTAAGAGCTTAGAGTAGGGCCTGGCACATGGCAAGCACTATGTACATGTCAGCTATTAGGATAAGTATTATGAAAACTCATGAGTATTAGCATCTCCACTTCCAGATGAGGAAACTCAAGTGTAATGTATATAAGTAACTTGCCCAGGGCCACAGTGACAGTGCTAGGATGGGAACTCAGCACTGTCAACTTGACTTCTCCACACGTGGGCAGTACTCTACAACCCTAGTGGGGAGGAACCTCAGGACTTGGGTGACCCCAGCATAGAGCACAGGGGCCTTCAGGCTGGTTCCAAAGCTCCAAATCCTTCCAGAACCTTCGTGATAGAGAAGACAGGACAAAGACAGTCAGAATGACACAGGTATGCAAGCGTAGAGTCAAGGTTTTAAGAGAGCTCCTCTTCCTTAGCAGAAGGCAGAAAGGAAGCCATAGGGGTCTTGGGTGTGTCTGAGATAAGAGCTGGAGCAAATGCTGGGCAGATAAAGGAAATGCCTTAGCTTTCATGTTTTCGATAATAAGAAGAGGCTGGGACCTGGGAAGGAGACACAAGCCACGGGTGAGGCCTCAGAAAAGGACGAGAGAGCGTCTGTGTGTCCTTCTGCAGGGGTTGCAGGCTGGGCTGCCCAGGTCTTATGAGAGGAAGGAGGTGGCGGAGCCGTGAAGCTGAGAGCCCTGGGTCCTGGGAACCCATCCTGGCTCCGCCTCGAGCTTGCTGTGGCTTTGAGCAGCTCTGGGGCTCAGTTTCCTCATCTGTAAAGATGAGGAAGTTGGACCAGACAGAGGGCTTCACACTGCACCTTAGGGTCAGCTGAGAAAGCCCACTTCTTCCGAAGTCCTGAGGTAAATAAAGCATTTTGTTATTCTTCCAGCCCAGAGCAGGTGTGGTGGACTGTTTCAACCCAGCGGCCCATAGGACATGACAGAGGGTCAAGGGTTGCCCTGACTCAAGCCTTTCTCCATTGTTCTGGGCTACAGGTCAGTTGAAAAAGAAGACGGCACAGGGACTTCCCTGGTGGTCCACTGGGTAAGACTCTGCGCTCCCAATGCAGGGGGTCTGGGTTCGATCCCTGGTCGAGGAACTAGATCCCGCGTGCATGCCGCAACTAAGAAGCCCGGGAAGATCCCGCGTGCCGCAACTAAGACCCAGCACTGCCAAAATAAATAAATAAATAAAATTTAAAAATAAAGGAAAAGAATATGGCACAACCCAAGCCATTGCCTTGTCAGTAAGAAGTCCAAATCCTAAATAATCAAATGAATTGTTCCCATTAAATTCCAAAGAGCTAATAAAAAGCTCAATTGTTTTCATTTTTATTTCCAAGTATCCAAAGGTATATAGATGAACTTCTCAAAGAAAATATCTGTGGTCACTAATAATTAGATGATACAATAGACATCTTGCACTTTGATGGGTCCTTTGGAATATTACTTTCAAAGGGAGAGTCTACCGAGATGATCTTTAATAATAAACAGAGAAAAAGCAGAATAGTAGAGATGAGTTATCTGTGTTGTCATATGTAACAATAATTTTCTGAAATACGACTTTTTTTTTTTTCTTTTGCGGTATGCGGACCTCTCACTGTTGTGGCCTCTCCCGTTGCGGAGCACAGGCTCCGGACGCGCAGGCTCAGCGGCCATAGCTCGCGGGCCCAGCCGCTCCGCGGCACATGGGATCTTCCCAGACCGGGGCACGAACCCGTGTCCCCTGCATCGGCAGGCGGACCCTCAACCACTGCGCCACCAGGGAAGCCCCTGAAATACGATTTTTAAAAGAGAACAAAACACATTTTAGGTCTGAGGCAGCAAATTCTGCCAACTGTGGGAAACAGGAACTTTATCCCTATCCTCTGACAAAGACCCAACAGATCTTTTCCTCTTTTTCTTTTTCATTTTTTTTTTATGCCCTTTGTCTACTGAAGCTTCCGTGGTGGGCTTGGTAGCTACTGGCTTGCAGAAGGGTCTCTTACTAAATCCAGAAGGCTTTTAGCCTCTTCATCAGTCGGCCTGAACCTCAGAAGCAGTCAATCCAGAAAGAGACCCCCTCTGCCAATGATAACCTCCAGTGAAAAATAGGGTTCGAAGGCAGGGCAGATTCATGCCCAGTCCTAACCCTCCCTGCCCAGGCTCCTGGCCTAAGTGGCCCCAGTCCCAGGCCACGGTGCTATGGAAACTCACAGGCAGGAGGAGAGCGTGCCACACCAGCACGTTGGCATCATCGCTGAACAGGTTCCGCAGGTACCTGGGGAGCTCCTTCTGAAGGTCCTCCAGCTCCTGCAGGGGGACAGAGCACGGGCAGTTGGCCTAGTCTCCCCGACTTCAGCCCCCTTCCCCTGCCCCCCAGCACACTATCCAAGTCCCAAACAGGACCGCCCAGGGGACAGAAGCTGGCAGAGTCATAGAGAGTCATTTACTGAGCACTTGATACGTGTCAGGCACAGTGCTCAGGGCTTGGAGTGAATCACCCAAGTTTAGCCTCACCCCAGCTCTGTAGGTACCAGGTGGAGGGAACATGCACATCACTGCTTCCAGATGTTACAACTTGGGAGTAAACTCTCTTAGGAGCCTTTTCTCCTGAAACCAAGGTACTTAATGTCTGTCCTCTTGTCCTCTTCCTGGAGAGTCACGAGGTCCTCCCTCCCTTCCATAACACCCAGTATGATGACGTGCCTTTACACTGCTCAGGGCAGAACAGGCAGCAAAGACATCATCCCTGTGCCTGTCAAACTGCTCCAGACCAGGCCTGGGGAGGGGAAATGACTCAGGCAGACCATAGCAGAGGAGAACTCTACACACCAAGCAGAGAAACAAGAGGACAAGCAGTGACTCACTTTCCCAGAAAGGTGACCCAGTCACCTGGACATCACTGGGTTCCCCCAACAGCCCTCTCCTCAATAGCATCCTCTATTGCCACTTGACTAAGACATGGCCCAGCCCTCGAGAACTTCATTGGAGTAATGGAAGAAACACGGATGTGATTATGTGAATAACATGTGGACACATAATAGGGAAGGAGAGGAGAGGGGAGCAGGAAAGCTTCACGCAGGGTGACACTGTGAGCTGGGTCATGCGGAATGAATAAGAGTCTACCACGCAGAGAACTGGAGAGGTACCAAGGCAGAGGGGCCAGTAAGAGCAAATGTATACGGTGCGTCCCATGCAAGATTCATAGTTATTATGGGAAAAGGGCTCTACGGTCAAGTACACTGGGAAACACTAGGCTAAACAGACTTCTTTCCTACAGGACTTCCCAAAGCCTTTAACACGTTACTGTGTGTTGTGATTCTCCAAGGTATGAGCCGAAGCGTGCAGTACTTCTCAAATGTATTAGACCAAAGAACCCCTCTCTCCATTTTTGAGTCCATCTTGTGGAACAATAGACTTTAAAAATATATATATTTCCTTTTCTTTTTAAAAAAATTTTTAAAAATTGAAGTATAGTTGCTGTACAATATTATATGTTACAGGTGTACAATATAGTGATTCACAATTTTTAAAGGTTATACTCCATTTATAGCTATTATAAAATATTGGCTACATTCCTCATGTTGTACAATATATCCTTGGGGCTTATTTTATACCTAATGATTTGTACCTCTTACCCCTATACCCCTATGCTGCCTCTCCCCACTGTAATAGACCTTTAAATAAAAACAGCGGGACTTCCCTGGTGGTGCAGTGGTTAAGAATCCGCCTGCCAATGCAGGGGACACGGGTTCGAGCCCTGGTCCGTGAAGATCCCACATGCCGCGGAGTAACTAAGCCCGTGCACCACAACCACTGAGCCCACGTTCCACAACTATTGAAGCCCGGGCATCTAGAGCCTGCGCTCTGCAACAAGAGAAGCCACTGCAATGAGAAGCCCGCGCACCGCGACAAAGAGCATTCCCCGCTCTTCACAACTAGAGAAAGCCCGCGCGCAGCAACAAAGACCCAAAGCAGCCAAAAATAAATAAATAAATAAATAAATAAAACAAACAAAAAAAACAACCAGCAACAGATAAAAAGACATTCAGGGAATTCCCGGGCAGTCCGGTAGTTAGGACTCCACACTTTCAGTGCCAAGGGCGTGGGTTCGATCCCTGGTTGGGAACAGAGATCCTGTAAGCCACACGGTGCAGCCAAAATAAAAATTAAAAATAAATAAATAAAAGTCTTTTTTTAAAAAAGACTTTCAAGGGCAGGTCATATTTTTCTGGAACACCAAATGGTATAAACCAGTGGTTCTCAACTGGGGCGTTACTTTACCTACTTGCCCCTGGGACATTTGGCAATGTCTATGACCATTTTTGGCTGTCACACACGGAGGAGTGCTACTACCATCTAGTGGGTAGAGGCTGGGGATGCTGACAAACACTCTACAGAAAATTATCTGGCCCAAGATGTCAATAGTGACAAGGTTGGGAAACCCTGGTATAAACAAAGGCAGAGAGAAAGGTCCCCAAAGCCAGTCCACAGCTGGGGAGAGGTCCCTTCACACTGAGCACCATCTAAACTTTATCTGCCCCCAACATACAAACACACCCTTATCTCCTGTTTCTTATCTTTCCATACTCCAACACTGTTCATGCCAACAAACTGCTTCTTGCACCTTCTGCCCAGAATCTATGACCCCTCATTTATCTTTTACCCCAAACTAGAAGCATCTGCTACTACAAGTCCTAGTTCCAGTATCATCTGTGACTCTTCAGCAAGAATGAAGCCCCAGGTTGAACAGAGAAGTTCTGGAATAGACATTTTCCCCAAGTTTACTATAACTGGAAGAACTTGGATTTTACCGGTTGTATATGAGTTCTCTCAAGACTTTCCCAAAGCCTGGGGATGCTGAAAGCCAAGCTAGGACACACAGTTCGTTCCTGAGGCCTGTTAGGAAATCATCTGACTCAGAGGAACAGAAAATGAAAGTAGGGAAGCCACTGAAAGAGCCTGTGGGTTGGAGCCCCACCAATCTGGGCTCTAATCCCAGCCCCATCACTCCCTACTGGGTGACCTAGGACAATCAAGTTATTCTCTCTGAGCCTCAACTTCCCCATCTGTAAATTGGGGGTATAGGACTTATCTCACAGGGTTGCTGTGAGAATGAGATGAAATAACTAATGTAAACTACCTGGCATTTAGTGGTGCCAGTGCTATAAATACTGGCTCCTAGCTCTTTCCCACTTGGCTGGAAAGACTCTCTGCCCTATTTTGCTGCCTACGTCCAGATTTCAGTCCTTCTGGGCTGAGCCTGCTCTGGGTGCCGCAATCTCAGATCATTTTCTTCTCAGAGGCTGAGGGTAGCACCCCCTCTTCACCCCCCTCAAGCCTGCACACAGGAGGGGCACTTCTGAGAGCCTCAAAGCCTGAGAGGTGTCCAACCCAGGATTGCTCTACCTTCCCCATCTATCTCCAGTCCCAGCCACATCTCAGTCCTCCAAACACCTTGGGTTTTCCCACTTCCTGGGGAAAATCGCCCCCTCCCCATCCTTCCCGATCTCATTTCAAATTGTGTCTCTGATCGGAATGAAAGCTCAGAAGGGGTAGGTTTGTTTATCTCTGCCTCCTTATCTCCTAGAACGGGAGCCAGCATATAGGAGGCATTCAACAACATTTGTAGAACTAATGAATACATGCCACCTACTCCAGGACACCTTCTAGGTTCTCCCTGGCATCTTTTCCTCCCGAGAATACCCTGAGAACGTTGCTTTCAACTCCCACTCAGCATCGCATACTTCTCGGGACTCTAATGTGGGTACCAAAATATGGGGCGGGCCATGGGCTATTCCAAGACAAGGACCTTGTCCCGGTTATCTCTGTTCAAAAGGCACCTGCCACCACCCCCAACAGAACGCCTGGCTCCAAAAAAGACGCCAAGGAACCAACCCTTCCCGCACCCGAGACGCACGTAATTGTTATCAAAAGTTTCTGTCAGAGAAATGAAACTGAAACCAATTTGGGGGGAGGTGGCTCATCCCCATCCCCAGCACAGCTCAGGGAGCCAGCGACACCGCAGCTCGACACGTCCTCACCTCCCCAAACTCCAGCTCTGGCCCCTCTCGTAGACCCGCTCTTCCACTGGGGAGGGGGCAGGGATGCAGGGATTCAGCCAGCCCTGGTACCCAGACAAACAAATGCGCTCGGAGAGCTGGAGGAGGGATGGAGGGAGGACGAAATAGAAAGTCACCGGAACCGTGACAAAGGGGTCATCCTACTCGCGGTTACCTTCGCCACCCGCTTGCTCGCCGTCATCTCGGGACCGACTGTGAAGCTCTAACGGACTCCAGCTAGAGTGCGCACCGGACTGCGAACTCCGCGCGCCCCGCCCCGGGGACACCACCTCCGGGAGCCCCGCCCACTTTCCGTTCCACCCGCGGGGACCGGGTTAACCTGCTCCCCACCGCCTCGGCTGAGACTGCGAAGCCACCGAGGGAAGGACCCGCCCGGTCCCTGGGGCGGTGGGCTCGGATCCCCGGAACTTGAGCTCTTTTGTCGTGAGACCAGGCGGGCCTCGGAGAGCGTGGCGTTGCCAGATCCCGGCGTCCCACTAGGGGGCGCCCTGCACCAGGCAGCGAGCGCGAGGGGGCGCGGGGCCGGGGTCCGCCCATCCGGGTTCTAGTTCCAGCTCCGCCGCTAGAGGCCCAGCCGGGGGCTGCAGCATCTCCATCAGGCCCCTCTCAGCCGCCGCCCCGAACACACACTCGCTCTAAGCAAATACAAGATGCTCGCTATGCACGCTCAGCTCCACGACAGGTCGCTCGGGGGCCTCCGCCGTCAGACCGCCGCCCTAAGCCCCTCTAGCGAATTCTCAGAGCCCCCTGGGCAAATCATTTCCCCTCTCTGGGCCCATGTGCCCCATCTCTAAAAATGGGCGGAAGACAGCGTAGACTATATCCCCGACAAGGACCCCTCCCCTGGCAGCTTGGGATCCTTTGTGCTGTCCAGCATTCGCTCGTGGAACTGCAGACGTTTCTACCAGGTGACTTCTTGATGCAGAGCACCGCAAGGGGGCGCTATTGGATCCGTTCTCTTGCTTTGGGGTTTGGTAGACCCTTCAATCCTTTACTAGGTTTAATACTTAGTAAGTGCCTACTATATGTTAGATTTGGGAGACAGTTGGGGTGTTGGGAGCCCCAAGATGGACTTAAGGGGCCTGCTTTATTTTACCATCAATCCATTACAAACTGCAGGCCTACTGTGTGCCCCAAAACACAACCCGGAGTCTCCACCTCTGTCCAAGAGCAGAGGGCCTTTCCCCCAGCACAAAGCTGAGGCCACTGTGCACTAGCAGCCCCAGAGCATGGAGCAGCATCTGGGGAAGAATCTCCTAGTAATGATGAGACTCTCTGGGAGGACTGAACCCATCTTCCTCACCCCCATCCCCAGTCCAGAGGAGGAAGGGAATCAGAAAATATTTTGAGCACATATTTTGAGTTCTGAGCTCACTACCTCGCTTACTTTTTTTTTTAAATCAATTTATTTATTTGGGCTGCGTTGGGTCTTCGTTGCTATGCGCGGGCTTTCTCTAGCTGCTGCGAGGGGGGCTACTCTTCGTTGCGGTGCGCGGGCTTCTAATTGCGGTGGCTTCTCTTGTGGCAGAGCACGGGCTCTAGGCACGCGGGCTTCAGTAGTTGTGGGTCGCGGGCTCTAGAGCGCAGGCTCAGTAGTTGTGGCGCACGGGCTTAGTTGCTCCGCGGCATGTGGGATCTTCCCAGACCAGGACTCAAACTCGTGTCCCCAACATTGGCAGGTGGCTTCTTAACCACTGCGCCACCGGGGAAGTCCCCTCACTTACTTTTTATCTAAGTGTGTTGGAACCAAGCAGCTTCTCTGCTCAGATGTGGGATGTACTGTATTTGCAGAACGATTAATTCTGTTTAATTCAATTCTGGAAACTTTAACTGGGCTTCGGCTGCTGCTACTGCTTCTTCTGCTTCTTTAGGCCCCACAGCGGCTTGTGGGCTCTTAGATTCCCGACCAGGGATCAAACCCCAGGCCCACAGCAGTGAAAGCACCAAGTCCTAACCACTGGACCACCAGGGAAGTCCCAAACTGGGCATCTTCTATATGCCAGAAATGAATAGGACACTGTCCACAATCCCTTAACGTAGGTAGCAATGAAGGAACTGAGGCGTTTGAACCCACCTCTGGTCATTCATCTAGTTAATAGCGTTTACTACAGAGTGCCAGGCACTGACCACAATGAGAAAGTGGGGTCCCTGCGCTTGAGAAGCTCTCTGACTATTGGGACAGAGAGAAAGAATGCAGCCCCTGCATTTTTAATGCAAAGTGGTCAGCATTAAGCTATAGACAATCAACTGATGCTGTGGGAGCTGGGAGGAGGGTCACTGGATCCAGCCTCAGAGAGGGGCAGAGGCTTCCTAGAAGAGATAAAGATCCAAGTGAATTGCAAGCACGATGAGTTAGCTAGAATAGAACGTGGGATGAGGGTGTTCCAAGAAGACAGCATGAGCAAAGGTGCTTGGCTGTGAATATGGAAACTCAAAGTGGTTCCGTAACGTGGAGCAAAGTCTGTCCTCCAATCTGTGGTTTGCCTTCCTTTGTCTCACAGAAGCCCTGAGGCCTCAAAGTGAATTCAGAATCATGGACTTAGCCCAGCCTCCCCATCCTGGGGTGGATCCCAAACCCTTACCCAGCTGGGAGGCCCACAGGTGTGGCCTTCACATTCTCACACAAGGCAGACCTTTGTGTGTCAGAATGAGCCCTATTAGACCTGGATTCTAGTTCCACATCTGCCCCCCAGTGCAGCATGGCCTTTGGTGAGCTGTGGAAACTTCCACCTGCTTCCCAGGACCACTGTGAGGCTAAGCTCACAGCCCCGGAGGAACTTTGAAAACTGTAAGTCTGATGCTGAAATCTCAGCCTTTGTACACCGGTGCCTAATCTGTCTCAGAGACAGAGTTTTGGGTGAAGTTAAAAAGAAGAGCTTTAGGGCTTCCCTGGTGGCGCAGTGGTTGAGAATCTGCCTGCCAATGCAGGGGACACAGGTTCGAGCCCTGGTGTGGGAAGATCCCACATGCCGCGGAGCAACTGGGCCCGTGAGCCACAACTACTGAGCCTGCGTGTCTGGAGCCTGTGCTCCGCAAGGGGAGAGGCCGCGACAGTGAGAGGCCCGCGCACCGCGATGAAGAGTGGCCCCCGCTTGCCACAACTAGAGAAAGCCCTCGCACAGAAACGAAGACCCAACACAGCCAAAAATAAATAAATTTATTTAAAAAAAAAAAGAAGAGCTTTAGGGCTTCCCTGGTGGCGCAGTGGTTGAGAGTCCGCCTGCCGATGCAGGGGACACGGGTTCGTGCTCCGGTCCAGGAAGATCCCACATGCCGCGGAGAGGCTGGGCCCGTGAGCCATGGCCGCTGGGCCTGCGCGTCCAGAGCCTGTGCTCCGCAAGGGGAGAGGCCACAACAGTGAGAGGCCCACGTACGGCAAAAGAAAAAAAAAAGTTCTTATCACAAGAAAAATAATTTGTAACTTGCCTTACTGATTGTGGCGCTCATTTCCCAGTACATACAAACAGTGAGTCATTATGTTGTACAGCTAAAGCTAGTATGTCAATTATATCTCAATAAAAATTTTTTTAATAAAGATATACCCCCAACAAACTCTAGGTTTGACTTATTGTCTGTTTATTGTAAGAATAAAATGAGATTAGGGAATTCCCTGGCGGGCCAGTGGTTAGGACTTGACACTTTCACTGCTGAGGGCCTGGGTTCGATCCCTGGCCGGGGAACTAAGATCCTGTAAGCGAGAGATGTGGCCAAAAAAAAAAAAAAAGAACAAAATGAGATTGTATACATGAGGGGCACCTTGAAGATACCAAAACACTTTACCTGTTTATAATTCAGAGTTCTGGACCAAAGGTTCAAGTTGTTCAGAAGGGGCCAGGACCCTTCAGAGCGTCTTTGAGGGGAAGATTGGGTCAGAAAGGAACAGTTGTTGTCCTGCAGGCCTTCTCCCTGGGTTTGGTTCTGTCTGGGACAGGGAGGGTTAATCTCAGAATCACCCTAGCCCTCCCTTGTCTCCATACAGCCCAGAGAAGTTCTCAAGGAACCAAAGGCAGAAAGGAATTTCCTGCTTCTTTTGACTGAGGAAGGACTCCCTCTTCCTGTCTCCCTCACACATCTCCTTCTCCTGGGTAAATCTCACACACACGCACAGACACGCACACGTACAAACCTCTCTTGATAGGCTGCACCCCCGTGAAGGCGAGCCCTGCCCTTGTGGGTGAGGTGGAGGGTGTCAGCAGAGGTAGCCATGGAGACGAGGAGGCCCAGGAGGGGAGCTGGGGGTGGGGTTCTTGCCCCAGGAGCAGGAAGGTGGCCTGCTGAGTCTAGGAACCCGCTTCCTCAGCCTGGCTCAGCCACTCACGCACTTGCTAGTAAGGCCGAAAGCTCAGCCTCTGTGCACCGGTGCTGAATCAAATCTCAGAGACAGAGTTTTGGGTGAAGTAGAAAAGAACAGCTTTATTGCTTTGCCAGGCAAAAGGGGACCCAGCAGGCTTGTGCCTCTCAAAATTGTGTGTGTCCACTTGGGAGGATTTAATGAGGAGCTTTATAGTAATAGTCCAAGGGTGGGATTGCTCAGAAGACTAGGGTGTGTGCAGGTCCTGTACGCCTTTAATCTCAGCTCAGGTGGTCAGTCTCTTCATCTTGATGGGCTTCTTTGGCCCCTTTAATCTCGCCTCCGGTGGTTTCTTGGCTGCTCCTCCCTTGATTAGCAACTGTTCGAATCTGCCCTTTGGAACTCAGGGAAGGTCATGAAGGCTGGAGTCTTGCCTACAAACAAGAAATGGGGGACAGAAAGGCTTCCATGCCCAGAAGCCCCACAGGGTCTTGCTTGGTTTTGCTAGTTGGGAGACGTTGGACAAGAGAGGTAACAATAATAACAATGGTGGCAATATAACTACTGTGTATTGAATGTGCCAGGCTGTATTGGTCTGTTTGGGCTGCCATAACAAAATACCACAGGCTGGATGATTTAAACAACAGAAATTTATTTCTCACAGTTTTGGAGACTAGAAGCCCAAGATCAAGGTCCCAGACTACTTGGTGTCTGGTGAGAGCTCTCTTCCTGGCTTGCAGATGGCCACCTTCTTGCTATGTCCTCATATGGTCTTTCTTTGGTTCTTGTGCTCAAGGAGAGCAAGAGAACATTAGCTCTTTGTAAATTTATTTATTTTTTGGCTGCATTGGGTTTTCATCGTTGTGTGCAGGCTTCTCATTGTGGTGGCTTCTCTTTGTTGCGGAACACGGGCTCTAGGCTCGCAGGCTTCAGTAGTTGTGATAGGTGGGCTCAATAGTTGTGACTCACGGACTCTAGAGTGCAGGCTCAGTAGTTGTAGCGCATGGGTTTGGTTGGTCCTTGGCTCGTGGGATCTTCCCGGACCAGGGCTCGAACCCGTGTGCCCTGCATTGGCAGCAGATTCTTAACCACTGCACCACCAGCGGAAGTCCCAGAACATTAGCTCTTTTGTGTCTCTTCTTATAAAGACACTAACCCTGTTGAATCAGGGCCCCACCCTATGATCTCATTTAATCTTAATTACTTCCTTAGAAGCTCCATCTCCAAATACAGCCACATGTGGGGTGAGGGCTCCAACGTGTGAATTTTAGGGGAACATAAACATTCAATCCATAGCACAGGCATTGTGCTAAGTGCTTGGTATGTGTTATTATAATTGATCTGTCCCATCATTCTCACTTAATTTTCACTCTAACTGTATAAAATAAGTTCTTTTATTGTCTCCATTTATTTATTTTTTTTTTTTGGCTGCACTGCACAGCTTGTGGGATCTTAGTTCCCCAACAAGGGATCAAACCTGGGCCCCTGACAGTGGAAGTATGGAGTCCTAACCACTGGACCACCAGGGAATTCCCAATTGTCTCCATTTTACAGGTAAGAAAACTGAGGCTAGGTCATTGGCCCAGTGTCACATATCTGTCCAGTCTCTAAGCTGGAACTTAAACACAGACTGCTGACTTCTCACTTCTTAACCACTATGTCTACCTGGGCCTCAGTTTCTCATGTTAAAGATGGTGGTGAAAATTTCTGTCCTGTCTACTTCATTAGGTTATACTCAGGAATTTGATTCCTGCAAAGGGATGTGTACTTGTAAGTTGTCTTTCTTAACAGGGAACAACCTCTAGAATGTGACTGCCCCAGGACCTTCAAATTAGCCTCAGGTCCCCTTAAACCCAGAACTGGAAGGGAGTTTTGAGATTGTCTAGGGTTGTCTAACCACTCCACTCTCTGCAACACTGCACAGTGTGGATGAGAAAACAGGGGCCCAGACAGGGGAAATGGCTTACCCAAGTCATGGATCAGAACCCAGATATCCCTATGCGTGGTCTAGTGAGTTCTTTGCAGGTTTCCTCTAATTGTCTCAGCCTCAGCCTCAGTCCCTGACTTTTTCTGAATTGAACCTTTTGATGGGAGCAAAGGGGTCACACTTCACTGTTGGTTTGCCATCAGGGACAACTGGTATTTAGGAAGCATTCCCTGGTCCAGACCAGAATATGGTGAGTTCCATGTTCATGGCCACATGACTCTGGTCAATGCAATTTACAGCCTCCATACCTTGGTTTTCCCATTCATTTTCTTAGGATTAGCAAATGGAAGTGGTAACTGGTGGCTCAGAAACAAGGTCGATTTTGCAGGTATTGTTTGTGTGGCTTGTGCCAGTTTTTAACTATAATGCAACATTTTAAAAATGAGAGCTATAAGCACCAAACTAGGAAACTTATTTGCAATGTATCCCAAACAAAGTATTAATTCCCCTAATATATAAAGAGCACCCACAAATAAAGAAAAATAAAAACAACTGTAGTAGAAAACAGATGAAAGATATGAAAAGATAATTCAATGAAAATCATGTAGAAATTATTCTTAAACATGTGGAAAGACCAGCAATTATGCTCACAATAGGAGAAATACGTATGTACAATATTAAGTTACCATTTTTCACCTATCAGATTGATGAAAAATAAAAAGATGGATAATACACATCTTTGGGAGAGTCTGGAAAAACAGGCACTCTCATATATTGCTAGTTGAAATGTAAATTTGTACAATCTCTCTGATGAGAAAATTGTCAGTAACTATCAAAATCATAAATGTACATTTCTTTAATCCGTCAGTTCTACTTCTAGGATTTTTGCCTATAGATGATATATTTATCAATGTGTGAAATAATATAAATAGAGGTTTACTTATGAGAGCAAAACTTTGGAAACAATCTATATTTATCAAGAGGGGTCCGATTAAGTTAATTATGGTACATGCATGCAAAGAAATATTAGGCAGCTGTAAGCAAGAATGAGGAAGCAGGTGCTTCCCTAGTAGTGCAGTGGTTAAGAATCCATCTGCCAATGCAGGGGACATGGGTTCGAGTCTTGGTCCGGGAAGATCCTACAGGCCGTGGAGCAATTAAGCCTGTGCGCCACAACTCCTGAGCCTGTGCTCTAGAGCCTGCGAGTCACAACTACTGAAGCCCTCGTGCCTAGAGCCCATGCTCTGCAACAAGAGAAGCCACGACAATGAGGAGCCCGCACACCACAATGAAGAGTAGCCCCCGCTCACCACAACTAGAGAACGCCTGAGCACAGCAACGAAGACCCAACACAGCCAAAAAAAAAAAAAAAAACCTTTTCAGACACCATAGACAGAATGACATCCTAGCTGTTTGCTTAAAGACTACAGTGTATACATTTATGTTTGCAGGTTAGAGACTCACCTGAAAGGATACTTAGGAACTTGATAGACTAGTTATCAGTCTGGGAGGGAAAAAAATTTTATCTACAAACAGCATACCCTTTTCAGACTGCCTGCCTTTCATTGTGTTTGAAATTCTGTAATTTGTAGTAACTGATGCAAAATAATTCTTAGGGACATGCAAATTTTTTCTGTCCAGTAGAGGTTTAATTGACTTTCTTTCTCCCACCCCATGGAAAAACCAGTTTTGCTTTTATCTGCATGTTCATTTCAATACTCTTGATCTATAAATGTGTCTGTTTTCAGATTCTCTTTGAGTTTAACATCTGCCTGTTTCCCTTGTTGATTAATGAGTAGAATGAAATCTTTAACATGTGTCCATTTTATGTCTGTATGAAAGTCATGGTTTTATTTTTTTCTGGAAATTATCTTTAAACAGTTATAGACTAACCTGGAAGGGTGCAACTGATGTGTGGTTTATCAGTCTGTGGACAGAAACTGAGTGTCTTGGGGTGGGGTGGGGAGACTTAATTTCAATTATTTTGTATTTTTAAAATTTCCTACTATGTGAATAACTATCCATTCAAAACTATAAACAAATACAATGTGTTTTTTAAAGACAATTGAAAAGAGGGAAGCAAAAACAGGAAGTATAACCTAGGAATTAAGAATATGGAATTTAGGGTCAATTGGACCTGGATTTAAAGCTCTGACATTTTCTCAATTACCTTGGGCAAGTTACTTAACCTCTCTAAGCTTTAGTTTATCTGTAAAATAAAGGTAATAATACCTCGTTCGCAATGTCTCTGTGAACATTAAGTGAGATTTGAATATGAAAATTTTTAGCCAAGGACCTGACACATGGTAAGCATTCCTAACAAACCTGGACCACAATAATATGATGGTCAACATCATCATCAAAGCCAGTGTCTCGCATGTACAGGATGAACCCCCTGAAGGGATGTCAAGCAATTTTAGGTGGTACTAAATAACAATAAATCATAAGCTGAGAAAGCATTTCCCTTTTCAACTTCTTTTGATCCTTCTTGATTTCTCCAGGACAAAGTATCAGTTTGTTGCTAATCAGTGTTTAATACCTAACACATGTTAATTTCCATTTTTAACAAGGAATGAGGAGGCACAGAAGGAAGGAAGTACAGAGACTTCAGCAGGCAGAATCCGCTAGAATTTAGGAACATCATTTGTTTTCATTGCATTTCTCTTATAGGTACATTCATTCCATGGCTGCATTCTGACTTTCATGGACCCTAGGCATTTTTGCCTTGGTGAGCCCCTTCCTGCATTAAAAAAAAAATTAAAAATTACATTTCAAGTCTTTATTGGTATAAATAAGAATATAATCTAGACTGGTTTCGTTATTGCATTTATTTTTTCTTCTGATTTTAAAATAAATTAAGATTAAAGCATTTTCACAGGCCCCTAAAAGTACTCTGGGCTCAAGGCCCTGTGTCTGGTTGGCCCTGATTCATTCTATTTCTGGTGAGGGCTACCTATTTTCCATTTATAGAGGAGAATTCAAGTTTCCTTTTTATATAGGTGTATTCAAGTAAACAAAATGAGTCCATTCGTCAGCTCAGGCTGCCATAAAAATACCCTAGACTAGGTGGCTTAAACAATAGCATTTCATTTTCTCACAGTCCTGGAGGCTGGAAGTCCGAGATCAGGGTGCCAACACAGAAGAATGTTCAGGGACGTCCCTCTTCTCTGTGTCTTCACGTGGAGGAGGTGTAGGTGTTGCAGAGAGGGGGACCCCTTCCAGGGCCCAAGAGCAGGGTCTTGTCTAACACTCAAAAATGAATTGTCCGAGGAGACACACGTGCTGACAAAGCAGGAGACTTTATTGGGAAGGGGAACCTGGGTGGGATCCCGGAGGGTAAGGGAACCCAGGAGGACTGCTCTGCCATGCGGCTCCACCATCTCCGGGTTTATGGGAATGGGCTCAGTTTCCAGGTTGTCTCTGGTCAATGACTCTGGCTCAGGGTCCATCCTGGTGGCGCACGCATCGCTCAGCCAAGATGGATTCCAGCGAGAAGCCTTCTGGGGGTTGGTAGGACATATAGACTGGAGTCTCCTCTCTCCTTTTGACCTTTCCCGAATTCTTCTGGTTGGTGGTAGCTTGTTAGTTCAGCATTCCTGTTTAAGATAACTGTTTAAGATAACTCACGCAAGTGGCTACTACCTTGCCTGGCCAGGGCAGGCAGTTTCAGTCAGTGTTTGCCCTAACATATGTGTGTTTCTCTTCCTCTTCTTAGAAGGCCACCCTCCTGTTGGATTAGGACCCCATCCTTATGACCTCACTGAACTTTTTTTTTTTGTGCGGTACATGGGCCTCTCACTGTTGTGGCCTCCCCCGTTGCAGAGCACAGGCTCCGGACGTGCAGGCTCAGTGGCCATGGCTCACGGGCCCAGCCGCTCTGCAGCATGTGGGATCCTCCCGGACCGGGGCACGAACCCGTGTCCCCCGCATCGGCAGGCAAACTCTCAACCACTGCGCCACCAGGGAAGCCCCTCACTGAACTTTAATTACCTCCTAAAGACTATCTCCAGATAAAATCACACTGGGGTTAGGGCTTCCACATAGGAATTTGGAGGGGGTCGGGGAGACACAATTCAGTCCACAGCAAATATGAAAGTACATACTAGTACAGCAGTGCGAGAATATGGCAAAAATAAAAGTCCACTGTTTTAGGGGCTTCCCTGGTGGCACAGTGGTTAAGAATCCGCCTTCCAATGCAACGGACACGGGTTCAACCCCTGGCCTGGGATGATCCCACATGCCGCTGTGTAACTAAGCCCGAGCGCCACAACTACTGAGCCCGCATGCCACAATTACTGAAGCCCGCGTGCCTAGAGCCCGTGCTCCCAACAAGAGAAGCCACCACAATGAGAAGCCCCCACACCGCAACGAAGAGTAGCCTCCGCTCATAGTAACCAGAGAAAGCCCGTGCACAGCAATGAAGACCCAATGCAGCCAAAAATAAAAATAAATAATAAAACAAGTAAACTTATTAAAAAAAAAAAAAGTCCACTGTTTTACAGATGAGGAGACTGAGGTCTGGGAATATAAAGCCTTGTGGAGCCAGGACTGGAATTCCTAAGCCTTGTCCACCCTTCAGGACAATTTGTGACAAGGCATTTCCCAGGAATAGGATGGTCTCTTCTCCACTGGCTTAGATGGTCTGCACAGGGATGCAGGACTTACCCCACAGCCTGCTCTTCCCAAGCCCTCAGGCCTGGGGAGTTCACTGCCCAGAGAACCCTACCAGGAAATTACATCAGAAATGGGTTTTGTTGGCACTTCCCTAGTGGCGCAGTGGATAAGACTCCGCGCTCCCAATGAAGGGGGCCTGGATTCAATCCCTGGTCAGGGAACTAGGTCGCACATGCATGCTGCAACTAACAGTTTGCATGCCACAACTAAGACCCGGAGCAACCAAATAAATAAATAAATATTTTTTAAAAAAAGAAATAGGTTTTGTTTCCATCAGAACACTGCTTTAAAAACCATTCAGAGAGGCCAACAAAGGACAAAGTCCCTTTAAATCCAGGCGGCGGCACCTTGTTAAAAAAACAGTAAAAAAGAAATGAAGGAGCTTTGAAGAAGAGTAAACCAGCATTCTGACCAGGGGGCTCTTCAAAGGCCTGCAGCCCGACTCTGGTCACCCAGGTAGCCACATCCTGATCAGAGCACACATCCTGAGGTGGAAAGACGGGTCCTGGCTACCCCATCCCCCCAGGGCTTTGTTCCCTCTTCCTTTTCCATTTTAACCTAAAGGAGAAGAGGCTGAGGGGAAAGTCCAGAGACCTAGCAGGAGAGCCAGAATCCACCCATGGATCTAGCTTTCCGGGTCAGCTCTCTGGATGGCAAATTAGAATGGTGTTGCGGATGAAAGGGTAGTCTTTGAAAATGCAAACAGGACAAGAGTTCTTTGAGGTGGGAGCTTTTGCCACTTGTCTGAGCTGCACCGTGGCCGGAAGCATGGCCCAGAAAAGCCCTAGGGAGCTTCTGACTAAATGAAAAGACAGCAGGGTTTGGATCCCCAACGAATACCCTGGGGTGAGGTGAAGCAATGATAGAATATGGTTAGGATGGATGGAAAGCATCAATCTAGCCCTATTTGTAATATTAAAGAAAATTTTACCAAAAGATCATTTTATTGTAGCACACAGGGAAATGAAGGCAATTAATGTTAATGTTTAAATTTCTATGTATTTAGTAAGGTATGAAAATGAGAGTAACTTGGGGCTAGCAGTCACAAGGAAAGCATGACTGATATATACTGGGGTGAGCATGGGGTCAAGAGCATGGCCTCCGCAGCCTTGAATGGTTAATGTGCTCCTGGTGCAGCTGTTTCTCTGGAATTTGGGGGAGGGCTTGCTCTCCTCTGCTTCACTCCCACCTCCATGTAATATCTTTGTGTCTCTCCTCTCTTAGCCTCATCACTTCTTTAGAGGAGGTAATGGGCATCACCAGCCTCCTGGTTGCAGCTGCCAAAGGTGCCTACTTGGGTGGGTGTGCAGGATGAAATAACTGCTAGAAGGCACGGTAGGACAATTTCATCTGTGTCCTTTTTTTTTTTTAATATTTATTTACTTATTTGGTTGCACTGGGTCTTAGTTGTGTCACGTGGGCTCCTTAGTTGCGGCATGCATGTGGGATCTAGTTCCCTGACCGGGGATCGAGCCCGGGCCCCCTGCATTGGGAGCGCAGTCTTATCCACTGCGCCACCAAGGAAGTCCCTCATCTGTGTCCTTGATGGCCCATGTCAAAAGAGTCATCGAATCAGTCAACAAATATCTGTTGGGTTTCTGCTGTGTGCCGGGCGGTGGGCTAAAAGGAAGTTGCATGGAGCAGAAATGGAATCTGAGCCTGTCACAAGGCAGGCAAGAACTGTGATTGCAAACCATGAGGATGTGTCACATTAGCCCCCAGCCACAGCAGAAGTTAGCAGTTGATACCAGTGTGCCATTGGTGTGCTTCTTTTAATACCCATTCTTCCTGTTTGTGGGTAGTTTTCGTCCTTTAACTCACTGAGGTGAAGGATGGAAAGGGATCAGAAAGATGGAATTGTTAGGGACCAACAGGTGGAATCCCCTTGTTGATTGAAAAAAAAAATGCTCAATGTGAGTTAACTTTTATTTGGGGTAAAATGAGGACTATAGGGAATTCCCTGGCAGTCCAGTGGTTAGGACTCTGAGCTTCCCACCCCATCTGGTTCAATCCCTAGTTGGGGAACTAAGATCCACAAGCCAGGCAGTGCAGCCAAAAAAAAAAAAAAAAAAAAATGAAGACTATAGCCTGGGAGACAGCATTTCAGATAGCTCTGAGAAACTGCTCCAAAGAGGTAGAAGGTGTTGACTGAAAAAAATGCACAACCTAAAAGCTGAGAGTTATGTTTTATTGGGTGGACATTCTGAGGACTTCAAGCCCAGGAGACAGGACTCTCAGATCACTCTGAGGGACTGCTCTGAAGAGGCGAGGGGGTGAGGGAAGGATACATAGGAGTTTTTGCAACAAAGACCAGGTAGTCAGAACATCAAAATCAGATATCTCAAGTTAAGGAATTTAGTGCTTTTCTTTGTAAGGGAAGATGCAAAATCTGGGCTCATTGAAATCATTCCTTTGGTGTGCACCTAGGCTGTCTGGGACCAGTATCCTGTGTTTTCTCATCCTGAGTCTCCTCAGGGTGTACTGTTAGGGGGTGGCTGCATTAGCAGGCATTGTTTCCATCCTGAGTTCCCTCAGGGCTCACCATACGGGGCGGCTGTAATGTGATAGCTTGATGGCTGCAACATCCTTTGTCTACTGATATGGCAGGCAATATTTTTTATTCAAAGAGGAAAGGTCAGTGCTTTCTATGATTTTAGTGAAGGGGGCACGTACAGTCAAGACACATGTTGGCAGAGGCTGGCTGCTTGTCACGAGAAGCAGATGTCACATTTAATGATTTCAGTGCTTTTCTAGATACGAGGAAATGCAAGAATTGGGCTCATAAAATCTTCTCCTGAAAATATCTAACTTGCTGAAAGCCTGCTCTGCCAGTTTTTCCCAGAGCAGTGTGCCTCGCTCCTAATCTCCACCCTGAACTCCCTCCAGGGTGTGTTGAAGGTCAACAGCTGCAGAGGCTAGTGACTTCATCCTTGTACAGGCAGATGGCAAATGCCAATTTTTAGTTAGCACCCTCTCACTGGGTGAAGAACACTTATACTAGACTCATTCACCCATCTCCTATCCCAGTCACACACACGGTTGTCACTGATCATTACACACAGTCATTTGAGATTCTCAGCAGTTCATCCGGCTCCCATGAGGAGTCCCCACCCTCAGAACTTCTGTCTTTTAATTTAGGCAAGATGTATCCACTTATTCAACAAACAGTTACTGAATATCTTCTAGATGGTGAGCACCGTTTGATGTATCAGGAATAGAATGGTGAACAAGGCAGGTGGGGTCCCTGCCTTCAGGTGGTTCACAGTCTAGAGGGGAAGACAAATAACCATCAACGGAACAATGAGCAAACAAAATGATAGCCCTCTTGGGATAAATGTAATGAGGAAAGCCAAAGGGCACTATGGCAGAGAATAACAGTGAAGGTGGTCAGAAAGCCTGCTCTGAGGAGGAATATTTAAAGGCTCAAACCCACCTGAAGGATGAACCAGCCACACAGAAAGTTGGTGAAAGAAAAGTCCTGGCACAGGAAGGACAAGGAGAGAGGCAGGAAAGAGTATGCATGTTCTAGAAACTGTCAGAAGGCTGGGGGCCAGATGGAATAAGAGGGGTGTTGAGTAACACAAGAGGAGATTGGACAGGGAGACAGAGGTAAGCTGGGACCAGTCTCATAGGCCAGAGAGGCTGGATAATTTAGATTTTATTAGAAGTGTGGAGAGAAAGCCTTTTAAATGGCTTCCCATCAGAATGGTCTCCCATGGAAAATCAACTCATATTCTTTACAGTTCTGGCTGTGGCATGGCGAATGTGCGCAAGAGGCAGAGTGGGAGCATGGAAGCCAGTTAGGAAGCTGTTCAGTGGTCCAGGTGAGGTATGACTGTGGCTAGACTGGGGGTCATGCCTCAGAGAAGGAGAGGAGTGGATTCAGGATACATTCTGGAGATGTTACTGAAAGGCTTGCTTCATGGGCTGGATATAAGGAAAGATCAGTCTTCCCTAGACCCTCTGGTGAGAGGTATATCAGTCTTCTACCACCTTCTAGCCTCACACGCAGAACCTGACGTGGAGGTAGAGGGTTCAAATTAGGATCTAAGATTTTTTTTTAATATTTATTTGTTTATTTGGCTGTGCCAGGTCTTAGCTGCAGCATGTGGGATCTCTAGTTCCCTGACCAGGGATCGAACCTGGGCCCCCTTCATTGGGAGCACAGAGTGTGAACCACTGGACCACCAGGGAAGTCCCTAAGATGTTTTCTACCTTTTTATTTTATATTGGAGTATAGTTGATTAACAATGTTGTGATAGTTTCGGGTATACAGCAAAGTGATTCCATTATACATATACATGTATCTATTCTTTTTCAAATTCTTTTCCCATTTAGATTGTTACATAATATTGAGCAGAGTTCCCTGTGCTATACAGTAAGTCCTTGGTGGTTAGGATCTAAGATTGAAGACCCAAACCCAACCAAATTCAGTGTAACTGGAACTGTAAAGTAGATACAAAATCTAAGACTGCTAGTCAGTGATAAAACTAGGCCTTGCTACATAAACAGAAGAAAGGGGAAACTAGACACAAAAAAAGATTTTTAGTGACATTGATCAAACTAAAATATTAACTACATCTAATAGCATAAAATATATCAAGCACCTAGGAAAAAAATGAACAAAAACAGGTGGGATACATCTACAGAAAAAACTAAACACCTATACTGAGAGATATTAAAGAAGACCCAAATAACTGGAAAACTATAATATATTCATTAATTGGAAGAGTTGTCAATTATCCTCCCAAATAATCTATAGATGTAAATTAATACCAGTCAAAAATCCCAACAGAATTTTTTGTTTTTTCGTGGAACATGATGAATGGATTCTAAATACATATAGAAATGCAGGGATCAAGAAGAGCAATGAGGGGCTTCCCTGGTGGCGCAGTGGTTGAGAGTCCGCCTGCCAATGCAGGGGACACGGGTTTGTGCCCCAGTCCGGGAAGATCCCACATGCCACGGAGTGGCTGGGCCTGTGAGCCATGGCTGCTGAGCCTGAGCGTCCAGAGCCTGTGCTCCGCAACGGGAGAGGCCCGCGTACCGCAAAAAAAAAAAAAAAAGAAGAGCAATGACACTCTTTTTTTTTAAATTATTTTTTAAATTTATTTTTGGCTGCATTGGGTCTTCATTGCTGCGTGCGGGCTTTCTCTAGTTGTGGTGAGCGGGGGCTACTCTTCGTCGCAGTGCGTGGGCTTCTCATTGCGGTGGTTTTTCTTGTTGCAGAGCATGGGCTCTAGGCACGCGGGCTTCCCTAGTTGTGGCTCGTGGGCTCTAGAGTGCAGGCTCAGTAGTTGTGGCGCACGGGCTTCATTGCTCCACGGCATGTGGGAACTTCCTGGACCAGGGCTTGAATCCATGTCCCCTGCATTGGCAGGCGGATTCTTAACCACTGCACCACCAGGGAAGCCCTGCAATGACACTCTTGAAGGAGAAAAAAGTGGGGGGACTTGGTCTACCAGATACCAAAATTTATAAGTGATGTTGTCACAATTTGAGATCCACACAGGAAAACAAGCAAGTTGTACCCCTACTTCACATCATACCAAAAAAATCAGTCCCAGGTCATTCTAAACTTAAATATGAAAGCTCCCCCACCAAAAAAAAAAAAAAAGTTTGGATGACAAAACAAGAGAATACATTATTAACCCCATGTGGAAACATTTTATGAACAAATGCAAAATCATGCTAATCATAAGGGGAAAGAGTGATAAATTTGACCATATTACAATGAATAATTTTTATTCTTCAAAAGACAGTATTAATAGAAGGAGAAGACCAACCACAGAAGAGAATATATTTGCAACACAGATAACTGACAAAAGACTTATATCCAAAAGGAACTCCTAAATTAAAAGTCTCAATAGATAAATCAGCAAGTATCAGTAAAGGTAGACTAACAGCTATGACGACCAACCCCCAAATCTCAGTGCTTTATACAATAGAAGTTGTAGTTTATTTTTTGCTTAGGTGAGATCCAAAATTGATGTTCTTGACCACAGGAGGCTCTGCGCCACAAAGTCACTTGGGTACCCAGGCTGACAGACACTCAGCTGTCTTCATCATGAGGCCTCCAAAGGCAACCTGGACATCAACATCTAGCCAGTAGATGGGGGAGAAAGGAGAGTTTCATGGGTGGGGGATTTTTCAAGGCCAGGCCTAGAAATAGCTCATGTCACTTCCCCTAGCATTTCCTTAGCTAGATCTTAGCCACTTGGCTCACATAGCTGCAAGGGAAGCAAGGAAATGCAATCAAGCAGTACAGCCAGGAGAAAAAGGAAACAACTTTGATGAACAGCCATTCGGTTTCTGCCACAAGACATTTCACCAAAGAAAAAAACACAAATGGACAATGATCATGAAAAAGTGCACGGTCTCATTAGTGATCAAGGAAATAAAAATTAACGCCATAATGTGCAGCCGCTGTTGAAAACAGTATGGAGGTTCCTCAGAAAACTAAAAATAGAATTACCATATGATCCAGCAATCCCATTCCTGGGCATATATCCAGATAAAACTATAATTCAAAAAAATACAGGCACCCCTATGTTCATTGCAGCACTATTCACAATAGCCAAGACATGGAAACAACCTAAATGTCCATTGACAAAGGAATGGACAAAGAAGATGTGGTATGTATATACAATGGAATACTACTCAACCATAAAAAAGAATGAAATAATGCCATTTGCAGCAACATGGATGCAACTAGAGATTATAATACTAAGTGAAGTAAGTCAAAAAGAGAAAGACAAATACCATATGCTGTCACTTATATGTGAAATCTAAAATATGACACAAATAAAGCTATCTATGAGACAAACAGAATCACGGACATAGAGAACAGACTGGTGGTTGCCAAGGGGGAGGGGGTTTGGGGATGGAATGGAGTGGGAGGTTGGGGTCAGGAGATGTAAGCTATTATATATAGGATGAATAAACAACAAGGTCCTACTGTATAACACAGAGAACTATATTCAGTATCCCATGATAAACCATAATGGAAAAGAATATTTAAAAAAGAATGTATATATATATATGTATAACTGAATCACTTTGCTGTACAGCATTGTAACTCAACTTTACTTCAATTAAAAAAATTAAGACTATAATGAGATATTAACAGATTGACTAAAAGTTTAAATTACGGCAATACCAGATGTTGGTGAGAATTTGATGGAATACTAGCTTTTTGTTTTAAACGCCTCTCATTCCACTGGTGAGGGAGGGATTCCTGCCCTATAGTTAGGGGGATCACTAAACACACAACACTTGACACTTGGACAGATAAGATCAACAGCAGCTTATTGGTCACATATACTCACATCCTGAGGGATGAGGACATCCCATGCCATACAGGGCCACACAGAGCAGAGCAAACAACCAGGGGCTGTGGGAAGCAGGCTTTGTGGTATCAGGAAGATGGAGTGCCCTCTGGCTCCCATGGTAAGATATGATTGATTTGTTTGAATGATTCTACAGGCTGACAGGAAACTGAAACCCAGTTCTCAGAGGTAATCAGGAACTGTGCCTGGTCCCCTGGATAAGGAGGGTTGTTTGGTTAGGGGACCTTTTCCAATGGAACAGAGTGAGGAGATAGACTTGCTCTTAGGCCACTAAAGGCCCTCTCTGTTTTGCCAGCTGTCAAGGCAGTACATAATAAGCCTTAATTTTAGGTCTGTGTAAGTCAGGGTTATCCAGAGAAACAGAACCAACAGGATGTGTGTGTATGTGTATACTACATACATATACAAATATAAATCAGTGGACTTTGAGTAAAGCAGATTTCCCTCTATAATGTGGGTGGACCTCATCTAATCAGTTATAGGCCTTAGTAGAACAAAGACTGGCTTCCTCTCTCTCTCTCTCTCTCCATATATATAAACATATATATATAATATTCTCTATAAATCCACCTGCCAATGCAGGGGACATGGGATCGAGCCCTGGTCTGGGAAGATACCACATGCCGTGGAGCAACTGGGCCCGTGAGCCACAGCTACTGAGCCTGTGCGTCTGGAGCCTGTGTTCTGCAACAAGAGAGGCCACGACAGTGAGAGGCCTGTGCACCGCGATGAAGAGTGGCACCCACTCGCCGCAACTAGAGAAAGCCTTTGCACAGAAACGAAGACCTAACACAGCCAAAAAAATAAATAAATTTATTTTTTAAAAAAGACTCTAGGGCCTCCCTGGTGGCGCAGTGGTTGAGAGTCCGCCTGCCGATGCAGGGGATACGGGTTCGTGCCCCGGTCTGGGAGGATCCCATATGCCGCGGAGCGGCTGGGCCCGTGAGCCATGGCCCCTGGGCCTGCGCATCCGGAGCCTGTGCTCCGCAACGGGAGAGGCCACAACAGTGAGAGGCCCGCGTACCGCAAAAAAAAGAAAAAAAAAAAAAAAAAAAAAAAGACTCTATATATGTATGTATTCTGGATGTTGATAGATAGATAGATAGGGAGAGAGAAAGAGAGAGAAATTTATTTTAAGAAATTGATTCACATGATTGTGGAGCCTTGGTGAGTCCCAAATCTAATGGGATAGGTTGGCAGGCTGGACTCAGGGAAGAATCGCAGTTAGAGTCCACAGGCTGTCTGCTGGAAGAATTTCTTCTTGTTTAGGGGTGGTCAGTCTATGTTCAGTTAAGACCTTCAACTGATTGGATGAGGCCCATCCACATTATGGGGGTGATCTGCTTTACTCAAAGTCCACTGACGTAAATGCTAATCTTTTCTGAAAAAAACAACCTCAACAGAAACATCCAAACATCCAGAATAATGTTTGACCAAATACCTGGGCACAATGGCCCAGCCAATTTGATACATAAAATTAACCATCACAAGGTCTAATACAACAGTTTTATAAACTGCTATGAAAGTTTAAATTGGTAAAATCACTTTGGATGTGGTAGAAAAATTGAAGGTGCTCACATCTTTTAACTCAGCAACATCGGCCCTAGAGAAACAGGCCACACGCACAGGTATATTCATAAATGCATTATACAGAAGAGCCTGAAACTGGAAACAAGTGTCCATCAATACTAGAAAAGATAAAATTGTGGTATATGAACATAAAGGAATTCTATAGAATACTGAAAATGCACAAACCACAGCTGCATGCACTGATATGGACAAATCTTAAAAGCGTAATGTTGAGTGAGAGAAGCCAGATGCTTAAGAATACACACTGCATGATTTCATTTATATAAACTTCCAAAATGGACAAAACTAACAATATTGTTTAGGAACAGTGACATAGGTGGCAAATGTATAAAGAAAGGTAAGGAAGTAATTACTATAACATTCAGACCATGGTTTCCTATAGGGAAACGGAATTGTGATTGAGAGGTGAACAGGGGATGCTTATGGCTTGACAATAATAATCTATTTTTTGAACAGGGTGGTGGTTACATGGATGTGAAATTATAATATTTTGTTAAATTGTACATTTATTTTATGTAATTTTCTTTATGAATTACTCTTTATAGTTTTTTTTTTTTTTAATGTTACAAAGACACTGGGAAGCCATTGCAGATTCTTTGTGCATTATGTGTCTCATCAGAAAATGAAATTAAAAGTCTAGGTGGGCCTACAGGGATGATTTGCTCAAGAACGAACACCCGCCTTGATGTAAAACTCCATTCATGAATGCGCAATTTACGACCACTCTAATGGAAAACAAAAATGATTCCTTTTTCTGGAATTTATGAGAAGTTAGTCATCACCACTCAAAAACTGCTACCTTTTCAAGCACATTTTACGTACTTTTCACCTGCCTTACTTAATCCTCAGAATGGCCCTGTAGGGGAGACAGCACAAACCCCATATTAGATTCTGAAACTATAACTCCTCAGAGACATTAAGTTCCCCCCGGACAGTTAATAAGTAGAAAAACAGGATTTGGCCCCAAGTCAGTGTGACTCAGAGGCATATGTCCTTTCCCCTTTCTGCACTGCATCTAATCACACACGGCCCTGGGTGGGGGTGGGGGGGAATGTGCAGCCCCTCTTCCAGATGAAAAAAAACTATCATTTGTGGCAGATAAATAGTTGGATGATGAAAGATACTTACATGGTTTGTAGGGCAAGGGTAATTACATATTAGAGGGTGGAGCATAGAAAAGTCCTCAGTTGGGTAGGTGACCATGTGGGCTGCATGTCCAAATAGGGCAGTGTTAGGATGTTGGCTTCCTGTCCCCTTGTCAGGCATGGATGAATGAGGGATGGAGCAGGGGAGCTGGCTTTCCTGGGACTGGGGCAGGCACTTTTATCCTCAGGAGCAGTGCAGGGAAGCAGAAGCAGCAGGTTAAAACAAGAAATTATAATCTGAGGCGGTCCAGTGGTTAAGACTCTGCACTTCCAATGCAGAGGATGCAGGTTCGATCCCTGGTCAGGGGACTAGGATCCCACATGCTGCAAAAGAGAAAGGAAGAAAAGAGAAAGAAAGAAAGGAAGCAAGAAAGGAAGGAAGGAAGGAAGAAAGAAATAAATCATAATATGAAAGGAACCAAATTCACAGCTGAGTAAATTGTCCAAACCTGGGTTTTCTATCCAAAAAGGTGGCAACAGAGAGCTGGAGCCAAAGGTTACAGGCAGGACTGTGGCAGAGAAGACAGGTAAGCTGCTGAGTAAGAGGGTAAAAGTGGGCAGGGAAGAGGGAGCTTTCTGGAACCAGAATGCAATTAGGGTCCTGGGAATCAACCCAAATGCCTCTCAGTGTGAGATCAAAGACATAGTTTATGACACATCCACACAGTGGAATACTAGGCAGCTGTAAGGAAGAATGAGGTACAGCTGCCTGCAACGACATGGAACCATGTCCGTGACACTCAAGTGAGAAAAGAAATTATGGAAGAGTAATAATTATGTGTGCAGGAGAGGTGGATATAACTTCATAAATAGAGAGGAGGGTCTTGAAGAATACACTTGCAAATGTTACCAGCAGCTGTGTCTGGAATAACTCTTCATTTTATAAATGTCTGGATTGTTTGAAAATTTTTACAAAAAAATTTTTTTACAAAACATTTTTTTACAAAAAAAGTACACATGTGACATTGTAGTGATAACTTTGAAAGCATGATATAAATTTTCCTTAGAAAGAAACAAACGAGGAACTTCCCTGGTGATCCAGGGAATAAGACTCCTTGCTCCCAATGCAGGGGGTCCGGGTTCGATACCTGGTAGGAGAACTAGAATCCCGCACGCATGCCGCAACTAAAGATCCTGCATGCCTCAGCTAAGACCTGGTGCAGCTAAAATAAATAAATAAATATTTTAAAAAGAAAGGAAGGAAGAAAGAAAGGAGCCCATTTATTTTTTATTTATTTATTTTTTTGTCCTTTTTATTTTATGGGACCGTTGAGACAATATAATGGGATAATTATAGGTAATAACTAAAGGTAAACATTTTGAAATGCAAACGTCATGTGCAAATACAAGACCAAAGCACTAGTATTTCACTGTCAGAGTTTCTGTTCCAGGTCTCACTTTCCTCATTTATAAAAAGGGGGGAGGGCTGGGATTAGCGTAATACCTAAGGTATAATAAATGTACAATATATATTAGTTGAATAACTTATTTCCAAAGTTCTTATTTTGACTCTATAATTCTGAAATGCCCCATAGGTTGAAAAAAAAGTAAGAAACGTGGTTATGAAAAGTAAACCATTGCTCAAATACTTGAAGTAAAATCTGATTACAAAGAATTAACTCAGAATAAAGGTTTCCTTCTGATCATCCCCCCCAAAAGAAAGCTTTAATATAATATACAGAGCAGGAGCCCATTTAGAACACCCATTAGGAGTCATCATCTGTTTCTGTTCTACCCAGAAAAGCTTTGTATTCTTTGGCCTTACAGGGCCTTCAAGTAGGTTGTGAGTCTGGGGTTTGGGTGTTTGTTTCTCAATAATTATTTGGATCTAATGCAGGTCTTTGTCTCTCACTCCCCGCTACCTCCTACTGGTAGACTGACAGGAAGGTGAAAATCGAGGGTTATTTTATTTTATTTTATTGTGATAACACTTAACATGAGGTCTATCCTCTTACATTTTAAGTGTACATTGGCGTGGGCTATAGGTACGATGTTGTATAACAGGTCTCTAGAGCTTGTTCATCTTAATTAACCAAAGCTTTTTTTTTTTTTAATATTTATTTGTTTATTTATTTGGTTGCACCGGGTCTTAGTCGCAGCATGCATGTGGGATCTAGTTCCCCGGCCAGGGATCGAACCTAGGCCCCCTACATTGGGAGCATGGAGTCTTAATCACTGTGCCACCAGGGAAGTCCCTAACCAAAGCTTTATGTATATTGATCAATAATTCCCCATCCCCATCCCCGACCCCCCCCCAGTAACTACCATTCCGATCTCTGATGTTATGTGTGTATGTGTGTATGTGGAGTCAAGTAGGTGGTGTGTTGCTGTGCATACATAAGAGAAATGGTTGGCTCATGTCACACACGTCCTAGGTAAATTTGTGCACCTGGTCTACCTGGCAGGGCTAATCAGAAGAGGTGTTTCCTCTTCACTCTCATCTCTCCCAGGCAAAAAATATTTGCATCTTTTCCTTTTTGGCAGGTCAACATCTGACATTACAGATTCTGGGCCCTGATCTATAGTAAATAAGAAATCAAAGGAAATTTTATTCTCCTCGAATGGTATTCCTCAGCCAGGGTTCTGAAGAGAGGATTGAGCCCTATTGCCCAAGACATTCTTTGTACGTAATCATTCCACCTCTCTCTGCATCTATAGTGGTACTAGTTATGTGCTATCTGTGAGAGAAATGAGGAAATAATCACCCAAATGATTCTCTGTCTTCTGAGAATCTGGTAACCCTAATTCTTCTGCCTGAGTTCCAAGGTTGGGGCAATTTTTTTCAGAGGAGAAACTACAGGTGTACAGATTTTGAGAAAGCGTTCACCCACAGCAATTTGTACCTTCTGTATCTGAGGACTCACCCAAGAGGAAAAACCTGACAAAATGCTCTGAGTACAGGGCTCCCCTGGTGGCACAGTGGTTGAGAATCTGCCTGCTAATGCAGGGGACATGGGTTCGAGCCCTGATCTGGGAGGATCCCACATGCTACAGAGCAACTGGGCCCGTGAGCCACAACTACTGAGCCTGTGCGTCTGGAGACTGTGCTCCGCAACAAGAGAGGCTGCGATAGTGAGAGGCCCGCGCACCGCGATGAAGAGTGGCCCCCGGGCTTCCCTGGTGGTGCAGTGGTTGAGAGTCCGCCTGCCGATGCAGGGGACACGGGTTCGTGCCCCGGTCCGGGAAGATCCCACATGCCGTGGAGCAGCTGGGCCCGTGAGCCGTGGCTGCTGAGCCTGCGCGTCCAGAGCCTGTGCTCCGCAACGGGAGAGGCCACAACAGTGAGAGGCCCGCGCACCACAAAAAAAAAAAAAAAAAAAAGAGTGGCCCCCTGCTTGCCACTAGAGAAAGCCCTCGCACACCAAACACAGCTTAATTAATTAATTAATTAACTCCTACCCCCAACATCTAAAAAAAAAAAAAAAGTACAAAGAGCTTTAGTGAGAATTTGAACTCATCCGTGGAACTTGAACTCATCCACCACCTGGAACTCCGCAGCAGGGAAAAGTCATGTACACATATGACACGAAAGAGCTTCATGTGGGCTTATCCTGCCTCACCCATTGGAAGGGAAGGTTCTAATGGCAGAGAAACCCAGGACCTGCCCCCAATGGTGGGGAAAGGACTGAATTCACAACCCTAAGCTGATTGACTATCGGATCGCCCACACTAAGGAAAAATTGTGCAAACACCTGATTAAGTCAACCTCAGGCCATTCACTCTGGGGAAGGGCTTCAGCTTCGCTCCAGTTTCATCAGGCAGGACAGTATCCACAAAGCAGAGACACCCTCTAAATGTCCAGAAGAGATGGCTTTGGCCAGAGAGCTGAGATGTCTAAAGGAGGTTGGGAAGACCTCTCCACTGGTCCTTGTCCACCCTGAGACTCTGGTCCACAGAGCACCACAGTCTTGCAGCTGGACACAGGATGTTCACTCTGCTACTGGCTTTAGGCTAGCTCCTGGCACCTGCCAGTAATTCATAGGGGTTAATACAGGATTTCAGGCTCAGAGAGACGTGGTCCACATCCTGGCTCTGTCACTTACTAGCTGTGTCATGTTAGATGAATCAAATAATTTCTGCTGAGTCTCATATTTTAAAAATTTGATTTCAGGTGGGATTAATATTAGCACCCACTTCATTGGTGTCATGAGAATTAATGAAAGGATGAATGAGGTTGACTTCCATCATCTTCTTTTTGTTTGGCTGAACCACAAGTTCGAAGGCCCCACCTTGGGCCCTGGGGATGGAGAAGTGGCATTGTGTGCACAGCTGTTTCAACCATGGCACTGATGTGAAAGAACTTCCCCATGACTTTGGAGGTTCCCCAGTGGTTGCAGGGAATGAAGTACCTGCAAAGCTGGTGTCTTTGTCTTTTCCAAAGACACCCCTCCCCCCTCCAAGGAGCCACACAAATATTCTCTCTCGTTTCTGTCCTTGGTCAACCCCTTAGAGGTAGCAATTCTGGCGCTAGCAGCCAACTTTCCAGAATGTGCCAAATAGGACAGGCCCAGCAGTGAGGTGATCACAGAACATCAGAGCTGTATCAGGTCATCAGAGACCACCTTGTTTTGCAGAGGTAGGGTTGCCAGATTTAGCAAATAAGATACAGAATGTCTAGTTAAATCTGGATTTCAGATAAAAGACCAAAAACTATTTTTTTGAGTATAAGTAGGCCCCATATTGCGGGGGGCATATTTCCAAATAAACTTTTTCTCGTTTACCTGAAATTCAAATTTAACTGGGCTTCCTGTATTTTATCTGGCAACCATGAGAGGGGAGCTAGGTGCTGAGAGGGAAAGCAACTTGCCGGGGTCACACAGCAAGCCAGGTCTCACAGCCAGGTCTGTTGGCTCCCAGGCCACTCTCTCCCACCCTCAATACATATAGCCCAGCTTTGTGTTTTTCACTTAAGGTGAATGCTCGCTAGACTGGGTGCTTCAGATTCCTTGTCTGTTACAGAATGGAAGAACCACTAACTCCGGGTTTCCAAGAGGAGAATCAGAACACCTATGGAGGAGAGCTGAGGTGAGGTTAGGACTTCAGGAGGTTCCGTCCAGCCTTATTTTCAAGTGAGGGCTCTCCAAGTGAGCCAGCCATTTAAGTGCTGTAAGGCTCTTAACTATTAAATGGGCACAATCGGGCCTATTTCCAAAGGGTTACTTTGAGGATCCACTGAGATGAGCAATTCCGGGAAAGCTGGCTGCTTGTGAACTGTGGAGCACATTTTGTGTCTGTGCTGTTTCTATCATGACCCATAAAGATGCAGGAGGAGGCTTGGCTGTGTACAGCTGAGCGCTGCACCCAAATGTCCCCACCCCCGGCTCCCAAGGGGCTTTGGGCTAAATTCCCGGCCTGGCTTACGAATCAGTATCCGTCCCATCCTGATTTACGGGAAATCACACCAGCGATCAATCAGCCTTAATTTGTAATTGGGCAATGTCCTGGGCCAGCCAATAGCTAAGACCGAACACCCGCCCCCCCACACCACCACCCCCACCACCCCGCCACACCCCGCCCCGACGCTGTGGGACTCTCCACTTAGTCTGCCCTGAAGCTGCCCAGTGACCGGGAGTTTGGAGCAGGTTTGGTGCTGGGGAGGAGGGTGTTGGGAGAAGGAGGTCTCCTCACCCTCATCTCCTTTTCCTCCCCAGTGCCCCGCCCCCTCCCCTTTATCTCTGCAGTCTCTGTTTGCTTGCTTCCTCTTAAGACCTCTGCCTCCCCCTCCTTCCCCTCCATCTCCTCCCCCAGGGCTGTCGTGCCCAGCCCCCTCTGGACCTCCCCTCCTGGCAGGGCCCCTGGCCTCATTGTTTAGCTAAAGCAGGACCCTCTGGATGGAACAGATGGACGGAGACCCGGGCCTGGGGGGAAAGGAAGGGCCAGCCGGTGCCGGGAAAGGGAAGCGGTTTGGGGAAAACAAAACAGGGGGAGGAGCCAGGGAGAAGGTGGCCTCGGCACGGAGGAGGGAGGGGACGGAATTCGCTGAGAGGGGTTAGGGCCGCGAATGGAATGGGGGCGGGCCCCGGGGTGGGGCGGGGTGGAGGCCCCCTAGGCCCGAGGCTCGGAGCTGGCACCGACGGTGGCTGGCTCTGCAGGTCTGGGCTGACGTCGCCGCCCAGATGGCCTCCAGGCTGACCTCGCTGACCCTCCTGCTGCTGCTGCTGGCTGGGGTGAGTGACCTCTTCGAGAGGTGGGGGAGGGGAGGGGGCCGAGGATTAACCCTTCAGGCTCCGGAGAATGAGGAGAGCTCCTCTTGGGCTCAGCAAGTGTGATCCTAGCGCCGGAGTTCGTGCAGAGCATGGGAAGAGCGGGGATTCAGACCCACGCAGGGTCTACTCCTGACTTGCTACGGTACCAGCTGCGGTGGCCTTGAGCCAGTCACTTCTGCGAGGCTACCAGTCCTGATTTACGAAGTGGAGAATAAAGCAGAAGGATCAAAGAGGGGAAGGAGATGGACAGCATTTTGCGATATTAAAAGCAAGGGGTTGTTGAGGAAAACTGGGCTGCGGAATGGAGGTTGGGCTGCCGAGACCTAGGCTCTCCCCCGTGGTCTGGGAGGTCAGGGATAAGGGATGAGCCCAGGACACAGGTGGGGGCTTAACTTCGGCGCGTGCATTCAGTGTATGTGTGTGAAGTTGACATTGGCAGTGCCCTTTGAGATGTATCAGGTGATGTGGTAGCGATCAAGGATCTGGAATCAGAGACCCAAGTTTGACTCCTAGTTTTTCCTTCCGCTTCCCTTGAGACCCTGGGCTAATTACTTAATTTGTCTCAGCATCAGTTTCTTTTACCAATGAAATGGGATAATATACGCTTTCTCTGAAGGAATTACTGGTGGTGGCTCCAGGGCAGGCCCCTCTGCTACCAGGCTTTCCCAGGAATAATTCTCTGGTAGCCCACCTTCTCTTCCTGCTTTGAGTGTTTGAAGGGAACTGTGCCTCATAATAAAAGAAAGAAAGAAAGTCTCTTGAACCACAGGATAGAGCCTCCTCACATCTGATTGGTATCAGCCCTGTGGATCCAGAGAGCTTACAAGGAGGGGAAAGTGAAGGAGATATCCCAAAAGGAGATATTCCCAACAATGTATCCATTCAAGACACCGAGGGCTCTTCCACGCTGCTGAAAACCAACTTGACCATCGAAACAGTCAATACCACCCAGCCCTTCAACCAGTCCACCACTCAACCCATCCAACCAACTACCCAGGCCACTACTAAGCCCTTCTGCCCAGCGCTTGTCACCTCCTGCTCTGACTTGGAGAGTCATTCAGCAGAGGCCGTGCTGGGGGAGGCTTTGACAGATTTCTCCCTGGATCTCTACCACACTTTCTCAGTAATAAAGAAGGAGGAGACCAACATTGTCTTTTCCCCGTTCAGCATCGCCAGCCTCCTCACTCAAGTCCTGCTTGGTAAGAACCTGACTGAGTTCTCTCCAGGTTATGTATTAGATGTTCCCATGAGGGGGGTACATATCCAGATACATACACAGCTATCTATGCCTCTGGAAGGAAGCTGTAAAAATGGGCTACACTGGGGGTGAGGGAGGGGAATCTTTTTATTCTGGAACTTTCATTTATTCTTTCATTTAACAATGATGTAATAGGCACTATTGCTTATAAAATCCTATGGACTATACAAGAACATATAAAATAAGGTCCGAGCCACCAATCATGGTTCAAGGTAAGGCCATAAGGAAGATGAATGATAAGAGAGAGATGTAGAGTAGAATCATGATAATGCTGCTTCTTAGCTGTGTGACCTTGGGCAGATCACTTAACTTCTCTGAGCCTGAGTCCTTCTGTGTAAAATGGAAATGGTTGTAGTGACCTAAAAAAAATTAAGCAGATAGCCCAGTGCCTGATGTGGTAGGAGGTCAAAAAATGTTAATTCCTCTGCTTTCCTGAGAGACCACAATCAAGTCCCCTGGGGTAATTACCCTAGGAATGGCACCAACAAAGTGCTACAGCAGTGGAAACAGCTGTCACTCCAAGGGGGAATTCCAGGAAGGCTACTAGAGACAATACAGTGAGCACATAAGAACCTTTCTTCTGTAGTCCCAGAATCCTAACATCCCTAGCCTGTACCCACTGGATGCCAGTAGCAGCCCACCCCCCAGTTATGACAACCAAAATGTCTCCACATGTGGCCAAATGTCCCCTGGGAGGCACATTTCAACTGATTGGTTTCAGTTAATTTTTTTATTGCCCAAAAGATATGGCTTGAATCTTTTCTCCATCCTCCAATTATTAACTCTGTGATCTTAAAATGAGTAGATTACTTACTCTCTTAAACCTCAGTTTTCTCACCTGTGTAACGGGGATAGGAACTGTCCTTACATAAAAGGGTTATGGTGAAGATTCAATGAGATAATATGGGAGAAGCACTTATGAAGCCTGGAATGAAGTAAGTGCTCGATACATTTTATCTATTACTGCACAGAAGATGTGTACAATAAGTATTCAATAATGAAAAACGGAAAGGGTATTGAACATGCATCCTCTTTTACGATTTCCTGATGTCTCTTCTTAACCATGATCTAGTGTCCCTGCCTATAGGGTGAACCTTTGTAAACCTGAACCAACTAAATAATAGGTCATGCGGAACAGGCAGCGATTGGACCAGGCTTTGGATGATGAGTGGTATTAAAATTAGGTAGGAAAACGGACGAAGAAAGTATTCAAAGCCCTAGAAAATCCTGTGATTATTCATAATTCCCCCACCCTTCTCTTTCTGACATGTATTATCTTCCAAAACACTTCTGGCTCTGATGATATGGGATTCCCCCCAGTGCAGCCTGGTCCCTCAACCCTGGTCCCCAACGGTGGTTTTTCACTCCTCCTGCAGTTGCCCCTCGTCTCTGCTGTTTGTTGTAGGGGCTAGAGGAGAAACCAAGGAAAGCCTGGAGCGACTCCTCTCTTACCCCAAAGACTTTACCTGTGTCCACCAGGCCCTGAAGGCCTTCACGTCCAAAGGCTTTACCACAGTCTCTCAAATCTTCCACAGCCCAGGTGAGTTCCCCAGGGAAGGATGGCAGGTGCTGAGCTGGGTCCTCAGGATTTTGATGGAGACCCAGCACTGGGGAAAGAGAGGACAGAGGGAATGTTAGAACTAGAACAGGGGGACGGAATGCAGAGCAGGTTGGGGCCTCAGAAATATCAGGTGGCTCCTGGGAGCTGGATAGGTCCCCTGGTGAGACCTTGGACAAGTCATCTGCATTCATCAACTCCATCTAAAGTAAGAATAGCCTTCTGCCGCGATGAAGAGTGGCCCCCGCTTGCCACAACTAGAGAAAGCCCTCGCACAGAAATGAAGACCCAACACAGCAAAAATAAATAAATTAATTAATAAACTCCTACCCCCAACATCTTTAAAAAAAAAAAAAAGAATAGCCTTCTGCATTCAGTAATAGAGAGGGCTGGAGAGCTTTAGACATAAAATAGACAAAAAATGCCTGTCAATCTGGGGGTTCCCGGGTTCCCTGGTGGTCCAGTGGTTAAGACTCTGGTCTTTTCACTGCTGTGGGCACAGGTTCAATCCCTGGTTGGGGAACTAAGATCCTGCAAGCTGCAAGGCCGAAAAGAAAAGTTTGTTAATCTGGGTCAGGGGGTCTTGGGACTCCTGTTCTTTGTACTTTTGCGTTATGTGACTTTGTTGTCATTTATGTATATTACATTATTAGGTAGGTAATCAGAGCAATAAGCTTCCAAAATGACCTAATGCAGTTCTTTCAAATTTTGCTCCCCAGAGCCCTAGGGTTCTGCAGAGCTGCTGCAGGAGTCCTGGTGGGAGTGGGGAGTCAGGGAGGCTGAGTGGGAAGTGAGGTGTCACTTCCTGTGAGAGGGAGATGAAGCCAGGTGGGCTTTGAACTCCCACCAGCCTCAACCAGAGCCCTTTTGTATTGTGGGCTTCAGACATGACTATATTTGAAACCTCAGTTCTACTGAGCTTAAAAATTACAGATTTAGTGTGATTTTCCTCTTTGAATAAGGAAAAAAATTTCCCTTTTATTTTTTTACTATAAAAGCAATACTCATTCATTGTAGAAAACTGAGAAAATATTGGAATTCCCTGGTGGTCCAGTGGTTAGGACTCTGTGCTTCCACTGCAGGGGGCATGGGTTCGATCCCTGGTCAGGGAACTAAGATCCCGCATGCCGCTCGGCGTGGCCAAAAAAAAATAAAATACAATAAACAGAAAAAAATCCCTGAGAACATATAGGAAAGAAAAAAGAAAGAAAGAAAGAAAACTCACCTATCACACCATTATCTAAAAAAAAAAACCAAAAACCCTCTTTTTAGAGATTGGTAAAAATATGGCTTAGAAGGATTCAAGAAATGTTGCATTTACTTATTTGCTATAAATCAGATTTATCCTCTGTCTTGCTAGGTTGGTGGAAAATACAGCTGCCTTCAATATTATCTATTTAGTCCAGGAAAAATTTCTCTTTCAAACACTTTTTTTCTTTAGTGGACCTGGGCTTTGGAGAGCAAAACCCAGGAAGTCTTGTCACACACCCTCCAGTGAGGCTGAAAAGCAGAGTCTGTTTCCTGTTGAATTAAGGGAAGAAAAGAGGGAAAAATACAGGCAAATGGAAGTTAAGATCTCAAAGAGTTACCTTGCCAAGCCGTGGTCCCATGGCAAATAGAGACAGTTAAAGCCTAGGATGAGTTCTCCTGCTCTTAGCTCAGGATTTGCCTTCTCTGGGTCTCGCTGAGCACATCTGTAAGAGGAGTGGGCTGGACCCCTGCTCCGACATACCATGTTCATTGGAGCAGAAAGAATGATGGGAAACAAGCTCCCTCTCCAAGCCTGCTCTTGGAAGGGGAGAGAATGTTCTGGGATCTCATGCCTCCCTCTCTCAACCTGCTTCCGCTGCCAGACCTGGCTATAAGGGACACCTTTGTGAATGCCTCTTGGAGCCTGTATGGCAACAGCCCCAAAGCCCTGGCAAATGACAGTAAAGTCAACTTGGAGTTCATCAACGCCTGGGTCGCCAAGAAGACCAACCACAAGATCAGGCAACTGCTAGACAGCCTGCCCGACGACTTCCGCCTTGTTCTCCTCAACGCTATCTACCTGAGTGGTAAGGGGGCCCTGGACCAGGGTGTCTTCCCATCCTGAGTGCCTCCTTCTCCTCCTGGCTTAAAACCCGCTCAACCCCAAGTTCCATGACTGGATCCCATGGTACCTGCCCCACCCCTTGCTAACAGAACCTTTAACTCTGCTTCATCCTCTCCCCACCTGCATTAGAGTAACCCTTCCCCCACTCTTCCCTCTAGCCAAGTGGAAGACAACATTTAACCACAGCAGAACAAATATGAAGGCCTTTTACAGCAGATCCTCTGTGATAAAAGTACCCATGATGAATAGCAAGAAGTACCCTGTGGCCCATTTCACAGACCCGACTTTGAAGGCCAAGGTAAGTTCTTGGCCCTTCGCACTCCTGTTTCAGAGCCTCTTGCGTATCCTGACTTCTTTCCTGCTGTGGCTCCATCCGTGTGGGGCATAGCCTTACCCTTAATTCATCATTTCTACTGCTTCTGACTCTATTTCCACCCTATCTTTTCTCCTCCCCCTCTCCAGCCTTGGCCGAGGCAGGCATTATATATTTGAGGTTGGAAAGCAGGATTCTAAAATTTCTTCATGCATCTCTACTGCATTGAGTGGCAAAAAGTGAGTCGTGTTCCTATTCTGTGCCTCTGTTTCTCTTTCCAATCAACCCACCAGTAGGCCCTGCTGGCTTAGTAAGTCCTCTGTGTGTGTACCTGTGTACAGCATGCATCTGTATGTGTACACATGTCTAGGTATATCCATGCGTTCCTGTATGTGGTAAGTGCATGTGTGTGCATGTGTTAAATGGCTTAAGTTCCTTAGCAGAAATTGAACAGTATGATTTCAGTGGATGAGGAGGGAAGAGAGAACATGGAGCCCAGAAGATTCTAGTTAGTAAACTCTCTCATGCCCAATGACCAGATATTTCTGCCTTGTTAGGACAGCAAGACACAGAACTATGAGACAGAAAACAATGGTGACTTGGTACCAGGCTGAGAAATATAGGCTCTGTTCTGGAACATGCCAGGCTTGTTTCCACCTTGGGACCTTTCCCTAGCTTTTCCCTCTGCCTGGACCCTCTTCACTCAGATTTTCACGTAACTTGTTCCTTCTGTTCGTCTGGTATCAGCTAAAAGGCCACCTTGGTGGAGAGGCCTTCCCCCTCCTTAAAGTAGCTTCCTCCTCACCCTGTAACATCATCCTGTTTTATTATATCCATGGTACTTATCACTATCTGAATTATGTTGTTTACTTGCTTATTTGATTGCAGTATTATCTATCTCCCTGAGATACTGTCTCTTTCCTTGGGATCAGAGACCTTACCTCTTTTTTTCCTACTATATCTGAGGGCCTAGAACAATACCACATATAATAAGTGCTCATTATGTTTGCTGAATAAATGAATGAATTCAATGGAAGATGCTAAAGGGAGCAACTCCTTTAGTATGAATGGCTAGGAAGACGTCACAGAGGTGGGTTCTTTTGACCACTCTTAACCATTCATGCACTTTTCTACCCTTCCATCCATCCGTCCCTATCCAATGGCTTTGAACGTTCCCAACGATTTAACAGAACCAGAATACGTGCATAAGGCAGAGAAGAGTGAATATATATGGCCGGTTCAGGGCATCACTCTAACTCAGAGTATATGGGGGAGAATATCAATGTGAGAGTTTTTTTGTTTTGGGTTTTTTTTTTTTAATTAATTAATTTATTTATTTATTTTTGGCTGTGTTGGGTCTTCGTTTCTGTACGAGGGTTTTCTCTAGTTGCGGCAAGCGGGGGCCACTCTTCATCGCGGTGCGCGGGCCTCTATCGTGGCCTCTCTTGTTGCAGAGCACGGGCTCTAGAGCGCAGGCTCAGTAGTTGTGGCTCACGGGCCTAGTTGCTCTGCGGCATGTGGGATCTTCCCGGACCAGGGCTCGAACCCATGTCCCCTGCATTGGCAGGAAGATTCTCAACCACTGTGCCACCAGGGAAGCCCCAATGTGAGGGTTTTCTAATGGCAAAGAAGGAGTTTTATGCAAAAAAACCCCACTCACTCTTTACAGTTTTGTGGGTTTTAAACAAATACTTGATTTAATATATTCGTGTTATAAATTCAAAATCAAACTTTTACTTAAGCCTTTAAATTTTTAGCTGAATTTGCTACATTATTAATCATAATATTTATATAAAACACTAACTTTCATTTGTTCTTCAATTAAGTCATTTTGAACAGATTAAACTCCTTTAAACCATTTGTTTCATTTACAAATATGGTTAATTAATATTCCCCTAAGCATTTTGAGCTTATGTATATACTTTATAAATACTTCATACATTTGATATACTTGATTTTCTCTTTTAGCATGTCAGATACCTGACAGAACAGAATTACAGCCCTGCTTGGCCATATCTTGCTAGCACCTAAAGCCCACTTGTGAATTGAAAATTCAACCTGAAGAGTAAATCAACTTTCAGTCAACATCTCAACATCATTCTTAAAACCAAATGAAATCATCCCACACCTTTTTGTTCAAAAGCATAAAACTAGCATGTCTGATTCTCTTAAAAATTATAAACGCTAGGGCTTCCCTGGTAGCGCAGTGGTTGGGAGTCCGCCTGCTGGTGCAGGGGGCACGGGTTCGTGCCCTGGTCCGGGAGGATCCCGCATGCCGCGGAGCGGCTGGGCCCGTCAGCCATGGCCGCTGGGCCTGCGCGTCCGGAGCCTGTGCTCTGCAACGGGAGAGGCCACAGCAGTGAGAGGCCCGCGTACCGAAAAAAAAAAAAAAAAAAAAAATTATAAACGCTATTTTAAATAACAAACACAGATTGCTCTGAACTTATCACCTGGTGTTAATACTACAGAGTTGGCTTATTTTGTTATTCCCTTACTTCATTCTAAATTTTCCTGGGATTTAAAGAGTATTTACCCAATGAAGGGGCTTAGGTTTACCAACTCAGGTACGCTGAGGTTGTTGGCTTGAAAATTCAAGACCACAGAGTGGTAATTTTTTGGTCACAGAGGCAAGGTCTGTACACAGGACATGAAGGGTGTGTACTGCCAGATGAGTGTACCCTATCTAGAGCCTCTGTCAACAGGGATCCCCATGTCCATGCTCTTCAGGTGATAAATCAGTGTACAACCTGCTTCTTCTGGACCGTTTTTTCAATTCCAACAATTGACTGTTTTCAGTTAATTTCTACATTGCCCAATTGAATTCTGCATTCTAGATTATTCTTTTCGATCTCTCAACCTCAACCATAATGCCATTTCAGTAATAGTCTCTTATATCCTATTAGTTTCTCAGTCCTGGCACTATTGACATTTTGGGTTCGATGATTCTTCATTGTAAGATGCTGTCCCTGGCACTGTAGGATTTAGCAGCATCCTGGCTTCTACCCACTAGATGCCAGTAGCACTGAGAGCTCCTGTTTCTGCCAGCTCCAAACATTGCCAGATGTCCACTGGGGGGCAAATTTGCCCTGAGTTGCGAATACCCCTGTATTGGACTTGTGGGTCCTGCATTTCTCTCATACTTTCATCTGGCTATCAGTTGTAAGTCCTTCTAGTGGCAAACTAGCTGAAAAGGTAGGCTAGGATCAGCTTGTACCCAATCTTGAATGCCAGACCAAGAGTTTATACTTAATCTCGTAGGCAGTGAAAAGCCATCAACAGTCTTTAAAAGGACGAACCTGATGACTGTGGTGGTACATTATGTACATTATATGCTTTATGCACAACATACTTGAAAGGAACTGGGCTCAGAGAGATCAGATTGCTTGCCTGTAGTGCGTAGTTAATCAGCAGTAGAGTCAGGATGTGGTCCTCAGCCTGTGTGATCGAAACTCGTGCTCGGGCTTCCCTGGTGGCGCAGTGGTTGAGAGTCCGCCTGCCGATGCAGGGGACACGGGTTCGTGCCCCAGTCCGGGAAGATCCCACATGCCGCGGAGTGACTGGGCCCGTGAGCCATGGCCGCTGGGCCTGCGCGTCTGGAGCCTGTGCTCCGCAACGGGAGAGGCCACAGCAGTGAGAGGCCCGAGTACCGCAAAACAAAACAAACAAAACAAAAACCTCGTGCTCATTCCTCTGCCTCTCGCCAGCACAGGGTTAGACCAGCACTGTTCACCCAGCTGGCATCCTCATCTCATGGGAAAGCCTGGGAGCCTAGTTCTGGCTGCTGCTTGTTGAAATAGTACAGACTGTAGCAGTGGACTGAAGACCAGCCTCGAGTAGGAGAGGGTAGGAGCCAGGAGAGAGCTGAGGTAGGAAGACTGACAATGTGCGTGTCTTACTCTCCAGGTGGGCCGTCTGCAGCTGTCCCACAACCTGAGCTTTGTGATCCTAGTGCCCCAGACCTTGAAACACCGTCTCGAAGACGTGGAGCAGGCTCTCAGCCCCCCTGTCTTCAAGGCTGTCATGAGGAAGCTGGAGTCGGCCAGGTTCCATCCTACTCACCTGGTGATGCCTCGCATCAAAGTAAAGAGCAACCAGGACTTGCTGGGTGAGCCCTGGCAAGACTGATCCTAGGCCATCAGAGGAGAAGAGGTTGTGACGGTGGGCTGTGGGTGGAGGGCGGGCCTTGAAATTCCATTAACCCTCTCATCCGTAATCTCAGGTTGCCCCTCAATCCTCTGATTATCCCACTGGATCGTGGAGGAAGCTGAGACTCAGAAAGTTTGCATGACTTACTCAAGGTCCCTTAAGCTGGTTAGAAGTGAGCCGGAACCCCAATACAGGTCTACAGCCCTCCCAACTGTTTCCATTGTGGTCCCTTGTGACATAGACACTGGGAACAGGTCACCGAGGTGGGAGTGGATGCTCCTCCCTCAGAGACATGTCATAAAACTCAGCCACCCCACGGTACAGGCAAGAAGCTCTCTACTAAAAGGGTCTGGAGGCTTCTGAGTTTAGGGGAGTCAACAGATACTCTGTTTCCTAACCTTAGACCTCACTTCCTGATCTTTGATGTCATGTCCAAATATATCACTTCATTTTCTGTTATAGAACTTGACTTCCTAATAGATGATCTTGTTTCCTAGTATATGACATCACACCCTTGTATGTGACCTCATTTGAGAACATATGTCCTCTTTCCGATACATTACCTCACTTCCAAGGTCCTTGTTGATAAGGAAGCAATGGCATCACGTTTCAGGGTTTTGGGGGGTTGGGGGCAGGGCTTCTCACCACTTGAGAGAAAGTGGTGGTTAGAGTGAAGATGGGCCCACTGTTAGAGGATCCCATGAACTGGCCCGGAAGGCACATTATAATGCGATTATAATTTGATAAACAACGAGGAGGAGGAGAAAGAGGGTATTGGAACTTGGGACAAACCCAGAAAATTCAGGACAAACGTCTCCAACAGCTGAGGGTTTTGTGCTGGTTTTTTTTTTTTAGTTGCAGTATTTTTAAAAATATTTTAAATTATTATTTTTTAATTTAACTTTTAAAATTTTTATACAATTTTATTTTTATTTTTTTGGCTGCATTGCGTTTTCATTGCTGCACACGGGCTTTCTTTGGTTGCAGCGAGTGGGGGGCTACTCTTCATTGCGGCGTGCGGGTTTCTCATCGCAGTGACTCCTCTTGTTGCGGAACATGGGCTCTAGATGCACGGACTCAGTAGTTGCAGCACATGGGCCCTAGAGTGTGCGGGCTTCAGTAGTTGTGGTGTATGGTCTCAGTAGTTGTGGCGCACAGGCTTAGTTGCTCTGCAGCATGTGGGATCTTCCCGGACCAGGGCTCGAATCCATGTCCCCTGCATTGGCAGGTGGATTCTTAACCACTGCACCACCAAGGAAGTCCCTTTTGTACAATTTTTAAAGGTTACTTTCCATTTACAGTTACTATGAAACATTGGCTATATTCCCTGTGTTGTACAATCGTGCTGGTCTTTGACTTATTGTTTTTCTCTGGTTATGCCCTAGAATTCTTTGACTTTACCTACGACATCAACCTGTGCGGGCTGACAGAGGACCCGGATCTGCAGCTTTCTGCGATGCAGCACCAGTCCGTACTGGAGCTGACGGAGAGCGGGGTGGAGGCGGCTGCAGCCTCTGCTATCTCTGTGGCCCGCAGTTTGCTGGTCTTTGAAGTGCAGCAGCCCTTCCTCTTTGTGCTCTGGGACCAGCAGCACCAGTTCCCGGTCTTCATGGGGCGGATATATGACCCTAGCACCTGAGATCTGCAGGAGGCCGACCAGGGCAAGCCCGACCCCTCTGGCCTCAGCTCTTCTAGTTGCAGCCCTGCTGCTGCCTGCCTGGACTTGTCCCCAGCTGCCTCGCATCTCTGGTCCGCCTTCCACCTGAAGGGCTCCCGTGGGGTCTGGTGAGGGGACCTGCTTCTATCACCCCTTCCCTGTGACTCTCCAAAGCACTTTTTGCAGCTTTCTCTGGTACAAATACAGCAGACTCTACAAATAAAACCTGGCAGACCATGACTTCCTCTCTCATTTATTTGCCTTTCAATTTTAGAGGACTAGGGCTTCCGAGGCCCCTGTATCGGCTAGCTATTGCTGTAACAAGTCACTCCAAACTTAGTGGCTTAAAATAGCAACTATTTATTATTTCACATACGTCTGGGGGTTAGGGCTGAGCGGTCTTGCTGCTGTGGGATGGACCTGGCTGACCTTCCCTGGGCTCGCTCATACATCTGTAATAGTTGGTGGGTTGGTTGGGGATGACTGATCTACGATGGCCTCAGCTGGAACACCTTGGCTGTCCTCTGCATGTCTCCGGCATCCTTCCAGTAGTGCTAGCCTGCGGTGGCAGAGTTCCAAGTGCGGAGTCAAAGATAGGCAGTCTTTTTCACACCCTGCACCTCTGCATCACGTTTACCATTGTCCCATCAGCCAAAGCAAGTCACGTGGCCAGACCCAGAGTTAGCGTGGAAAGGCACTACCAAGTGGCAGGGCAGAGTCATTAGCTGGGGGCTCTTCATGCAATCCGTTTAGCACAGCCCCTATGTCGCTTATTTGTTTGCAACAGCTGTGACAACAGTCATAACGGTAGCTGACATGGTTGGGAACGTACACACGGGCCACCTGCTAAGAGCTGTGCAGACACTGAATCCTCACAACAACTTTAGATGGTAAACTCTAAACTCGGGAAGGCTGTCTTGCTCAAAGTCCTGCAGTTAGCTGGCAGAACTGGGATTTGAAAGCACATCCTTATGACTCTGAAGTCTAAGCTCAAACCCACTGTCTTCTATGTCTCTGCCCTTCTCTCTTCTTTTTTTTTTTTCTCTTTTTTTTGCCGTACGCGGGCCTCTCACTGCTGTGGCCTCTCCCGTTGCGGAGCACAGGCTCCGGACGCACAGGCTCAGCGGCCGCGGCTCACGGGCCCAGCCGCTCTGCGGCACGTGGGATCCTCCCGGACCGGGGCACGAACCCGCGTCCCCTGCATCGGCAGGCGGACTCTCAACCACTGCGCCACCGGGGAAGCCCTGCCCTTCTATCTTCAAGTCCTGCCTTTTCTTCATATTTTATTTGTTCACCCAACTGATTGAGCACCTAGCGTGTGTCTGGCACTATGCTAAGCACAGAGGATATAAAGGTGACTTAAACCTAATGCCTGCTTTTAAAGCCTATCGCTTGGGACTTCCCTGGTGGTCCAGTGGGTAAGACTCCATGCTCCCAATGCGGGGGGCCCAGGTTCAATCCCTGGTCGGGGAACTACATCCCACATGCATGCTGCAACCAAGAGCCCACATGCTGCAACTAAGAGCCCACCTGCTGCAACTAAAGAGCCCACATGCTTCAACGAAGATCCCGTGTGCTGCAACAAAGACCTGACACAGGCAAAAATAAATAAATTTTAAAAAAAACAAAACCTATAGCTTGATGGGGGAGACAGATAGGAAGATAGATTTTTTTTTTTTTTAAGATGTTGGGGGTAGGAGTTTATTAATTAATTTATTTATTTTTGCTGTGTTGGGTCTTCGTTTCTGTGCGAGGGCTTTCTCTAGTTGTGGCAAGCGGGGGCCACTCTTCATCGCAGTGCGCGGGCCTCTCACTAACACGGCCTCTCGTTGCGGAGCAGAGGCTTCAGACGCGCAGGCTCAGTAGTTGTGGCTCACGGGCCTAGTTGCTCTGCGGCATGTGGGATCCTCCCAGACCGGGGCTCGAACCCGTGTCCCCTGCATTAGCAGGCGGATTCTCAACCACTGCGCCACCAGGGAAGCCCCAGGAAGATAGATTTTTAACACAGAGCATTTTTTTTAGTCTCTGGAGATATTTCTTAATAAGTTTTCCTGGGGGCCTTCCCCGGTGGTCCAGTGGTTAAGACGCCACGCTTCCACTGCAGGGGATGCGGGTTTGATCCCTGGTCAGGGAACTAAGATCCCACATGCCAGACAGCGTGGCCAAAAACAAAGAAACGTTTTTTCCTCATTTCCAGCTTCTACTCCGAGACTCAATGATGCTCCAGCTCTTAGCCCTTCTATTTCCCTCTTTGCCGTCTTCTTCCTTCTCATCCTGTCTTTTTGTCTCAATCTCCTGTCTCTATTCCTTTCTTTGCCTCCATTTCTCCCCCACCGCCCCGGCCACTATATCTCTCTCCTCTCCCATCCTTCCCCTCTCCTTGTTACAATGTTGTCAACCCAAACATGCTGACTGATTTCTGGCTTTAGCCCTTCAGCTGCAGGTCTGGTTGTCCTCGCCCCCTGCCACTTACCCCCCGCTTGCCCCTCACCTCCCAGCTCTCTCACGCACTCAGACATTCAGGTTCCCAAGACACAAACAGCCCAGAGGTATGACTACTCTCCCAGGACGACACATAGGGATTCAGCCATCAGTCCACAGACATTTATCAGGTATCTGATTTAATTTTCTAATAGTGTCTCAATTTAGGTCAAAGTAGTCCTGCCTGAAATGTTTCTATGGGGGGAGTGTTTTCCTTAAGGCCATCAGAGCCATTAGGATATATGCTTACATCACTGCAGCTCTCACCATAGGGACTTCTATAGAATCTGGCTTCTCTGTACCCCTCTCACATACCCTGGTGAAAAGGAGAAGCAGGCATGGGAGGGCAGTGCAGTAACTGACCTAGCTGGATACGGCAGCCACACTTGCAGCTCTCTGCCCTTTGGGCTGGTTTCCTTCTCTATGGCCTGGGAGGGGTGCCAAGATCAGGGCTGAAGTGCAGGATCGGTGGTGACCCAAGCTTCCTTTTTTTTTTTGGCCGCGCCACACAGCATGTGGGATCTTAGTTCCCCGACCAGAGATCGAACCCGTGCCTCTGTGTTGGAAGTGCAGAGTCTTAACCACTGGACAGCCAGGGACGTCAAGACCCAAGCTTCCTGTGTGCTTTTTCTAGATTATGCATGTTCTGGTTGAGGTCAGGGGTTTCTGAGAGGGGAAGAAAGAAGACATGGAGGGTGTTCGTGGCTTATCCCCTGCCCTGTCGTTCATCTACTACTGCTTGCTTCCCCATCTTCAGACTGTGCTTCAGGACCTGGCTCCCCGTGTGGACTGTTTCTGGGGCAAAACCTTAGAATGGCAGGTCCCCAGCCAGAGGCCTTCCCTGCAGCTCAGTCTCCCAGCCAAGGCTGAGAGCCAAATAAGAATCACCCAAACTTGATTTGTAGTTTGGTGGACATGGAGAGACTGCTCACATCAGGCTTGATTTGCAGAGTGATCTCTGTGTGTCCTTCCCTTCTCAGTCAATTTCTCAGGCTGCTGGAGGGATGCCAAATTCCTGTCTCGGGGGCTGGACTTACGCTGAACCTTATGTGAGGAACTGTTGAAAGCAGTCACCTCTCAAATTCAGGAAGATTCCCCCCCTCCTTGGGGGAGATCCTGATGTGATAAAGATGGTGCTCAGTGCCAACCCCAAATTTGAAGGAGAATGTGATCCTGACCCCTGGGCATAGAGCTTTACAAATTTTTTAACCCTCCTGACCATGCTGAGAGCCAGGTATTATTCCTGTTTGTGAGATAAGGAAGCGGAAACTCAGAAAGATTAACTATCCAGATATCATGCATCTATAAATTGATCCCACATTGTCTGAATTCGAATGTATGAGGTGGCTTATTGGGCCAGGTTTATTTCCTTTCTACTCAAACTACACTATAAATCAGATTTGGGACTTCCCTGGTGGTGCAGTGGTTAAGAATCCGCCTGCCAACACAGGAGACACGGGTTTGCTCCCTGGTCCGGGAAGATCCCACATGCCATGGAGCAACTAAGCCCGTGAGCCACAACTACTGAAGGCCACGTGCCCTAGAACCTGCATGCCGCAACTACTGAGCCCGTGCCTAGAGCCCGTGCTCCACAACAAGAGAAGCCACAGCAATGAGAAGCCCGCGCACTGCAACCAAGAGTAGCCCCCACTCGTCACAACTAGAGAGAGCCCGCATGCAGCAACGAAGACCCAATGCAGCCAAAAATAAATAAAATTAAAAATGATAATAAATCAGATCTGTGTTTTTTATGCCCTGTACCATGTGCCCCACCAAGCCTCTCAAAGCGCCTTACATTAAAAGAAAAAAATTTATTAAGTGAATGAATGATTAAATGAATGAATCACCACATCCAGGTAGGGGGAAAGAGGAGATTCCTTTACATCTGGAAAGAGTAGAAAGTCTGAGAGTGAAGGGAATTTAAATATTTTCTGTTCTGAGGCTTCTCTTGTAAGAGGGCACGTGTCCCTTTTAGGGGGTTAGTTTGTTTAAAACGATAAACATTTATTTAGCTCATGAGTCACTGAGTCTGTGAGGGACTGGCAGGTTTAGGGTGGCCTTGATTATGTGTCTGCTGCAGTCAGCTGGGGGTGTCAGCTGGAAGGTCTGATGAGGTTTGGCTTTGGGTTTGTACAGGCTCTTCCAATTGGCTGGGGCTTGGCTGAAATGAATCCGCTCACCCGCTCTGCTCCATTTGGTCTCTCATTTTCCAGGAGGCTAGTCTGGTCTTATTCAGCTGGAGGTTGCAGGGGTCTAAGAAAGTGGGCAGAAACACACAAGGCCTCTTGAGTGTGAAGCTAGGAAGTAATATAACATCACTTCTGCCTCATTCTATTGACCAAAACAAATCATCAGGCCAGCTTAGATTCAAAGCGTCAGGGAAATGCGTCCACCTTTTTTTTTTTTTTTTTTTTGGCTGTACCGCGTAGCTTGCAGGATTTTAGTTCCCTGACCAGGGATTGAATCCAGTCCCTCAGCAGTGAAAGCACAGAGTCCTAACCACTGGACTGCCAGGGAATTCCAGAAACGTGTCCACTCTTAAAGAAAAGACCTGCAGAGTCATTTTGCATATAAGGAGGCATGAAGAACTGTGGCTATTTTTCTAATCTACCATAGGGGTCTTATGTATAGGTAGAGGAAGTCAGCAACTTTCCCGAACAGCTCGCTAGACTGAGATTTTCCTTAAAGAATCAAGAACTTTTTGTCTGTATCATTATAATATTAGAAACAACTTATTACATGAAATGTGATGTTGCTTGCATGTAATTTTACCCTTCCTTTTCTGCTATCTCTGTGACTGGCATGCTTAACAACCCCCAGCTCCTCCACCCACTGGGGTCACTTGTGAGGAAGACAGAGGGCCATACACTCATAAACACACACATCTAAGACGCCCACCTCCTCGTCCTGCCCTGCAGTCCCACTCTGGGATAGGCAGAGTTCCAGTGATCTGCTTCCCATCCCCAGTGACTCAATGCTCCACTGGTGGATTTAGTTGAGGGTGTTCAGAGAAAGAATCTTCAGGTGTGATTAGGGTTGCATTGCAGTTAGGCCTTGCTGCCACATGGTGTCACTGTTGAAACTTTGTCCTGTGTAGCCTCTTGGACACATAATCTGTTCCAGATTCTTAAACAGCTACTGCGGGGATTTAAACTTTGATTCCAGAGTTAACAATTTACACTCATTCAGCCACTGTTTTCAAAAGTTCAATACCTTTAGGTTCTACCTGGATTCCAGAAGACTTCCCGACCTGAGCCACATGCTGTGTCAGAATCCACCTGGTCCCTAAAAACCCTTAGGGCTGGGATTAAGAATAACTGTAAAAACTACCTAATATGCATTACGCATTTACCAAGCTGAGAAATTTTCTTGGGGTATATAATTTCATTTAAGAGGAGATCACACCTTATGAAAAAGATATGTTACCGAAGACGCTGGATAATTCAAGACTCACATAATTCGACACTATATTTCCCAGAAGAATAATTGTAAAAGGTAGGGAAAGGAATCTTCAACTACTGTAGAATATTTTTGCCTTTGTGCTATTTTTTATTTACTGAACACTAAAAGTCTCACGTTTCACAGAGTAGGCACTCCTAAACTAGCTTCTTGGCATGTTATGACAGTTACTTGGGCTTTTTCATAATGTTTTATCATATCTAACTTCCATTACAAAGTTATTGATTTTGGAGAGTGTTCTTTGGCGTTAATGCCACCACTTAATGAACTCTAAGATAACATCATTCTAGGATACAGAAAATATTTTAAATGATAATGTTGAATATTAGAATAATAGCACATCCGTCGTTAAGGTCACTATCAGCAGTTCTGATGCACGTAAACAGTTTGATTCAGGACAGAAACATTGATGGTGGTTATTTACTTTCGCCAGCCCAAGTGCTGCTGTCATGGGGTAATAGTTGTAAACAGCCTACAAACAACTTGACACACCAATTTTGAAATCATGCAAACGTGATGCTTTGTTTTTAATTTAGAGGGATTTGCAATTTTTCAAATTTGCATAATTCAAATTTACATAATATATGATAGCACCATGCCAGTATTATCCCCTTTTTGTTAATGGACAATGAAGCCTTAGAGAGCAATTAATCTACTCCTTCAAGGTCGCATAGCTGATGAATAGTGGAGTTGGGAGTAGACCCTAGTGCTTAGTAACCTAGATTCCACTTTTCTCAAGGAAATTTTACTTTAGAGACCTTACTGTTATTCTCTGTCCTAAGCCTTGGTTGAAATTATACTCACTCGTTCCCCAAATCTCTCCACAATCTTGACTCTTAAGAAGAAATGTTGGGGAAATGTGAATTCCGCTTACCCCAGAAAAACCCTTAAGCAAATTAGGACACCTCTTGCATCCTGACCTGCTTTGGCTACCAGGGACCTCAGGAAGGGGCATGGTCATATCTGTTATTTCCTCCCTCAGGACATGGGCTGCCTACCAGTCAAGTGACTTCTTCAAACTGAAAGTCCCCTTCAAGTGAACCCAACAAAAATCTAGCATTTTATGTATTCTTCTCATCACATATTTAACCATGTCCTGACTAGCAACTCAGCACACATGCACACTCATATGGGTATGTGTAAGTACACACAAACGTACATATGTGCACATGCATGCATGCATACCAGAGTCACAAATATACACATATACTTGCATTCACACCCACGTACAAAAGCACACGCACACCAGCCACTGGAAGTCTGTGCCAGAGTTTCAGGGCAAACTTTACACCCAGCCCCAGCCCCAAGCCCTGAGGGTGGCCTCCCAAGCAGGAGGAGCAGGGAACACTCCCCCAGGGGAAGAATCTCAGAGCCAGTCGGCACTAATAACAAGCCATGGAATACGCTCGCTCATCCCTCATCCCCGAGCGACAGTCTGGCCGCCCAGCCCCCTCCCCCATTCCATTCCATTTCTCCTTGAGTGACCGGGGAGATTGGCTGTACAGAGTTAAGGGCACACTCTGGCTCAGCTGTTGGCCTTCTGTTCTTCCCTCTCCACACTCCAAGGGCTCTTGTGAAGCTCCCCACTCCTCTCCCTCGCTTAAGCCCCTTTCACTCGGGCTTTTATCATGTGCCCCACCCCGGGCTTCATTTTCAGTATTTCAATGAAACTTAGCAATAATCCTGTGACTTGGTATTGTTTTGCCAGATTTGCAAATGAAGAAAAGCAGCCTCTCAGAAATGATTTGCTCAGGGTCACCCAGCTGGGCAGGCTAGCAATGCTATTCAAACCAGATTCTGCCATTTGCACAGGATCCCAGTGCATCTCCTACCCTACCCCACCTCCATGTGGGTGACTCCCCAGCTCACCGTCTCAGGTTTGAAGAACCTGCTTATTGCTGAGCGTTTCCTCTTGGAAACCCCACAAGCACTCCTTCCTCGTCTTCTGTCCTAAATCAACTAAAGAGCCAGAGTCTGAAGGAGTCCCACAATGGGAGACCAAATACCAGTCCCACGGGCCAAGGGTCAGGGGCTGAGGAGAAAATGCATGGCAACAGCCAGGTGGGTGAGATGGGCGAGCAAGGTTCTGGAGGATGGCCTCACTGTGGACACAAGGTGCCTGACTGGTGGCCAGCTCCAGGGTACAGCGTCAGAGCCAACTCCCCTTCTGCTGCCACAGCCAGACTGTCAGCCCTGTATCCCCAACCCCTGCTCATCTAGCTGTGCTTTGTGGGGACTGGGTGTCCTGGAGGTGCCTCTGGGCCCCTTCAGAGGGTGAGGCCAGGGCAGTGTGGGCCTCATGAGAAAAATCTGCTCCCCTGATGAAATAGTTTTGAAAACCTCCTGGAAGGCAGTGACTATGTCTTTGCTTCATTATCCTCAGCTTCAAGCATGGAGCCTGCCTCCTACCAAGTTGGCCCTCAGTACATATTGGCTAAATCAAAACAAAAGAAAACAATACCTTTCTGAACCCTGTCCACTTATTTAAATGCTGTCATTCTTCTAAGTTCAGTGCAAACCACATCCTCCCCTCCCCCCAGTAGTGTTCTCTGCTTTTCCCAGCCAATGTCACCACGTTCATGAGGGTTTGCCTTCTCACTCCAGCTACTCGGAAGCTCTTTGGGAAGCTGATTCAGTCCATGCTTCTCTGATACCATCTATGCCTATAAATGCATAACAAATGCTTTTGATTCAAAGTGTGCAACATCCATATTTGGGTAAAGATTTTCTTTTATAATGATGACACTGATGTTATTCTTATTTTCTGTGTCTCCTAACGAAACCACTGGAGGAAGGAATACCAAGGCACAGCTTCTCATAGTTATTGTCAGCTAGGGTTTTGCCTGATAAGTTACTTCTCAGTGAGAGAACCACACGTTTGTGTTAGGTGGTCTTTCTTCCTTACTGCTGCTCGAGGCCTTTGATCCTTGGGGTCAAGATTTAGGATTCATGGGTGGATGGCTTCAGTCAGAACTGGACAATGGTTCTGCACCTTTCTTGTAAGTAAACATCTGGAGTCTAGAATTTTAGTGGCTCTAGGATTCAACAATGTGACAGCCCTGTAGCTCCTCTTATCTATTCAAATGGGCCACCTAAAGAGAATCTGTACTCTGTAAATGTCCTGAGGCACCTTTTCCCTTTCCCTCTAATTGATATGCAGTATCTATAAAACTCCCAGATTCATCCACCTTGTTTCCATCTAAGATGTTTAACCTAACAATTATTTACACACAGGAAAAGAAAAAAACAAACAAACCATGAAACTCCCCACCAAAGGGTAATGAAAGAAAGAAGAGAACTAGTCTCTGATACTAACTAGTCTCTAATAAGAAGCACCATTCTTGCAGCATTAGCCACAATAGCTCAGAGACGGAAGCAGCCTAAACATCCACTGGATGAAGAATAGGTGGATTGGACTTCCCTGGTGGCACCGTGGATAAGAATCCGCCTGCCAATGCAGGGGACATGGGTTTGAGCCCCGGTCCGGGAAGATCCCACATGCCGCGGAGCAACTAAGCCCATGCACCACAACTACTGAGCCTGTGCTCTAGAGCTCGCGAGCCACAACTCCTGAGCCCACGTGCCTAGAGCCCGTGCTCTGCAACGAGAGAAGCCACTGCAATGAGAAGCCCACGCACCGCAACGAAGAGTAGCACCCCCGCTCACCACATCTAGAGAAAAGCCTGTGCGCAGCAACGAAGACCCAAACGCAGCCAAAAAAAAAAAAAGAATATGTGGATAAAGAAAATATGGCATATCCATACAACAGAATATGATTCAGTTTAAAAAAAGGAACGAAATCCTGCCATAGGCTACAACATGGATGAAGCTTGAGGACATTATGCTAAGTGAAATAAGCCAGTCCCAAAAGACAAATGATGTCCAAGTCTACTGATGTGAGGCATCTAAAGCAGTGGAACTCTTAGAGAGTAGAATGATGGTTGCCAGGGGCTGGAGGGGGAGGGAACAGGGGGCTTGCTCTTCAACAGGTGCAGTGTTTTAGTTTTGCAGGATGAAAAAGTCTTAGAAATCTGTTGCACGACAATTTGCGTAGAGTTAACACTTCTGTGCTGTACACTACAAATGGTTAAAAGGGTAAATTGTATAGGTTTTTTTACCACAATTTTTTAAAAAGCACCATTCATGGGGGCTTCCCTGGTGTCGCAGTGGTTGAGAGTCCACCTGCCAATGCAGGGGACACGGGTTCGTGCCCCGGTCCGGGGAGATCCCACATGCCACGGAGCGGCTGGGCCCGTGAGCCATGGCCGCTGAGCCTGCGCATCCAGAGCCTGTGCTCCACAACGGGAGAGGCCACAACAGTGAGAGGCCCTCGAACTGCAAAAGAAAAAAAAAAAAAAAGCACCATTCATGGGCAACAAGTCTGTCCCAGGGATTTCCCAGGAAATCCCACCATAACTTTACACAATGGGCATTGTTTTCTTCGCTTCAGAAAGGGAAGAAAGGAGAGGTCCAGAGACATACTTGAACCTGTGGCCATCTGACTCCAGCAGCTATGCTTTCTCACCACTGTGCAGACCCCTCCACTCTCACGTGGGACTGGGCTGGTGACCACCGCGCCACAGATGAGAGCAGTGAGTGGGGTTGTGAGTAGAGAGAAGTTTCTCTGGTTTTGTAAGACTTTCCAGGTTAAACCACCTCCCCCAGAGTGTTAACAGTCTCCCTCAATATGTTCCCCACTTCTTCCTTTGTAATAGAACCCCTGAGTTTTAGCTGGTTACCCGGTCACGTGAAATAAAGACTTCCTCCCCTGAAATTAGCTGTGGCTGTGTGACTAAGTTCTGGCTAATGGGATGTAAGGAGAAGAATCATAGGTAACTTCTGGAAAGTCTCTTTATTTATTATTATTATTTTTTAAAATTTATTTTTGGCCATGCCGTGCGGCATATAAGATCTTAGTTCCCTGACCAGGGATCGAACCCGTGCCCCCTGCAGTGGAAGCTCGGAGTTTTAACCACTGGATGGGCCACCAGAGAAGTCCCTGGAAAGTCTCTTTAAAAGAGGGGCACACCCACACATTCATTGTAGGAAATTTATAAAATGTGGACAAAAAAATGATAATGGTCCAAAAATAAATATTCTTAATAATTTAACATAAAAAAAAAAATAAAAGAGGGGCACACCCTTCTTCAGTCCTTCTTCCTGCCCTCTGTTGGCTGGAATAAAACATGATGGCTGGAGCTTGAGTGGCCATAATGGGTCATGAGGTAGAAACTAATATTAACTGATAACCCCAACCATAGCACATTGATACCATCGTGTGAAGCCCTTGTACACAATGAGGGCATCTGATTTATCAATGCTGCATATGTTACATATGAGAGAAATCTGAAATCCCATTGATCCTGACAGGTCTAGTAGGACCTAGATCCTTCAGTGCTTATGGCTGGATGAAATCACAAGATCCCTGTGCCCACAAAGAAATTATAGAGGTTCTGAAGACAAACATTTGTAAGTTAGAAGCCAAGATCATTGACTTCTCCCGTTTTCCCATTCATTCATTCATTCATTCAACAAGTATAATTTGAGTGCTCACTATGTGCTAGGCACTGTTGTAGCCCTGGAAATATAGTGTCAAACAAGACAGACAGAGTCCTTGTCCCCCGAGATCATGCACTTTTATGGACTGATAATATCTTCCTTCTACTTCCCACCGTGTGGTATGAAACGTCCCATGTATGTGGGAGGTGGGGGCGGGGGTGACTGGAACGCGGGAGGAATTTTGAAATGTGGCCAAAGGGGAGCAATTTTCTCTCACCCCAGATTTCCTGAGAAAGTCCACTTTGGAGCCACAGAGGAGACATTCTTATGTCTTGTTCCGGCTTGTGCTGGGGGTGGGGATTGAGTCAGAGCTACAATATGAGATCAATAAACTCACCTAAGAATCCACCACCCAAACCAGTTCTTTAAGTTTCTCCAGGGTCGGGACACCCTGGTGGTACAGTGGTTAAGAATCCACCTGCCAATGCAGGGGACTCGGGTTCGAGCCCTGGTCTGGGAGGATCCCACATACCGCAGAGCGGCTGGGCCCGTGAGCCATGGCCGCTGAGCCTGCGTGTCCGGAGCCTGTGCTCCGCAACGGGAGAGGCCACAGCAGTGAGAGGCCCGCGCATAGCAAAAAAACAAACAAACAAACAAACAAACAAATCTGTTAAGAGGGTAGATCTCATGTTAAGTGTTTGTTAAGTATTCTCACCAAAATAATTAAAAAAAAAAAAAAACAAAAAACCTAGCAGTGAACTAACAATTGATCCTGCACTAATCTAAGCATTCTGATTTTTGCTCCTGAGAAACTTTCGTTCCATCTGGGGAGATACAACAAGGAAAAATAAAAAGGCACCATCTCTGCTCTTAGGGAGGCTCTTGGCCTGGTGGGGAATCAGACATAAACTAACCGTAACTGCACGAGGCAGAAGATGCAGCTAGAAAGGCAGGCAGGGTTAAGTTTGGAAGGCATCGAATGCCGTGCGAAGAAGTTTGGAATGTAGTCTCTGTATGAGGGTCTCACCTGAGTTGATGCGAGGCTATGTCATCACGATATTTAGGAATATCTAAATATTCCTAACCATAGGAATATCTCCTACGGTTCTATAGAGCCCATGTTGCAGACGCCAGAGGGTTCACATGATCCTCTTGAAATGTACACCAAAACACAAAATACGGATTTTTCCAGAAAGAGTTACCTTACCCATAGATTTCATCCGCTTTTTAAAAAAGGGTCCAGAGACTTCCCTGGCAGTTCAGTAGTTAAGACTCCGTGCTTCCCCTGCAAGGGGCACAGGTTTGATCCCTGGTCGGGGAACTAGGATCCTGCAACTCCGCGCAATGAGGCCAAAAAAATTTTTTTAATAAAAAAAATAAAAAAAGGGTCTATAACCCAATAAAGGTTAGAAAGCATTGTCTAAGCACTAGGGAGCCATCACAGTTTGGGGCAGATGATCTGAAGTCTGTGTTGTAGACTCACACTCTGATGGAGTGGAGATTGGAAAGAAAGTTTTTCAGAAGATGATCCAAAACCCCAAGGTGGATATTGAGCTGACAGGGTAATGGAGAAAACAGGACATGTCTGAGAGGTAGAATGCACAGGATTTAGGGCAATTCTGGATGAAGGTGTCATAGGGAAAGGAAGGTAAAGGTTAGAATTTTGATTGGAATTGTAAGGAGAAAGACGTCAAAGAAATTATGACTGACTTCCAAATGACACAATTTCTTTTAGTCTGCCTTAGAGGCAGAAGGAATATTTTCACAAAACCAGTCCGGGGTGCCTTCCAAAGGACAAAGTCACCAGGCAGTTTGCCAGAATTTCACTTTGTCTATGGTATGTTTTGATATGAGAGTCAGATACAGTATTCTCATCCTCTAAATCATGTGATTCACATCCAGAAATTCTGTAAGATTCTAATGACTTGGAGGAAAACCTAGTTACTTGTTTAGCTGTATAGTTAAGATTGTATTTCATTGGGTCACCTTAGAGGCTTCCCCGTCTTTGCGAAGGAAAAAGGTATCTCCTACAGTTCTATAGAGCCCATGTTGCATGGGCTATTCCAACCTCCACAGCAAGTAAAGAAGAGCAAAAATGACTTCAAGGTTTTCACCCTAAGCAATTGTGTTATGCTTTTAACTGCAAAATAGAATCAAGGAAGAGAAGCAGGTTTGTGGGGAAGATGAAGGTAAGATAATTAAATTAGGTTTGGGCAAACTGAATCCGAGGAATTTCTGAGACATTTTATCCATTAGGAACCTTTTGGTTGTGGATGGCAGAATCCATCTGAAACCGATGTAAGTAGAAGGAATGTCTGGGCTTACATAACTGAAAACTCGAGAGGTTCTGCTGTAGGCATGGCTGTATCAGGTTCTCACATGATGTTATCAGGCATCTGTCTCTCCCCATCTCTTGCCTTCTTGTTTCTTATTATGTTTCCAGTTTAGGCAGATTCTCCTCCACGAGGCAGTGGTTATGACCAACAGCAGTTTCAAGCTTACCCTCTTCTGCCAGCAAAACAATGCCAGCAATTCCACTCTCTCCAAAGTTCTGGCAAACATCTCAGGTCTAATTCTTTTTTTTTTTAACGCATGAATGTTTTGGTTTTTTTTTTAATTAATATTAATTAATTAGGCTGTGTTGGGTCTTCGTGTTGCTGCACACGGGCTTTCTCTAGTTGCAGCGAGCGGGGGCTACTCTTCATTGTGGTGCGTGGGCTTCTCACTGCGGTGGCTTCTCTTGTTGCAGAGCAAGGCTCTAGGCGCGTGGGCTTCAGTAGTTGTGGCTTGTGGGCTCTAGAGAGCAGGCTCAGTAGTTGTGGCGCACGAGCTTAGTTGCTCCGCGGCATGTGGGATCTTCCCAGACCAGGACTCGAACCTGTGTCCCCTATATTGGCAGGCGGATTCTTAACCACTGCGCCACCAGAGAAGCCCCTCAGGTCTAATTCTGATTGACTTTGATTAGATACCCATCCTTGAATCAATTATTGTTGTTTAATTGGCTCAATCTTCTGTGGTTGAAGCCTCAGTTACGTCCCCCAGTAATCCTGCTTCCTAGATTCATACACTTGTTTTATCTTCTCCTCTTGAGTAACTTACTTCTAACCAACAGAATAAGGCAATGTTGAGGGGTTGTCACTTCTGTGATCAGGTTACAAAAGACTTTGACTTCCATCTTGCTAGCAGACTCTCTCTTGCTGGCTTTGCTGATGCAAGCTGCCCTGTTGGAGACACCCACATTGCAAGGAACTGAGGGTGGCCAACAGCCACCAAGGAACCGAGACCCTCAGTCCAACAGCACTTGAGGAACTGGATCCTGCCAACAACCCTGAAAGTTAACGTGGAGGAAACTCCTTCCCCTTTGAGCCTTCAGATGAGACCCTAGCCCTGGGTGATACTTTGACTACAGCCTCATGAGAGGTCATGATCAGAGGACCCAACCAAACCCTGCCCAGATTCCTGACCCACAGAAACTGCGAGAAAATAAATGTGTGTTGTCTTAAGCCACTAAATTTTGGACTAATTTGTTATACAGCCATAGACCTAATACACGTGGGTTGTGGGACGGCCCCTGAAGGGGCAGGTGAGGTCAGCCTTGTGTGAACCATGTGGCATGAAAGTAGAGAACAGCTGTCTCCCCAGAGGAAAGCTAAGGTGTAGTTACTAGAAGCAGGATGGAATTCAGGCAGGCAAAATCACCTGATACCTACCCTATATATCTACTTGGGAATGTAAGGAAGCAGCTACAAACATACCTGGAGACATATTAGGTTGGCCAAAAAGTTTGTTTGGGTTTTTTCATGTTATAGGAAAACCCGAACGAACTTTTTTGCCAACCCCACTAGACTTGGCAGTGATTCACGCACAGGTGATTGGTGAAACTGTAAAAATGGATGAAATTGCCCTCAAAGAGAGAAGGGTCAAGGGCAGATCTCTTAGGAAGAGCAACAATTAAGGGGTAGATGGAAGAAGAGGTAAAGGTGAGTAGGTGAGGGGCAGAGGTATAGGATGAGGTGCTCGCTATTGAACAAATTCAGCTTGTCTGGTCAGTAAGACAAGCATCTGAGGAGCCGCAGCATACTGTTAGAAATCTGGGCTTTCAGTTCGGAAGTTGTACATTGGGAAGTCATCAACATAAATGAGAGTGTTAAAATCAGGTATGTGGATGAGTTTGTCCAGTGAGAAGGCTTGAGGGGAGAAGAGGTCATGGACAAATCCTTGCAGAATGTGTATTTAAGCAGCAGGAGAGGGAAGAAGACCCATGGGAAGGGACCTGAGAAGGAATAGTTGGAGACATAAGAGGCAGTTCAAGACTGGTCTAGTCTCCCAGAAACCATGAGCATTTCAAGACTGATACAGTCGAGAGAGGCAGAAGCTAAAGAGAGGTTGTGTGTGATGAGAACCGAGAAAAGAATGATGGGCCAGGGATGAGGAGGTCCGTGGTGGTCCTAGTGGGAAACATTCCAGGGGAAAGTAGGGGCAAAAGCCAGACTGCATAGGTTTAAGAGTGCGTGGGACATGAAGGGGAGATGTGGCAAACTGACCAGCATTGTGAGAAGTTTCACGGTGGGTTATGGGAAGATTTGAGCATATGTGTAGGCTGAGGGGGAAAGTCTGGGCTGTGCCTTTCCACTCCCATCTCAGGGTAATTTCAGTTGACTTCCTTGAGTTCTGTTACAGCTTTCTGAGATGACAGGGTCCAAAACTGTCCACAAACCTTTGTTGTAAAGAGCCAGCTAGTAAACATACTAAGCTTTGCCAGCCGTAGGGTCTCTGTGGTGACCACTGAACTCTGCCATTGTAGTGTGAAAGCAGCCATAGGCAATGTGTAACCAAGTGAGCAGGGCTGTGTTCCAATGGACTTTATTTACCAAAAAAAAAAAAAAAAAAAAAAAAAAAAAAAGCCACACACACCCAAAACAAACAAAAAAACCCCAAAAGGCAAAGGGCAGGATTTCCACCGTGGACTATAGTTTGCTGACCCTTGCTCTAGGCTCATGAAAGGGGATTGGAGATGCAATAAATGGGGCAACTGATGAAGCAAGGATAGCATCAAGACCTCAGGGAAATGGGTTTGCCTCAGAAAGAAGGTTCTTGCGTCTATTTGGATACCTGTTGCTCTCTGACTTCCTCTTTATGTGTCTGCCTTGTAACCCTCAACTATGAGCACCTTGGGGCTAGGAATGTTTCCCGGCAATGATTCCAGAGGCTTCCACACAGGAAGCCCTCAGGCACATAAGCAGTTGAGAGGAGACACAAAGGCGCCTTATTGTGGAAGAAGGGGAAAGGAGAGAGACACTTATGGAAAGGCCTGTGTCACCTCAGTGAGTTAGGAGCCATGAAGCCAAGTTCCCTCCACTGAGGTTTAAGCAGAGAGGCAACATGTCTCTAATGTTTCAGACTGAGTCCTTCCAAGAGGCAGAGGACTGGGGTAGAAAGTCTTGCTGTCTCACAAGTGGTATACTGGAATCTGGGGAGGACTCTGGAGATTAGGGAGGAAGGCAAAGGGCCACCTCCAGAATGATCCTGGACATACTGTGGGATGGCGAGGAAGAAAGGGTACTGCAAAGCCCAGGAGCACTCTGGAAGTCCTGAGGGGGGAAAGGGGAGAGAAGAATGTAAGAGGGGCTGGAGCCAAATAGCTCCTGGGTGCTTTTTTTTTTTTTTTGGCCGCACTGCGCATCATCTTAGTTCCCTGACCAGGGATCCAACCTGCGCACCCTGCTGTGGAAGCACAGAGTCTTAACCACTGGACCACCAGGGAAGTCCCTTGGCCTCCATTTTAAACTCCTGAGATGGGATGGGGCTGTACAGAGGTTTAAAAGGTGGTAAGTGAAAAAGGAAGCCTTCTTTATGCAGCTCACACCTGGGCACAGGGAATCCAGAGACTGGAGACCGAGCTGAGAGGGATCAAGGAGAGTCCATCCCCTCGTGGGGAACCGGAGTCCACTCTGCCTTGGGAAGGGTGTTTGTGGAACACAAATGGCGGCCTTCAGACTAAGGTAGAAGCTGCAGAAAGCTGAGGGTGGAGGCACTGGGGTAGCTTGATGAATAGGTAGGAGGCATCTCTTGGCAGGGGAAAAGGGTCGGGGCATATTCAAGAAAAATGATGTCATTGGAGCTGAGCCGAGGCTAGAGGGAAGTGTTCAAGACCTCCACAACCTTTCTCAGCCTGACTTTCAATCCTTGCTATTCTCCTTCCTATATCCTAGGTTCCTACTGAATTTACAACCCATTCTAAGCACATACCACCATTTCCCCACCTTCCAGCCTTTGTGTTGTTTCCTCTCCTTGCCATTTCCTGGTCTTCCTTCCTCCCATCCTCTTGTCTTTATATCCTTTCTGGTCTTCAAGTCTTAGATGCTACTTTCTCCAGGAAGCCTTCTTAGATTCCATTCCCAACTGGGAGCAATCCTTCCCTCCTCCAAACTCTTTATCTGTCAGTCACCAGACAAGTCATTTAGCAATTTTCACCTGTAATAAAGAAGTGCTGAGGACAGAAGCCATTCTCCAGGCAGCTCTGTCTTTCGCTTACCCACAGCACATTACCCAGGCAGACGCCCTCCACAAGTGGGGACTGGACAAGGATCTGTACAAGCTCAGGCAGGTGCTACAGTCCCTTTTACCAGCTCCTGGGGCTGTTCTGTCTGCTGGATTAGGGCCCTGTACGCACCAAGCCTGTAGCTACCAGAATCCTGGATACCCTGCACCCCTCCTCCTACAGAAGCCCCAGCTGCTTGCTAATTCTGCTTCCTGCTTTTAACCCAAGGATAAACCCAGGCTCACTCTTCTGTCTCTCAGCTGGCTTTCTCTCCTCATGGTGGGGAATGCCACAATGGGGTCTCTTAAGCACATTGATTTAGGAAACAGGCTCTGAGCTACATACGTTCTTACAACCCAGGAGCTCTGGGTATTCATGTGCTGGTTGGACAGCCTGTCTGCCTCTCCCATGGAGCTGGCTATCGCTTGGTATCAGCCATATTGGCTGATTTCAACCCCAGTTCACTTTTGGCCTGGGCCAGAGAAGTGCATTTAGTGAATTAACTTAATGGTGTATGTGTGGTGGTCGTATAAGAGCTCCAAAGAGATGCACTAAGTTTATTGTGCTAAATTGCTATGTGCCCTTGGGCAAGTGACACCCCCCACCCTAACTCCTGTCAATATCTTGGCTTCTATCTTTGAAAAAACAAGAAGGTTGGGCAAACTTGCAAATCCTGCTAGCCTTAATCTTCCGTGGGTGTGTGTATCTCAGCTCCTGCAAAGCAGATCGACAGTCATAAGAAAAGGGTTCCTGACAAAGGTGACAGAGATTCGAACCTCACTTCCTAGGCGTTGTTGCCCTTGGTGATTTGCAATTTGCATCTGGGGGATTTTGCACCTGAAGACAAAGGATTTTTTTTCTTTTTTTAAGAAGATGTTGGGGGTAGGCGTTTATTAATTAATTATATTTTTTAAAATTAATTAATTTATTTATTTTTGCTGTGTTGGGTCTTCGTTTCTGTGCGAGGGCTTTCTCTAGTTGCGGCGAGCGGGGGCCACTCTTCATCGCGGTGCGCGGGCCTCTCACTATCGCGGCCTCTCTTGTTGCGGAGCACAGGCTCCAGACGCGCAGGCTCAGTAGTTGTGGCTCACGGGCCTAGTTGCTCCGCGGCATGTGGGATCCTCCCAGACCGGGGCTCGAACCCGTGTCCCCTGCATTAGCAGGCGGATTCTCAACCACTGCGTCACCAGGGAAGCCCCAGGCTTTATTTATTTACTTATTTTTTCCCCAGCAAGATTCCTAGGATGTTGTTCTCCAGCGGGACCACTGGGATTCTGGGCCTGCACTGTCCAGTATGGTGGCCACTGGCTACGTGTGGCTATTTAAAAGTGATTAAAATTAAATAAAATTAGCAAGCCATTTCCTCAGTCATAGTAGCCACATTTCAAATGCTCAGTAGCCACATGTGGCTAGTGGCTACCATACTGGATGATGCAGTACAGAGCATTTCCATCTTCACACAGAAACTTCTATAGGAAGTTCTGGATCAGACTTTTGTGAATCAGGAAACTGAGGCCCAGAGAGGAGACATGACCTGGCGAAGCATGTTACGGCAGATCTGGGCCTAGAACAGAGGTACCCCATTCCCAGGCCTGATTCATTGCCCTACCCCCTGCTGCCTCCTTCCTCTATGCCCTTCTGGGCTCCCAGCTCAGAGACCCTAGTGGGTCCAGCACAGGGCCAGGCGGCTGCGTTGGCTGGTCCCAGGGGATGTTTGTGACTGAGCAGAGCTCCAGATGCTGCGCATTCCTGGTAGGGTCAGACCTGCCCTGCGGCAGTCAGGGAATTAGCCTCTCAGAAGAGCCTCAGATATTCTTTCCGGAGCTGCCCTCTTCCTGCCCGGCCCAGGGGGCTGGTTGGTTTGGGAGCGCTCTCGGATCGCCTTGGGTGAAGCTGAAAGGCTGCGTGGATTCCCTGTTGGAGAGGTACTTCTGCTCAAGGAGGGTTGGGAGACAGGCAGGAAACTGCACCTCTTGCATCTTCTAAGGTCTCCAGGTCCAGCACGAGGGGCATCTGGGAACAGGGTTTCTGCCAGTCCACCCTTGGGGCCGCATTTGGCGGGAACCGGATCTGCCCTCACCTGCAGCCCTGTGGCGGGTGTGCTGTTAAGGGCAGGGAGACCGGCGTCCGGGGGTGGAGGTACGGGGGGCTGAGAGGCCAGGGGAGGGGGCGCCCGGGAGCGCCCTGACCTCGCCGGCTGCTGGGAGGCGGAGGGGATGGGGGTTGGGGGAGAAGAGGGGAGCCTGGCAGCCAATGAGAGGGAGGATCTCGTTTCAAAAGGGTTAACCCACAGCCAATGGGAGCCTGGGGGAGCGGATCCTGCTCACTCCATTCAAGAATCCCAAGTATTCAAGATGGACGGCAGGGAGTGTGGAAGGAGAAAGGGGGCGAGGGGGGAAGAGCGAGATCGGCAGAGGCCAGGGCGCGGCGGCCGCTTGGTGCCCGGACCTACCTTGGCCCCGGCCGGCGGCCGGAGGGGCGGCCGCCGGGGATCCGAGCCCGGCCCGGGAGAGGAGCCGGCGGGGCGCGAGAGGGCGTGAGAGAGGGGGTGCGAGACCAGGGAGGGAAGCCAAGAGGGAGGGAAGGGCAGAGAAAGAGCCCGGGAAGAAGGAGGTGGCAGGCAGAGGAACGTAAGGAAGCGCACTGTGTAGGTATCTGAGCGCCCTGAGGGGTAACGCCACCGATTTTCGGTTTTCTTCTCTCGGTGAGGGGAGGGGGCTGGTCTGGGCTCTTCCCCTCGTCTTCCTTCCCCCTCTTCGTCCTCCTCCCCTCGTGGGCATCTCTTCCATTTGTTCCTTTCGCAGCGCTCGTAACTGGCGAGCAGCGGGCACGTCGTGCTGGGGCGGCTTCGCGGTCCTTTTCCCGGGGGGCGGTGGTGCGCAGGGGAGGGCGGCTGCTGCCGGGCTGAGGCCGGGCCGTCTGGGGCCGGGCGTGCCGGGGACTTGGCGGGTGTGTGCAGAGGGAAGCGCCGTGGCCGAAGGGCTGCAGCCGGGCGGGGAGTTGTGCATCTTGAGAAGTTGTGGATGAGCCAAGGGGCTGTGTGTGCGTGTGAGGCCCGTTCTTGGGCTGAGAGTTGTGGGGTTTTGAGGGGTGTGTTCCGTGGAGCAGCCGTGGCTTCACACTCCGGGGCTTGCTGTTTGGGTAAGTGTGTAGTGAGGGCTGAGTTGTGCAGCGAGTGTGGCTGGGAGTTTGTGTGTGCGCGCGTGTGTGGTCCAGCCTCTAGGTGTGTGTGTGTGTCCTGGGGGAGGGGGGGGCACCGTTGGGCGTTGAGGGCGAGTGCACCCCCCTCCCCCCCCTCCCCCTGCCCCTTTCAGCCCATTCACGGAACGGGGCTTTCAGGACCCTCCCGGGCCCCTCCCCCTCCAGTCGCCATGGCTGCGGGGAGGGGGGAGGAGGAGACAGTCGGGGCCAGCCCCTGCCCCTGGCGCTCCAGCTAACCCTCCACCTGCCCTTTCTCTCCCTTCCGCAGGCTGGGCCCCATCCCCCGCTGCTCCGGGGAGCAGGGCCCGGAAGATGGTGGCCAATGAGGAGGGGGAGTGGAGAGAACTTGAGCCGGGGCTTCCCCTCCCCCATTTCCTCCTCGGTCTCCACACCCGCCTCTGGAAGGAGCTGGGGGATGGCTCCTGGGCCCACGCTGGGGGACGGGCCCTGCTGGCTGCTGAATCGCAGGGCCCGCTCTGCAGTGAGTTGGGTGTGAGAGCCGAAGGGACCTTGGTCCCAGCCCCGTCTCCCTTCTCGCCCCCGGGAGAGATCTGGGAACTCCTTGGTGAGGAATCTTCCCCTCACCTCCAGGAACTTGCTGGGCAGTCCTGCCTTTGCCCCTCTGCCCCCTGTTGGCATGATCCAGTTCCCTGCTGGGACTGCTTTGCTCAATCCAAGAGCAGAGGCCTGGCGACTGGCCCTAGTGGGGCCTGGGTCCCCGTCCGTTAGAACGTTTTGCAGATTACAGGAACAAACTCTGCCTAGGAAGGCGGGAGAGAGGCTCTCCTGCTTCCTGAGGGGGTGGGAGGGGGCCGGAGGGGAAGCCCAGAGGAAGAGCTCCCAACTGGGGAGTCTGTCCGCCATTCCTCCGGCCGGCTGTGGAAGGTGGAGGTTATCTCCTGGAGGCCTTCCCTGATCGGTGCACCGGGGAGTTACCCCCACGGCCCCTGACCCTCTGGGCTGCACACAGTTCACCAGGTCAGAACTGGAGCTGAGCTTCCGGGGCCACAGCTCTAGCCAGGAATGTGCCACCCTAGAGCTCTGCCTGCCTCTGAACCTTTGGCTGGTGTCAGGATTGTTTATCCAGGGTTTAAGCCCGTTAGACCAGGCAGGATGGGGAAGTTCTGGGTGAGCTGAAAGCTCCCTAACTGGAGTCCCTGGATAAACAAGAAACAACTCGGATTCTGATCCCACTGCCAATGAAAGAGAGCCTATCTCTAATGGTGAGGGGATCAACCGCACCGTTTCGTTTAATGCTGAACCCATAAAGTGGATCTAATGACCTCCAAGAGGAGATGCAGAGGCGGGGCTTTACCCGCAGCTTCTACCTCCAGAAGCACCTCCCCTCCTGTGCGGCCTGGGGACCCTGTGCCTTTTCTCCACCATCCCTCTGGTCCTGAAGGTTCATCTGAGGCTGTCCCCTTCAGGCCTAGAACTTCCCTTTATCTAAACTAAAAAGGCGAGCGAGCCTTGGCCTAGGGAGGAAGAGAGGGTTCTCTGGTCCTGGTCAGCCAGCTCCTCTCTGGAGGGAAGCTGCCGGAGATACAAATCCAGGTGAACACAGCTTCGTGTCACCTCCAAATCTGGGGAGGGTTCTACCACTCATTACCTGTGAAGCTTGAGTGCCAAGCTGCCCCCTTGGACCCTGTTCCCCCGGCCCCAAAGCCTCAGGGGAAAGGTGGTCTCGATGCTAGGAAGGGCGTGAGGAGGAAGGCCAGAGGAGGAGTGGAGGGAAAACAGGGGATCGACGCTGAGAACGGAAGAGAAGGAGGAAAGCTGTGGTGACGACGAGAGGGGCAGAGAGGGAGGCGGAGAGAGCTGAGCGGCCCGGGGCTGGGGCGGGGCTGGGGCGGGGCGGGGCGGGGCCGGGGCGGCAGGGCCGGCGAGCCGCTGCTGCGGGCCGGAGCTCTTTTCACATTGCGCTACTGTCTGCCCATCACAAGCAGTGCAATGTTAAAAGGGCATTGGCCGCGCAGTGCCACCCAGCGCCAGCTGCGCCTCCTCAGCGTTGAGGCTTCCTCACCCAGAATCCTCTCTGTGAGTCGTCCTCCTAACAGCGCACGTGTCTGGAAGCGCTTCCACGTGCAGTCCACACACTAACTACGTTACGCTGGACCTCTAATGACTTCGGCAAGTCGCACCCCCATTTTACAGATGAAAAGACCGAGGGTCTGAAAGGTTTAAGCGGAGCTGCCAAAAGTTTGACAGCTCTTAAATTGCACAGCCTAGATCTAATCTTGTCCTAAGTCTGACAGCTCACCAGTCTCTTTGGAGAGGGTTGGGTAGATTCTCAACTGAGAGATTGCCGGAGCTGAGGGGTAGAGGGTTTTGATGCCACCTGCTGGTTGTATGAGTGTATCTTCCAAAGGTTCAAGCCTGTTAAAGATAACAAGTAGTGGCTTGTTGGCTTAGAACGAGTTCCCAGACTCAGTTTGGGATTGGAGGGTGGGTGGATAAGATTGGGAGAATCACTGTTAGGACCAGAACAGACCTCCATGAGAAAAAGGGGATGCCCAGGAAAGGAAAAAGGGCTAACCTGAAAGGACTGCTCCCTGGGGACAGGAACTCGTGTGCCCCTGGCATTCCACACCTGCAGCTCCTTCCCTGGCTCTTGGGCAGAAAAAGGCGACCTCATCTCCACCTGCAGTTCCCAGCATGACCCTTCTTAGTCACAGGGTATTTGACAGTGGTGCTTCTCCAGGACACAACTGTCTGGGCATCCAAGATTCGGACAGCACTGCCCATGGCCTGATCTTGAAGATTAAACAGGATCCCTTGAACCCAACTCGCAGAATGGTTCTTCCAGGAAAGACTACAAAGAACTTGAGGGCAATGACTGCCAGTTACTTCCCTGTTTCCCACAGTGTCTAGTTGGCTTAGTAAGTAAATTGAGAGAGAGGCAGATTTGGGGAGCTTTAAGAAGGTGGCTGGTTTGTGTCTGATAGTCAAAGTCAGAGATTTTCAAGGACAGGCCTTCCTGAACTTCGGTGCAGGAAGTGGGACTGAGACGGACAGGGTTTCTGGGTCGCTTGCTGGAACCTGAGAGAAGGCTTTAGGCATCACCAGGCATGTGGGAAGTGAATGACGGGACAGACCCCCATCAGGCTTCTCAGATGGGGTGCTGGACATCATTCCTTCACGGCTTGATTTGCCGCCTTCTAGCACCTGTGTCTTCCAGGTCTCTTCCTCCCTTCTGCCCAGACAGCCCTCCATCCTGACGCTGACAGCAGTATTTGAGACGGTACAGTTAGCTTCATGTTCCTTTTTTTTCATTCTTAACATTTCTATTTGAGCCTCTTCTCTGGGCACAAAACAGCCATTTGGTGATGGGACTCCACATATTAAGAAACAAGAAAATTTCAGTGTTTCCTCATTGCCCTTGAGATGAAATTCCTAAGTGTATTATGGCCTTTGCCTATCTTTCCTCTGCTATCTCATCTCACCCACTTGCATCTGTGCTCCAGCTTTGGAAACTTTTATTTCATCTAAACTTGAGCCACTTAACACACAGTTCTCTCGGCCAGAAATAGCCCCCTCCCCCCCAGTCTTCCTCTCTGCCCACGTAACTTTTTTTTTTTTTACTATAAATTTATTTATTTATTTTTGGCTGCGTTGGGTCTTCCTGCCTGCGCGCAGGCTGTCTCTAGTCGCGGCGAGCAGGGACTACTCTTCGCTGCGGTGCGTGGGCTTCTCTTGTGGAGCATGGGCTCTAGGTGCACGGGCTTCAGTGGTTGTGGCACACGGGCTCAGTAGTTGTGGCGCACGGGCTTAGTTGCTCCGTGGCATGTGGGATCTTCCTGCACCAGGGCTTGAACCCGTGTCTGCTTGCCTTGGCAGGCGGATTCTTAACCACTGCGCCACCAGGGAAGCCCTGCCCACCCATCTTCTCATCCTTCAAGTGCCATCATAGTCATCACTTCTGCAAAGCCTTCCTTGACTCCTTAAGTCTAGGCTAAGCCTCTCCTACAAGCTCCCGAGCTTACTCCTCCATCCCTGCTCAGAGCCCTTGTCACCTACTGGAATTGCCTGGTTCTTGTTTGTCCTCGCGCTAGACCGAAAGCTCCATGAAGTCAGGCCGTGGCTGCCTTGTTCTCCACTGCATCCCCAGTGCTGAACAAGGCCTGGCAAGTAAGAGGTGCTCTTACAAATAGTTGCAGTATCAATAAATGAATCTGTAAATAACAAGCTAGCTTACAAAAACAATGATTTTCATGATGCGTCCAAACCTCCCTGCAGCTGACGGTGACCTCACAAAAAAAAGGTTTCACATCACTGCCAAAAACTGCACTTGCGTCACACGGTTGCATTGATGCTGCAGTTTTGAGCTATTTTGTTCCACTTTGTATCAGCTGCCAAGGCAGCACCTTGGCTGATCGATTTTCCTTTTAGCTTTAAGTGTGGCCATGAGCTGACCAAAATATTCCAGAACCAGGCTGAAAGGCAATGGGACCCAAGAAAACCCTTGTCCTGGAATAAACCTCTTCCAGGTGCCCAAACCAGGCAAAAGCAGATTCAATGTCAAGGGCTCCAAAAGACAGGAGCTGTTTTGGATGCTCCAGCTGGAATACCACTCACAAAAGCCATCTCTTAATAAGCAAAACCTCACCTGAATCTCCATCCTCTGGTATCTTGCCATTGACGAAGCAACTGTTGCCCCCTAGTGGTGTGAAGGGACAGGCGTGGGATGGGGGTGTATGTGACCGGTATGGTACTTGCATGAGGAAGAAAAGTCAGAGGACCGAATGCCTCACAGTTGCTTTCCCCTTTTTATTAAAAATAGACCCAAACACTTTATGTATCATACAAAAGTTTCGTTCGCTGGTGGCAGCCACGAGGAAGCCTGGCCCCGTAGCACTGATTTCCCGCCTTCCCCGCCAAGGGCCTGGGTGCCAGGGAGCAGTGGCTGGGCCTCGGAGAACGCCCACAAAGCCTGCTTGCTCTGGAATCTGCCAGCTGGGGGTGAGGCTGTTCCAGGGCAACTCTCCCTACCCCACGCAAGGGTCAGATACTTGAAAGTGCCTCTTTAGTGCCAAGATAAACAAGTGGAGTGAAATGGAAACCCCTGTGATTCTTTTATTATTACCCAGGGCCTGGGATTTGGGATTTCCACCCCCAACGAATCCTTGCTTCTACAAACGGGGGTGGGAAACTTCACCCTTAGAGACTCTGGTATCTCCCGGTGTCTGAGGCCAAAATTTCACTCCATCTCGAGCCTTTTCCCACCTGCTATTCTGTGGCCTAGGATCTACCAGTCCCATGACTCAAGGTTGGTCCTCTGTTCATTCACAGAGGTGGAGCAAACACCGATTCTTCCCGTGGTCCTCTCTGCCTGAGTCTACGCCCCGCCATCCCCTCAATGTTCAGGACCTTGGGGCTAGAAGGCCCCACAGCCAGCCCTTTCCCCCAGTCTGTCTCCCTGGCTGCTGCCCACTCCTGAGCCTTCAACACCCCTGGGGTACCCCAGAGCCCCGTGCCAAAGGGGCCTGGGAGTGATGAGGTGGAGGCGGGGGAGGGGTTGGCAGGAGCCGGGTTTCCCCCAGGGGTGGGGCAGTACTCATGCTGGTATGGACGCTTGGCAGGGCCAGGGGACGGGTGGGGAGAGTGGGGCATGCGGAGGAAGGGCACAGCCTGCCAGAGCCCCTCAGTCCCAGCCGTTGTCCTTCACCATGTGTGACATTTCAATGATGTACTTCCCTTCCTTGTACTTCTGGCTTGTCTCAAAAGCTTGTTCCTGATGGAGGGGACGCCGTGAACGCAGGACAGAGCGGTTCCCTCCCAGGCACTCCTGCAGCCACCTGTGTTACCCCTGACCCCAACCCCGCTAACCCCCACCCAGTCCAACCCACTACTAGCTCCCTCTCCCCTCTGGATCATGCAAAGACCTAACATGTGGGCACTGGGGCTTGGAGGGCCATGGAGACCCCCCTTCAGAGGGTGGCCCTCTCCCCGCCGGTACTTACATATTTCCAGCCGAGGGTGGTTTTGCAGCTCTCACAGAAGATATCAGCTACCGAGTGGAGCCCCGTGAGCAGGAGGCGCTGCTCAGCTGGCCCGCAGCCCACGTTGACCCTGTCTCAGGAAACAGGAAGGACCCAGGACCCGGTGGGGTCGCTCTGTCAGTCTAGACCCCGAACAGCCCAAAGGACCTTCCATCTGGAGAGAGCTTAACCCTCCAAATGGAAGCCCCTGCCTTCAGCAATCCACCCTTTTCTGGCTAGTGCCTAGGCCTTTTCCTTCCGGTGCTGGGATTGCAGAGCTGCCCAGAATCCCCCCGCAGAAGAACTGTAGACCGAGTTCCTGAACCGCTTCGCAAAAGGAGAGGCAAAGGCGGCAGGTGCGAAGCCACCTTCAGATGGCTCACCCTGTTTCTCCCAGAGGAAAATTATTCACAACACAAGCACACAAGCACAAGGAGAGAGGTAGACTCACACGGAGTTAAACAGGTAGGCTCGGCCGTGGCTCCCTTGGAAGGACTGTGGAGACATAGGACAGACAGACAGTGACTACTGGGTATCCCTTGACCCCAGGGTTACCCTTGCACTGAGTCCCCCGGGGACGCGGAGGAGGGAGGCTGGGCTTCATTGCCTCACCCCTAGGTGATGTTTGGGCTACCTTGGGGGCAGAGCGGAGGGGAGTGGCAGGCCCCCCACTTGGCGTACCTTGGAAATGAGCTCATCGTGTTTGGCCAGGTGTGCACGGCAGTGGACGCAGCTGTAGGTGCGGTGGCAGCGGGGCAGGTAGCTGCGGAAAGTCTTGGTGGGGAGGCAGGCAGGGGCCGGGCCAGGGTCGCAGCTGGGCATGACGGGCTGGAGGACGATGCCCTGGCGGGCAGGAGGGGCTGGTGCCGTGCAGCTCCCACACAGACGGTCGCAGGTGAAGCAGCGGAGCAGGTTGGCTAGAGCCGTGTTTCAGGGCAGGAGAGATGTGGGGGGGCTGCCCGGCCAGGGCCCCCCCAGACGTGAACCAGATAGAAATGGAAGTCACCTGGGAAGAGGGGAAGGTGCATCAGGAGAGCCGAGACCGCGTGAGGAGCCCCTCCTGCGGGGATGGAGAAGATGGGGCTCCGCTCACCTCCACCCCTACTTCCCCCCGCATCACCGGCAACCCTCCTCAGCGTCCAGTCGCACTGTGTCTCCCTGTCCCCTGGATGACAGTCTGCTCTGGCGAGCCTGGCAGCGGATCCAGGCCTCTAGCCCAGGAGGTGGTGTCTCTCCCTCCTGGGGCGGGAGCAGCCTCCACCATTTTCCGCCGAGAGCAGCCCGCCGGCACCGGCGCTGCCATGGGAGCAACGTCATTTGCAAGTGCTCTTTCCTTGGTTTTCAGTTCTTTTGTGAGGATCTGCGTCCCACATGCACTGGTAGGCTCTGTGTCTCTGTGGAGCTCAAAGCCTTTAAAAAGTTGGGGGTGCCTGGCAGTTCTTCTTTCTCATGGCCTCCGTTTGCAATATAATTGGTCCATCACACATTTTGTGTGGGAGGGAGGGGCGTGATGAGAAAGGGAAGGAGAGCAGGCAGGCAGGTACACACACTCTGCTCCAGCCCTCTTCTGGGGCTGGAGTCCTGCATTCTGGGAACTAGAACTTGATGGATGTCTCATCCGGTACCAAAGACCTCAGACGTGGCTGCTGCCCAGTCTTGCACCTTGGTCCACTCATTCTGGCCCAGAAGCAACACTGGGCTTGTCTTCTCAGCCTCTGAGGCCCTCGGTCTCTCTTTCCTGCTCTCTGTAATTGCTGCCTTAGCCCTCAGTTAAGGACTTGGGCACCCAGCCTAGGAGAGAAACTCTCTTTCCTTCGGGCGCATCTGACAGCTGGAACCGATGGGCAATGGGGACTGTGTTGGGGAGGCCAGCGCTCCTGGGCTGTGTCTGTAGGGTGGAGCAGCATCTAAGATGGACAGCAAAAGTGGAGGCTCTTATTTTCAAAACCCGTGCTTTGGGGCCCAAGGCAGAGGATGTTTCTCTTCACCTTCTCCCAACGGCAGGACAAACAGCAGTGACTCTGTGGGTGACATGAGATAAAATAATTGCTGGGTCCTGATTAAGAATTTTGAGGAAGATGCCCAGACTCCAGCCCCAGAATGGCTGAGGGTGCTGGATAACGAGGGAGGTGTCCCGTGTTGGTTCTGATAAGCAAGTGAGCTGCTGTCTTCTCCCTCCTTCATGGGGCCTTCAGGCCCATGGTGGACGGTTTAGCCCAAGTCTGGTTCCGAGATGCCAGCTGGGTGCTCTGGCAATGCTAGGCCACTAGGCAGAGCCGAGGCAGTGTGACTGAGCAAGCCAGGGCGACGGGCTCTCATCCTGTCCTCTGCGGTGGCCACCAGCACCCCTGCTGCTTCAGTGCTTCCTGGGGCCGCCAGGCACTCTGTCTACAAAAACCCCCTGGCAGAGACCATCTTCAGATTCAGGTCTTCTCCCCCTGCGGGGGCCCAGGAAGACACCTTGGGCTGTGTTGAGGGTGACATTGGGCTCTGGCTGCAGGAGACGGGCCCTCCTCACCAGCCCAACTCTTTAGCCTCCACTTCGCAGGTCTGCCTTCAACTTTGCCTGCAGGTTCCCCTCTGACGCGCTCCAACTAGCACACCTTCGAGGGGCCTGGGGAGGGGGCCGGGTCCTAGCTCTCAGACTCCTTCCCCAGCCTCCAGCACGCCTCCCTCCCTCTCTCTCCCCTGCTTCCCCATCTAGCTCAGGAGAGGCTGCACAGAAGGCCAGAGAGTCACTCACGGGAAGGGGAGGAGGGGAGGAGGGGTCACTTCTTTCCCCATCTCAGATTACCGAGAGAAGCAAGTTGAGCAAATGACTGGGAAAAAAACAAAGGCAAGCTGAGTGCTGGGGAGAGGATGCTCTCCCAAGTGAGATGGGGCTGGACCGTGGGAGGCGGGGGAGAGGGAGGGCTGGGGGAGGGGGATGCCGAGCAAGCGGCGCTGACGGCAGAGGCGCCGAGGCGGAGGCTCCAGGAAACAGGTGCGAATCCCGTGCCTCGTAGGGGAACAAAAAGGGAGGGGGACACCTGCTCACAAAGGATTTTCTCATCTGCTCCGAGGCTGCGGCCCCCTCCGGGCTGGCATTCCTTAGTAGGGTAGGGTCCGAATAATTAGCAGCGCAGCCGGCTCCCAGGGCGGGCTTTGGGGGTCTGCACCAGCAGCAAAACAATAAACAGTGATGCCTGATGCTGCAGCCAGAGTTGCTGGGAAATAAGTGCGGGAACCGTCAGAGCTTGGAGAGGGATGAAGGAGCTGAGAGAGGAGCGGAGGCAGCGGGGAGGGGGAAGGGAGGACAAAGGGTGGATGAATAATGCTTTTGCAAAGGGGAGAAAGCGGCACGCAGCAGCAGGAGGAAATTTGCAAAGGGAAAAAGATTCATTTGGAGAAGGGCTGCCCCCTCACCTTGAGGTCTGCTCCAGAGATCTCCGTCTATCTCTCTCTCTCTCTCTCTCTCTCTCTCAATCTCTCTGCTCACTCTTCTCTCTTCTCCTTCCGCTCCTTCAATGGGGAAGGGGATGGGGGCGGGGGGAGGGTAGTTAGGGGCTCAAGACTGGGGCTGCAAAGCTGGCCAGCTGCTAGGGGGCCAGAGGTTGTCTCTCGTCTGTACCTCGGGCTGTGGGTGAATGTAGCTGTATGTTGTGGAGCTGCATCATAACACTGTGAGTCATCCATCCCCCCACCCCCCTCACCTCCCACGTCAGAGCAGGGCTGGGAGACACAGGAGGAGGGTTGGGAGGAAGGGAGCGCGCAGGCATTGAGGGACGGGGCTGGGGGAGTGATGCAGAGGGATGGGAGCAGAGGGGCGGGACGGGAGGGGCGGGTGCAAGAGGAGAGGCTGGCTGCTGAGGAGGAAGGCAGTGTGGCCAAGGAGACAGCAAGAACCTGGGGGAAGGACAGGGCTGGGCAAGGATGGCGTACAGTACGGGTGGCAGGACTGGAGGAAGGGTGGTGGCTAGGCGGGTGACAGCGAGAGACGGGTGCAGAGTCAGGAGCGTGCACACACCTTCAAGATGATACATTTCCCATTTCAGCTCTGGTACCAGCCTTGACGCAGGGAAAAGAAAGACACAGTAATTGTCACATATGGCATAGAGTGCCCCCAAGCTTGTACCAGCCACTTCCATGCCTCAAAGCCTCCAGCTGAATACCCCCGAAGGAGTCATAGACCAAATATGACATCTCACATGCAGGAACCTCTTATCACCTACCTCCAAATTACTTGGGCTTCGTAAACGGAGACACCCACGTTACATAAGATTCTCTACTGGGCTATAAACTTTCCGAGGCAGGTCCTCTGGGAAACTCCTCTCTGCATCCCAGGACTGCGATGCCTAGCGCAGAACTTTGCATACAGAAGATGCTCACAAAACAGCCGTTGAGTTGCATCTTCAGATGTTGTCCAAGTGTCTGGCTTTGGTCTCAGAGAGACCTGAGTTGGAATCCTGGCTCTGCCAATACACTTCCCAGACACCACTGGGTGAGTTACTGATAAACTTCGTGCCCCTGATTTGCTCTTCTGCTAAATGAAGCTAATAATGTTTACCCCATGGAGACGTGAAGTAAAGTGAGACAACATGTAAACACCTAAAAAATGCCTGGCACGTGATAGGCACTTAGTAAACCCTAGTTACTGTCATTTCAAAACAGTGTTCTCAACTTAGTACCCCTAAACCCAGAGCAGATTTACTATTAAATTCTGATAGCTCAAGAGACACATGCCAAATTTATGTCTGATGAAGAATTTAACATCTTTCTTGCTATTTTTCTATTGGTTTCCAGTTATACTTCAGTTGACCCAGAATATTTATCATGGAGTGTTGCAAGCTGCTAAAGTAGGTGGACACAGAACATAACCCTCTAAGAGAAAAACTCCGATTTCTAACCAAGGCTAACATTCAGAAAACGAAGTATTTTTTACAAGCAAGGAGGGGGAAAAGTTAAGGAAGGGAAATAAGGTTAATGGGAGGCAGTGCTAGCTGGGTCTGAAAAAGTGAAAAGAATTCTGAATATTTAATAAGGGAAGATTCTGGGGTTTAAGGTAAATTCTGAAAACACAGTGTGGGTATCTTGAGTGATGTTACCAGAGGTTTGGAATTGAGAGGTAGAACTGAGTAAAGAAAGAGGGAAATATTCTTGCCTGGGCAACAGATGAGAAGGGAAATGTAAGTGGAGGAGGCATTTGTTGAGGAAAACAGTGGGAAGTGGGAAAAGGAAGGTGAGTAGTTTTTTAGGGCAAGGTTTGCAAGTGTGGAAGCAAAAAAGGATGCCACTTAATTTAAATGAACTCAGGAAGAAAATTATCAAGGATTTAGCTGGAAAGGAGAATGAACAAGACACGTGAGGACAGTATTATTTGGGGGTGGGGTGGAGATGACAGGAGTGCTTGGTGAAAGATTGAAAGTGAGGAAGGAGAGTGTAGGGAAGCACAGATGCTTTCAGTGTTCTGCCCTGACTCTTTCTGTGTTTAAGAAGCAAAATGGAGAGCAGTCCAAAGGAGGGGGAGGGGTTTCTTCTCCCTAAAGTCAGCTTGAGATGGCTATACAATACCCAAATTAAGATGACCTTCAGATAACTGGGAGAAATTGCCTCAAGGGAGAGGCAAAGAAACGAATCTGGGAGATAGACTGCATGGAAACAGGAGAGGATGAGCTCACTAAGGGAGAGAATTTTGCAAATTTGGAAGACTAGAATTGAATTTTTGAAGAATGGTGAAAGATTAGGGGATACCTGGTAGTTCCCTGGAGAACTAATAGAGGCGTGGTGAATGAATTAAATAATTAAAGCAAATCGCCAAAGAAAAAATACTGTGAGAAGTGAGAAGTGAGGGACTTCCCTGGTGGTCCAGTGGGTAGGGCTCTGTGCTCCCAGTGCAGGGGGGGCCTTGGTTTGGTCCATGGTCGGGGAACTAGATACTGCACGCGTGCCCCAGCTAAGAGCCCGCATGTCGCAACGAAGATCCCGCGTGCTGCAACTGAGACCCGGTGCAGCCAAAATAATTAAATAATTAAAAGAAGTGAGAAGTGAGGAAGGCACTCTTAGGAAGGGAATGGTAAAATGGGGCCAGCCGGAAAAAGGCAACCCAGAAAATCTTACCAGGCTTTTCTACTCAGATTAACCCTGTGAGCTGGACTGAAAAAAGTACTCATCTCTAAAGCAGGGATGACAATTACAGTGTGTACTTCACAGGATTCTTGTGAGGATTAGATGGATTTATACCTGTAATGCCCATAGAACACTGTGTGGCATCTGGCACTATGCATTTGCTATTATTATAACGGCACTCAAACTCCAAAATCTTGGGTTTGAGTACTAGCTTGGGCAAGACGCTTCACCTACCTTAGTCTCCTACCTCACCTGAAATTGAAGATAATAAAGCTGACTTTACAGGTGGCTGTGAAAGAGGATACCTGAAAGGGCTTTGAAAAATGTAAACTACAAATAGATGGCATCGTTATAGCTTCCCCTCCTCAACTTACAATAACTTAAGAGCTAACATCAGATGCTTTCTGTGTTACAGGCATTGGGCTTAGTACTTTACATACATCATCCTATGCAGTCTTCAAAACGACTTGAAGAGGTTGGGTACTGTTATCGCTAGTTCACAGTCAAAAAACTGGGTCTCAGAGAGTTTAAGTCTGTGATTTGCCCAAAGTCACACAGCAAGCAAGTAGCATACATAGCAAAGAATACAAAATTCCAAAGTCCAAACGCATCAGAAGCGTAAAGACGTGGCCCAGCCTGTTGCTTGTGGGGTTAAATGACTGGCCTTGTATAACTGTCAGGGATTTAGGGCGGGAAACAGAGTCCCCAACAAAACTCCCCGCTCAATAGGAGAGAGGTTGTTGGGTAATGATTGACTTGCAGAGTAACTGGAAGAAATTCTTGGACTTCTATTCGTTTATTTAAAAAAATTTTTTTAATGCTCTCTAGGGGGCAAACATTGTGTCGGGTTGGGGATGACAGTCCAGGTTAGTCTCTGATAAGCTGTTTTCCTCCACGTTCCCTACCCCTTGGTTTCCTCGTATCCAAATGGGGTTCTGCTAATTTCCCGGTTTCCAGGCGATCGTGGGACCTAGACTAGTGAGTCCCCTTCGCATCCCGCCGCCCTACCCCTTCCCGGACGGCAGGTGAGCGGGACTACTGTGGCGAGAGGCCCCAACCTCCGCGTCTCAGCGACCGTTGGCCCCCTCTGCTGGTCCCCGCCCCGCGCGGGGGCGTAACCGCCACTCTTCCTACTCCGCCCGCCCCCGGGCTTCGCGAACAATGACGGCCGCCGTCCGCCCACCTTTGACGTCACGATCAAAAACAATCCATTAACTACAAGTCCCAGAAAGCCGAGCGGCTGCGCGAGCTCGATCGCTCGCGGCCCTTCTGGCACAACTACATATCCCAGGGGGTAGCGCGTGGCCGCGGCTTCTCCACTGCGCAAGTGCGGAAACGCCTGAGTTTCCGGTGTGGGTCTAGGCGAGCGTGGCTAGCTGTTTGGTTTAGGTCTTAGTTAGTGAGGGCTTTTTGGTTTCCAAGTTTGGGCTCGTGGCTGTACAGGTAAGGTAATAAGCTCAGGAACGCAACCGTCGCTTCCTTGGAGCCTGGGCAGATTTCGGTGCCTGGGGAGGCTGGGACAAATGCTGGACCTAGAGCTGCGATCCGGGATCGGAGATGGTTCTTCGCTGTTCCTCGGCGTTTTCTAGTTTATGTAGTGATTTTTTTCCCCATTCCAGCAATCGCTGTTAATCCCCAGAACAACACTTTGTGTGAGGAAGTGTAAGTTCCTCCAGTTGACAACTGAGGAAAAGGTACAGAGAAGTTAAGTGATTTATTTGTCTAAAGACACTACCAGTGGTTGCTGAGCTGTTTTCTTATTGCTGTTTTGAGTCCGAACCCGGTATTCTCTGCTTTGCATCCGGATTGCTGGCTCCCTTTCTTGTTGACTAAGAGGGTTAGGTTGCCTTTTTAAGTCTGGAGTATCCCAGTAGGGCGATGAAGGTGATGTAATCAAGTCTTTCAATCTGTAGATACCGTTTTCTTCTTACTCCGAGTCATGTATTCACTGGGTGTTTTTATAGAGGTGCCTTTGGGTTGTCAAGCCGTATTCTAGGTACTAGAGTTACAGCAGCAAACAAAAATACCCCGCCCCGTACGTTCTAGTGAGGGTAGACAAATATATAGTGAGACAGATGGTGATCAGAGGTAAGAAGAAGTATGAAGCAAGGTAAGGAGAAACGTCCACTGGAGGATTTTGAAGTGAGTCCTGACTTATGTTTAGATCTGATATTTGTGTTCTAGGCACAGCAGCCACACAGAAAAGATGGGAGAGGAGGCCAATGATGACAAGAAGCCAACTACTAAATTTGAACTAGAGCGAGAAACAGAACTTCGCTTTGAGGTGGAGGCATCTCAGTCAGTTCAGTTGGAGCTGCTCGCTGGCATGGCAGAAATCTTTGGCACAGAGCTGACCCGAAACAAGAAATTCACCTTTGATGCTGGTGCCAAGGTGGCTGTTTTCACCTGGCATGGCTGTTCTCTACAGCTCAGTGGCCGCACCGAGGTGGCTTATGTCTCCAAGGACACCCCTATGTTGCTTTATCTCAACACTCATACAGCTTTGGAGCAGATGCGGAGGCAGGCGGAGAAGGAAGAAGAGCGAGGGCCCCGGGTGATGGTAGTGGGCCCCACTGATGTGGGCAAGTCCACAGTGTGCCGTCTGCTGCTCAACTACGCAGTGCGTTTGGGCCGCCGGCCCACTTACGTGGAGTTGGATGTGGGCCAGGGCTCTGTGTCCATCCCTGGTACCATGGGGGCCCTCTACATTGAGCGGCCAGCAGATGTTGAAGAGGGATTCTCTATCCAGGCCCCTCTGGTGTATCATTTTGGCTCCACCACCCCTGGCACCAATATCAAGCTTTATAATAAGGTCAGAGCCAGGGCCAAGGTGGGGTGGAGGGGAGGGCTGCTGTCAGGGTTGGAAGCTGTGGAGAAGTTTGCCAGTTAAAATTCTTTGCTCCCGGGCTTCCCTGGTGGCGCAGTGGTTGAGAGTCTGCCTGCCGATGCAGGGGACACGGGTTCGTGCCCCGGTCTGGGAAGATCCCACATGCCGCGGAGCGGCTGGGCCCGTGAGCCATGGCCGCTGAGCCTGCGCGTCCGGAGCCTGTGCTCCGCAAGGGGAGAGGCCACAACAGTGAGAGGCCCGCGTAACAATAACAACAACAAAAATTCTTTGCTCCCTCTCAGCTGGTGTTATTGTCACATGATTTTGAAAAAGACAGTTTCAAAAGTAAGTCAACCTCAGATTGGTAAACGTTTCTATGGGCCTATTTTTAAGTGATTTACTAAATTTCTACTTAGGACATGAAACACAAGAGACAGAAGAAGCAACATAAAATAAAAATTAAATCCACGTTATGGGGTCACAACCACAGCCATTAAGAGTGTCCATTTTTTTTTATATCTAATTCCACTTATTCTAAAGAAGGGTAAGAGAGCTGTGGGTTGGTTTGTTTTTGTGGGGTTTTTTCCCCCTCACCTCTGTCCTTTCTTCTGCAGATTACATCTCGTTTAGCAGATGTGTTCAACCAAAGGTGTGAAGTGAACCGAAGGGCCTCTGTGAGTGGCTGTGTCATTAACACCTGTGGCTGGGTCAAGGGCTCTGGTTACCAGGCACTGGTGCATGCAGCCTCCGCCTTTGAGGTGGATGTAGTTGTGGTTCTGGATCAAGAACGACTGTACAATGAACTGAAACGGGACCTACCTCACTTCGTACGCACTGTGCTGCTCCCTAAATCCGGGGGTGTGGTTGAGCGCTCCAAGGACTTCCGGCGGGAATGTAGGGATGAGCGTATCCGTGAGTATTTCTATGGATTCCGGGGCTGTTTCTATCCCCACGCCTTCAATGTCAAATTTTCAGATGTGAAAATCTACAAAGTTGGGGCACCCACCATCCCAGACTCCTGTCTGCCTTTGGGCATGTCTCAGGAGGACAATCAGCTCAAGCTAGTACCCGTCACCCCTGGCCGAGATATGGTGCACCACCTCCTGAGTGTCAGCTCTGCTGAGGGCACAGAGGAGAACCTTTCTGAGACCAGTGTGGCCGGCTTCATCGTGGTGACCAGCGTGGACCTAGAGCATCAGGTGTTTACTGTTCTCTCCCCAGCCCCCCGCCCACTGCCTAAGAACTTCCTTCTCATCATGGATATCCGGTTCATGGATCTTAAGTAGAGATGAGCAGGAAGCCTTGCTGCCTGGGGCATAGAGATCTTCTGGCCATCACCTAAGGCAGAGGGGCTGAGGTATGAGAATCTCTTGAGGCCAGGCTGACCAGTAAATGGTGGACTACTCGAAAGCGTATATTCTACCTCTTAAAACAGGTGGTGGTAACCTAACTCTTCTGATCTTGAACCAGAAGGAAAACCATGAGAACATAATTGGTTTCTTAGATCACCTGAGTTGCTACTTTGAATGATCTGAGTTCCAGAGAAGTCCCATTGTTTTCACTCTGCTACTATGTGGGCTAATTTATTACTGCTTTATATTCTGTATATAGTACTTTGTTACCTTGTCTGTCCAGGATGAGAGAGTGAATTCAAAGGACTCCTTCCAATAAAGTTCATACTTGGGAAAAAAAAAACTATTTTAATAAACATTTTTGCCATATCACAGAAGTTGGTGTAATTTTTAAAATTTTTGTTTTTCCCCTAAGCATTATAGAAACATTATTGTAATGACTTATTGCTGAATGCCTAGAGGAGAAGAAAGCCAAGAGCCCACCTGTGAGCTAAGCAGGTGAATTTTTTATGATGAGTCCCCGTTCCTTTGCACTTAGGTAAATAGATGCTAAATCTGTTGTTTAATTGGAACCAGACCATCAGTCAAAATGTAAATTGAGCTTTCAGGTAGTAAGCTGGGAGAGCCCATTCTCTTTGATCTCTTGCAAATGATTGTCATTCCTGGTTTGGACTTGCATTATTGAATAAGTATCATGATGCCTTTCATCCATTCATTCTTTTTTTTTTAAAATAAATTTATTTATTATATTTTATTTATTTTTGGCCATGTTGGGTCTTCGTTGCTCCACACGGGCTTTCTCTAGTTGCGGCGAGCAGGGGCTACTCTTCGTTGCGGTGCACAGGCTTCTCATTGAGGTGACTTCTCTTGTTGCAGAGCACGGGCTGTACGTGCTCAGGCTTCAGTAGTTGCAGCATGCTGGCTCAGTAGTTGTGGCTCACGGGCTCTAGAACGCAGGCTCAGTAGTTGTGGCACACAGGCTTAGTTGCTCCGCGGCATGTGGGATCTTCCTGGACCAGGGCTCGAACCCGTGTCCCCTGCATTGGCAGGCGGATTCTTAACCACTGCGCCACCATGGAAGTCCCCATTCATTCTTTCCACACATTTTTATCATGCACCTACTATGTGACAGGGACCATTCTAGATGGGGGGAATAAGATAGACAAAGTCTTACAGAGCTTACACTAAACATAAAAAGGTAAGTGCTGTGCAGAGACTTAAGATTGGGTGATAGGAGAGAGTGGCTGGGAGGCTTTTTAGATTGGATGGTCAGGAAAGGCCTCTTCTGAGCACACATTTTGAGTTAGGACCTGAATGGCTGTGTGAAATTGGGGCAAAATCTTCCTGGTGGAGGAAACAGTGCAAAACCCTACGAAAGGAAAAAAAAAACTTAATGTGTTGGATGAAGGGAAAGGCCAGTGTGGTTGGAGTGTAGTGAATCTGGGGGAGAGTGGTAAAAGTTGAGGCTGGGGTTGGGGGGAGGGGGACAGCAAAGACCAGATAATGTAGGGCTTTTGTAATCCAAGAGCAGTGGGAAATGATGAGAGAGGGGTAATGTCCTAGTCCCTTCAGGCTGCTGTAAAAAAATGCCACAAACTGGGGTAGTTTATAAACGTCAGAAATTTTTCACATTTTTGGAGGCTGGAATGGCCCAAATCAAGGCACCAAGCATGGTCACGTTCTGCTAAGGGCTGTCTTCCAAGTTGCAGATTGCCTGTCTCAACTGTAGCCTCACATAGTGAAAGGGGCAGGAAGCTCTCTGGAGCCTCTTTTATAAAGGCACTAATCCCATTCATGAAGACTCTCCATTCATGACGTAAGCATCTTTCAAAGATTCCATCCCCTAATACCAGCATCTTCGGAGATTTCAGCATAAGAATTGGGGTGGGGGGGCACAAAAATGCAGACCATAGCAGGTGGTTAGACGAATGACATGATTTATCAATAATTTACATTGAAGAGATTGCTGCTGTGTGGAAAATGGGTTATAGAGGCAAGAGAAGAAGCAAGGACACAAGTTAGGAGACTTGTGGTAGCTTCAATGTGAGAATGGATTAGAAGAGGGCAGCAGAGGTAGAGTTGGTGAGTAGATTGCCTTGGAATATTTTGGAGGTAAAATTGATAGGACTTGCTGATGGGAGAGGTGAGGAAAAGCAAGTGTAATCAAAGATGATTTTTTTACTTGAGCAACTACTACATTTTTTACTTGAGCAACTAGATCCGATCTGAGATTGGGGAAACTCTGGGAGAGGAAAAGGAAACAGCAGGAGTTCTACTTCGGCAGCGTTAAGTTTGAGCTATTAGTCATCTATAGGGGATGCCACATAGACAGTTGGAAACATGAGTCTGGAGGGTTGGGGAGAGTTAGGGTTGAAGGTTCGTGGGAGCTTTTGGCCTACAGAGGGCATTTAAAGCAATGGCATTGGATGAAGTCACATAGGGACTGTGTAAGTGGAAATCAGAAGGAGGCAGAATAATGGACTTTCAGGGCATTCCAAACATAAGAGGTAAATTATAATGGGAGCTAGCAAAGGAGACTTGACTATTGATCTGGAAGTATGGATGTCGGTGGTGACCTTGAAGGGTGTTGTCTTGGAATGGTGGGGATGAAATCCTGTTGAAACATATTGAGATAGATAAACAGAAGTGGAGATGACAACAATAGAGAACTCTCAAGAAGCTTTGCTTAGAAAGGAAGTGGGGGTGGGGTTATGGAGTCAAGGGAGGGTTTGTTGTTAGGTTTTTAGATAGGATGCCTCTCAGCATATCAACAGATTCTAGAGGGGGAGAATTGAATGATGGGTATGGGTGTGTCCTTTATATGGGTGTGTTTTTCATTTTTCAAATAAAATGTCAAAAAATTCAGAAGAAAATGAAGGGTGTGGGATCCAGAGCACAAGAGGGGAAACTGTGCCTTAACACAAGCAAAGACATTTCAGAAGGACAGGAGGGAGGGCAGCAGTATTTAAACATAAAAAGGTCTTTGGTGGTTTTGGTTCTGAAAGGGCATTCTTCTTTGCACCTAAATCCAAGCCTAGCATTTTGTTCTTGTCTTCCTGTAAATACCAGAGAGTTGAAAAAAAAAAAAAAAAAATGACCCCGTAGTTGCCATCTGTAGACATGAGGAAATGCAAGTGGAGAGGATTTGAAGAAGTACAGATAAACTACACTAGAAAAAAAAAAAAAAACTATAAGGTATTACTTGACATATATAGCAAAGTAATTTATTTGAAGTTTGGTGGTCTGGATATCTCATTGTTTTAGTCTAGATGAGCGGTCCCCAACCTTTTTGTCACCAGGGACCGGTTTCGTGAAAGACAATTTTTCCACAGAACGGAGGGAGGGGGTGGGGTGGGGCGGGCTATTTAGGCGGTGATGCTAGTGATGGGGAGCGGCAGATGAAGCTCTGCTCGCTTGCCTGCCCCACTCTCAACTCCTGCTGTGCGGCCCGGTTCCTAACGGGGTTGGGGACCCCTGGTCTAGTTTTTACTGTGCAGTACTTTTCAGAAGAGGCTGTCAGTTTAAACCTTATGTTCTATTAAACATCCTTTCCAGGAAATATCTTCCACGATCCTAAGGAAAACTGGATAAGAAAATGGAATCTCTCTCTAAACCTTGGGATAGTGATTATGCCAACATTAGTGCTCACCTATCTAAGAGCTTGGCATACAGTAATCCAGTGTCCCAGGGGAGTTTAGTATATGTGGTTGGTTGGCGGAATGTAGGATACTCATTCCTATTTAGCACTGTCTAGCCAAGAGACAAAACAATTTACAGGTTCTTAGACTGTTGAAAGTGGGAAGAGAAAGATCCCTAATCTGTGAAGTTGGGGGAATGAAGTCTTAAAATCCAAGAAAAATATACAATAGGAAAATGACATTTGATTTCTTCCTAAGGAAACAACCTGATTTACAAATAGAAAATCCTCTATAAATAAAACAAATATTGTATCTCCAATACCTTACCTTTACCTTCTATAAGGTCTAAAGTTTTTAAATTTTTCATTTTTTAAATGAACACTCATTAAAAGAGAACTCTCCAGGGCGATGCAGTAAATGGCAAATTGAAGCCCTTAGCAAGAATGAACTAGAACCTGTTATATATGCCATGTCAGAGAAGGAACTAGACTAGATCTCAGAAAACAGAAGGTAGACTTTCTCCTTTCCCTTCCTGCTTAGTGCTAACTTATCAGAGCACAGTCAAGCCATCAACATTTGACACCAAAGCCGAGGACAGACCACAGGATTTAGAATCACACTTTACAGGTGAGACACCTTGGCTTCAGAGAAGTGGCTGGTGGAACACTTTTTTGAAAGACTATTATGTAATAGCCAGAGCAGCTTTCAAAAGAGAAATGGCCTTGAGCGAAATGAGAGAACACCGGGCCTTGCTCTTGGGTTCACATCTGTATTGGGCTAATTAGGGCAAAATGTGGCGCTGTGAACTAAGTAGAGCTGGCCAGCAGCTCGCCAGGGACTGGAGCTTCTAGAGAACCTTTTCCTTCCTGTCTGTATTCCCGGATTGGGAGAGGTTAGGCTTGGGGGCGTCCAGCCTTTGTGTTGCGGTGAAACACTAAGGGAATTAAGCGGAGCCAAGAGCCGGCTCTCACTCCAGGGGGCTGCCACCGCCTCAGCGCGCATTCCCTGCGCCTCCTTCCAAGGTTGGCACTACGACTCCAAGGCTCGCGACCGCTCTCCTTCCTCTTCCTCCCGTGCCTTAGGCAGGAGCTTCGGCCCCCACTGACTCTTCCAGTCCCTGCGGCCCTTCCCTGCGGAAGCCGCAGCCCAGACCTTTCCATTACCCTGGGATTCTGCTGGTACCAGGGAACTCTTCAGACTGAGGACTGCTCCATAAAGATGGATTTAAATAAAGTTTTCGGCATCCAAAAAGGGGGGGAGGGATTGGGGGAGGGCTATTAAGTGGCCGAACCGTTGGCCAATGCATGAAGGGGCTGAAGCAGGAAGACGCAGGGGCCAGTGGATGATTGGTTACGCCAGAAGCCTGTCTAGACTGTACCATACTTATCGGAGGGGGGGTTGGCGAACGGGAGGGTAGCTGCTTGTTCTTGAGTACTTTCAGTAAACACATATAATTATTTTTTACTTCTGAGGATTTCTGCCTCGATTCAGGAGGGGTAGAAAGCAGGATGCAGGAAAAAGGAATATTCGCTCGGCCATTTCCCCAGTTCCAACTCCTGCGCAGTATGCCCAGCCTCCTCTCCCAGTTGCCTGCGGAGCCGGACGGCCCTGCGCGCGCGTTCTCGTTTTCTCGCGTGGTACGGCGCTGTGCTCCTGCAGCCAATCAGGCCGCGAGGTCGCCGCGGTCGCCGGGGTGCGCGCGCACGCCCTAGAGCAGAGTTGGGGTGGGGGCTATGGGTGAATGGGAGAGTGAGCGGGGGCGGGCGCGGCGGCGCGAGCCGCATGAATGAGAGAAACGTGCCCCGCGCGACATGTCGCGCGCGCCCGGGACAGGGAGCCAATGAGAACGCTGGGAGGGCTCGAGACCCGGCACTGAGGGCAACGGCCGCGCGCCGGCTCGAAGACGAGCGTCGCCGGGCGGGAGCGCGCGGAGCGGGGCGGGCGTGGAGCGTGCGGGGGCCGCGCGCTGCCTCTCAGAGGCCGGACGGCGCTGCTGAGAGGCGGCGGCGACTACGACGGCAGCGGTAACGGGAACCGCGCCGGGGGTGAGTACTCGGGACACGGGTCCTTGCGGAACCGGAAGTGCCAGGCCAGGAAGGTGGGAGGGGAGAGTGACCTCTAGGGAAGGGGGACCAAGGAGGGGGAGGTAGCTTGAGGCCCCATTCCTCCCCCGGGCCGGGTCATCCAAATGCCGCGGGACCCTTGGGCCCCGGAAACGGACGACGAGTAGAGGCCGGGGATCCACGGCTGCCGGGGCTCAGAACGGGTTAGTGTCGGGCCGCCGGGTCCTAGGTCGGGACCCCGGTCCCTCCGCTCCCGGCGCCCAGCCGCCGCCCCTTCCGCCCCCGGCCCTGCGCCCCGAGGCTCTGTCGCCTCCCGCAGCCTGCTCCCGCAGCCCCAGTGGGCCCTGCTGCCGCGGATTCCGTCTTGTCTGTCTCGGCCAGCCCTGCCCCATACGGTGTTTCTCAGTGCCCCGGCTCCGGGCTGGGGACTGGGTGCTGTTCCCTCCCTGCGTTTCACGTCCCCTCGCCCCATTCTTCTGATACTTATTTTGGCTCAAGCCTCATCCTGTTACCTGTTCTTTCGCATCCGTCCGCTTCCTCCCCTACCCCCACCAGCCGGGAGCTCCACGCTTTTAGTACTTTGTACTTTTTACAAGTGGGAACTCGAATATATTTGCCATTTTTTAACCTTTAGGAATCTGTTATGGGACAGGGCAGAAAGTGTTTTACCCACTTGGCCTCGTGAAAACATTGAAATGAGAAGTAAGAAAGTGACAGTGTTATGAAAGGAGGTGTAGGATCACTTATATGTTATACTCTAGACCATTTTTCTGCCTTGGATTTTTCACTTACTGGTTAATGCCATCTTGTCTAGGTTGACCTTATATTCGCATCTCTATCTTTTTATCCCAGTATCCCTTTGTACTATATTAAATCTCTTCAGAATATTCATTATCACCCGTTCTTTAAATGCTTACAAGATTTATATTGCCATGTACTTTGGTACCTCGGTATAAGATGATAATACCCATATTAAACTTCTATTTGACTCTTCAGCCAGTATCTTGACATGTGGATTATTCCATGAAACGTTGATAACTGTGTTCACATTTACTGTATTATACTGTTATATCACCTTATTTCAACAAACAGTACTTTTGCTCTCAGTCATGCTGCCGTGTCCACTTACCCCTTTAAGGAGGTACTTGTATTAAACCTTTGTTAAAGCCTTGAAACCACATAGTCTATAGTTTGTTTTATATATACATATTCCTATGCCATAGATTAAGCCTGAAATGTGTCATACACATTCTTGTACACCTTTCTCATACTGGTATGGATCCAGACTGCTGGCTCTGATGAACCACACTCACCCTGCAGTCTCATCCCTATTACCCACAGTACATCCTTCTGCTAAGCCTTGGTGCATCTTTATTATACCCAATACATTCTTAGGTTTTGTCTTGTCACTTCTAATGCATATCCCCTAAACATCTGAGATACTGATATCTTTTGTTTCCCAGTATTGTACTCCCTAGATGCCGTGGCCTTTTATGTCTCTGAATTACTTTGGCAGTATTAGCCCATGTGACTTTTCTCCTGTCAGAAAATATAATCTGAAATAATATATGGTGTTTAAATGATATCCTACCCTAGATAAAATATAAGCAGTGCAATTGTCCATCTTCTCTAATCTTTGGGGTTTTGAGGGGCAAGTTTACTTTAACAGTACTGTCTGTAAAGCAAGATTTTGCTTCTCACTGTTAACAAAGTTACTTAAGCCTAAATTCAGAAAGTTGGGCTTTGATTCCTGTAGGAATCAATCTATTCTAATAATGCTGTTTGACCCTCTAAAACTCTTTTTTTTTTTTTTTTTTTTGAGAGAGAGAGAGAATGAATGAATCTTGAAGGAAGGCGCCTTAGCCTTTCATGCCACACAAAAGAGAGGAAGTGCTAAATTCCAGGGTACATTCATATTTCACTATTCAAAACTTCTGGTATTTTAATTTCAGCCTTTGGAATTAAGGAAGCTATTACTCCTCTTAGGTGGAAAAAAACCTTAAGTAAAATTTTTGGTCTGCAGATTCCAAGTTGTCATCACTGAGCAGGTAGTGTAGTGGATGAGAAAGAGGTAGAAAGGGTTTGTGTCGGCAGAGGGGCCTGTGAACTCTTGGGTTCTGAACCTGACTGCTCACGTCATTCAGTGGAATGGCCTCAGGCGTTCTCTAGCCTTCAATTTTACCGAGTGGGATAAGGAACTGTGTCACCAGATAATGAGTTAAACGCTTTGCGATCACTAGATGAAAAGCATCCTATAAAATCCAAAGTGCTAATGTTATTTTGCTACTACCATCAACAGAAATAATTGTTATTTTTAATCATATAAGGGAAGGTGGGGCTCCCTTGACTTCCTAATAGGCCAATGTAGGAATAAAAAACTGTTGAATTGGGAAGAAAAAGACCAGCACCGCCACACACACCCCCCCACCCCGACCTTGTTCACTCAGTTTCTCATAGAGGGCATCTCACCTTTCAGTGCAGGGACATTTCTCATCCAGGTCCTTTCATGAGTTATTTCAGAAGACCAGAAATTCAGCTTTTGCCTCTTTAAGGTTATAACTAAAAAATATAGAAGGGTAAGAGTGAGAGAGACATACACAGAAAGGAAATGAGACTGTCCTAATTTTGTCCTACTTTTTTCTTTTTTCGTTGTAGCAATACATATTCTCTTTGTTCAAAGACAAGTCTCTTTTCTAGGACTGCCCTTCACTGCTGTGCCTTTGTTTGTTTTTAGATTTTGATATTCTTGGTATTTGTTACTGCCCCTGTGTGTCAGGTGAGATGGGCCCCATCTGTGTCAAGAGCTAGTTCTTTGATGACCTTAGGCCAGCTGAAGCCATGTTTTTCTTTTTTCAATATGAAGAGGACTTAGAAGAGTGAAGAATTCTGAACCCATTGTCCTCCCAACTCACAGTCCTTTCCCACAAACACATAGTGAAGTAGAAAATCATCTTTCTTTCAAAAGGCACTTTTTAACAGAGTAGCTTGTGGGGTTTTAGCCTTGCTGGTCTTAAGAAATGCCATGAAAAAATTTCTCTGATAAAGATATTTGTTTTTCTCCAGATGAGGCACTGTAACACCGTTGAACTCTGCATCCAGAAAGCCCAAGATTGAAGAAGAAAGATCAGACATTGACTAACCTGGAAATAGGGACCTCTTTGGAACATTGCTTTCATCCACAGTAGCTTTTAAAAGTATCATCGAGTGGAATTGATTTCTCCATCTTATTTTGCTTATTGGGAAGAACATGGCTTCAGGGATTATATGTTTCCCTTTAGTTGTGCATGAACTCCATAGGAAAAGGAGCCCTTAAAGGGTTTGGGAATAACGAGAGACTGAAGACAGGCAAGCTTGCGTGCGCGCGCGCGCTCTCTCTCTCTGTTTTCCCTCCTGCTTCAAAGAAAAGGATTTACAACTCAACCTTGTAACAGCTGCTGCCCAGCTTTAACCATCAAGAGAAAGTAAATAAAATTAAACCACCATTGCCAGACTACAAGCCCTGAAGTCAAGGTGTGGGAGTGGTGGCGTTGAGAAAACTGCCTGAAACGGACAAAGACTGCAGTAAAAACGGCTTCTCTTTAAAGCTGGAAGGGGCGCCAGGTTCCTTCTTGGATTGAAATAGAAACACCTCTTTTAGGTGCTGCTCACGTTTTGTGGAAGTGTGGTAGTCGTGGAGGTTCTGTAGTATCTCCTCCAAAGGATTTTTCCCTGCTTGAAGTGTTCCGTCCTACCCTGATATCCTCCCCTTCTCTCCTTTGGAAGACTCGCCTCCCTCCATGAGCTGTTCCTTGATCTGTCTGACTGCCCATGTCCTCTTCCTGCAGCCATATTCATGTGTACAGCTTACTGTGTGTCTCCAACTTTTAAGCCGTACAAGTTGTGTTTCTTAATCTCTCCTTCTGCCTTGTTCTGGGGAGGTGGTTGTTCGTCATCTGGAATCACCTTTCCCCCTCCCATGTGCTTTCCTTCATTTGAGATCTTTTGACCTTTGGTTTTATTTGGGAGGGGGAAGGGTGATAATTCTAAATTTTCTGCTTCCCTGGTTTCCTTCTGTACTCTTCTGGCCGTTGTCTCCCTCATCCCATTTTCTTGTCTGTTCCGCCGCTGTGTGGGCCTGGGCTATGCGGCAGGGCAGATCTTCCATCAGAGCTCCAACATGCCCGCGGAGTCTGGAAAGAGATTCAAACCCAGCAAGTATGTTCCAGTCTCGGCAGCCGCCATCTTCTTAGTGGGAGCTACGACCCTCTTCTTTGCCTTTACGTGAGTTTTCTCCCAGTAGTGGTATGGGCGGGGGTGGGGGGGATCCATGGGAGGCGAGGGGGTATTTTTCCTCTTGAGTTTGGCTACTTACTTGCAAAGGCAAGTGACTGGGAGAGTTTGAGGTCTGATTCAGGTAAATCCAGATCCCAGAGATGCGGCAAGAAGAGTAAGAACAGGCCTACCCTCTCGACCTTGTTAGGAATTTTACTCTGCTGACTCCTCTACTTTCCCCTGCCTCCCTTCCTTTGAAATCACAGATGTCTTCATATTTTCCTACCCAGTTTCATCGTTAGATGATTCTGCGCTAGGAAGGAAATGGGAGGGAATCACCAGAGAGTCCTGAAGCAGCCTAAGCAGTCAGTTCTGTGAGAGAACTGGACTAGATGAAAGGTTTTTCAAAAAGTAGTGGCTTTTCCCCAGGATATCTGAAGCTTAGATTTGAGACTGTGGGAACTGGGAGTACTAGAGAATTTCAGAATTGGTTTCGAAGGTCTACCAATAAGATGGTTTGGGCTCTTAGAGTTACTCAGATGGTTTTCTCTGTATTCTTAAGAGCCAAAGGCTGGAGAAGGGAAGGCCACTGGGAAAGGGCAAGTTTTATTTAGGAAGAGAGTTCTAGAACACTTCCTTTACGTTAGTTCCTGCTGAAGGGAATGACAGTCATTTCTCCCATTCCCTGGTCCTATTAGGAAAAACAGTTGGTGTCGAAAGATTTCCCACTTAGGATATTCAGCCTTTGTTCATCATCTGCTTGTTACTGGAGGAGACGTGAGTGATTTACATCTTTTTCCTTTTCCCTGGTATTTCAGCTGTCGACTACCTGGCAAGCGTCTTTGCCGTTACCTGTTTATAAATTAACAAGTACCAGGCTTCTGAGCCTTAAACTGTTGAGTCATTGAGTTAGTGTTCCAGTTGTAGCTCTTGGAACAATCAGAGCATGCTAGAGTTTCTGGGGAGTTCACTTTGCTGTGATTCAGGCTCAGACCTAATGGTGGGGTGCTGTTTAGAGCCAGTGTGAGGTTGCTGGCAAGAGGAAGAGAATGAATTGACGTGGCTGGGAATAAAAGCAGTTTGGAGTCATTGAAGGATGAATGAGCAGGAGTTGCTGGGGTACAGGCAGAAATTAAATCTGAGACAGGAGGGAAGGGGCACTCGCCACCTCCACCCAAACAGAGCTTATGATGCCAGAAGGCATGATGAGCTCTTTTTTGTTTTTTTTGCAGTACGCTGGCCTCTCAGTGTTGTGGCCTCTCTCGTTGCGGAGCACAGGCTCCGGACACGCAGGCTCAGTGACCATGGCTCACGGGCCCAGCCGCTCCGCGACACGTGGGATCTTCCCAGACCGGGGCACGAACCCGTGTCCCCTGCATCAGCAGGCGGGCTCTCAACCACTGCGCCACCAGGGAAGCCCTATGATGCCAGAAGGAATTCTAAAAACTATGGGTCGTTTGGCCAAAAGAGTAATAATGCAAAAGTAAAGTAAATAGGATGTTTTCCTATTTAGTTTTTAAACAAGGAAAGAATGAATCTATTATCTAAGGTATGGGCATCATCCTGCTTCCCACATCTTCCTCTAAAGAGTAGAAGTCATAGATTCTTTGGCCCCCAGCTCTTCAGCCTGAGCATACCTGTTGAAACCCTCAAGGATTCCACTCCTACTCATAAGGAGTGAGTCTTCAGTGTCAGACTTGTTTTGGTGCCTGCTCTTATGACCACTAAGTGGAATCAGCATTTTAACCAAGGGACATTTATATGGGATCTTAGTATCTTTATAGCTGTTGTGGTGTTGTGTCAGGAGGGATAAGTACAACACCAATTTGACACCCTTAGACCTGCTTAATTGGGGAGGGTCTGTTTTCCTTTAAGAGGCAAAGCCTTCGGGAAGTTAGGAAATTTGGGGAACTGGCTCAGTGGTTTCTATTTCAACCCATCTGTTCTTGAGTTTGGACAAGCAGAAACCTTGTTCTTAGTTTGCTAATCTGGAACCATTGAAGTGTTTGGCTGGTTATACCAGTTTTGCCACAAAGAGTTGTCCTGACATAGACATTTTCTCAGTGATAGTTGAAGCTATTTAACCTGCTTCCCCGTTGCCTGATGCTGGAAGAGCAGGGAGCGCTCCTTATCCCGTGGTCTCTCAGCCCCAGGACAAAGAATTTTGGAGGACAGTATTGACTCTTATTTGGAAATACTGCCTCCAACCCAAAGTTAGAAGAGCCTTAAGTCTTAGCTAGAGTTCTCCCTGGCAGTTTCCTCAGGACACGTTTCTGGGCTGTCTTTTCCTCCCTAGGCTTTCCCCTGTCCACTTTGGGGAGACATAAATACCCTGTTTATCTTACCTAGCTCTTGGTACCTCTGAAATTCTCATCTCTTCCTCGCCATCTGACCATAGCAGTTCCTCTGCAAGTGTACACCTGGGCTCAGGTACCACTGTTCTCCAGAACTGCTCTGTGCCTTTTGATGTTCAGTTCTGTGTTTAAAACCATATACCACCTAAAAAAGAATTACTGGTTTCAGATAGAGACAAGAGGAAAGCGCTTTTTGAACCAGCTCCTATTTGGGGCCTTAAACCTGTAGCTACTTTGTCATCCTCCTGTTCTCTTCACTAGGCTACAACTGTCTGTTCTTACGTTAGTATAAACCCCAGGTGAGAATTACTTTGGGACCTATAGGACTGGAGTAGGAGGAAGAGCCCTTTCAGCTGGCAGACATAATTAGTGGAGGCATGTGGGCTTCCACTAATTAGGAACAATTTACCCTCCGTGTTTCTTTGTCAAGTAGGGAAGGCTATGAGCAGAAATTATCAGTTGGGTTTCGTCATCAAAAAAATGGTGATCCTCTTCTGCCCCAGAGAAACTCGAATAGAACAGTTGAGGTCTCCCCTTTTGACCCCGTCCCTCTCATTTACAGGATTTGTCCAGTACTAAAACTAGGCAGGAGTTATTGGGGAACCTGTGTTAATTCTTTTCTCTTTTCACTATTTGGGAAGGAGAGTGTCCCCATTAGGTAACAGACACTGCATTTAAGATAATGGGCCTGGACCCTCATCTGGCTTAGTTTAGTCTCCTTTTGTGATTGGCAGGGGGGCAGTGCCAGGTGAGAGGAGTAAGCACTGTTTGGGACAAGCTGATTTTGGTAAAGTCTGTTAACCTTTGTGGACCTCTTTCTTCTGTGTATAATGAGGAAGTTGACCTAGAGCAATTTATTGAAGAAATATGACCTTTTTTTTTTTCAAATGAGATCTTTTGGGGAACCCCAGTATTTAAAATGTCAGAGTAGGGCTGCTCTGGTTCAAGTGAGGCTGGTGCATAGAGGCCCAGACACTGCGTATCTCCTCTTTGCCTTCCTGGGGACCCCTGAGACCTTCTTAGGGCTCCTGGCAATACCATTTGAAATAAATCGCAGAATTGTATCCCCTAAAGTCTCCTTGAGCTGTGGGTTAAGTCAGCTAGTTTCCCATATATCTGTTTCTAAAACTGATGAGGTATGAGGTGGGGACTTCCCTGGCAGTCCAGTGGTTAAGACTTTGCCTTCCAATGCAGGGGGTGCGGGTTCGATCCCTGGTTGGGGAGCTAAGATACCACATGCCTCGTGACCAAAAAACTAAAACATAAAACAGAAGCAATATTGTGACAAATTCAATAAAGACTTTAAAAATGGTCCACATCAAAAAAAAATCTTAAAATAAAATAAAATTGATGGGGAGGACATGGGGGTAAAGTCTCCGCTGCAAGTGATCCTCTGTGGGAAGGATAAGTCAGGGTTGTCCAGAAATCCATGATGGTCTTTTCAGTGTCCCATCCACGAAAGAGCTTTCTCCATTACAGTTTCTGCCTCTATCCCCTCTCAAGCATTTCATCCACAGAGTTGGGCAACCTCAGTGACTCTCCCTTCTGGCCTTTTTTTTCCATGACTGCAGAGGTGCTGGCACCTGATTTGAGTGGGAGCAGCCTCGTGATTTAGGGCATTAATTGAGCAGTGGTGGTTCTTTTCTTCCCCACGTTGTTTTCTCACCTAGGAATAAGCGCCCAAGTCCTATATCTTGTATTCAGCTGCTTGAAAGTCTGGTAAGACAGGACAAATCAAGTCTTTTACGAGAAATTTATCCACTAGAAGGGGAGAGACTGTTTTCCTCTGGAATCTTGAGGATCCCCAGGGGCAAGAAGTGGGATATTCATTCTAGCCTTGCCTCATCACCAAAGAACACTAGTCACAGTGTTCATACACATAGGCAAAGTATGTGCTAGGCATGGGAGGAATGCATAGACCTGTTCTTTAGGAGCGAAGTGCCTCTGTTGTTAAATGTTCTTGAATCTAGTAGTTCAGAGGAGAGGAAGTGGAGTTAGCGATGAAGGTGGAGCTGGAATGATAATTGATGATGATGGAGATAGTTAATAATGTGTTTTTTTTGTTGTTGTTTCTTCTCTCCCATGAATGCTCAGTGTTAAACCAGCTGGCTTAAAAAGAATTCTAGGCTCATTTCAGACACTGTGTCCTTCATTCTCGTATCTGTATTAGGTAGCTGAGCTAACAAGCTTGGAGAGTTTCCTGTGAATTACCTAAGGCTACAATAGCAAAGCATTGATCAAGACAGGGTTAAAATCCAAAGCTTCTTGACTCCTACTTTATTTTTCTTACCAGGAACTTATCCATTTTTGATAACGGGCAGAGTTAGAGAGGGCTAGGAAACAGATTTGCAGGAGTGTGGGTATTGAAACCCACTCTCCCAATTTTATTTGGCCTTGAAAACAGGAGTGCTAAAGGGATGGGCAGGAGAGCCTGTTCTCCCTGGGATGGTGTAGGTTTGGGAGTCTCATTGGTGAGTCAGCCAGCCTTCTGGGCTACGGCCACTCCCTCTGCTTTGGAGCTCTGTGATTATCGCCATCGGCTAAGGACGAGCCCAGCAGCTCCTCAGCCCAGCCCTTCTCCGTCCATCAAAGGCAACAGATTCAGATGGGCCACTTGGGGTGGTCACTTAGGAATCTGGCAAAGTTCTGTAGCAACGGCAAGCCTCTCCTGGAGCCAAGCAGAACGTGGGATACAGAGGGAGCAGGCTTTGGTCTCACAGGCCTCTCCTTGGTGGGATGTCCCCTCAGAGTGCTCAGGTTGGAAGCAATGGTCTTTGACTTGACTCTAGGAGCGGCTGTTGCCTGTGAAGTTGAGTTATTTGCATTATTTCCAGATACTGCCACTGTGAGGGTAGGCTTTATTTTGGCAACAGATATTGGAACTTGATTCTAGAGTTACACACTTCAGATGGGATGGATTGATATCAAGAAGGTTGTAGGGGTAAAGTTCATTATCCAGGGGCAGGTCATTGGCAGGCTGTCCGAGAAATGGAGTGATTTGCTTTGTTTGGAAATGCAGAAACTGGAGAAAGAATGGGGTCAGAAAGACTGACATCTGGGCCTGCAAGGGGGCTGATGTCTCATTCTCATTCACCTTAGTTTCCCTCAGAGATGGAGGTACCCTTATTTTTTCAGAAGCTCAGGAGGCCACGTAGCCAATTCTAGGAATGAGACATTTAAATCACGGACACTTCAGTGTTCTAAGGATTTCATTTCTTTTTCCCTTCTAATTATCTTCCCAGGCTGTAGGAGTCAAGTGAGTCACACCCTTTCTCCTCTCCCTGGGTGGAAATTAAAGTGACAGCTAAGTACTAGGGAGGTGCTCTGACCTGGATGACTGGTTTTCAGTTTCTCTCCCTCCCTCTTAAGGAGCTTAGGAGGTCAGGCTTTGGGTGGGGCTGTGTAAAGACTCTTCTTGCTTGTATTCTACCCCAAACCCTGCCAAGGTATGGGGACATCTTTTTTGAATGAAAGAACCCCCAGAGGAAGAGGCTTCCATAGGAGACTTTGGTAGAATAAAACTGGAGCTGTGACTGAAGGTCTGTTTTTTCCTTGAAATCACTGCCTGCACCCTAGCTTCATTATTTTGTCTCCCAACTATGTACTGACCCATAAAGAGAAGCAGAGTTAATTGATAATTACTATCTAAAAAGCCTGGCACATCATAAGTATTTACTTAAATTTTTTTTTTAATGAATGGCTAAATGGAATTTGAATAGATAGATGGTGCTGGTAAAGACTTGTGAGATGCTTTGTGACAATCAGTTTTACTTCTTATCATTAGTTTATTTTTCATTGAGGAGCTCAGTTCTTCCGAATTGTCCTGAATCACTATTCAGGGCTGTGCTTTTTATTTTTTTAAATTTATTTATTTTTGGCTGCACTGTGTCTTCGTGGCTGCGTGTGGGCCTTTTCTAGTTGCGGCGAGCAGGGGCTACTCTTCGCTGCAGTGCACGGGCTTCTCATTGTGGTGGCCTCTCCCGCTGCGGAGCCTGGGCTCTAGGCGCGTGGGCTCTAGGGCACAGGCTCAGTAGTTGTGGCGCACGGGCTTAGTTGCTCCATGGCATGTGCGATCTTCCCGGACCAGGGCCCAAACCCGTGTCTCCTGAATCGGCAGGTGGATTCTTAACCACTCTGCCACCAGGGAAGCCCTGTGCTTTTTATTTTGATGGAGACAGATCACCTCTCAACAGAATCCAGGACTGCTGTGGATTAATTCTCCGGAGTCTTTTGCTGTCTTGTTCTCCTGGCCCCTTCTTCCTTTCCTTCAGTGAATTCTTCCTTTCCTTCCACTGGTCTAGATAAAGGGAACAGGGACAGATGCTGGCCTAATTCTGGAGATTAAGTTCTCAGCCACAAAGCAGATTAGGGTATTTAGCCACTGTCTTGTTATGGGAAGTTCTTCCTGAGCTGAGACAGGAGAGAGGGTGTTTGATACCACTGACCAAGCAAGCAGCACATCACACGTTCTTTTGACACTTCCAGCTCCCAGGAACCATCTTCAGAGAAAGGGAGAGCTCTTGCAGCATTCCTGAGACATATATCCTGACAGAAACTGAGCTTAATCCTGGACTAGGTCACTATTTTGTCAAGGAAAAGTTACCTAAAGCATATCTCTTGATTTGAACCCTGTGGAATCTTGGATATGTGCCGCCAGTTTCTTTTTCCTGCAGGATTTGGGGCTGCTTTGGTCTGATGAAGTCTTCCCTTTTTTTGCTCCTCCACTCTTCTGCTTCATTTATTCATCTCGGGGTCTAGTCCTGTGTCTTGGTGCCCTTCCTTACCTGTGAGTGGTTTCCTTTTCTTTACCTTGAGAGCTAACCTCTAGTTGAATAAAATTCTCAGGGATATCTGATGTATAATGTATCTGGAGAGACTTTAGGCAGTTGAGAGTAGTTCAGAGCCAGCTGGGAGGAGGGAAGAGAAGCCAGAGAGGCAGGTGGTGTCCCATGCTTTGGGTGAATGTGCAGGTCAGTGGGGCATGGCTGGGGTCCAGAAGCCTCAGGCTGTTCCAGAGAAGGGAATGCAGCTGGTGTCAGTTACATACTTAGTCCCTAGCTCTTGTGCCTGGTTAAAAGGAGGTAAGGACAGAGTCCAAAACATGTGGAAAGATCCACGAGGTAAGAATGAATTTGAAGAACACAGACTTTAGTGGGTTATGAGTCTTGTACCTTGATCAAAAATGAGTATTTATTTATTTATTTAGGGCTGCGCTGGGTCTTTGTAGCTGCGCGCGGGCTTCCTCTAGTTGCAGCGAGCGGGGTCTACTCTTCATTGTGGTGCACGGGCTTCTCATTGCGGTGGCTTCTCTAGTTGCGGAGCACAGGCTCTAGGCACATGGGCTTCAGTAGTTGTGGTGTGCGGGCTCAGTACTTGCAGCTTGCGGGCCCCAGAGCGCGTGGGCTTCAGTAGTTGCGGTGCACGGGCTCTTAGAGCAGGCGGGCTTCAGTAGCTGTGGTGCGTGGGCTCTGGAGCGCAGGCTCAGTAGTTGTGGCACACGGGCTTAGTTGCTCTGCGGCATGTGGGATCTTCCTGGACCAGGGATCGAACCCGTGTGTCCCCTGCATTGGCAGGCAGATTTTTAACCACTGGACCACTACGGAAGTCCTAAAATGAGTATTTCTGTGGGAAACTAGACCCACTTGTTGGGAAGGATAAAGATAATTTGAGACTTCAAAGGTGAACCACACAAGGTTTATATATAGGTATGGGGACTGAATCTTTTTTTTTTTTTTTTAATATTTATTTATTTGGTTGCACTGGGTCTTCAGCTGCAGCTCGCCGGCTCCTTAGTTGTGGCATGCGAACTCTCAGTTGTGGCATGCGAACTCTCATTTGCAGCATGCATGTGGGATCTAGTTCCCTGACCAGGGATTGAACCCGGGTCCCCAGCATTGGGAGTGTGGAGTCTTAACCACTGCGCCACCAGGGCAGTCCCTGAATCTTTATAGATTTTTTTATGTGGCTGGTGTCCAAAGTGTTAGAGGCAGCCCCTCATTTTCTTTATTATCTGTGCAGCTGTCCAGGACTAAGCCTCTACGTGTCACCTGCAGTGCCCATCTACAATGCGATTGTTTTTCTCTTTGTGCTGGCCAACTTCAGCATGGCCACCTTCATGGACCCAGGGATTTTCCCTCGAGGTAAGATCTCCCTCCTCTCTCTTGGAAATATCTTACTGCCTTTGAAAAAGAATGATTTTTGGACATTTATACATTTGGTCTGGGGCCTTAGGAGTCTTAGGTTTTGGGATACTTTTATAGTCTAATGATGAAAAGCAAGTCAGGATCTTAGGAATATATGTCATAACTTCTAGGCATCTGATCCACTTTGGGTCAACTCTTTGATTTTCAGTTACTCATTCAGCAGAAATTTATTTCGAGCACATGGGTTGGGCATTGTTGCTAGGTTTGATACTATCTAAGATGAATTAGAGAGTGACAGTGTGAAAACAAACTGTAATGGAAGCATGAGAAAGGTTCTCTGAGACCTTAGAAAGGGGCACATATATCTGCCCAGATAAATTGGGGAAATGCTGCTGAAGGTAGGTAGGAAGGACTTTACTGAGTAGAGGATGGAAGGGAAAGGCATTCTAGGAAGAGGAAGCAGCATATACAGAATTGTAGCTGTGAAATGCAGAATTCAGTGGGTGGAAGTTAGAATGCATGGTGGGGCCAGAAGGGGCAAGAGATAAACCAGAGCCAAGTGTAAAAGACTTTATGTGCTCAATTAAATAGATTATAATTCTTCCTTTGGATAGCAAGACGTCTTTAATTGGGGGAATCACAGGATCACATTTCCTTTTACCTTAATAATTCTTTTTTTTTTTTTTTTTGTGGTACGCGGGCCTCTCACTGTTGTGGCCTCTCCCGTCGCGGAGCACAGGCTCCGGACGCGCATCCTCAGCGGCCATGGCTCACGGGCTCAGCCGCTCCGCGGCATATGGGATCCTCCCAGACCGGGGCACGAACCCGTGTCCCCTGCATCGGCAGGCGGACTCTCAACCACTGCGCCACCAGGGAAGCCCTACAATAATAATTCTTATAAGAATGTACAGATACCTTTTGGGAGGCTATTGCAATAATGCAGACCAGATGAGAACTTGAATTCAAAGCTGGATTTACAGATTTTTCATTAGTAGACCCAGCAGAATTTTTCATTACTAATTGCTTACTAGGGGAGAGTGAGAGGGTGAAGGAATTGTCTAGGGTAGTTCCAAGGTTCCTAACCTAAAAGATAGGTTGTATGCTGGTTCTTTATAAACCAAGACTCAAGTTATAGGACTGTTGAGTGGGTTTGGAGGGAAGACAGAGCATCTTAGACATGTTGAATTTGAGATACTTAATGTATCATTCAGGTAGTTACCCAATGGGCAGTTGAATAGTCAGACTCATGGCAGAGTCCTCAGCCATGTAGTATTTGAAGCAACAGGAGTAAGATTGTCTAGAGAAAGTAGAATGAGATTAGGAAGGAACGAAAGTCAGCCTGACCAGCACTGACATTTTAATAATGAGGAGGAGGAGGAGCCGCTGAAGAGGGACTGAGCAAGGAAAGTTAGGAGGAGGACAAACCGGACACAGTGGGAACTGAGGAGAGTTCATGAAGTAGCTGATGGTTGGCAATATCAGAAATTAGGTCCAGTAGTATGGAAACTCAAAGTTGCCCATTGTTTTAGTGGCTAAGAAATTAGTGATCTTAACAAGAATAGTTTGAGACCTCCCTGCTGTTCCAGTGGTTAAGACTCTGCGCTTCCACTGCAGGGGGCCTGGGTTCATCCCTGGTTGGAGAACGAATAAGATCCCGCGTGCTGCGTGGTGTGGCCAAAAAAACAAAAAACAAAACAAAAAACCACACACACACAAGACTAGTTGTTTTTTGTTTTTGCTTTCATTGTTGTTTTTTTTTGGCCACATGGCTTGCAGGATCTTAGTCCCCGACCAGGGATTGAACCCAGGCCCAGCAGTGAAAGCACTGAGTCCTAACCAGTGGACTGCCAGGGAATTCCCAACAAGAATAGTTTTAATAGTGTGTTTATGTATGTATGCGGGAGAGAGACAGTTAAATTACCAAAACTATAATGGTTTGGAAGGCAGTGAATAGGAAATGAGGAAGCAGAGTCAATGAGTATTAAGATTATTCTTTCAGGAAGTTAAGCAGAGAAGGCAGAAGATGGAATATCTTAGGGCAGAGGGAGGAGTTTTTGTTTGCTTGTTTAATGATACAGAAGACTTCAGCATGTTGATAGCATGAGGAGGTAGAACCAGAAAAGAGAGAAGCAGGAGGTGATGAAAGAGGGTGATTGAAGAGTGGCCATCTGGAAGAAGGAGATGCTTTGCTCTGCATGTTGGTAGGGTTATGCTTACAGAAGTAGGCTGTTTCTGGAATAGGAGGTGAGAGTGAGGACCAACCAGCATTAGTGGAATAAGAGATAGAAAGAGAATTGATGATGGTTGTTACTGATGACATCTCATTTTTCTCTCAAATGTGAAGTTACCTTGTAAGAGTGAGGCAGGTGGGATTGGGATAGCAACTTCAGTGAGATGAGGTTTTTCTGAAATTCATTGTGCTCACAAAGCCTGTGTCACTGTGCATGGTGACTTTTGTTTCAAAGCTTAGATTAACAAAAGGTGCTTTGAGTCCCTAAAGCCAAGGAAGGCTATTTTAATGAGCGTTTAATGTTCATTTATCAAATATTTGTTGATTATTATGATACGGTCATTTGGGATGATTATTATGATGGTCAAATAGCTCGGTCTTGAAGGGAAGATAGAGAAGACATTTACAGAAATAAATACACTGTGGTAACTTTAAAGAGTAATCAAAGAACTGTAGTACTTTGAGAAAGCTCACTTCTGATACGATAGTGTGGAAGAATCAGATATTTCAATATAAGTAGCATTTGAATTTTTTTCCTTTAAAAAACTTTTTTTAAAAAAGATTTTAATAAGTAGTGAATATTCATTATATAGAAAGTGTAAAAAAGGTAAATATCACCTATAATTTCCCAGCCCAGAGATAACTACTGTTACATTGTGGTATATTTCCTTCCAATCAATATTGTGAAGATTTATACATACAATATTTATTTATATATACCATAAATCTGTAGCATATATATGTGTGTCTGTTTTTATTTCTGTTTTCAAAATGGGATCTTTTTGTTTGTACATTTCTTTACCTTGTACTTTTTCACTTAGTCACATTGTTAGCATTTCCCTAAGTCAGTACATTTGAAAACTTTTAATTCCTGTACCATCACTTACTTAATTTTTCCTTCTCACGGGTATTTTTTTTTTAGATTAATAATAAAAAATGAAAATTGCACACTATAGATGAGAAGGCAAATGATGTCCTTTAAGTTTTGAAGTGGGGTGGTGAGTTTCTGATAGCTGAAAATTGAAAGGGCATTCAGGTAAAGAGAATGTCTGCAACCAAGAAACAGTACTGAAATGTATATAGGGAACTAGGGGAAGATCTTTTGGGCAAGGGTGTCTGTGTGTAGAAAAAAGGTTGATGTTAGTTCGTTACTTCCTCTTTCGGATTGTTGTAGTTCAGGCGTGTACTTGTAGATGCTGAACTATTACGCAAACTCATTATAGATGTGCTTGGATATATAAAGTGTCTATTTCTTTTGAAATATAATATGTAAACCAAGAATATCAGCATATCCGTAAACGAGCCACCTCTGAGTCATATTCTTAAACCTCATTTCCCAGTGTAGAATAAATTGCTTCCTCATCTGCGTTTCCATAGTGTTGTACATAGAGCTGATCTCACCGTATCAGAGTTACTAGTTCCTAGTCTCTCTCACCAGTAGACTGTGAATTCCTCGAAGGCAGAGGCCATATTTTAAATATCACTGCATCCCTAGTGCCTAGTACAGTTCTAGCATAGTCAGTTTTTCATTAACTTTTACTCCTTACAGCTGAAGAGGATGAAGACAAGGAGGATGACTTCAGAGCCCCCCTTTACAAAACAGTGGAGATCAAGGGCATCCAGGTGCGCATGAAATGGTGCGCCACCTGCCGCTTCTACCGTCCTCCTCGATGTTCCCACTGCAGCGTCTGTGACAACTGTGTGGAGGTAAGAACTCTGGGTGGGGTAAGCTGAACCTAAGTTATCTTCTTCCTACCCACAGCATAAGAATTGAGTCCAGTGGATTCTTGGCCATGGATGAAACTATAGCCCTGTCTGACTGCCTGGGCTGTGTTCTAGCTCTGGCAGAAAGTGTTAGCAACGATGTACGCATGAGAGGTAGAGCATAAATATTCTGTTACAGGAGGGAGCCCCAGTGGGTAGGCATAGGCTTTCCCAGCACCATAAGTCATAGCCCCAGCCTTCCATCCCTTGGCTCATCTTTTCAGTTATTTGACCTGCTTAGTGTTCTCCACTCCTTCCACTTCATCATGCTGTTGCATTCAAATTTTACAATTCTGTTTCTTTCTTCTGCATTCCTTGTCTTTTATTTTTAACCCTTTTTTTCAGTGCATTTTTACTTAGCTGTAAGCAGTTGCCTGCCAGATTTTTCTTCCAAGCCTCTTTTTTCATGAATCTTAATGTTTCTGCAAAGCCTCTGACATTTGTACCTCTCAGAGTTCCTTGGTCACATAGGATAAACTTTGAGAGGTGGCCTTGGCCTTCGATCAACCTCTGGAACGTCTTCCTTATAGATTGATAGAGCAAGATAAACTGCATGAAGTGTTTTTAAATTTTGTAGCTAAATGGTGAACATGATGACAGGTTATTAAAAGAAACACTTAAGTTCTGCTGTTTGTTCTGCTTGACAGAAATGGTCTAGTGCCATGGTCCAAGGATGCCGCTCAGTCTGTCTCATTTTGCTCCTAGGAATTTGATCATCACTGCCCCTGGGTGAACAACTGTATTGGTCGCCGGAACTACCGTTATTTCTTCCTCTTCCTCCTTTCCCTGACAGCCCACATTATGGGTGTGTTTGGCTTTGGCCTCCTTTATGTCCTCTACCACATGGAGGAACTCTCAGGGGTCCGCACGGCTGTCACGTATCCTTCAAGGCCTGTGGGTTGCAGGAGTGGGAGGGGGAAGCGTGTAGAAAGTTGAGTCCTGTGGCAGTGAGGGTCAAAGGGAAGATGGCTACAGCGTGGGCTGGGAAAGGTGAGATCACGTTGCTCTGCTCTCCTTGATTGTCTGGCTTCAGAATGGCAGTGATGTGTGTGGCTGGCTTATTCTTCATCCCAGTAGCTGGCCTCACGGGATTTCACGTGGTGCTGGTGGCTAGGGGACGTACAACCAATGAACAGGTATGGGGAGAAGTGATGGGAGATCCCTGAAGAGCAGGGCATGTGTCTCTTGGCCCTCTCGTTAGTGTATACTCTTTATGATGAGGTGTCCAAGTTCCTCATGTAAGCATGAGAACGGGCCATTTCTTAGTTAGCAAACATTTATAGAATGTCTGCTGTATACTGGTCAATTTAGGCTCTGAGGTAATAGAAACAGTGAAAGACCTGGGCCAGCCCTCAAGAAGCTTACAGTCCTGCTTAAAGGAAAACAATTATTTTTGTGCCCATAACAAGAGCTAACCTTACTTGCTTATTCTTACGTATGTTATCTTAGTTTTCAATATTTAGAGAGCTATTTATCCCAGTTTTACATAAGGAAACTGATGTTTAGGGTCAGATAGCTACCATGAGTGGACCCAGAATTTGAACCGATGACCCTGACTCTGGAGTTCCCATTCTTAGTCGTCACAAGTATAAGCTTCTTTATGGTAGGACTGTATTTTACTCATTTTTATATCTCCCAGATAGTGGGTGCACAATAATTTGTCATTGATTTGTGTTTTGGCTTTTGGAGGTCAAGGTCCCATTTTTTGACTGATCTGGTCCTTTTTCCCTCCCTCTAGGTTACGGGTAAATTCCGGGGAGGTGTGAACCCCTTCACTAATGGCTGCTGTAACAATGTCAGCCGTGTACTCTGCAGTTCCCCAGCACCCAGGTACACCTACCCCTTTGCTCTAGTGTTCACCCTTGGTCAAAACTTTTGTCTTCTTTGGGTTTGTTCTGGCTGCCTTTTAGGGAGGGTTCTCTTAGAATGGGAAGTGCCTGCAAGGGAGAGGCATGCCATCCTTTAACGGACCCTGTGAGTTCAGTTGTATTCTTTAGATATTATGTTACTCTCTTTGGAGAACTGAGGATGAGATTTACTCGAGTGCCTTGAGCTAGGTGTATCTGCCCATAGGCCTGGTCTTGCTGTTGTTCTTGTTCTTCATAGAATCAAATAAAACCGTTCAATGCTGATCTTTTCCCTGGCCTGGTAGGACTGTTTCTTGTATTTGTAAAACTGCTCTACCCAAGGTAGGCATCCATTAGATATTTTGGAGTGAATGAATGAATGAATGAATGAATGAAAGCCCTCTCACTCTTGACACTCAGGTATTTGGGGAGACCAAAGAAAGAGAAGACAATTGTAATCAGACCACCCTTCCTTCGGCCAGAAGTGTCAGATGGGCAGATAACTGTGAAGATCATGGACAATGGCATCCAGGGAGAGCTGAGGAGAACTAAGGTGAGGAATTTAGGGAAGTAAAGCTAGGTAACTTGGGGGATCTCACCCATGGCAAAGAGATGGAAACTTGCTTTGTTTACATCTCTCTTATAGTATTTATCATTTTCTGATTTGTGTTAAAGTTACTTAAACACATATCTTCTTTTTCCCATTAGATTGTAAGTTCACTGACAGTAGAAATTTAGTCCATTCATTTGCATGTCTTCATAGGACTTAACATAGCAGCTTATAGATGGTAGGAGCTCAACAAGTAGTTGTTGGTGAAAATAAACAAGTAAGTGACAGAATGAAACCCTTGTTGAAAGCTTTTCTTTCTCCACAACCGTCCCCAAACTGATCTCGTGTCCTGTCTTCCAATTCCAGTTCAGAAGTATGTGATGACTACCCAGTGCCCCTCTTATACCAGTTTCATACTTTGAGTTGCCCTAACGCTCAGTTCTCTAAATCTGATTTTCCCTCACGTATCCAGTCTAAAGGAAGCCTGGAGATAACAGAAAGCCAGTCTGCAGATGCTGAACCTCCACCCCCTCCTAAGCCAGACCTGAGCCGTTACGCGGGCCTACGGACACACCTCAGCCTGGCTACTAATGAGGGTAAGGGCAGAAGCAGGAGTGAGAGTGTTATTTGTTAGCTGGGGAGATGACACAGGCAAGGGCTGGGAGGTAATGCTTGTGCTGTGACTGAGAAAACCCAGCACGTGGTACTTGAACCAGCCAGGAGAAAGGGGATGACAGTTCACTATTGGCAGTGAGTTGGACATCTCTGTGTGTCTGTGTGTACTCTCAGCATCCGGACAGACCAGAGAACATTCTGGGATCCGTTTGGTACATTCACTCACTCTGTGTTCTGGGCTGGTATGAGTCTGTAGTCTTGATTTCAGCAAAATCATTATGTTCCTTTGCTTGGTGTATCTTTTCCTACCTTGTTCTCCCCCTGTACTTCAAGGAACTCTAGCCAGGTTAAGAGAACAGCTTGTAAAGTGGTGCTCCCTGGGCCTTTTTTCCTGCAGAGAGCAGCCTCTTGGGCAAGGACAGCCCCCCCACCCCTACCATGTACAAGTACCGGCCGGGCTACAGCAGCAGTACATCAGCCGCCATGCCTCATTCTTCCAGCGCCAAGGTACTGAGTACCCTCTAAGACGTAGGGTTGTCACGTATGCCAGCTGTTCTGGGAAGGGAAGGAAGCAGCAGAGGGAAGAGAAGAAAACGAAAGGCATTTTACTAATTATTGGCTTAGTAGTAGCATTGGCAGTTTGTCCTTCATCCAAGGGAGGCCACGGTAGCATAATAGATAAAAGCATTGATTACAGCGTCAGGTCTGAGTTCAAAACCCAGTTGTGCCATCACAGAGAAGTTCCTTAACCTCTCTAAGCCCCATTTCCTGCATCTTAAAACGAGATATCATTTGTTCCTACTTACAGATTTACTTTAGGGGTTAAACAGGATAATGCATGTGAAAATTCTAAGCATATTGCTGGCACATAGCAAATACTGTTTATGACTGCCTCCTTGGGCTCTGGGGCCTAGTGTCCCAAGAGGGGACAAGAGGGGGAGCACTAAGAACCTGCTTTGCTTTTCTCCCTCAGTTGAGTCGTGGGGACAGCTTGAAGGAGCCAACCTCAATTGCGGAGAGCAGCCGTCATCCCAGCTACCGTTCAGAGCCGAGCTTGGAGCCAGAGAGCTTCCGTTCTCCCACCTTTGGCAAAAGCTTTCACTTTGATCCACTGTCCAGTGGCTCACGCTCCTCCAGCCTCAAGTCAGCCCAGGGCACAGGCTTTGAGCTGGGCCAGTTGCAGTCCATTCGTTCAGAGGGCACAACCTCCACCTCCTATAAGAGCTTGGCCAACCAGACACGTAATGGAAGCCTATCTTACGACAGTCTGCTCACTCCTTCAGACAGCCCTGATTTTGAGTCCGTGCAGGCAGGGCCTGAGCCAGACCCACCTTTAGGCTACACCTCTCCCTTCCTGTCAGCCCGGCTGGCCCAGCAACGGGAAGCCGAGAGGCACCCACGTTTGGTGCCAACCGGCCCAACGCACCGAGAGCCCTCACCAGTCCGGTACGACAATCTGTCGCGCCATATTGTGGCCTCCCTCCAGGAACGAGAGAAGCTGCTACGCCAGTCACCCCCACTCCCAAGCCGTGAGGAAGAACCAGGCTTGGGGGACTCAGGCATCCAGTCAACACCAGGCTCAGGCCATGCCCCTCGTACTAGTTCCTCCTCAGATGATTCGAAGAGATCACCCTTGGGCAAGACTCCACTGGGACGCCCAGCTGTCCCCCGTTTTGGCAAGCCAGATGGGCTAAGGGGCCGGGGACTAGGGTCCCCTGAACCAGGCCCAACTGCCCCCTACGTGGGCCGATCTATGTCTTACAGCAGCCAAAAAGCCCCATCTGGTGTCTCTGAGACAGAGGAAGTGGCCTTGCAGCCATTACTGACACCCAAGTAAGTATTAGTCCATCCTGGCCCCCAATGGACTTAAAAGTAGTGTAGTGCCCTGCAGAAGGTGTCAGGGCTTCACTTGTACATTTTAGTGCAAGTGGACCCAGGGTTATCCTGCTTGTAAGATAGCCCTTCATTTTCACTCTTATTCCAGCTGCCTTCATGGGCTATTCCTGTTAAGAGACTGAGGATTAATACTTTTTTCTTAGTCCTGTCTTCCTAAAAAGTAACTTATTTGCCTGAGAGTGAAAGGAATAAGTAGAGGAGAGGGAATCAGGCTGCTTGTAAGCAGGGCAGTAAAATAAAAGGGAATCTTTGTGTAAGAAAGTATATATGTAGAAAGCACATTTTTTTCTCTTAACTTTTTAAACTACCTCCTTTTTCGGTGCTGCGTGTCCCACTTCTGACACCTCTCTCTTCTTTTCTTCCCAGAGATGAAGTACAGCTCAAGACCGCCTACAGCAAAACCAACGGGCAGCCCAAGAATATAGGCTCAGCCTCCCCTGGCCCAGGCCAGCCACCTCTCAGTAGCCCCACAAGGGGAGGAGTCAAGAAGGTGTCAGGGGTGGGTGGCACCACCTATGAGATTTCGGTGTGAGCTTTGGGCAGCTCCCCTCCCCCACACCTCTGCGCCTACACCAAAGGGCCCCAGGTGGCCACCTTCCTTTCCTCAAGGGGCTCCCCTCCCCTGCATGGACATTTTTTAAACAACCGATTCCAAGAGGATGAGGACATTTTATAAAATGCAGTGGGGTTGGGGAGTTGGAGAGTTGGGGCCCTGAGACTGGGGTAGCAACCCCCTTCACCTTTTAAGACCTTTCCCTTCCTTAACACCTGGACCAGACTCAGTGGACATTTGTGCAATTGCTCACCCTGGAGGGAACCAGATCATTTTTAAACCAGAAATAATTTTTTTTATTATTGTTACGGATTCTATTTTTTTCCTCTTCTGCGTTACCAGGTGTGTGTGTACATATATATATATATATATATATATATATATAAATATATATATATATATATAAATAATAAATATCAAAGAAATTATATATCTATCCTGGGATGGGAAAATGAGGGAGGGATATGTATAAGGAGGGGGATTTTACTCTTCCTATTCCTCAGACCAGCAGAAAAAGAGGGGAGACATCGATCGAACTCTTCCTTTTCCCCGTGGTTCCCTCTTTGTCCCAGTTACCATCTAAGGAAATAGCACCCCATGTTGTTGGTGCTAAGTGACCAGGAAAGAAACCCAGGGACAGGCGCGTCTGGGTGGGGTTTTGGTCGGAGGAGGGAAGGACCTGGAGAGGAGAGTTTGTTTTCTAGGCTCACTGGCACTTAGTTTCCCCAGGGAAGGGGTCACAGCCCCATGACTTTGGTGGTGGTGGTGGGGAGATCAGGACAAGAGCTTGGCTGAGCTCCAGAAACAATATTGGATAATCCCCCCTTCTTGGGGGAGAGGGATTATGGTGGGCTGCTTCAACTGGCCCCTCAAAGCCTTCCCCCAACTCACACGGTTGACATTATTTTTAAAATTCAAGGCCGGGAGAGAAGAATCCAAAAAGCAATATTTCTCATCACATGCCAAAAACGGGATAGAGAGAAGGAGTGGCAGGCCTAGGCCCCTTCAGTTGTCCCTTGGGGGTTACCCCTCAGCCCACCTCAGTATGGTGCTGGGTAGAGGGGATACCTGGGTTCTAACCTTTAAGTAGGGGAGACCCCAGCCTCTAAACAGAAGCCCTTTTATTTTTTATTCTGATTAGCCATTTTAAACCAACAGGAATAAAAAGAAATCCTGATCTAACCAGTTCCCCCTGACTTGTGTTATTTTGTGTGGTTAAGGCAGGGTGAATGATCTCTGATGGGAAGTTAGTTACAAGGAAAACCTCATAAGTGTCTCTGGTCCTGGTCCATCTTTAAGCAGGACTATAGTGAAAATAACCACTTAAAACAAGAGGTCCTGTTTTTATTTCAGTGATTTAAATGTTTCAGAAAAAGGTCTTTTGTAACCACCAAAACATGTCATTTCAAAGCTTAGAGAGCTCTTGACTTTTGCCACAGTTGTTCTTTAATACAGAATTTTGTCTCTGGAAAATAAAGCTCATTTTGGATGTAGTCAAAGGTGAGCCGGTGGATGATCACAGGATGAAAGCCTGTTAAAGGCAGATAGACTAGAGGGATATATGGGTGGCAGTCTGACATCTCATATTGTCTCTTCCGTTTGTCGAAAGCAAAAGGCTGTGCCCTAATTTTAAAAAGGCACCCTCAGATACTAAATCTCAGAAAATTGGCCTGAACCCTTTATTTTCACTGTCCATAACTTAAGTATATAAACTCTTGCTCTGAAATCCTAGTTAAAACGAGCTGAATGAGTGGTTTTCCACCTGCTGATCTAGGTGAACAATCTTGGCTCACGGCAACCTGTTCTGTGTCGAACTGAGCTTAAAGTCAGATTACATTAGCTTGTTTTCTCATGGATGTTTCTGGTTATCTGGCCTGCTGCAAAGACTGAAGGGATTTATTTTACATTTTGCTAGTTTAGGCTACCTTTTTTTTTTTGCTGTCTTAGAAATGTTTTCACGTTGGCCAAGTAATTTCATTGTCTTAAGGAATGGGGCAGGTCAAAAGTTCTTATTATAAAGAGAAGCATTTACCTTTGCTTGCCAGAGGTTTATTTCAAAAAATGATAGGCTTGACCAAGAAGCAACCTTGCTGAAATACGTTGGTAACTGTGGGTGCTTCTTCCGTTGGCTACTCTGTTTCAACACAAAATGGACCCAGAACACAGCTGAGCCCTACGTGAATCCACTCCTCGAGACAGAGCCTGAAGATCATCCAGGTTACTGGTTCTCAACATCACAGGCAGAGTGTTACGTGTCTGCTGTGGAAAGGTATCAGCAAACTCTGCCTCGCCTTTGGACCATGTCCCCCCATCTCATTTTGGTTGTTTCCCTGCCTACTGATGAGATGATGTAATACAAGACCCCAATCCCCTCAGACCTTAGCATGCCTTGGCTTAAACCCTGACTCTCATAGAAAGGCACTTACCTCTTAACAGGCAGCCACACTTCAGCCAGTTTGATAAATGCAATTTTAAGAAAATAAAAATCCTAAAAAATCAGATAAAGTCCTAAATCAGACAAACGGCACAAAAGAGATGAAAAGAAAGCTTCCTGGGAGAGGAAGAGATGTCCATGAGAAAGCAAACTGGGCTGAGGCTTACAAAAGCATAGCCCTTCTCTTTTACAACGTGTTCATCTTAACTGAGCACAGCAGGAGCTGGCTTCTGTCCCAGCTGCAGGGGATGCTCCCAAGGCGGTGACCAAGAGCCTGGAAGGCAGCTTTTGTCAGTGGGTTCAGTACAGCAGGAAGGTCCTCCTGGCAGAGTCCCCTGGTCCTGCTAGCGGAGGCTGCTGCTGCTGCTGGCCTGAGAGCTGCCCACGCCTGGGTGGTCGGGGCTGTGTCGGTTCTGGGGAAGAAAAGTGAGCAAGAGTAAGAGAGCCAGACTCCACCTAGGATGAGTGAGATGGGAAAACTCACCGGGCTGCAGACACCAGCCGCTCCCATACCTTCTTTTTCTTCTTCTCTTTCTTCTTCCGTTTCCGTTCAGGATCCTCTTCTTTTTTCTTTTTCTTCTTCTTGTGATCTGAATCAGATGGTGTTTCTGTAGGAGAGATGAGGAGCCTATCACCTGTCGAGCTCAAAATTCTCCACCGCCGTAAGTCTGAAGACTAGAGGAAGACCCCTAGTCGAGGGCAACTGCTTTTCTTCAAATGACCAGAAAGGATTTGGAGGCACTGCTTAAGCTCCTGTCCCAAGTTCCTACTTGCCCAGGAGACCCACATTATGTCAATTTCTTCTTTAAGGAGAATCTGGGAGTCCAGGGCTCATAAGGAATTTGACTGGGTTTTTAACTGAGGAAGGTCAAAACAGATTCAGAACGTCCGGTTTTCTGGCTTTGAAGAGAACCACTTCTTACCTGGGGGGACCGGATCCTGGGTACGGCTCTGTTTGTGCTTCTGCTTATTCTTCTTCTTGGGAGGCTGAATGTGCATCAGACGACACTGCTCTGGCAACTGAAGGAACCAAAGGAAGGTCCAGGTGAGCAGAGGGAGGAAATCCCCTGCTCCCATCATCTGTTCTGCTCAGTAAGTTACGAAGGAACAGAGGTAGACAGAAAAACCACCTCCGTGCCTTTCAGGCCTCCCCATGAGGGGACTCACCGGGCCTGTGTGGAGGCGGAAGCCAGCCAGCATGGTCCCTGTGATAGGATTAAAAGAGCCACCAAGAATAGGGGGCTTCTCAATGAGGGAGCGGAGGCTGCTGTTGTCATGGGAACCAGGCAGATCAATCATCCCTGGCAGGTCAGGCAGGAAGTTACTTAGCTTCTCCTTCACTTTCTTCCCACAGAATTTATTATAGGCATGTTCCAGGTTGTAGTGTGTGATCAGATTAGTGCTGCCTGTCAGCTCTGTGCTGCCTGGAAGATACAGGGAGAATAATCATAAGAAAAATTAGTACCAAGAGGAGAGAATTTTTTTTTAAGTCATTGACCCAGAAGGGAAAGTAAATCTTTTAAGTGAGAATTACCCAAATAAATAAATACAAGTTATTTTTAAAGTAAGAAATAGCAAAAGTAGGGCTTCCCTGGTGGCGCAGTGGTTAAGAATCTGCCTGCTAATGAGCAGGGGACACAGGTTCGATCCCTGGTCCAGGAAGATCCCACATGCTGCGGAGCAACTAAGCCCATGCGCCACAACTACTAAGCCTGCGCGCCACAACTACTGAAGCCCACGCACCTAGAGCCCGTGCTCCGCGACAAGCCACTGCAATGAGAAGCCCGCGCACCGCAACGAGAAGTAGCCCCGCTCGCCACAACTAGAGAAAAGCCCGCACGCAGCAACAAAGACCCAACGCAGCCAAAAATAAATAAATAACTTTATTTAAAAAGTAAGAAATAGCAAAAGTAAATAACATACAATAAACACTAAAAATATAATACTATAGAATGGTAGGTTGGAATGCGAAGGAGAAAAAATAGGCAAAAATCCAAATAGGGCAGCAGTGGAAACTGCTTTAACCCAATGAAGGATACACTCGGACTAGCCAGAGTAATAACTTACATGATGCTTATACTCTGTGCTAAGCACTGTGCACTGTTCTGTGTTTCATAAATGTACTAATGAGAATTTATACTTTTGGCCATGACCAGAATAATATAACCTCACAGCTGAGCTACAACCAAACTTAGGGTCAAATATGACCCAGTGGCTTGAGTGTCTTGCTTCCTTTTTTTTTTTTTTTTTTAAAACTAGCAAGAAACACTAATCACCTTTACAGAGAAAAACAGGAGATTTTTCTAGCTACTGCTGCATAACTTTTGTTACCACCATCTTTAGTCTTCCTAATAATACCAAATATGATAGCTTTGCCTAGAAGAAAGAAATGTTTGATTAGAAGCTGGGCAACTAGACTTCTAATCCTAGCCGTCCTCTATGTCTCAGTTTCCGCTTATCTATGGAATGGGGTAAAAGCTACCTTAATTACACAATTTTTTTTAAGGTTCAAATGAAAACATATTGAAAAGTATAAAGTATTATATAAATGGAAGGCATTATTAGTATAAACATTTCACGGCTGGCTTTTTTGAAAGAATACAAACTTATGAGTAATTTAACTAGGGTCCAGTGGCGAGGGTAGAAATATCTAGCCTACAATTTCATGTATAGTTATGATGAACACTCAGGGTACAAATGACAGAAGTGACTTGTTTATAATCATTCACTTGATAAAACTCAGGTTCTGAGCTATGAGCCCGCTGAGGACAGAGAAAATGCCTTGTTCATTCACGGACCACTGGTGCTCAGCGCATATTCAATGAACAATGTATTTTTCCTCCCCACCTTCAGGCCTTACGTTATTCTTTTCCTTTGTCTTCCCAAGCCAAATATCTCAGAAGAGTGGTCCACGGTAATGGAAGGAGACTCAGTGCCCCGGTACTTCTCATAACTCAGCACTGCTTCCTGCCATTAAGAGTATCCTGATTTTTTTCCTCTCTGTCAGCTCTCCTTCCAGATGATTATTCTCAAGGCTCAGGTGAAAAGGCACTCTGTGCTTTTTTGTAAATTCTTTAACTTAAGAGTCCATCCAACTTTCTGTTTTGCCCATCAGTTCTATGAAGATGACTTATAAATCTCTCTTCTTCAGTTTCCTCTCCTGAAAACTAATCTTCCATTTCCAACATTGTCTTAGTTAATTCACTGCAGATTTAATTTTTTTTTAACTCCAAATCTTCCCCACCTCACTCATGGTTCCTTTATTCTAGTACATGGTACCCACATTCTCCAGATATCTTTAGAAGCAGTACTCAGTTCAAATATCTCAATGCTTTCCTATTCCCTCAGGAAAAAGCTCAAATTCTTTTGACTGTCACTCACAGTTAAACACATCTTACTGTAACTTAGCTTTGGGGCCTGACCAACTGCTACTCCCCTATGTAAAATTTCTGATCCATCCAAACGGGTATCCATCACCTCCTGAAAAAGATACCCCTCATATTGTTTCCTTTTAGAAAATTTCTTTTAGAAAAATTGACCTAATTATAGGAAAATTCTTCCTAATTTTCCTCACCAGTATGAATTCTTTGAAGTCCAGCTAAAGTGACAACTTATTCTTGCTGTCACGTTGAACAACAAGAAACACATTTTGAAAACCATTACGCAGTTCTTAGTAGTTGTATGTGAGGCATGACCAGAAAATAATGACATTGATCCTGACAAGAAATAACAGTCACTACTTTATCTTTAAACGACATACTTTTAATTCTTAAGTAAAATTAGCTGCTTAAAAGCAAGGACCAAACTTACTGATCTCTATCCCCTTCTCATCACATGCTCCCTTTTTACACACCCAGTGTTTGCCCAGAACGGATAGTCAATATCTATCAAGTGATTGATGTAAATAGGTACAATCAGAACAGGTTAAGGTTAAAGAAACTGCTGGTAGACATCAACCACTAATTAACTAAAGTCAAGTCAACCTCGCTATGCTTCAGGTTTTTTTTTTTAAGATTTAAAAAATATTTATTTATTTGTTTGGCTGCGTCGGGTCTTAGTTGCGGCAGGCGGGATCTTCGTTGCCGTGCGCGGGGCCTCAGTAATTGCGGCGCGTGGGCTTAGTTGCCCAGCAGCATGTGGGATCTTAGTTTCCCGACCAGGGACTGAACCTGCATCCCCTTCATTGGAAGGCGGATTCTTAACCACTGGACCAGCAGGGAAGTCTTTGCTTCAGTTTTTTCAACTATAAAATGCAGATAACAATGCCTATCTCAAGGGACTATTTAAGTATTAAATACTATAATATAAATAACTGCACTGTGAACCTCAAAGTCTGTAAAAATATTCATTATTATTTCTCTCAGCTCTTGATGTAGCAGTAGGACTTGGGATGAACTAAAAGGCATCCTGGAGACTTAACACATCCAGAATGACTCTTGAGGACCTCCCTGGTGGTCCAGTGGTTAAGAATCCGCCTGCCAATGCAGGGGACACGGGTTCGAGCCCTGATCCGGGAAGATCCCACATGCCGCGGAGCAACTAAGCCCGTGCGCCACAACTACTAAGCCTGAGCTCTAAAGCCCACGAGCCACAACTATTGAGCCCGCGAGCCACAACTACTGAAGCCCGCGCGCCTAGAGCCCGTGCTCCGCAACAAGAGAAACCACCGCAATGAGAAGCCCGCGCACCGCAACGAAGAGTAGCCCTCGCTCGCCGCAACTAGAGAAAGCCCGCGCGCAGCAACGAAGACCCAACGCAGCCAAAAATAAATAAGTAAAATAAATAAATTAAATAAATTTATTTTAAAAAATTCTAATCACTTCCAACAGATGAGGAAACGCCGAGGCCCAGAGAAGGAAGGAAGGCAACACGCCCCAAACCAACAGGAAGTTTGAGGCAGATTTGAAACTAAGTTCGCAAGGATATTAAATCAGAACTCTCAAGTTGCAAACTCAAACTCTGGATAATTTTTAGGGAGCCATAAACCACTGTCAGGGACAGGGGCACGACAGAGCGTGAAAGGTGGTCACGGATATCCACTCTTCTCATTCCCAATCCATCCCAAGAATTCATGTCATCCCTTTGCCTCTGAATCCTCAGAGTCCTCTCTGATATACAGTTCTGGAATCCCCACACGCGTCGCCTACTTTACCCCTCACCTCCGCCAGCCGGCTGAGAGCCACGCCCATTCCCTCCTCACTATGATCTGACTGGCTGGCTTTGGCCAGGCCTCGTACTCACCTGGCAGCTCCCGCATTAGATAGAAGGGGCCACAACCTGCCGCTGACTTGTCAGCGCCGGAAGGGGCCGAGGCCGCGGTTGGGGGCGGGGCCGGGCCGGGCCCTCCACCCGGAGGAGGAGGCGGTGGGGGTGGAGGTTTTCCAGCTCCGAAGCCGAGTGCGGTCGGGGGCGGCGGTGGGTCAGCCTGAGCCCCGAACAGCGCCGTGAAATTCTCCATCGTCCCCTCTGCCCCGGCGATGTCCCGGTGTCTGGCGTTAATGATTTTCATTGGTCAATCTTTTCCTGGGGTACCGCCCCCTTTCTCCAGGAGCCTCTTACCATTGGATTCCCTCGAGCCCTGCCTACCCTCTTCCGTTAACTACTTCCGGCGCCTTCTGAGAACTTTCCGGAAGTATTACCTACCTTTATTAAATTCTCCTCCTACCTCCGTTCTCCACTGTCGTATATTCAATAATATGACACGTAGAAAAAGCGACAGCTAGGTTAGCCAATAAAGTATCAAATCCCTTTCTCAGTTTTTACCTGCCGTAGAGGCCAATCAGAGATCTAATTCCGGGTCCAGAGGCGGTGCATCCGACATTGGGCCCAATGGAAGCCTCAATGGTGGGAGAGGCGGGACCAGACCTACGGACGCCGAAGAGCGGTCGGCGCCCCAAGGGCCGGAAAGATGGCGGTCCTGGCACCTTTAATTGCTCTAGTGTTTTCGGTGCCGCGACTTTCACGATGGCTGGCCCGACCTTACTACCTTCTGTCAGCCCTGCTCTCTGCTGCCTTTCTACTCGTGAGGAAGCTGCCCCCTGTCTGCCACAGTCTCCCTACGCAACGCGAAGACGGTAACCCGTGTGACTTTGACTGGGTGAGCGACCCCCGCCTTAGGACCCCGCGACCTTGACTGTCCCTGCCCCTGCCCCTGTGATTGCATCCGGGAGCCCCGAGGTTTACCTTTTTGAGAACATCTGAGGTTCCGAGCCTCTAGCGGACTTAACAGACTATTAGGAGTGTAGGGCGTGGATCGTCATCGAGCCTAAACCTCTTGTTTAGGATGGGAAAACATCCGGTTAGCCTGCACAACAGCCTAAGTCTTCTGCCTTTTGAGTCCAAGCTCCTTTCCATCTCACAGTTCATAGTCGACAACAGACCTACCCAAACTAGGCAAGTACACTGTTTTCCAGTGCTGCTCATTATGTAAAGCCTTTTGAGGAACCAGTGAGTTAAACAAGGCAAGTAGTATTCTCGTTTTATTGATGAAGAAATTGATCCAGGCGTGGTTAGGCGACTTGTCCAAGGTCACACAACTAGTGAGTGACTAGGACTTGAAACCACTCTTCGGCCATGGTACCAGCACGCTCTGTCAGCCATTGCTTAATTCAGTTAACAGTTACCGAGTGAGGACTGTTAATGCTAGGCACTGTGCTGCATCCTGGGGATGTAAAAATGAATAAAATTGTTAGGACTATTGAAATGGAATTGTAAAAAAATACATTGCAGAGAAATCTATCCCAAGCCTCTTGCAGTATTCCCTGAGCTGGAGTGGAGGGACCACTCAGAAAAATAAGTTGAAGCTCTCTGACCTCTGCTGTGTAGACGCATCTGTGTTCTGAGAAAGGAGGATCACCTGAGTTTTTGTCCTTTTTTCAAGGCCCCAAAATGAGTCTTGACCTTTAACAGAACCCCCTTCCTTACTTTTATTCTCTATCCCTTGTTTACTTTTTCATATTTCCTCTGTCCTTTCCCAGTGTTATTAATTAGCTCAAATGTAGCCATGCTACTTCAAAAGATTCTATTTTTATCTATACCACTTTAACCAAAATGAGACTCAAACATATAAGTGGATAGTAATAAAGATTTTAATAAAAGGAGGGACCTTTTATACAATAAATTTCTCTGTATACTCTTGTCTTAATTATGTGCAAAATACTGTAAGGTTTTATATTTTTATATTACTCTGTTATGTTTTTTGTTTTTAAACTATGTAGGGTTTATGGCCAGTGTTTGTTTTCCTGGAAAATCTGTGTTTTGCTGATTTACCTTGGTGATTTGGAAGTTAGAATATAAGGTAAATAATGTTAGCAATAACGGGTAAACTTAAAAATTTCAGTGGCTTAACAGAATAAAAGTTTATTTCTGTTTTATTAAATAAAAAGAAAGAATCAAGTATTTTGCTTTTCCTTTACATACTGTCAGAGTAACCAAATAATTGATATAGAAAAATTTGAGCTAATACAGAAGGAGTGATAGCATTTAAAAGTCATGTAGCATTCTCTAATGAAATAATAAATCTAGACAATGATCATCTAAAGCCATCAAATGAAAGGTTGCTATGTCCTCTGAAGTGATTCAGTAGGGAGTACCTAGTACCTCCTATGATGTATGTTTGGCAAAAGATTTGGATTTCATTGTATTCACATCTCTAGATTTCATTACCATTTTACAAGAAATATGGGAAATAGAGGATCATCATCGTCAGAACACATACCATGAGTATGCAAGCAGCCAAATCCAAGAAAGTCAGAAAGTTGACAGTGCAAATGACTCAAGGTCTTCAACAGATAAATAGCCTGGGATAAAAAGGAAGAGCAGGTATCCTTTAGAGATTAAAGAAGACCAAAGAAACACATTGGCCAAATGCAATTTGTGGTTCTTGCTTGCTTGTTCCTGATTTGAACAAACAACTGTACAAAGTTGTACAAAATCTAATACTTTGTTCTTTGAATTTGAATAAGGGCCAGGTATTAGATAGCAATAAGTAATTATTGTTAATTTTGTTAGGTATGATGATGGTATTTTGGTTTGTTTTAAAAAAGTTCTTGGGACTTAACTTGGTGGCACAGTGGTTAAGAATCCACGAGCCAGTGCAGGGGACACGGGTTCAATCCCTGGTCCAGGAAGATCCCACATGCCGTGGAGCAGCTAAGCCTGTGCACCACAACTACTGAGCCCACATGCCACAACTGCTGAAGCCCGCATGCCACAACTACTGAAGCCTGCGCACCTAGAGCCTGTGCTCCACAACAGGAGAAGCCACCGCAATGAAAAGCCCACACACCGCAATGAAGAGTGGCCCCCACTTGCTACAACTAGAGAAAGCGCATGTGCAGCAATGAAGATCCAGTGCAGCCAAAAATAAATAAATAAATGAATAAAAATTTTTTAAAAAGTTCTTATCCGTAAGCAATACATACTGAAGTATTTACAGGTGAAATGATGTAGTTGGAATTTGCTTTAAGTTTCTCCAGCAAAAGAAATGGGTAGCATAGATGAAATTGAACCATATTGGCAAAATATTACTATTGAAGCTGAGTAATAGGGGTTTATTAAGGTATTGTAGGGGTCAGAAAAGAATTTTCCTTTTACCCTTCTGAGGTCTTGCCTGAGACCCCCTAATAAAAGACAGATTAAAGACAATTAGGGCTTCCCTGGTGGCACAGTGGTTGGGAGTCCGCCTGCCGATGCAGGGGGCGCGGGTTCGTGCCCCGGTCCAGGAGGATCCCACATGCCGTGGAGCAGCTGGGCCCGTGAGCCATGGCCGCCGAGCCTGAGCATCCGGAGCCTGTGCTCCACAATGGGGGAGGCTGACAGTGAGAGGAAAAAAAAAATTTTTTTAAGACAATTAAAATACAAACAAGTTTATTAACATGTATAACTTGTATACAAGGGCGATACCCAGGGAAAAATCAGTAACTCAAAGAGGTGGCTTCCAGCTTATATGGCATCTTCAACAAAGAACAATAAGTTTGTGGAGAAATGACAGGATGAAGGAAAGAGTTTTAGGCTTGCAAGAGCAGAAAACTGTGGAAAGGTAAACTAAAGGTAGATAAAGGCTAGTTTGTTATGTAGATTCCTCTGGTGCTGTCTCCAGGCTGATAGGATCTAAAGTTATCTCCCCTGATTATTTTTGTTCTTGGTAGAGGTTGGAGGGATACGTTTGAGAATTTGTGTCCTACCTTTCGACAAATAGGTAGAGGGCACGGAGCTTTTCTTCTACTTCTTCTGAATTGCCTTTAGACTCAAAATAATCCTTATGTCAAAGTGGCATATTTTGGGGTAGCATATTTTGCTACCTTCAGTATCCTCTCTGCTTTTGTGTATGTTTGAAAATTTCCTTAATAAAAAGCTTGAAAACAATGAATAAACAAGTGAACAACCAAGGGGGCTCAGGTTTATATAGTTATTCTGGAACCCTGTCTCATGCTGTCTTCAACTGATGGCCTTAAGATCCTTCCAGCATCATCAAGCCAGCAGATGAAGAAAGCTGAACTGCAAGGGCAGACATACCCTTTCTTAACCACCTGGGCACAGAAGTGGCACATCACTTCCATTCACATTCCATTTAGGAGTACTAGTCACACAGTTCTCCCTAGATGCAAGGAGGGAGTCTACCTGCAGTATGCCCAGGAGAAAAAGGAAATAAGGTTTGGAGTATACATGGCCAGTCTTTACCACAGACCCATTCTCTATCTTTAGAGTATATTCCTTTTAGTCCTATCTCTGGTCTCCTGATTGGCCATACTTCCCTTTTTATTTTTATTTTTATTTTTTTTGTGGTACGCGGGCCTCTTACTGTTGTGGCCTCTCCCGTTGCGGAGCACAGGCTCCGGATGTGCAGGCTCAGCGGCCATGGCTCACGGGCCCAGCCGCTCCGCGGCATGTGGGATCTCCCCAGACCGGGGCTCGAACCCGTGTCCCCTGCATCTGCAGGCGGACTCTCAACCACTGCGCCACCAGGGAAGCCCGCATACTTCCCTTTTTAAATTCATCTTTCCATAATTATAAGTGCCAATTCTAATCCAACTTCATTCTTGAAAACTCTTACTAATTTCTACTCAGATGTAATATTTAGTAAGGTCTGTCACATTCCCTTCCCCACACTTTACATGTTCATTTCTAAATCCAGTCAGTTGCTTTCTGTTGGAGATTGAGGCTAAAAACCTAAGTCCCTGATTGCTAGCTGTAAATCGCAGTTAATTGGTTCTGTCTGAAGTAAAGATTTGGATCCCTGTATTATAAACAGAAAGGTATGGAAAGCCTCAGACCCTCCCCCTGTACTTTCTCTCACAAAGTCCTTGTTACTCTTCATTGTAGTCTTTACTCTTTGAAATTATGTCATGTTTATCGTCTGTCTCACTCATTCACACGGAGCTTACATTCTAGAAGGTGAGAAAGAACAGTAAGCCAAGGGTACTGAAAACGATATATTTTTTTTCTTTTTTTTTTGCGGTACGCGGGCCTCTCACTGTTGCGGCTTCTCCCATTGCGGAGCACAGGCTCCGGACGCGCAGGCCCAGCGGCAATGGCTCACGGGCCCAGCCGCTCTGCGGCATGTGGGATCTTCCCGGACTGGGGCACGAACCCGTGTCCCCCGCATCTGCAGGCAGACTCCCAACCACTGCACCACCAGGGAAGCCCTGAAAACGATCTTCGAGAGCTTTGAAAGGCCTCCTTCAACTCTCAAATTGTATTAAAGGTGCATGGATTATCACTATGAATATTAGGTGGAGAGGAATGGTTTAACTTAAATGAAAACAAATGGAATAACCATATGTTGTATTAATGGAATATTACTGAGAAAGTTTACCTGGAAAAGTTTTATTTTACCAGGGTCACACTGAGTTGATTGTAATATCTACAGTTTTATACCATATACTTTATATAACTCTTTCATACTCATCTTATTTAATCCTCACAGCCCCATTTTGAAATATTCAGTCAAAGAAACCAAAGCTCAGAGGTTAAGTGCTTTGCTGAAGGGCACCAGCCAGTTTGTGGCAGGGATAGAACTGGAATCTAGATCTTCTGACTGGTGTTTTCCCCACTACACCTTAGCTGACTCCAGTTATTTCTCTATGGTTACCATTCCCAGTATGGATCTCTGTTGGTTTTTATTACATATTTGGCTCCCTTGCTCACCCAAATCATTTCTGTTCATGGCATTCCTGTCACTCTGATTCTGTTCCAGAGAGAAGTAGAGATCCTGATGTTCCTCAGTGCCATTGTAATGATGAAGAACCGCAGATCCAGTAAGTGTAGCCTGCTTCTCTGTCTCTCAAGATTAGGACTAATGACCTCTGAGGTGCTTTCATCCATGTTATGAGAGGGGCGTTATTTGGTGAACTTGTCCCTCATTCCGTGCCAAGGCTGAATCTGATCTTGGACTTTTTTTTTTTTTTTTTTTTTTGCGGTACGTGGGCCTCTCACTGTTGTGGCCTCTCCCGTTGCGGAGCACAGGCTCCGGACACGCAGGCTCAGCGGTCATGGCTCACGGGCCCAGCCGCTCCGCGGCATGTGGGATCTTCCTGGACCGGGGCATGAACCCATGTCCCCTGCATCGGCAGGCGGACTCTCAACCACTGCGCCACCAGGGAAGCCCAATCTTGGACTTTTATCCTCTTCCCCATCTCCCATTTCAAAGTACTGCAGGAAGAGGGGCAAATAATAGGTCATAGGAGCATGCAGCCCAGCCTGACCTGTGACATCTCTGTGTTTCAGTCACCGTGGAGCAACATATCGGCAACATCTTCATGTTTAGTAAAGTGGCCAACGCAATTCTTTTCTTCCGCCTGGATATTCGGGTGGGCCTGCTTTATCTCACACTCTGCATAGGTAAGGAGACCGCAAGACTTGGTTGTGGGAACCAAATTCCATCCCCAAACTAGGTTCTCCATAACCTTCTGCCATATCTTATACCTAATTAATTATGTGTGAGCCTCAGATGATAAGAATCTACAGAGATTTTAAGAGGAAGGGAATGTGTCTGTGTATGTCCACAAAATGCACTCTTTGGTGCTTGAAATCTTTGAGTTGCTTTGAAAGTAAATCCCCTGCCCAAGGCCTTATATGTTTCCTGTGACAACTTTTTTCTGTGTTTAGTGTTCCTGATGACATGCAAACCCCCATTGTATATGGGCCCTGAGTACATCAAGTACTTCAATGATAAAACCATTGATGTGAGTACTCTTTCTCCCTCTGTTTCTTGGGTCCCTTGTGGGTGATTTTGTAGTTGTGCTCTCTACTCACTAGGAGGAACAACAGTGCTTCAGAATGGAAGTCAAGGGCACTCATTCACTGTGGGATCTAGAGGAGACGTATAGGGAAGCCAGGATGAGGAATTAGGTGCTAAAGTCTGAATCTTTCCAGGAGCCCGTGTAATCCGGTTCACTGTTTGTTCTCTGTGTGTGACAGGAAGAGCTGGAGCAGGACAAGAGGGTCACTTGGATCGTGGAGTTCTTTGCCAATTGGTCTAATGACTGCCAGTCATTTGCTCCTATCTACGCTGACCTCTCCCTCAAGTGAGTAGGACAAAGGGAGGGATGGCAGAAATTATACCTTCCCTCATTGTTTTTGGCCTTGATTTTTGCATACTGCAACCAAAGGCACTCCCACCCCCACCCCCAAATATCTGTACTTCTACTTCATTGATTCATTCTGTCTTCTTTCACCATGTTAAATAATATATTCTTCTCAGGTACAACTGTACAGGGCTAAATTTTGGGAAGGTGGACGTTGGACGCTACACTGATGTTAGTACACGGTACGTGAGGGCCTGGGCAGGGGATCATTCAGAGTGATATACACAGATGCATTTACAGAGTACCTTCTGGGCCCTGTAGGTACAAAGTGAGCATGTCACCCCTCACCAAGCAGCTCCCCACCCTGATCCTATTCCAAGGGGGAAAGGAGGTCATGCGGCGGCCACAGATTGACAAAAAAGGACGAGCTGTCTCTTGGACTTTCTCTGAGGTATATGAAAGAGTGGGCAAGTTTTGGAGGAGGGTGTGGAACAGTAGGTAAGTTTTAGAGCCTAACCTGGGTTTAATTCCTAGTTCTGCTACTTGCCCATAAGCTTTGAGAGTGTGGACTAGTTATTAGACCTCATTCGTGAGTTCACTTAGCAGATTTATACTGTTTCTATCATGTGCCAGACATGCTAGTACTGAGCAACAATTATTTGTTGAGATTTAGTCTCAATGGCTCTTGTACCTATAGTCTTTTTCCTTGGCAGTACATTGGAGATGGTAGCGCTTGGCTCACAGGTTTTGTTTTGCAGGTTACATTAAATAATATAACCATAATTCTTGGCACAGTGACTGGCACATAATATGTAAATATTAGTTGACTTTTCCAGGTACCCACAAAAGGACAGCTGGGTTAGAGTAGATTCCTGTCCTTTGCTTCCTCCTTTCCTAGACTGTGTCTAAATACAATTGACCCTTGAACAAATGGGTTAGAACTGTGTGGGTCTGCTTATGTGGACATTTTTCAATAGTAACTACAGGGCTTCCCTGGTGGCGCAGTGGTTAAGAATCCGCCTGCCAATGCAGGGGACACGGGTTTGAGCCCTGGTCCGGGAAGATCCCATATGCCGCGGAGCAACTAAGCCCGTGCGCCACAACTACTGAGCCTGCGCTCTAGAGCCCGTGAGCCACAACTACTGAGCCCAGGTGCTGCAACTACTGAAGCCCGTGCGCCTAGAGCCCGTGCTCTGCAACAAGAGAAGCCACCGCAACGAGAAGCCCATGCACCGCAACGAAGAGTAACCCCCGTTCGCCACAACCAGAGAAAGCCCGCGCGCAGCAACAAAGACCCAACACAGCCTAAATAAATAAATAAATTTATTTATTTATTTAAAAAAAAAAAAGTAACTACAGCACTGCACGATCCATGAGGTTGGTTGAAGCCGCCGCACGTGTGGAACCACGGATTCAGAGGAACTGTGGATACGGAAGGCTGACTATAAGTTATAGGTAGATTTTTGACTGCAAGAAGGGTTGGCGCCCCAACCCCACACCTTTGTTTAAGGGTCAACTGTACTTACTTCCCAGACATAACACCCCCTTCCAACCTGAACCCTGATGTGTGCACCTCTTTTGCGCAGGAGAATGTGATCCGAGAATTCAACTTGAATGAGCTATATCAGCGGGCCAAGAAGCTATCAAAGGCTGGAGATAATATCCCCGAGGAGCACCCTGTGGCCCCAGTGCCCACTGCAGTGCCAGATGAGGAGAGCAAGAAGGACAAGTAGGATCCCTGCCTTCAGCACTTCCTCTCCTGTCAATCCCAGGCACCTCTGAGGCCCTGCCCTTTCTGTAGCCACAAGCGTTGCCTGAGGCTTTGGCCGTTTTTTTTTTTTTTTTATGTTTTCCCTGTTTGGCTCTGCCTAGGAGGGGCAGGATATTGCTTCTGACTTTTAAGAGTCATCCAGGGAAATGACAGGTATCCTCCAGGAAGGCCTGTGGTCTGCTATTTCACTGGAAGGAGGGAAAGATCTTACATGGTGGAGGGGGAAATGCTTTCCTTCCAAGCTTGGGGCCAGTGTGTCAACTGCTGTGTGCTGCCCACACATCTCCATCACACTCTGGTTTCATTATTCCTCATAGTGTATATACACAGCCTGCTTAGATTAGATTAAACCCTAACATAACAGGCCAAGATGCAGAGTTAGTGCTAAGATTTTTCCCTCAAGACTCTTGCTTCTTTAAGCCGTTTTGACTTGGTCTGTGGCCTATATTTAAAAACTATAAGCTTGTCACTGGTCCCAAGGAGAAACCTTTAACCACAGAGTTTTCTCATTGAAGATAGTATTGAATAATCTCCCTATTTTATGGAGATTGGGAGGAAGGGGAATAGAAGTTTGAGATTTCCTTTGTGTGGTGGGCCCTGGAGGAGAAAGCCCCTGGGCAGGGTCTCACTCACCCTCCTAGTCCTCCCCACACCCAGTTGATGGTTTTCCATAATAAAGAGACTGGGACTTACTTTTGATTGCGCCTTTGTGTGTTATTCATGTATTAGTAAAGCCAGACAACTGCAGAGGGGTTGTCCATCTTAATTTCAAAGGGCATCCTGATCAGTTTCACCAAATGCTGTACATCGGTCCCCACGATTGCTGAGAGCTGGAGAAGGTTTAGATTCCCTAACCCTAGAGTTAAGTTGTCTTGGTTTGGGATTGGTCCGCGGGTCCCCGGAAGGAGGTTTTGGGTAGGGATCGTGATGCACGCCATTTAGCTGGTCGCGCGGTTACAGAAAAGCCTGTGTGAAGCCCGGCTCGTTGTCAGAGCTGCCCGCCCCCCCCCCCCCCCAAGCACTGGTGGTTCGGTCTGGAGCCTACCTCCCCCGTCTCTGCGTGCAGAGTGGCTCTGCCCGAAGGCCCCGCCCCCAGGCCACGTGGGCGCCCAGCGCCACGCTTTCTGCAGTTTAAGAGAGGTTTTGTTTGGAGAGCCGAGTGGGTTGCGGTTTGGATCTTGGAGCTTGGCTGGCCTCTCCTTGGTGGCCGCGTCTCCACCCTATTCCCGCCCCAGGTCGGCTCGGTTCCCAGCCGGGCTCCAGGCGCCATGGCTTCCCGCGGGAGGAAGCGGAAGGCCGAGCCGGCGCTGGCCGCAGCGGCCGAGAAGCGGGAGAAGCCGGCTAGCAGCCAGAAGGGAGTGGAGGAGGCGAGCGTCGTTATCGAGCATTGGTGAGGGGGTCTGGGGAGTAATGGGGGGCAGGCAAGGGCGCCGCAGACCAAGGGTCTCAGTCTCTGACCTCCCCCATCTCTCCTTAGCATAAGCTGACGCGTCTACGGGCGCAACGCCGCGGCCCTGAGCCAGGCGCTGCGCCTGGAGGCCCCGGAGCTTCCAGTGAAGGTGAACCCTACCAAGCCCCGGAGGGGCAGCTTCGAGGTGACACTGCTGCGACCCGACGGCAGCAGTGAGTGAGGGCCCGGGGCGGGGCGTTGGGGGGCATGGATCCGAGGCGAGGAAGCGCGGGTCTCAAACCGCCGCCACCTGATGATTTCGGGGACTTGCTGGTGGATTCCAAAGTAATTTCGCTTCACGTGGACTTTTCCCAGGTACGGAGCTCTGGACTGGGATTAAGAAGGGGCCCCCACGCAAACTCAAGTTCCCTGAGCCTCAAGAGGTGGTGAAGGAGCTGAAGAAGTACCTTTCGTAGGGAGGTTTGGGCAGACGTCCTCACGCTGAGGTTGGAAATGGGAAATGGGGGAGAGTGGACTGATCTTGGTGTGGCTATTGGCGGAGCAGCACTTACTGTTAAACCCCTTATTTCACACAGGACCTACATTTTCATAACTCTTTTCTGCTCTCAGGATTTCCTCTAGTGGGAATACCTCTTCCCCTTACTGGTGGGAAAAACTGAAATCCGCAAAAAATGATTTCTATCCAGTGTGCCCTTTGCTAACTCCATGTTTCATTTCATTGTCTTTGAGCTAAGTCGTGGAATACCGATGGTAATGTAAATGATTATAAAAATGCAAATCGTGTCCTTTGAGGATGCAGTTAATTGTTGTCCTTGGGGTGTGGACCAGTTTTATATATTTGTTTTTTAAAAAAACTCATTTTCCTGTAAACCCCACTTATGTATTGGGGATTCCCTTATTTATTGGAAGAGTTATGATTCTCCCCTTTCCTGATCAAACCTTTGTGTAACTTCAGGTATGCCTACTCCTGCCCTCTTGTCTTGCTTGTTACTGGTACGCTGTTTCTGTTACCACCCCATGTAATAAGCCTGCATTGTAGTACTCTCACTCCCGGTCACAGGATCTGACCTTGTCTTTATCCCTAGTGCTTCAGAGTGCTTTGGCATGTTGTCAGGCACTTGATACGTTGAGTGAGATGTGGGGGGGAGGATGCAGTCCTTGAGCTTTCCTGGGTTTGTGTGTTCAAGGGAGGAGGGCTGGCTCTATGATTGCCTGGAGCCCTTCTCTAACTTTTTTCCCACTCTCATTTTCACAGCCTCTGTCCCTGGTGATGTTGGAGCATTTATGACGGGACATGGCCAAACTTCAGTCATGTGCCTGAAGCTGTGGTTTCTTCTCCTGCAGAAACGGTGGTTCAGTTGTGAGGCAATCCTCTAGTAAAGGCACTGAAAAGTTCTTGGATTGGTTTAATAAAAATCAAAGTATTTGAGTTTGATATAATCTATGAGTAATGAAGTAAAACTTACTCTTATGGTAAGGGATGCCCTAAGCCAGCCTTATGGGATTGGTCCCCCTTGTGTTTTTCATAGCCTAAGGTCACCAATTAACTTGGAACTCCTATGGTCCCTGTTAGAGCATGTGAAATACTTGTAAAAACTATGGGGAAAAACTAAATAATTTCTTTTTGAAAAAGCAACTGTATCTTTTTCAACTCACTTCTCCGAAGTGATGATAGAAGTACATCTTCCTGGCCCCTGTGGAGGTTCTGGCTAGACTAACCATACTGGCAGTGACTAAGCCACGCACATTAGGTACTAGACAATATCCTGTCACCCACCCACTTAGTGTTCCATCCCAGCATTGTTTCACACCTCCTTCTGGAACATTTTCTCTCCCACAGAACCCCCACCACAGAGGGCTGGTCTTTCTCAGCTCTTCCTGAATCAGTTATTAGATGCCTCTTGACCTGGGAGACCTGGCTTTGGCTGTTACCTCTGACCCACTAGAGTTGTGACACACAGTTTATTGTTTCATTTGTTTGTCACTAACTGCAAAATAGATTATAAAGAGGTAAGATGGTTCAAGTTCATAATTTTCTACTCATGGAACGATTTTTGCCTGCCTCCAAAAGCCTGGGGAGGGAAGGAGAGCTGGGGGTTTATCTGCCTCTTGTGCTAAGAGGACAGGGCATGTGCTAGCCTGCCCGTGTACCTTCTGTTAGCCAACATTTCCCACCCTCCCAGTCCCTCTAACCTGCCCTCCCCACTCCACTACGTTAGTATGTCCACCTCTGTTTCTGACTCTGAGGAAGGGTCGGGCCATACGGAGGGAATACTCACGGGCACAATCCCCTCTGACATCGAGTCCACCACATCAATCTCTTCTTCAGGGCTAGCAGGAAGTGGATCCAACAACTCAGAGCTGCCAAATCCCTCCTTGCTTGCCTCTGGAGCAGGGTATAATACTTCATCCCTAGTTAGGGACACTTCCAGCCCAGTCTCCACCCAGTTTGAACAGGGAGGTGAGAGGTCCCCATAGGACCTCTGGGGAGAGTCAAGGGAGTTGATGTGGAGAAGTTTGAATCTCTGACCATCCAGTGGCTGGGAGCTGGGAGTTTCCAGGTCTGGAGTCCAAGAGCCTCCCACTGAAAGCACGTCCCCTTCACTCACCTCAGAGGGCATGACAAGGGGGATAGAAGGCTCAGCTGGCCCTTTGTTCTCACCAGCGGGTTCCTTTTCCAATCCTGTGATTTCCCTGGGCCAGAGCTCCATGTCTGGCAAACACCATTCTTCCCCTTCAATCCAGTTCTTTCCTGTTTCTGTCAGGTGATAACTAGGGGTCCTACAGCCCTCAGCCCAGGGACTCTCCAGAGACCCTAGGGGTGGCTCGATGTCTGAGCCACAGAGCATGAAGTCCAGGATTTCCTCCAGCTCACTGGTGGCAGCAGGGCTCGTGATCCGGTACTCCTCAGCCTCGCACGGCTGCCTGAGCAGGGCTGTGTCAAATGCATAGGGCTCTCTGCAGTCAATACCCAATCCCGGTTCCTTCCCTATCAGCTCTGGACTGGACCCAAACTCGGACTTCACCCCTGGGTTGTCTGGGGAGTAGCTAGCAGAGAGCAGAATGTCTTGTAGCCTAGAGTGCATGGGGGAGTCCTCACACAGCTCTGTTCTAGCAGATGTCATTTCCTGCTCCTTAACTGAGGACGGTTGAGTCCCTGGAGGCTCTTCCGAGTCTTCAGGTTCTGGGATCTGAGGGCTCCCTGGAGGCTCTTCCGAGTCTTCAGGTTCTGGGATCTGAGGGCTCCCTGGAGGCTCTTCCGAGTCTTCAGGTTCTGGGATCTGAGGGCTCCCTGGAGGCTCTTCCGAGTCTTCAGGTTCTGGGATCTGAGGGCTATCTTGAGAGTTTTTGAGGGGAGGCTCTTTAACTACCTCCCAGCAGGTCCCGTTGACAATCTTACGAAGTTTCACTCTGCCAACCTGCCCCTCTGCAGAGTGTGAGTTAGGTGCCCTGACTTCAGGGCTCTGCTTCTTGTTCCCACCCAACTTTCCAGGACCAGATTGGCTTGGGGTGCTCTGTAGAGGACTAGTTCGCCCTGTTTTCTGCTTGTCCTCTGGTGCTTCTTTCTTTATACTCTTCTGCCGCCAAAGACGCCGGCCAGGGGATGGGGGTACTGAGCTGGGCCCACTTAAACGGCTGGCAGGCTTGGACGTACAGACATCAGGAGACAGCTTTGAGCGGCTCAGCCTGATCTTCCTGGGCAATAGTCGCTCGTCCACAGAGGGGTGCAAGCTGGGTGGGGAAAGTGCTGTAGGACCAAGGGCAGGGTAACTTTTGTTCTCTTTAGGTCCCTGACTGTGGCTTGATGGTGAAGAGCTTTTTTCTTGTGGAGTTGGGCAGGCTCTGGCCTTCCTCTTGAGCAGAAGAGTGCCCGACAAGTTCTCCGTGTCCTGTCGGTTGTTCTCCTGGGGCCCCTCCTCCTTCCCCGAGGACTTCAATCTCACTGCCCCAAGAGGACAGGGAGTCTGGGTAACAGGCAGTGGAGTTCGAGGGCGGCGGATGGATGCCACCACCCTGGCAGAGATGGGAGCCTCACTTGGAGGTTGTAGGTACTCCCTGTTCAGTCTTCGACCCTGAGGGGCCTTCACCAACTTCCCACCCTCTAGATGAAGGGATTCTAGCTCAGATACACGGAGCTGACGGGCAGCAGAAAGCACATCCTGGGCTTCTTCTCGAGATACTTCCATCTCTGAGGTGTACAGGAAGTCCACCAGCTTCCTAAGTGTCCTGATCTTCAGGCCCCCCAGCTCGAGCACCACCTTCCGACCCTGAGCTGGCCTCTCCCGCTCCAGGCGCTCTGTGAAGAAGGGGCTGCAGGCCGAAAGGAGGCAGCGATGGGCGGGGACTGCCTCACCTGGAGGGAAACCCAAACACTGAGTTCTCTGTCTCACGCCGACTGGCATGTTCACGGGTTAAGCACAGACATTACTACCTAAAGGTGCTGCCTCTTCTCTCAGTTTCCCTCCACAGAAGTTGAAGTAGAAGGATACATTTATTTCTTCTGCCTGCCTGGAACATTCTGCCATTACCTAGCTAACTCAGTTTTTACCTACTTTAGGCTTTCAGAAAGCCTTCCCCCACCCTACCCCATCTGGGTTAGGGGCTCTGTAGCTATCATAGCATTCAGCTATCTGCACTGTAATTGTCCATCTCCTTCACTAAACTGTAAGCTCTGTGAGGACAGAGACCGTGTCTGTCTTGCTCACTGAAGTATATAGCCAGTGCCTGACACAAAGTAGGGGATCAAATACTTGCTGAGTAAATGTTTTCGACTCACACAAGAGTTTAAAACTTTGTATAGAAGCTGCTTGTGGTCCAACAGAAAGATCATGAGCTCTGGATGTGGATGATCAGGGCTCAGTTCTCTCCTGAGCTCTCTCCACTGCCTGGTATCCACTGTCCTGAACAACCTTCTCATTTTATGGGCACTTCATGGGCAATTTCCGTCTCCAATGGCTTCAGTTACCAAAGGCTTGCTGATGACTCCCAGATTCTACATCTGCCCAGGTATCTTTTCTGAGATATTAAGCATGCCGTAGCCTGCATGACTACATGGAGGTCCCACAAGTACCTCCAATGCAACCTTTCTAGAAAGTGAACTCATCATTCCCCACACTCCAAAACTTCCCAATTTTTACTTCAAAATAAGATAGCACACTCATCCAACTGCCCAGGCCTGAAAACCAGAAGTCATATTTGATTCTTTTCTCTTACCCACTGCATCTAGTCAAACATTAAGTTTTTTTAAAAAGCTAATACTTCTTGAGTCCTTAGTATGTGCCAGGCATCTAAGGATTTTAGCAGCATTAATTCATTTAATCTTCACTGCAACCACGTGGGGTAGCTGTCATTACAGATGAGTAAACTGTGGCATAGTGAAGTAACATGCCCACAATTACAGTTAAGGAGCAGGGACAAGATGTGAACCCAGGGCTACAGTCTATGCTCTTAACTGCAGCAAGTTTTGTAAATTCTCTTGAATAGCTCATAAACTATATATTTCTTTCTATTCTCAGTGCCTTAGTTCAGGCCACCATTCCCTCTCTCCTGAATTCCAAAATAGCCTCCTATCTGGGCTCAATAACAATCTAATAATTCTTCTCATTGCAGCCCGAGTGCTGTTTCTAAAGCAGTTAGGACCTTCTTGAAACCTTTAAATACATTTCCCAGTGTTATGAGGATAAGACCAACTTCCTTGGTATAACACTTCAGACCTGCTGATCTCTCTAGCCACACCTCTGATCAATACACTTATAGCCTGTGCTCTAGCCATAATGAACCACTCACAAATCCCTGGTCACATGTGTACATTTCTGTACATGCTGTTTTCTCTGCCTGGGAAAATCTTACCCCATTTCCTCCTACTTCTATGTGTCCTTCACAACTCACCTATGGGGTTATTTATTTATTTATTTTTGACAGTTGATTTTTTTTTTAATTTATTTTTTGGCTGCATTGGGTCTTCGTTGCTGCGCGTGGGCTTTTCTCTAGTTGTGGTGAGCCGGGGCTACTCTTCGTTGTGGTGCGCGGGCTTCTCATTGCGGTGACTTCTCGTGAAGCACGGGCTCTAGGCGTATGGGCTTCAGTAGTTGTGGCACGTGGGCTCAGTAGTTGTGGCTTGCGGGCTCTAGAGCACAGGCTCAGTGGTTGTGGCACACGGGCCTAGTTGCTCCACAGCATGTGGGATCTTCCCGGACCAGGGCTCGAACCCGTGTCCCCTACATTGGCAGGCAGATTCTTAACCACTGCGCCACCGGGGAAGCCCCCTATGGGGTTATTTCCTCCAAGAAATTGTCCCTAACACCCATGCCCCAACCTACTCAAGTCTGTGAAGGATGCTCCTCTTTTGTGCTCCTGTATCAGCTTATACTTACCCCGATGTTATTTATTATACTGCCCAGTTATCTGGATGCACTGGTTATTTGAACGTCTCCCCTTTACATGGTTTCCTTACGAGGATGGACTTATCTTCATATACACTATATGCCATGCTAGTAAAGTACATTAGCATACACCAGGCAGTTGATACTTTTTATGTTTATTTTGAATTAAGGAATGCATCCCAACTCCGCACTTCCTAAGAGAACCAATAGACAAGTCACTTAACTCTCTAGGCCTCAATTCACTCATCTGTACTGCTGGAACTATGTAACATTCCACATCTCACAAGGCTGTTATAAGAATCAAATGAGACACTAAACTGTTGCTACATGTACTCTGCAAACTGGAGAGTGTTACACAATGTTGGCTGTCATAATCCTTTTTGATAAACGAAGAAAGTGAACTGGAAAGAGGTGAAGTTACTTGCTCATTTGTTACTGTTAGTAACAAAACTAGGACTTAGACTCCTAGTCTTAGGTCTTTTACACTATACCAGGCTCTACCCCAAGCTGATTTAACATTTCAAGTGTAAAGGGAAGGGGTGGAAACAAGCTATATGTTTTTAGGTTTAACAACAAAACAATAAAAGCCATCAATTTGAAGACAAGAAAAAAGGAAAATATGTAATAGTATCATTTAAGTAAGTATCTAATACTTACATTGTGCTTAGTACATTAAAAATACTGTTCTAAGTGCTTTACGTATGTTAACTCAATGTTCACAACCATCCAACTACGGTGTATCCATGTTTTACCGAATTTCTATGCTTACAAAACTTTATAATTAGTTTCATTTTTTAAGAGAAGGAACATAATCTCACTTTCACTCATTGAAAAATGTACCTGTCCTAGAAACAGCTCTTTACCAAATAGCTTACAGTACTCAAAGGCAATAATTACACACTTTCCTGGTTTTCTCCTTCACTGCTTGGCCCTGAAGTCATTTATCTTAGTCTGTGGTGAGTTTTCAATTGAGTCCCTACTAGTCTCTTACCTTCTGCCTGCAGAAGGACATCACAGAACACACCATTCTGTTGCTGGTGATGAAGCTGCAGAAAAGCTAGCCGGAGGAACTGGGGATTCCTGTATAGGATTTTGGGACTGGCAGGAGAGCACATGTTGGTCTCTTAACAAACCTAGGTTTTCATCGATCAGATTCCTGTGGGTGAAATAATACCTTTCAGAAGCACGATTATACCTAATTTTTTTTTTTGTCTTTGAAATGACAGGGAAATTTTGAAAGTGGGAGACAAAAGCATGAGTTGAGGAACCATAAGCCCAGGAATTGTGCCAAGGGTATCTTAAGAAAGAATATCCTAGTGGTTACAGGTGGGAGCTCAGAAACAGCCTAGATTTGAATCTCAGCTCTGTTATTTATTAGCTTAGCTGTATAATTTCAGGCAAATGACCTAACTTCTCTGAGTCTTACTTTTATCATCTAGGAAATGGGAATTATAACAGTACTGTACTTACCTCGTAAGGCTGTTTTAGAGATTTAATGAGTCAATTTTACCAAATTGCTTAGTACTGTGCATGTCTGGCACAAAACTAGCACTCCAGAAATGGAGTTGTTATTATCCTTAAACCTTCCTCATTCATGTTGCCAGAAACCCAACTCCTATGGTGCTCACTACTCATTTTCTTCCTGAGCACCACATTTCTGAGTTTCATGGGTATACTTCCCCAATTTAACACATTTTAACAAAACACTATGGAGTATTCAATGACCTCTAGGAAGTCATACACACCTTCTTTTCTCTGAGCTCACTCTATCACACTAACCAGCAGAGGGTGCACAGTAAAGAAAAGAAGCTGCTGGACTTGGTGGGAAGGTCTCTCACAGCAGTAAGAAATATTACCACCGTGCGTTCAGATGTCCTTGACCGAAGTGAGCCTGATTCCGCCTGGAGATTGGCAAAGAATCTGGCCTTTAGGTTTGTCAATCTGGTCAGTTCTCTGGCCAACAATAAAGCAAGGATAATTAAGCGTTCTACCCCTCCCAACACAAGCTGGGTATTCTGACTTCAGGCTCACTACGTTTCCAGCTTTTTGCACGGAGATCCCCACGCTCACTGCACAGCTGGTACCCCCTCTCTGGCACGCAGTTTTCTGTCAGGCGGCACTGAAGCTCCAAACAGTTCACGTCAAACTATCAGGAAAGAAAACAGTGGAAAGGTAAATTAAGAAACTGTAGGCTCAGTGCCATCCCAGCCAGAGAGATGGGGATGGAGGATGGCAGCTGTTGCAAGGGCCCAGAGGTAGGCCCTGGGGGAGCTTCCCAATCCACCAGCACTGGGCCTTGTCCCCAGACCCAACCTGGAAGAGCTCTGCGGCAGGAGGTGCTCCTGCTGTCCTCTCCGTGCTTGGGTCCTCGGTTCAGCCTGCCTTGCTTCCTCCCAAGGTCCAGGCTCGTGCGGGACGGGGCTGGGGGTGGGGGTGGGATTTAGCAAAGCTGCACAACGTCCTGAGAGTTCTCCCCGTCCAGAACCAAGGGAATCGGGGTTGGCGGGGGAAAGCAGGGCTTCAGGGAAGCCCCTGCAAAGCTGGGCGCCTCGGCCCAACTCCTTTGAAGAGAGAGCTCTCGGCGCAAAGGTTTCTGGGAATGGACCATGGGGATCCCGGAGGCCTAATTCAAGGCTCACCCAACACCGTCACCTCCAGCCGCACGGGCTCTGCAGCCACTCCCTGGTGGCCTCGTCCTGCCGCAGGCCCGGGGATCCTTATGCACTGGGAAGTGGTGACAGCAAGGCCCTGAGGCCACGCGGCCGGTGCCACACACCTCGCGCCACCTTTCCGCTCACCGCACGTCGCGGCCCCGACGTCCTTCCTCCTCCCCCAGCTCGCGGGCTTACGTCTGCCCGAATACGTTATCCCCATTGGCCGAGGCTCCTCAAAGAGCCAATCACAGGACGAGGAGCGCTTTGGGCAGGAGGCTAAGTCTCCGGGGGCTTGGAGGCTGCGGGAAGGCGGTAGGGCTGCAAGAGGAAGGGGGAAGGGCCCACTCGGAAGGAATTCTTCTGGAAGCCGGCCTCGTCCTCTGTACCCGATGAAAACACACGGAAAAGAGGCTCAGGACTCCCAACAGGGCAGCCTCCAAGGTGGTAGAAGGGCATCTGCGGCTTCCCTTTGAGGAGGCTGCGAATGGCCTCGGCCCCACTAACAGTATCCCAGGCGTAATGGAGGAGAAGGCCTCTGGATGGCTCCAGTCGCACCTTGTCCCCCATGTCTCTCACTAGATGTCTCCTAAGGCCAGGAATGTTCTGGAACAAGGTCCTCGGGCTAGTTTCTGAATTCAAGTTTTTCACAGATTCCACTCCAGCCCCACATCTCGGAGACCTTGTGACCCAGGGGGTGGCAGAACTTTCCGTCTGGAGGGGGTCACCGGTGCTGATTTCCTTCGCACACTTCCCGACTGGAAACAGCTGTTCTCAGGGATGATATCAAAAATTAAAAGATCTCGAGATTAAACATTTAGAGAGAATGCCAAGCCACTTTAGAAATCTGGACAGCTGCTCTCTCCCCCGTTCGCGTTAGGACCCGGGTCCCGGCTTCGGGTAGCTGACTGGTATGTCCAGCGCTGGACGGAGCCGGCTGAATCCAACGCCACTGGGGACAAAGTGTGGTGAATTCGCCCGGAGCAGCCCCCGCGGAGGCCAAGGAAGGACGATGCGTAAGAGAAGGGGAACCTGCCCACGGACAAAACATAGAGGGGTGAGTAGTAGAGGGCGCCCAAGTGTATCTTTGTTGATATTTTACACCTTTTCAAATAGGATTTGAGGTGGTTGATTGAAATATGGGGGGTGGGGGTGGATTTCCAAGTCAGGTAATATTTTCCCTAGTTCGAGGCTCCTGCTCTTAAGACGAAGAAAGAAACAAGGAACAGAAGACATTTTTGGTTGCCGTCATATTTTGAAGAGGGAGCAATTCGTGAAAGAACATAAAACTTAGCAGAGGGACAGGTTTTAGATGTTGTCAGCACCCACACACACACAAAGCGAGCAAGCAAGGAAGAAAAGGCAGAACGATACTTGTTCACGCATCTGTTACTGTGGAATCAAGACTGGATTACGCAGGTGCAATACCACTATAGGTGATGCTTTGGGGTTGTAAAGAAAATATAAGTAGTACATCTCCTCATGAATATATTGTTATCAGGATTAGATTAATTTTCAAGAGGTAGCGAGGACTCACTTCTTGGTTTTATGTTTGTTTTTTTTTTAATCCAATTTTAGTTAAATCTTGTGTTAGTAGATTTTCTAAAGGGAATGATAAATGGCCATCCTACGCAGGGCTTCAAAAACGACAAACTTTGTATGGTAATGTGTTGTCACCAGAGGGTAGAAAGGAGTAAAAATGTTTTGTTTGCCTTTGTATGGATAGCCAGTGTTTTTTTGGAGTTGGATTTTTAAAAATTTCTTCTCCTTGGCATTTATAGTTTTAGTCTGTTTTAGAAGTAGAGCCATCACAGCACAGGGCTCTACCCTACATAATAATTTTAACACTTCTTTTTTAAGTATAATTTTATTTCACGGCTCTTCCCTAATCTTTCACCATTTTATGGTATCTTTTCTTTGTGTGTATGTGGTGATGGTTGTTGGTGGAGCAGTTAAACTCTGAGAGTTGTAAGAGTGAGCGCTGACTGTAGTCTTCCATGCATAAAAAACAAAACGAAACAAAACCAAAAAGCAAAAAAGGAAAGAAAAAAAGCCCCAAACAAAAACAACCCTGTATCTCTGAACACATCCTCAGTCCATGGACTTCTCTCCATTTTTACTGCTACCGTCGTCAACTCCATATCACTGCAACTTGACCTTCAAACTAATTTCCTTGCTTTCACTCCTGCCCCTACTTTTTAAAATTATTATTATTTTTAAAAATTTTTATTTATTTTTGGCTGTGTCGGATCTTCGTGGCTGTGCACGGGCTTCTCATTGCGGTGGCTCCTCTTGTTGCGGAGCACTGGCTCTCGGTGCGCGGGCTTCAGTAATTGTGGCTCATGGGCTCAGTAGTTGTGGCTCACGGGCTCTAGAGCGCAGGCTCAGTAGTTGTGGCGCACGGGCTTAGTTGCTCTGCGGCATGTGGGATCTTCCCGGACCAGGGCTTGAACCCGTGTCCCCTGCATTGGCAGGCGGACTCTTAACCACTGTACCACCAGCAAAGTCCTCTTGCCCCTACTTTAATCCATTTGTCACATAAGCAGCCAGATCTTTTCAAAATGTGGACTGGATTATGTCATTCTGCTGTTTAAAATCCCCACAGGCTTTCTTCTGCCTAAGAATAAAATCAAAACTCCTTTCTCTAACCTATAGAACCCTTCATATTCTGATTCCCACCTACCCCTCCCTCCTCATTTCCAACATGCTCTGCTGGATCCAGTATGTTTCAGCCCCGCACTTTAGGGCTTTGGCATTAGTAGTTGCCATGGCTTATATTTTCTCATGGTTGGCTGCTTCTTACCATTCAGATTTCAACTTAAATGTCACCTGTCCAGAGAGACTGTCCCTGACATCCAGTCTAGAACAAGCCCCAGGTCATTCTCATCAGTCTGTTTTGATCTCTGCATAATGTTCCATCTGACATCTTATCTGTTAATCTTCTGCAACTGCACCCCCCCCACCCCAACTAGAATGTAAACTTGAGAGCAGGAAACTTGTCTATTTCATTATCCTTGACGTCTGGAAGAGTGGGATGGTGCTCAAAATAACCCAGAAAGAAGTAGTCTTTTTTCTGTTCACCGAGTATAAACAGTTTTTCCCTCAGTGAGTATTAATCCTTGTGATTCTTTATTTGGAGATAGCTGTTTGAGATAAATTTAAAATTTAACAACTTTTTCACCACTGGGTTAACTTTTTTGACTCGTATATAATTTTATTTTGAATGTTATCTACAAATTCATTAATGTTAAATGGCTTGTCCAGGATTATATAACTAGTAAGCTAACAGACTTCATTCATTTATTCATCTGTTGCTAAATATGAGATACAAGGCTGAGCTTTGGGGATACATCATAAACTAGAAAGACATTTTTTATGCCTTCATGGAGCTTATCTTCTGGTGGGGGAGACAGGAACACACACACACACATACATACATACACACAAAAAAAGGAAGGCAAAATACTTGCAAGTTAGTGGTGGTGTGAAGGAAACAAGACTAATCCATCTCTAGAAAATCATAGCATGTTCTAGATAATGGCTGTGATCTAGGAACCAGTGAATCAACAAACATATGTGTTGATTGTTTTCCTTTGACAATCATCTTTGGCTTTTTTTTTTTTCATCTTTGGCTTTTAAACTTGCTATGTAGGACTGGGAATAGATGGAAAGTAGAGGTAGAAGATGTGATAAGGTAATTGGAAAAGATTCTTAGACAATGAGAGTTAAAGGTTGTTTGTTTCTCTGTCAAATGTATTCATTTTCTATTATAGTTTGTTTAAACCCCATCAGACAAGTGCTGTGATGTCTGGTACGTCTTCCAGCACTTCTGAGAGAAGTCCTTTTTGGCCACATTAGACCAAGTATGAGGGTATATGAGACAATAGACCAAATATGAGGGGGTGGATAACGATCAGATAAACCTGATTAGAAGGGCACTTTCATCCTGAGGAGGAGCGGAATTCCAGTTTAGAAAGATAAGGAAAGGTCAGCTTATGGTTAATAAGTGTTACTTTAATGTATTGGATGAATAGATATGGCATCTTGAAAACAGACGAGGAACTTGGCCTTTATCCCGACTACAGTGTAAGGTAATGGAAAGAGCATGGGCCTTGGAGTGAGACTGATGAGGCCCTTACTCCTTAGCCAGATGAGCTCAGGTTCGTTTCTTAACCTTGCGGAGCCTTGATTTTCTCGTCTCTAATCAGTGGTAATGCTTTCTCCATGGTGGTGTTTTAGAAGTTAGGGACAGTGAGTGCAAAGTGCCCTCACGTGATAGATGCTTCATTTATTGGTTGCTATTATTGGGCAGTGGTGAATCACTGAAAGTTTTTTGGTAGGGTAGATATTGGTAATAATAACTCATTCTTATTGAGTTTGTACTATATGCCATGCATTATTTTAAGAACCTTATGTGTATTTTAATTCTCACAACCATCCTGTGAAAGAGATATAGCTATTATCTCCATTTTATAGTTAAGAAACTGAGTCACAGAGAGATTATATAACTTTTACAAGGTCACAAAGTATGTAGTACATTTACTTGATTAAGTATACTTACAGAAGAGAAGCGTTTGAAGCCAGTCAGTCTGACTGCAGAACCTATGCTCTTAACTATTTTAGATTATGAAACTGTTATGAAGATTCATTTGGTAGCAGTTTACAGGATAGATTTTTCAGTAAGAAAGAAAATTTTCAATTTATCAGTATGATTTTCACATAGCTAATCCCTGAAGGACCATAAAATACTAGTCTTTGTCAAGCATGTAAAAAAAAAAATTTCAACCTCCGTCCTTCATGGCCTAATAGTCTAAGAACATATTAAAGATAACTCTTAATTCAGAAAAAGAATACTTGCTATAATCCTTTATTTAGGTCAAGCATAAACAGAATGTATGAACTAGACAGTCTTAAGCTCGAAGTTAACAAATAAATTGAATTTTCTAGGTATGAGATTTTCTTTCCCTTACCCATGCTCTCGTCTCCTCCAAATATATTGTTTATTGGATATCATTTACTCTCCCCCTCAAACCCACATTATTTTGATTTGGGGACAAATGGGAAGACAGTGATTTTCCTCAACAGCCTAGTGGATTCAGCTTCCTTCTAGTTGAAAGTATAGACACTGAAAAGTCCAAGCATTAGGTTTTCTAATTAACTCTAATGCATTTAAACCAAAACAATAAAATTGAGTTTACCTCAGATATCCCCTACCGTCCCAATCAACACATTGTAGTCCTGTTTCTAGCATTTCACGCTCCTTCCCTTCCTGTCTTCCTTTGGGGAAATGCTTTGGGGTAGAAAGCAACAAACCAAATAGCAGCAGGCAAATAAAATCAGCTCTTTTTTGCTTCCCCACCCGGAAAGGAAGGAGGGAGCAAGAACCCTACCATCAAAGAGAACCGAGGTTCTTAGGCATGCCACTCTAAAAACCCCTTATTCCTTCAGCCCCCTTCCCCGACCCCTCCCAGCTCTGCAGTAATTCCTCAGAGATTATATAGGTCTCCACTTTAAATATAAATATATATATAAAACTTCCCCCTGTCTCTTTTTCTCCTCCTCTTGCTCTCCCCCCCTTTTTTAATTTCCTATAATAAAGTTTCCTATTGGATAAAATCAGCTCCCTGATTTATGCCCGGCTCCTATTGGAAGTTCTCAGGGGCTGACATCACTTAGGAGAGCGAGGGGGTAGGGCTGCCAGATCAGTTTGTCACCACCCAGGCTCCCTAGCCTTTGGCTGGGTGCAACTTCCATTTTAGGTGTTGGATCTGAGAGAAAAAAAAGAGGGAGAGAGAGAAAGAAGAGCAGGAAAGATCCTGAAAGGAGGAAGAGGTGGCGAAAAATCAACAACCTTGCTGGATTTGTCTTTCTCAGCACATTGACGAAGCCTTGGTTTTCTTTCTTAAAGGACTGGTTTTTAGAAGTCCACATTTGAGGTGTGTGCCTTTTTAAAAAATATGTGTATAGACGGGTAAAGGAGGATAAGCCAAGTTGAATTTTTGTCTTACGGTAACCGAGGGAATTTAAAAACGAGAGGGTCTGTTATGCTGACGGGTAACTTTTAAGCAGTTAATTTTCTTTCTACTTATTTCGGGGAATTTTGGTATTTTATCATATTTAAAGCAAAGTAAAATATTCAACACCCAGAAACAAACTTCTGGTCTCTCTAATATAGGGAGATGAATAGATTCAGGGGGGTGAGAGCAATTCCATAAATTTACATTTTGGTGTGTTCTTTGATTTTATGTATTTTTTTCTAGGTTAGGCTAACAAACTTCTGTTTTCAGAGCCCAAACCAAAAGTTGGTTTTTTTGGCATGTTGCGTGTGGGTTGGGAAAGGAATTTGTCCGGGTCGGAAGCTAGTTACGCAGATGGTTCTTCATATGTTTCAAAACTTTTTTTTCCTCCCTTTTATCATTAGATTTGTGGAAGTGGAAAGTTGCAGGGAGCTTTGCAGCTTAAATGGTGATATTTTTTCCCATAGAGAGTTTGAACGGCCCAGATCGGTTTCAGCCCTGCTGTTTCTGGGTGGATCCTTCTTTTACTTTTCCAGGTGTGGTGGGTAGGAGGCTCATTCTCCTTCTAGACTTAGCTTCCCCGCTTTGCCTTATAAAAGAAAATAAATGGATCCTTGGTAACTGAATTGCCATCCCCTTACTTCTAAAACTACCTTTGCTAGCAAAGATTTGTGGGGGTATTGTATGTTCAGTCTGCATATAGGATAACGTTTGGTTTATGTGCTTAAAGGAATAAGGCAGTTCTAATCATGCTTTTTAGTTCACCTGAGTAAAGTGGCACATGTGAAAATATTTTCAGCTTTGTGCTCTCTGAAAGGGCCTTGGATTAAAATAAGGTTAGGCTAAGAGTGAAACACTTACACAAACTTTAGTGTTTAGGATGCATTTGAGAAAGCACAAGGGAAATTCTTATTTTTAAACCAAACTGAAAGTTGTTTTTTGGAGGTGAGTTTTTTATTTGGTTAATTTGCCGTGAAATCAGAAGTCTTTAAGATCTGAAGGCCCATGACTGCTTTCATGTATTTAATTTTAAGATTTGTTTTTGTTTTGCAAACACATTCTTGTAAAAATACTGATGCTAGATAACCATATAACCAACTCATCAGTGGCTGAAAACTGGATGTTCTCTTCCTTCTCCCTTTGAAAATGCGAATCATTTGAATTTTAAAACTGCAATAGATACTGCCCTAATTGTAACAAGATGGGCCTTAATATGTAAGCTGCTCATTAACTTTGAACTGTATGTATCTATAATAATCCTCTGATTTTGTACCCCCCACCCCTTAATTCTTTTTAGACTAGAACACTTCCTTGAATTTCTTTTCCAGACATGAGTATTTCTTGAAAGCTGATTTCATTCTTGTGAGGTTGTGGCTTCAGAGGAAATGGAACTTTGTTCCTTCTTTTAATGTAATTTATGCAAGGGCTACAGTAAGATTTTAATGTCTGGATCTCCTAATTATAGCAAGTGCAGTTAAAAAGAAAGAAAAAGGGCAATGTGTACAGTTTGTTGGGCTGTAGTTCTTATTTCATTTCCAAATTTTCAAATGCTCTTTCTGCCTTGACCCCAGCCTAGGGGTTTCTTGGTGGATCTTTGGAGGATTGGTCATGTTGCTACCAGAGTGTCAGTTTCCCACTCAGCCTTTAGGGGGAGGGATGAGGGAATCTGAAGAAGGAGTACAAAGGCAGTTTGAAAATAGGTTCTGGATGACTGAGTGGTGGTGGTTTGGGTCCAGCTTTAAATGCTGGGCTTTGTGTAGCTGCAGTGAACACCCTAGTTAACTAGCGTCCAGGACTATTTCACGAACTGAGGCATTGTTTTGACTGGTGTGGACTATTAGAGCCTTTTGGATGATAAGATGGAAGATTTGTCTTTTACCTCACCTCTACTAGTTCTTCCCGGAAATAGAATACGGGGTGTGAATAAGTAAATCTTTTATTTTTTGTTTTGCTCCCCATTTTGGTTTTGGGGTAAAAAAAAGACAAGTAAGTAAGAGTTGTGCAGATTTTTCTTTCCTTGTCTGAGTCCTATGTGCTGTTGGTTTCTTTGTTGTATGACTAAGGTATGGTATGTTCCAGGTGGGGGCCTCCTTTGGGTGCCTAGAGTCCTAGTGCCTTTCTTAGGGTTCCAGTTATGGAGAGTTAGAGGGGTTAGAACATGTTCTTTCAGCTAGGATAAAAATGGGGACTATTGGAAATCTTAAAAATAAAACAAAAAGCTCTAAGTAATTGCAATTCAGCCTTGGGTTTATGAGGTAGTTGCTCTCTAGGGATGAGTGAGAGAGGATGGATGCAAATAAATTAAGCATAGATCACTATTCAATTGGAATAGCAAAATGATTAGCTCTGTAATAATTTATTGCTTTCTATTTTGGTACCTGGTGGTCCCCTGTTAATAACTGCCCACCCTCCCTCCCCCACCCACCCTGCTCCTTGTTTTTTTACTGAGTGCTAAGCATTTTGCATAAACTATTGTATTTACTTAATTTCCTACAACAACTTTTTGTTTGTTTGTTTTTTGGTTTATTTTTTGTTTTTTAAGGAATTTGAGCCTCAGAGAAGCTGAGGTTTGCTGAAAATTTCAGTGCTGGTAAGTGGCCAAGGCCAGGATTAAACCCTGGTCTGACTAACTACAAAGTTAGTGGACTTAACCACTAAAATACTGCCATTCTCCACAGAGAATAGAAGCAAGAGCCAGAACTAAAATGAGCCCTTGCTAGAGGCAGGAGTGTTTCATCTTGCTGAAGGTCAGTGCTCATTTAGATTTCCAGCCCCCTCCGTGTTAGAGTAATGTACATAAAAAAATCCATTTTCCATAAAGCCTGTGGGGAGGTGGGGCGCTAGATATGTTAGAATGGATATTATTTCAATCTTTGGAACAGGAGTCTTTCCATATGCACACCATTGCCCTCCTCTAATTTCTTAAACTTACTGGAAATGTCTCAAACTTCATTTGATTGTCAGTGAAATTTCTTCTTCCAGAGAATTTTCTGTCACGTGGTTTGGAATGATATTGCCAACTTGCAGGGAGAGGTTTGTAGCAGGTAGTTCAAATAATGTTTATCACACTGTATTAAAATTGCCTATTTGTTTTTTGAATTTATTTTTTATACAGCAGGTTCTTATTAGTTATCTTTTTTATACATATTAGTGTATATATTGTCAATCTCAATCTCCCAGTTCATCCCACCCACCTCCCCCCACTTTCCTCCTTTGGTGTCCATACATTTGTTCTCTACATCTGTCTCTATTAAATTATCTATTTATTTTTGTCTTTCCTTCTGCACTGACCTCCTTGAGTGTAGGTACTGTTTTACCACTGTATCCTCTTAGCACCTATCTTAGTGGATATATTGAGGTGCTCAGTAAGCTTTGGTTAAATAGGCACTATGGGAATCAGTGAGGGACTTTTGTGGGGAAGGCTGAAAGGAAGTTGAAATAGGAAGCAATTCAACAAAGATTAATAAAATTGCAATGTAATTTTGAAACTTTAGTCTGTAGTTTCAACCTTTTACACATCTCCCACCTTCCCTTTTTTTTTGCGGTACGCGGGCCTCTCACTGTTGTGGCCTCTCGCATTGCGGAGCACAGGCTCCGGACGCGCAGGCTCAGCGGCCATGGCTCACGGGCCCAGCCGCTCCGCGGCATGTGGGATCTTCCCCAACCGGGGCACGAACCCGTGTCCCCTGCAACGGCAAGCGGACTCTCAACCACTGCGCCACCAGGGAAGCCCCACCTTCCATTTTTAAATAAAGTTTCTGGAAATAATTGGAAGATTAAAATTTTAATTTCTCTTTAATCCTGTTTTCTTTCTGGGAAGACGGTACAAATAACAGTGTAAAAAGTAAGGGTCCGGGACTTCCCTGGTGGCACAGTGGTTAAGAATCTGCCTGCCAGTGCAGGTGACACGGGTTCGAGCCCTCGTCCAGGAAGATCCCACATGCCGCAGAGCAACTAAGCCCGTGCGCCACAACTACTGAGCCTGTGCTCTAGAGCCCGCAAATCACAACTACTGAGCCTGTGTGTCACAACTACTGAAACCCGTGCGCCTAGAGCCTGTGCTCCACAACAAGAGAAGCCACCGCAGTTAGAAGCCCAAGCACCCCAACAGAGTAGCCTCTGCTTGCCGCAACTAGAGAAAGCCTGCGTGCAGCAACGAAGACCTAACGCAGCCAAAAATAAATCAATAAATAAATTTTTAAAAAAAGAAAAAAGTAAGGGTCCTAGTCAGTTCATTTCATACTATAGGCAGCTGTTAACTTTAACCACTGAAACCTTAAATGCAGCCATTTTCTTGGGGAGAGGAACTCGTTACCCAGAACATATTAGGGCAGCAGCAGGGAAATATTGCTTTCAGCCATGTTGGAAGTGAATGGTTTTTATACTTGGTAATAAAAACAAAAAGCTTGTGAACATAGTTTTGAACATTAGTGCTTCAAAGAAAGTATGTTTGGATATCATTGTACTTTTTTCACTGCTTTCACTGTGAAACTTCAGGAGATTTTGTTCACAAAGTGGGAAGTTCATGAGTTTAAGAACCCAAATTTTCATGGGAAATTTGGAATAATAGTAACAAGAAATTTGCCTAAAGGAACAAGCCATAGGTTATCAGTATGTGATTTCATGTTCTCTTCCCTTGCAAAAGGGGTTAAATGCTTTGAGAAGCTGAAATAGGGATTGCTCTTCCTAAATGCAGCTGCCTCCAAGGTTTGCAATAGAGGGCATTGATATAGCCTGGCAGGGAGATTGTGAAGGCGGGGAAGAAAAACTGTTCTGGTTAGAACTAACAAGTGGGATATAAGGGTATGGATTGATTTGTATTTAGTTCTATTGTATAATGTATTTTTAGAAGTAATTTTTTCCCACTAAGTCTACTTGGAATTGCATGTTATTGATTATTAAATATTAAATATTGAGAACGGGGCCCACATTTACTATTCTGGTTCAGGGACAGTGTTCCCCATTTTTAAGGCCATTTCCTCTCCGGTGAGTCCTTAAGCCTATCTGGAGTGGTGTGGGCAATTTATTTTATTTTTTAAAATTTTATTTATTTATTTTTGGCTGCGTTGGGTCTTTGTTGCTGTACGCAGGCTTTCTCTAGTTGAGGCGAGCGGGGTCTACTCTTTATTGCAGTGCGTGGGCTTCTCATTGCGGTGGCTTCTCTTGTTACGGAGCATGGGCTCTAGGCGCGCGGGCTTCAGTAGTTGTGGCACGTGGGCTCAGTAGTTGTTCGTGGGCTCTAGAGCACAGGCTCGATAGTTGTGGCGCATGGACTTAGTTGCTCCGTGGCATGTGGAATCTTCCCGGAAGAGGGCTCGAACCCGTGTCCTCTTCATTGGCAGGCCGACTCTTAACCACTGCACCACCAGCGAAGTCCCGGTGTGGGCAATTTAAATCAGGCATGTAGTGGGAACATTATAAGGATCCAGAGTTTTCTTAAAGCCTTCTTTGATGGCTAACAGATAATTTGGGCATCACTTTCACAAAACTTGTGCCATTGTGTGATGATAAAAGAAACTTTAACTTTTTATTTTGAAAACATTTCAAGCTTACAGAAAAGTTGGAAGAGTAGCACAATAACTCCTATATACCTTTCATTCACCTTGACACCAATTGTTAAAATTTTGCCACAAATGCTTAATTATTCTGTATTTTTTGATCAATATGCTGACTAAACAGGGAATTTCCAATCTCAGTGTTCCATAAATGTAGAGAGGCAAGGCAGCTTTGCATGGTTAAGAGCATGGATGCCGGAGCCAGACTGCCTGGGTTCAAATCTTCTACCACTTAACTAGCCAAGTAACCTTGGGAAAATTGTTTAATTGCTCTGTGCCTTGATCTCCTTGTTTGTAAAATAAGGACAATAATATTAACCATCTCATAGGATTGTTGTGATGATGAAGTGACTTAATACGTGCAAAATTCATAAGATGTTGCCCAGCTCGTGGGAGCACCTTGTGTTTGCTATTAGAATGGATACTTTAAGTGAACTCAAACATCATTTGTCTGTTGGACTAAGTTCCCTATAAGGTGTCTTAAAACCCGAGACTCTATGGTGGATATAGATGCTTATATTACAGAATAAATGGGCATCCTGGATGGATAGGCTAACTTTTTTTCTTTAATGGGGAAAAAAGTGCCTTTAGCAATAGGCAGGTTTGGGGAGTTACATGGGCAGGGTTGTCCAAAATATGGGTGCTAGGGGAATGGATAACCCTTAATAAAGTAAAATAAGGTGTGAATGAGGGAAGAGAAGCTGGTGGCAAAGCTTGAATCTCTTGCAGTAATTTCTTAGGAGACTTGGATACTTTAGGGGAAAAAACAGCAATGTAAGTTTCTCCCACCTTTTTGTATCTACAAGAGACAGACCTCTAGCACCCAAGGATAAACTTCCTTTAATTTTGGCAGAGAATGGGTTGAAAAAGCTCTGTTTGGGTTTATTATTCTTGACTTTGAACCAGATTCTTTTCCTTGCCGTCTCACTTGTCCAACCAGGATTTTGTAGGATAACGTTAGTGTTGAATGTACAGGAAACAGTTACATAGCAATGACGGCAGTTTTTTGTGTTTTTTTTTGTTTTTTTTTTTACTATGTCTTTCTTGAAATAAACCTCCCTTTTTTATGTTCAGGAAACATCATTTTCTATTTTCAACCTTTATTTAAACTGAGACTTGTAGAAATTTTGAGTTCATCAGTGCTTCCTATGAGAAGTGTGCCTCTAAGAAAAAGGTCTGCTTTTCTATGTGGAAAAGCTAAACTGTGGCCTGTGGGAAATACATATGTGTTAGATGCAGCCTTGCCTGGAAACTTTTGGTTTCTTCCAGCCTAAGATTTTCCTTCTTTTTTTCCTTCCCTCATACTAAATAACCCGTGAAACTAGTGTTCTGAATAGTATTTAAACTTAATTTCTATTGGCACTCCGTAGCTTCCTATCATAACTCCTTCACCCAGCTCTCCATATTTTTTTTAAACCCCCATTTCCCTCTACTGATTCTCCTACATTTTCTTCTTTTCATTTGCTTTCCCCTTTTTATTTGGTGTCTCCCTTTGTCTTTTTGCCTCCCCTGTCTTTTTTCCCCTTAGATTGGTGGTCTTCATGGGCATCACTTTGCCTCACTGACACGTAATATGGAAGAAATTTCTTTTTTTTTAGATTTATTTATTCATTCATTTATTTTTGGCTGCATTGGGTCTTTGTTGCTGAGCGCAGGCTTTCTCTAGTTGTGGCGAGTGGGGGCTACTCTTTGTTGCGGTGCACAGGCTTCTTATTGCTGTGGCTTCTCTTGTTGCAGAGCACGGGCTCTAGGTGTGCGGGCTTCAGTAGTTGTGGCATATGGTCTCAGTAGTTGTGGCTCATGGGCTCTAGAGCGCAGGCTCAGTAGTTGTGGTGCATGGGCTTAGTTGCTCCGCAGCATTTGGGATCTTCCCGGACCAGGGCTCGAACCCGTGTCTCCTGCATTGGCAGGCAGATTCTTAACCACTGTGCCACCAGGGAAGTCCTGGAAGAAATTTCTAGTTCTTAAAATAGAATAAATTGTACTCATGTGGTGAAGGTACAAGTATTAGGATACTGCTTTTGGTTTATTTCAATTGGGTCTAGATTAAGATTAATTGTTATGATTCAAGAAGATTGATTTCTTCTAGTAATTAAGATTAGGTTTTATTTTTTCGATTTTCAAATCTCATCCACATTTACTAATTAATTACTCATTTTGGTTCAGTTGACAGTAGAGCAAAAGATACTTACTTTTCCCAAAGTAAATTGTCAATTTTGTGTGTGCTTCCCATGTTTTATATTGAAATGTGGTCTCATATTGAGAGGTCTCTTTGTGGAGTGAAAAGATTTTTGTTTTAGGGAGCTTATATTTGAAAAACCAAAATGTATGCTGGTGGTTGAGGTTATGAGACATTGTTATAGAAACTAAGTCAACTTCTCAGTACTTTTATCAAGGCTCCTACAGTTGCCATTTCATTGCAAGTGAAGTAAATCTCATAGAAATAAAGTAGCTGGTGTATATTCAGTACACTTTTAAAAACAGAGTGGTCTATTTTAAAGGAGAAATGGGTGCCAATCTGATTTCTTTCCATTGTTTCTTTGTTGGAATGGGGGAAGTTCTGTAACCTCTCTGTTGTTCTCTTCTCTGTTGACTACTTTGTAAACCAGGGCAGAATTGGCCATTTGAATGTCTACCCCGCTGAACATCAGCCAAATCTGCAGGTAAGGCTACTGGAGACCCCAGCTGATGGGCCTAAGGTCACAATTAGAAAAAATGTGTAGAAAGAAAAATGAAATAATACTGATTTATTTTTCTAAAATTTAACTTTTTGTTTTCATTAAAAAAGTAAAACATCTTCATTCGTTCATTCAAAAGAAATTTGAGAGCCTGCTGTACACCAAATAGACCTCACAGAGCTTACATTCTAGTTGGAAGAGATAGATATTAAGTAAGCAAGTAAATATATAGTAAGTCAGAGTGTGATAACACTATTGAGAAAAAAATAAAGCAGAATATGTAGGGTGGTGAATAAGAAGCGCAAGGGTGGGAGTGAGGTTGTTTAATACAGAGTGGTCAGGGAGGGCCTCACTTACAAGGTATGTTTGAAAGAGACTTAAGAAATTAGAGTGAAGTCACATAGATATGGGTACAAAGTGCAAAGGCCCTGAGGCTGGTTGTTACCAGCAAGCAAGAGAGATGGGGGCAGTGTACGTGTTCAGAGAGGTCAAATGGGTGTGTGTTGGAGATAAGGGGGGGCACAGTGTAGGACCACCTCCTGCGCTATATGGTACCAAGAAAAGTCTCCTCACTTCAGACCCCAGAGACAACAGCTGTTAATGATTTTTTTTTTTTTTTTTGCGGTACCCGGGCCTCACTGTTGTGGCCTCTCCCGTTGTGGAGCACAGGCTCCGGATGCACAGGCTCAGCAGCCATGGCTCACGGGCCCAGCCGCTCTGCGGCATGTGGGATCTTCCCGGACCGGGGCACGAACCCATGTCCCCTGCATCGGGAGGCAGACTCTCAACCACTGCGCCACCAGGGAAGCTCTGTTAACGATTTTTTTGTGTAGGCTTTGTAAGGAGTTGAGGGAACACCTGGCCCAGCCTCCATCTTTGTCCCATTGCAGAAGTTGCATGTGAGTATAGTCAGCACATAATTTGCAGAGTAGCAGAATTTGCATAGGTTGATGACCCTTGTCTTGGAGAATGATAAAAGTAAGGCAACTACTTAGAATAAGCTTGTATGTGTTTAGGACGTGAGATCAAAATTTTCTTCCCTAGAGAAATCTATTTCTCCACCTTCTTATCTACAGATTCAAATTTCTATGAATAGTAGAAGTGACAGCCTTCTTTTTGAGTACGTTGAGTTTCCTTTTGAGTACATTTGTTGATTTGGTTTATGACCAAATATTATGCCTACCCCGCTTATCTGCTGCTTTTCGTTTTGCTCATTAGACCCAAAAGCCCCTGCTTCCCCGCAGCCCTAATCATTGGGATTAAATGGCTTCAGGTACCATTTTATAGGTCACCGTATCCATATTTCTGTCTTGCACATCAGGGGACATGATCAATCCTGATAACTAACTGTATGTCTCTTTTCCCTTCCTATATGTGTGTTTAAGCAGTAATGGTTGTTAAAGCATATTGCTGAACCGTTTGGCCTGGTTGGCTTTGGTGGGATTGAAGAAGAAGCACCACCTGTTTAGTGATTGATGTTCTGTGTCAACCCCATAATGGAAAGTAAAAGGATATTTGATTACCAGAGTAGCTGTGTCTTGAATCACCCATTCTTCCTTTCCCTCTCAAGATTTCTGGTTTAGCTAGCCTGTCCTTCAGTGAAAGAATTTCTCTGTCTCTCTCTGTTTGGAGTTTAGCCCTAGAACTTGACCTGGTTACCCTCTATTCTTCTCTTTAATTATAACTATCTAGTTGTCATTCTGTTACTTAATATCATCCTTGGGCCATGACCTCAATCAGGAAACATTTTCCCCCCTTCCATCCGCTTCTCCTTTGGTCAGGTAACTGTATATCATCTTGCAGGAAATACTCTAGGCAATCAGGTTCCCCCCAATTTTGAAGTTGTTTTAAATAACTGCTTGATGTGTATTACTTCAGCATTTATAGATGTCTTGAAAGTTGTCTTGAAAGTATGTCTTTTCAATGCCATTCTTCTTTCCTAAGTCTTCAGTGACATGCTTCTTTGTGGAAATATTTCTCTTTATGCCTCTTTTAAAAACATCTTGCTACTCACTTGCCCTTACTCAAACCAGAAGTTAGTGACTTGGATAAGTGTCAGAGGTAACACATGAATCCAGAGTTTCTGGTTACTTCTATTGTCAACTGGGCTAAAATTATCTAGGGTCTTGAATGCTAGATTTAGGACTTCGGACTTCTTTGGGGATGGAATGTGGAACAGTCTTTGAAAATGTGGCACAGCTCTTTGTTCCTTGGAGGAAAGTTAAACTGAGTCATTTAAAAAACAACTGGGTTTACAAATTGGTGCTCACATTGTCTTCACAACAGTTGCAGGTTACATGGTGGCACATTTTAGATTATTAATAACTCGTATTACTCTTAAATATGTACATATGTGACACAACATGCATGTAGTATGAAATTATTTCTTATATTGGCTACTAGATGAACATTGAATCCTAGAATTGTGTATAGTTTCATTTTTATAAAAATATTTAATAAGATTTGGTTGGAATTTCATATTATTAAATAAAAATTCCAGCTCTGTATGTTAAATTAAAAAAACAAAATAGTTGGGTTGTCCAGTCTTCAGTGTAAATAGGGATGTCCACCACTGTAGCAACTCAGGATTCCAAAGTGAGACAGTTCTTCCTTTTAGATTCTGAGTCTAGAATATAGCATTTAGGATTGTGTCATTGTGGCCATTTATATATTTAAATCCATGCTTTCAAATCCAGACTGAATAATGAGCTGTCTGCTGAATAGTAAAGCAGGTCCAAATAATGTATTTTATAACTAATGCCCTTTTTGGGAGAGGAATGTGGTGGTCAGAAGGTTGTCAGGGATAGGCCAGTGCGGTGGTTCCCAATAGCTGACTCTCAGAATCACTTTGAGGGCTTTTTGCAAACATGTATTCTGAGGCATTCTCTCCAGAATTTGAGGTATGAGGGATGGGGAGGTAGATTTGGGAGACTGTATTTTTTAAAAAGCTTCCCAGGTGATTCTGATCACTTAGGCTTGAGGACCACAAAATCTGAACATTTGAGTTAAGCTACATATCTATATGATTTCTCAGATGGGTGGTTATTTACTTAGTATAAGAAGTAGAGAAGAATAGTTCATGGTAGTAGACACGGTAAGAAGGTGGCTAATTTGAAGTTTTCTACCTCTGTATCCCGTATTGTTTTGGAATTACAGATGTCACCGCCTGATTTGGGGATTCTGCCAGCACTTAGTATGGAATTGAGGACTTGCCTCTTAGGGGGAGGGGAAACTTTTAGACCATATCTCCATTTCCCCTCTCCATTTTGAAATTGTGGAACAAATTCAGGAGAGGATGTTAACATTGAAACTCAGCTGGACAATTTGTTTAAAACTCGACAGGAAGGGCCAATGTTACTTCCTGTCTGAAAAGGAAGTGCTGGCTTCCTTCCCTTCCTCCTTGGCTAATGCTGGTCAACTTAGAATATGGGTGGGGGAGGGGCTGATAACATTAATACTTCAGCTGGCTGTCCATTCCATGGGAAATAGGGTTATCATCCATGTTCAGCAGCACAAGCATTTGCTCCCTTCTTTCCTTGCTTGAAACATGGTGATGGGTGCTGTGTGGGCTCCTGTCTCCTTGCCCTTATGTGATAGCCCTGTGCTAGGTTTGGCTGTTGCAGTCCAGGAAGGCTTCCAATCTCCCAGACATTTTACATTCAACCTTATACCTCCCCTGTATTCCCTGACATTTGAAAATACATCAAGGAGTTGTAGGGAAGAAACTGAAATCCATTTGACACTGAGGGGTAGGTTGTGGGAAGGAGAACATAATTGGGCAGAGGGGAGTGGATGACAAAAGTTTCTTATTTTAAATTGAGCCAAGAAAGCATTCCTTCCAAGTGGGGCCAGTTGGCACTCTTCCTGCTATTTTAGTTCTGGCTTCTCCTTCCTACTGGCCAATTGTATTACGTGTTTGATGTGAGTTTGAACTGTGGTCTCTCGGGTTGGGGGGAGGGAGAGTGGTGGAAACAGCTGGTGCCTTCATCAAGCTATCTCAATTATGCTGCTTTTCAGGGTGTTTAGGGGGAGGGTGGTAGAGGAATTGGATGTGTGTTAGCAGAGTCCTAGCAACTCTCAGTAGTGGGGTTGGATTCTTGGGCATTCTTAATGCTCTGTGGGATGTTGGCTAGTTGGAATGTAGCAAAACCTTTTCCCAATCACATTCTTTTCTCTGCCTCCCCTCCCTCCAGTTCTTTCAGCTTTGGGCCTGACTTGGAGAGAAAGGGGTATGTGGGAAGTTATATAGCAAAACAGATTCATACTTTTCTAACCATTGAGTATTCAGCTTAAGTCTTGGGCCCTTCCATTGACTTTCTCCTTACTCATTTGTTATTCCTTTGGTTGGGTTTTCTAAATGTCTGCAAACAGCCAGGGATACAAGTAGACCAGGGCTTTTGATGAAGTTGTGCTGAATTGCGATCAGTTGGCTATACTGGTCTCCTTCCCTCCTTCCCATCATGGGTTTCTATATTTCTGAGTCAGCATGCAGTCTGTCTCACCTACTCAATTTGAGGCAGAAAACCTGCAGAGCATCCTTTTGGAGTAGCAGAAGCAGCATTGCTACAGGTGTGTCCAGTTCTGTCTGGAGTGTGTCTTTTATAACCCTCTTTTTTTTTTTTTTTTTTTTTTTTTTGCGATACGCGGGCCTCTCACTGTTGTGGCCTCTCCCGTTGTGGAGCACAGGCTCCGGACGCGCAGGCTCAGCGGCCACGGCTCACGGGCCCAGCCGCTCTGCGGCATGTGGGATCTTCCCGGACCAGGGCACGAACCCATGTCCCCTGCATCAGCAGGCCGACTCTCAACCACTGCGCCACCAGGGAAGCCCTCTTTTTTTTTTTTTTTTAAAGAATCTCAGAAAACTCTTCTACTCTACTATTTTTATCTGCTTTTTATATAATCATCTCACACAGTAGTACTTAATTGACTGATTTATTTGGCCTGGGCTATGAATAAGGGAGAATTGGATAAGAATACCAACAGTTGTAACTAATTTTTAAAATTATTCTTGAGTGAAAAAGGGAGTTAGTCCAATTTAGTGCTAGGTCAGAGATCTCTAACTTTTTTGTGTATGTACTTCAGTGATAGAGTTTGCAGTGGCTAGGACCTGCTGTTAAGTTCTGTTCTAAAATGTAGTGTTGCTAAATATTCTTTTTTCTATCCAGTTCTAGAATGGCTGACTATTGTGTATGTACCTGCCCCATTTCCTTCCATCTGGTTATATCATAGCCAGATATGGACTAATTCCTTCTAATTGTGCTGTTTTAGACTTATCTCCTTTTGCATCAGCATGTACTATCCGAATCAGGCTTCAGCACAGAGTACTTCTAGCAGGTCCAAGAAGAAGGGGAAAGGAGTGTAGGAGAAAGGGAGGAGAAAAGATGAGAAATGATAGTGTATTACTAGTTAGTCGCCTGGAATGTCCCCCTGGTTTGAGAACTCTGTGCTGAGCCTTATACTATGCTTTATGCAAGAATTGAGCCCTGGGGGCAAAGGGTGTTGTTTTGGATTTCAAGAATCTTTGGCTAAATAGAGCTTGACTTCTATCTGCATCTTTGCTTCTAAAGTTTAGAGCTAACGTCCAGTGGACTTGTTTAAGATAACAGAAAAATGTATCATTTATCCCATTCTTGGTGTCAGCTGTGGACCCTTACTAGGAAGGGAGGCTTTCTTTTCTGAAGAGGTTCCAAATCTACAGCCCCTGATCCACTCCAGGGGGAGTAGTGAGCAGGAAAAGCTGTTGTGTTGACTTTTTTTGCTGCAAGAACTACTGTGCAATTCCTAGTGGGCCTCCTTTCATTCCCTAGGGAAGTAGAGAACTTTGCTCCTAGCATCTGCTGATACCTATTCTGCCTCTTTGTAGGGTGGAGTCTGCTGCCTTTGTTTGTTCTATTTGGGGCCTCTTAAAAAATCAGCTTTATGCTTGTGGGGAAAAGAGTTTGAAAGACTTTGAAAACAGCAGAAATGGGTGACAGAGAAGTTGACAGAGGATGTGTCCTAAAGTAGTTTTTCCAGGTGGGAATATTCCATTGACTGAATTCAGGTTGGTTATCAGATTGCCATGATGAAGCTTTCTATGAGATGTATCGCACGTAGCTGAGCTGCGTATAATACCAGTTTTAAGATCCGCAGCCTCCAAAGTGAAGAAACTAGCTAAATAGGAATCTTGAAAATCCCCTCAGCCCCTCTGAACCCTTAGGTCTTCACACAGTATCTTTCTGCTGATTCTTAAAGGCCTGAGCTTTGTCCTATGTAGTGTTGGCTTGGGGCAGGGAGGAGGGTTGTTTTCCCTGAACATGATAAGGAATTGAGCAGGGCAAAGTGGGAGCTCTGGCTGGTGATTGGTAGACAGGATGCCCTGGAATGCAGTTGGCTTGAAGCCCAGAATCCAGCACTTTGTATTTGTTTGTTTCTGGGAGACTGTGGTCTGGTGCTACTGTGACAGGAAGTGAGAAAGCTGGGAGTGGGGGAATGGAGAGGGGCGATGTCTTTGTGGTTCTCCTGTGAAATCTCTTTGTCCCTGGAGAGCAGCCCTGCTACAGGGCTCTACTGAGAAGAGAGCAGCCTTTGTGTGTCTAATGGGTCTCAGAGCATCTAGCTACTCCGAGGGATTAGGGAGTGTGAATTCTGACTGTGGCCTTTTGCGTTTTAGCACTTGAGTTATATAAATGGCTTCGATCTCTTAGTATTGGGGATCTCACTGACTTTTATGTGTGCTACTATTATTTATAGATCTCTAGGATTTAATTAAGAAAGGAATTTTTAGAAGGAGATAGATGTTTATTTATATTATGTTTATTCACTGTGGCTATTGCAGATACCTTGTTGAGTCTGAAAGGGATAGAGAGAAACAGGCAATGCCGGGGCCCTACATTTCAGGTCTCGTTCTTCCAGTTGACATCTTACTACGTACAGAGCCGGAGAAACCTACCCATTTTTTATTTTAGTATTGAGAGGTACCGGCAATTCTCTGCTTGCGCTTGACTAGGGAATGGTTGGTAGTTTCCTAGGATTTTTTTTCCCCTCTGTCTAGACTGAAATAGAACCTGTAGCACTCTCTGTCCCCTCCCGCCCGCCTTTGCCTCTTGTTTTGTGTTTTCCCTGCCCTCCATTCCAGCTGTGAAACAGGCATCTCTTCTCACTTTGTGGATTGGGTGGCTGAGTCCTCAGCTTCTTGCCAGGCTGGCTAGTCCCTGAGCACACACACAAGCCGGCCTTTGATTACCCAGGAGGACAGCTGCCCTAGAGGCAGATTGCTAACATACCACTAGAACAATCCCTCCCCTCTGTTCTGATGCTGGCTAGCACAGTCTTTCCTGCTTCTAGTTCCTTGTGTTTCCCACCCCACCTCTGATCTGATCTTTGCTTTTGGTTTAGTGAGATGTCACTGTTAAAAATGAGAGTAGGGATATTTGTGATTAGATTTCTTTCTTGAGCTGTGATTAGAGAATGTGGCAAGTAGTCACATTTCTATAGCGGGCCTTTCAGTGGAAAAGCAGGTGATTGTGTACCAAGTAATACTATTACTTTTGCTCCTCTCACCTTTTCTCCTGAGTTCTTTTCCCTTTTAAAATGGGAAATCTAAGGTATTTCTCAATTCTGGCTATTCTTCTCCAGAATTGAGTGAGGTCTTGCTCTTTAAAATGAAGGCAATACCCAAAGGTCTAGGTGCTTCCACCTCATCCTTTCTCACTCCCCTCCCCTCCTCCCCCCAAAGTTTACTTTTGGTCACCTTCTCTATTTGAGTTAGAATGACTTTTAACCACAGGAAGCACAGAAAGTTCATACTCATTTCACTCTATCAAGGAGAAGGAACATGGACTTGGAGTAGAAGAGATGCGTTTCTACCACTTACTAGTTATATGATGACCTTGAGCAGGATAGTGAATACTTTTTTTTAATTAATTAAATTTAATTAATTTATTTTTGGCTGCATTGGGTCTTTGTTGCTGCACACAGGCTTTCTCTAGTCGTGGCATGCGGGCTTCTCATTGCAGTGGCTTCTCTTGTTGCAGAGCACTGGCTCTAGGCACAGGGGCTTCATTAGTTGTGGCATGCGGGCTCAGTAGTTGTGGCGCATGGGCTTAGTTGCTCCGCGTCATGTGGGATCTTCCCGGACCAGGGCTTGAGCCTGTGTCCCCTGCATTGGCAGGCGGATTCGTAACCACTGCGCCACCAGGGAAGCCAGTACTTCTGATGCACGGTTTACTCATCTGTAAAAGAGGCCAACATTACCTCAGAGGTTGTTGGGAAGAGTATCTGTGATAATTTATAGAGGGAGGTCAGTAATTAATGACTCACAACTTTTCTCCCCCTGTGAGGTCAGATTTTCTTCTTTTAGATAGGAAGAAACATTTCCGTCAGCTATCTGCCCTGAGCTGAAATAGGACCTTCATATTTCCTATGATTTCTTCATAGACTCACACCTTCTCTCTCTTGCTTGTCTCAAAAGGGAGGCATACTCTAAACCTAATGGAAGGGGTGTCTTGTTGCTCTTTTCAGGGCTCAGGGCTTTCTTAGGAAGCTGGACTGTAAATATGATTCAGTTACATGCTTTCAGCTTTTCCAAGTCATCTTCAAATGATGGGCAGAGAGATGGTGGGAATGCCAGAGATAGAAAGTTAGGAGGTTTGGTGAGAAGCTGCCACTTTAAGAGGACTGTGAGCTCAAACAGTTGGGTGGCCTCTAGTAAACCTTAAGGTTAAGCTTTTTTTCCATGAATTTTTTTCCTCTAGCCTAGGGTAGGGAAGAGTATAAGGTGTCCTAGTTAATTTTAGGATTCCTCTTTTATGACACGAGAGTTAAACAATACTGTTCCACTTTGACTAGACTTTTTCTAATTTCCCATTGTATACCTGACCTCCTCTCTTTTCCCCTCCTTTTGTAGAATGGAGAAAGGCATTTGGCCTCTCCCCTTCCTCCAGTCTGACACCTCCCTCTGTTTTTTGCCCCTCCTTCTTATCTTTGTTTCCTTATTGGCCTCTCCCTAAAGCTCTGCTTTCTCCTTATAAGGCTGTGTGAGGTGCCTTTGGCAGGGTTGCAACAGGGATACAGGTAAGTAACTTGATGTTTCTCAGACGCTCAGGATTGAGAGAAAATTCAGTGTTATCTGTCCCAGTGGAAGGCCTTGGAGAGGCACGTGGGTGGTGGGGGAGGAGAAGGAGGTGGCCTGGCCTGAGAGATCAGAAGGACTTGTTAGACCAGTCCTGTGTGTGTGTCATACACGCTCCAGAGAGAAGCAGGTTTTGTTTCTTTCCATACCCTTTCAGTCCTGGGCCCCCTCAGGAGCTGAGAGCCACACCCTTCCTTTGCTTCAAAGCCAGTCTAGCATTTAGACATTTTAGTATCTTATGGTTTGGGGGGTTCCCAGAATACTCGGGAGGGGAAAAGAGAGCAAGAAGAATGTTCCATCTGGTTTCTGAATTTAGGGTCAAGATGGTGGAGGTGATTTTTTTTTTTTTTTTCCTTTTAAAGTCACAGTAAAAACTTTAAATCCTGACGGGTAACTAGAATGTTTAAGGTGTCCTAGTGACCTATAGAGATTGCTAGCTCAGCCGCCTTTTAACAAGGAGTATTTCTTTAAAAAAAAAAAAGCAACCAAAAAAAACCTTTCATATATTTATTTTCCCTTTTTTTCTCTGAAACTCCAATGAGATAGAATGATCACTCTTTCCTAAGAGGAGGGGATTTGCCAGAGACTCCCTTAATTCATCAGGTTTGTGTTGGACACAGTGAGACCTAGGCCTTCCTTGTAAAACAGACTCCTTCAGTCAGCCCTTTGAGTGCTCTTAAGTGGAGAAGCCGAGCCTATCATAAAGCAGATCCCCAGGGAAGCACAGCAACTGCTAAGCACCTAAGACAATGCCATTTCTGGAATGTCAGTTTTGTAATTCTGAGAAGTGCCCAGTTGACATGAGACTGTGAAGTGAGCAGAGTCCTTTCTCCATCTTATTGCAAGTCACGTTCAGAGACTTGGGGTTAGTGTGGGAGTGAGTTTTTCCAGCAGGGAGAAATATGAGAATTGTTCTGACTGAGCTTTGAATTGTTCTAAGCTTTGGATGGTGGAACATCAAGTGGTGGGTGGAGTACTAAGACTTTGGACTTTGGTAAAGCACTCTGATAAGAAGCCATAGAAAAACTATTGACAAAATACATTCCTTTTGATTTAAAAATAACGTGCCAGTTTTCTCCGTGTGTGGTTGAACAGCATTAATTGCTTTGAACTTGGGGCAAATGCCAGTTAAGGCAAACAAATGCCTTTTCTGTGTTTGGAAGACCTACCTTTCTTGGTTTGAATGTTATGTAATACAGTTCTGTATTACGTTACAGGTGCTATATTTTATTGATTGGTATTCTTTAAGAGAAGGCTCAGTGTGCTTTTTAAAAAAACAGTTTGAAATCCCTAGGGTGATGTAGAAGCGGAATTTTGCTTATTATTGCATTTAGAGGGAAGGGATAACTTTATGACATTGGTTTTGATTTCATAATGAAGAAATAGAAAGAAGGGAAGAGGGCTGCATTTGGACCTGGCTCTACAGAAGATAACACTTCTTTCCTAAGAACCCAAAGACTATTTCACGGGGTTTAGAGTTCTCCACCTGAAGACAAATAATTTTTCTGCTTTCCGCAGAGGCTTATATGCCTGATTCTGGTCATCTCTTTGGATATACTTATCTGAAGTGCATGGAGTTGGGAGAGAAGTTCAGGGTTACCCAGCCTATAGTTTTACATATATTAGCCCATTAAAGCTGAACTCTGAAAAGTAATAAAAAGTAAAACTTACGGGGGTTATTTATAACTTCTCCAAGGTCTCACAATTTGTTTTTGGCAGAGCCAGGACTTGAACTCCCGGTCTTTTGACCCCTGGCCTGGAGTTTAATTTTTTTTTTTTTTTTCCCTTTAAGAGTGTGAAGGATTCCTGTAGTTTACAGAGCTACAGTAAGTGGGAGAGGGGAACATGTGGAGATGTGTGGTTTATTCGAAAGCCCTAACAACACGACCAAAACTCTAGTCTCTTGTGTTAACTGTTTGTTATAGTATTGTATTGGTAGCAGTAGCTTTCTGTGCGTCAAGACATTTTCTAAGTACTTTCCATGGATTGTCTCGTTCAATCCTCACAACCACTCTATGTATTTTTTTTTTTTTTTTTTTTTTTTGGTATACATGGGCCTCTCACTGCTATGGCCTCTCCCATTGCGGAGCACAGGCTCCGGACGTGCAGGCTCAGCGGCCATGGCTCACGGGCCCAGCCGCTCCGTGGCACGTGGGATCTTCCCGGACCGGGGCACGAACCCGCGTCCCCTGCATTGGCAGGCAGACTCTCAACCACTGCGCCACCAGGGAAGCCCCACCCTATGTATTTTATTTTCCCCATTTTACAGAAAAGAAACCTGAGGATTAGAGAGATTTGCCCAAAGTCATATAGCTAAGAAGCAATGGAGCTGGGACTTGAACGCAGTCCAAAGTTTATGTTCTTAACCTCTAAAAATTATAATTTCAAATTATATTTCTATGGCCAATTTACAGTAGAACAAGTCATTGTGGGGATTGTGCTATTGGCAAGTGACTTTCTTCTTTTCCCCTTTTACCTGGTTGGCATTGTCAAACTGTTTGGTCTTTCTGGGTATTTGATTTAATTCAACTTCTTCTGGTTCAGAATTCTTACAGAAGAGATTGAATATTTACTGTTGTCATTGCTTGAACGTGGGAGCCTTGTTGTAGACTCATAGGTCTATAGGACCTATGGCTTGTTAAGAGTAAAACCAGGGCTTCTCTGGTGGCACAGTGGTTAAGAATCCGCCTGCCAATGCAGGGTACACAGGTTTGATCCCTGGTCTGGGAAGATCCCACATGCCGTGGAGCACCTAAGCCCATGTGCCACAACTACTGAGCCTGCGCTCTAGAGCCTGTGAGCCACAGCTACCTAGCCCTCGTGCCACAACTACTGAAGCCCGCACGCTGCAACTACTGAAGCCCATGCGCCTAGAGCCCGTGCTCTGCAACAAGAGAAGCCACCGCAACGAGAAGCCCGCGCACCGCAGCAAAGAGTAGCCCCTGCTCACTGCAACTAGAGAAAGCCTGCACATAGCAACAAAGACCCAAATGCAGCCAAAAATAAAAAATAAATTAAATAAATTTATTTTTTTGAAAAAAGAGTAAAACCAGTTACTCTGAGAAAATCTAGTGTTAGGGGAATTGCAAGGTTCACTTGTTCACTTTGCTCCTCTCCCTCACCTTGGCAATTCCTTGATGATCTTTTTTTAATTTTTTTAATTTTTTGGCTGTGCAGCTCGGCTTCCAGGATCTTGGTTCCCTGACCAGGGATTGAACCTGGGACCACGACAGTGAAAGCCCCGAGTCCTAACCACTGGACCACCAGGGAATTCCCGATGAACTTTTTTTAAGTGAGAACAAGTGTAATCCATTGAAAATAATAAGTGGCCAACCTGTAAAGATGTTGGCCTGTAGTCTTAAGGGTTTCCTGATTCTAACTGCCAAAATCAGTTAATGGTTTGCAGATTCTGGTCTATAGTATAATTTTCTTATGATGTGTATGTTTGGCACGGAGAAGACTCTCAAGTCTCTGAGTTGTGAGGTGGTGTACTGTATATCTTGCCCAACTGCTTCGTTCTCTTCCCCCACATATGCTTTCTTTTTCCTCCCATTTATTTCTTTTCTCCCACTTATTTCTTATTTGTAGACATTATGGATAACCCTTCAACCTCTAGATAAATGGAAACTTTTTCTTTTCCCTTTTTCCTGTGATGTTTGGGTAGAAAGCTCTTAAGAGTTGTCGGAGAGAGGTGCTGGACTGTCCATTTTATATTGGACTTAAGTTCAAAATTTGCTATTAACTGAGACCTTGGGTAATTTCTACACCTATAGCCTGTTTTCTCATTTGCAGTAAAACTTCCTTAGAGTTGCTGTAAGGATTGCCAGGATAATAAATGTAAAACATTCAGTAATTGCTAGTTCTTTTCACCTTCCCTTTCTCCTTAGTAATAAACTGCTAAGGCCTCATACAGGGAATCGAGAGCTCATTATAGCAGATGTGTAGTTCTGTGATAACTGCCAGGCACTTAGAGAAGCACCCTATGTCCCAGAAACACTGGTCTAGGTGGGACCTCCTGGTAAATAGTGTTGGAGTAGGGAAACCAGCCTCCTCCTCTCGTTAGAACCTAGTTATGCACCTGATCCAGTTAATTTCGTCTACTAGTTCACCGAATAGTTTTGGGCTGAGGCATTACTATTAAGTAATGTAATTGGAAGATAGAAACTAACTCTTGAAACAACTTAATACGTCACATTTGTATAGCATTAAATTCTCAGCCGATCCTTACAGCAACTCTGAGTTAGACGGGGCTGGTGGTATTGGCTTCTTAGAGATGAGAACGTGGCAGTGACTTACTGCCGTTGTTGGCTCGTGGCAGAGCCAGGACTGGGACCTGTCTTCTGAGTCCAGTTCTGTCCTACAGAGCTCTGCTTCTGCCGTCTTTCAGGCAGAAAACTTCCCCCATGCTGTTAGTCCTAGGAATCTGATCTTCTTTTTCTTGACTTTTCTGCCTTCTTCTCCAAATTAGAGCCAGGTGGTCAGCTTTTAAAGCCACGAAGATGGGAGAAGCTGATGTTTTTCCAGATATTGCTTCCCGACCTAGAGCCCTGGATAGAGGCCCTACTACCCTTCCTAACTCCCTGTATTGTATTAGCTGAAGTTGTGGGGGCAGGAAGTGGCAATTTTATGGAAGGGTGACAGTTTCTCTGTGCAACAGGGAGCATTGGCACTGTATGCCTGATAGTAGTGGTAGTTTGGGCTTTTATTAGCAAAGATTACAGGGCAGAGACTGCCAGAGTGCTAACTACAGTTCAGACAGACCCTGTTGAAACCCAGAACTGGAAGAATCTCCCCAGCTCCGGGTCCTCTTGGTGTGGAAGGTTCCTAGGTCATTGTACATAGCAGATGAGGGCAAGTGCAAATGAAGTAATAGAGGTGAAAAGGGAGCAACATTCAAAAAAAAAATAAGGCTACTTATTAAAGACCTTTGAGTGACCTGTTGGAATGTAGGGTGGGAATTGAGAAAGTGACAATGGGCTTTGGACCTAAAGGAAGAACAGGAGTTGATAAGTGACTGCGGGAGCCCAGAGCCTGGGTAGGAGGACTTTGGAAAAAAGGCTGCCACATTCTTGGATTTAGATCCACTGGAAGGAGATCTAGATCCACTGGAAGGAGTCTCTGTGATGGAGAATTAATTCAGGAGTTTATTGGGCACCTATTTATCAGTTCCTCTGGGCACTCTTGCCTGCTGAATACTGCGTATACTCTAAAGCAAACAGACCCAAGCGACTGTGCTTGGTAGGGCTCTGGGGAGCGTGGGAAAGGGAACTGAAGCAAAAGGCTTAGCCTAGGCTAGTCCCCACATGTCTTCCCCACGATGACTCTTGCATTGGTTTCTCAGTATCTTTGTGGGCATGCTGGGACTGGGCTTTGAGGTTTCTGCCTTAGGGGTGGGAAGGAGGGGGAAGGGCATTCCAACAGCAATTTTTTTTTTTCCTTCCCAATTTGGTTGCTGGGAACAGGGGGTAAGTGAATATATATCCATATTATGACCTGCTCCTGGTTCTCTACAGAAGTACACGTAGAGGAACTCTGACATGACAGTAGAATCCAGGTTTTAATGAAAACTACAACCAAGGTCCAAGTATTTGAAAACAGAGCAAAGTCCAAAGGGCATTTGTCACATTAAGCAATTCCAAGTCGTATTTTAAATTACTCCCTTCCACTCCCAGATTGTTTTTTCCCCAACACCTGCCCTTGCTGCTCCTTTTTTTTTTTTTTTAATGTATTAGGTATATTTTATTTTCCTCTCATTCCTATTTTTCCTCCAAATATTTCTACAGCTCTCTTCTTCCTGCTTCCTCCTTGCTGTGGTGGCTGGGATGCTTCTCCCATGATATTTTGAATCTAGACTGGGCTGTTCTCTGTTAAACCAATCAGTTACGACCTTCTCTTAACAGGTGTGTATGTAAATATGTTTATTAAGAATAAAAAAAATTTAAGTGCCTTTTTTCTGGAGGGGTTGAGGAGAGGGTGGGGAATAAGGGAGAGGGTTTATTCTAAAACCTGCCTTTCAACATGGTATATCTTGGACTGACTGACCAGAAAGTCTCTTATAGCCAACTTATAAGAGAGAAACCCTACCAAGTCCAACAGTATGACTACAATGCCCCTCCACTTACTAGCCAGCTTGCAGTTTATGTAATAGGGTATGGGGAACTCTTCGCTTCTGAATATCATTTACTGTGGAAGTGTGGTACACATAAACCCTCTAGATACTTGGATATTTACCCTTAGTTGGAATATGTAAAGAGGTAAAAATGTAGCCTGTTTAGAGCTTTCTGCAGGATAACAGAGATGTGGGAAGTTCCAGCTATTAATTGAAGGTTAGAATACGAACTACTTCAAGGGATAACTTTATAATTTAATATAATGCTCCTTTTCCTACTCCACAAAGAGGTGTGAAGGTCACTGAAAATGTTGCCTTTTTACACATAGACTTTTTTATTCTGTTGCTTTCTTGCCTCTGTTAGCCAAGGCACACATTCTGCCGTCAATATTGTAGTATAGTTTTTAAAAGTAGAAAAGTCCCTTTATAAATGTATTCAATTTGAGGGCCTTAGTTTTATTTCCTGCCTTTGATGGTGGGACTTTTTTTTTACTGCATCCATTTCTTATCAGCGTTTTAATTTAGCATATTCATTTAGTATATTTTGCCACCACTCCAGCAATTTCAGTGTTCAGATTTGGGAGAGGTTAAGTAAGATCTGTACTGCCCCCGTATCTCAGAGGTGGCTTGCCCCTGCAGGAGAGTGTGTGCTTGTCTATACTGTGGAGTTACATCTTTCATTGAGTTGATGCCAGCAAAGTTTCCCAGGGGAGAATAACCTAATTTTAAACTCATGTCATGACTACAGCCCTTAGGCACATTCTCCCTTGGATCTAGTTGCCCTTTCCCTTTCAATAGTTATTTCTTGTGGGGTGTTAAAGAGGGTAATGGGCAAAGGATCCTGCTTGAACAGACACTGGTGGTGGGTCCAGGCTTGGTGGTGGCTCTCTTTCTGTGCTGCAGTAAAACCACGAGAGGGCATCTTTGGCTCTGGGATTAATAATTCATCTGTCTTCTCTGACCTGTGACCTTTTCTTTCTCTCCTCTCTCTTACCTTTTCCCGGTAGTGTGAAGTGAGGGGGGCCTTCTCCCTCCTTCCTCCTCCCCCTGTGATCCACCTTCCCTTTTTACCCTGCCCTGCGGCGGCTCTGCCCCTTACCTTCATGGACGACTCAGAGGTGGAGTCGACCGCCAGCATCTTGGCCTCTGTGAAGGAACAAGAGGCCCAGTTTGAGAAGCTGACCCGGGCGCTGGAGGAGGAACGGCGCCACGTCTCGGCGCAACTGGAACGCGTCCGGGTCTCACCACAAGATGCCAACCCGCTCATGGCCAACGGCACCCTCACCCGCCGGCATCAGGTAACCCCTCTCTCCATCAGACCTGCAGGTAGGACTTTGGCATGGTCATAGAGAGACTATGATCCTTGTTGGGAAACTACTCTCCTCGTGGTTATGGGCTGTCCAGTGCCCATGCCTCATGATAACCTTTACAGGGGTGATAAATACTGATGAAGAGATAGGGAATATTGCTGCTTTGCTGAGTTGGGTGGACTTATCTCTAGAAGCATCCATCTGACTTCTTGTTTGCTGGAGTGGGGTTTCTGGGTTGGGATGCAGTTCTAGTAATGGCAGATCATATAATTTGAAGCTGTACTCAGGTTACTTGTTTTTTTTCTTGTGTGTTCCCCCCCCCACCCCCATATCAGAAATTCAGGAAATTAAATGCCTGCTTAGTGGTTGGGGAAGGTGGGCATCTTGTATTCTCCCTCAGAGAACAGTTTGCTCAGAAGGTGTGGCAGTGTTCATAAATTGTGTATTCCTGCTCCATACTCTTTTTGTTGGCTGTGCAAATCATTTCTTGGAGGAAGGGGTCATTGTTAATTCTTTTGGTTAGAGTTGGAGAGGGAGCATCATGCTGCTGTTTAACCCAAATAACCACAGGAGCCAGTGGTCTCTGGGTTGGCTGACTCTGATGTGACTTGGGAGAGTTGGTGTTAGAAATGAGAAGTATCTTGTGTTTCCTATGGTTTCTGTAGTCTGACTTCGCTGTGATGTAATCTGTCTGAGGTTTTGTGTGTGTGTGTGTGTGTGTGTGTGTGTGTAGTAGGCATTGCCTGATAGACTTCATTTTAAGAGAGCTCTGATGGGAACTAAGAACAGTGCTCATGCTCCAATAAGTCCTTTCATTGATTACTTATTTATTTTTTAAGATGGAGAAGGTCCCTCATGCTAAGGAGCGTGTTGAGTGAGAGGATATAATTCCAACTGGGGATGATCAGGAATTTGGAAGCAGTGTGTTTGCAGTGTTCCTAGGATTTTTATAGGAACAAGAATAAAGGGTTAGGGTTGAGGGAGGGGTATGTATTGAGAAGGAGAGCAGGATTGCTCAGCCTTGGAGGTGGTGGGGAATTCCAGGATTTAGTACATGGATTCTCTCTCTCTCTCTTTCTCTTTTATTTTTAACTTCTGCTCAGCAATGAAACCACACCCTTCCTTCTTCCTGAAAGTAATGTTTAACTTCCTTTCCCTACAGCATTACGCTCCCTATGTAATGGGAGTAGGGTGGGGGAAGAGTCTCCCAAGGTGGCTGAATCTCACTGTATTCTTTTTGAAGGGGAGTAGTCAAATGTATTTTTACGTAGTATAATGTTATTAGATTATTTCCTGCTGTTTAAGACAGAGCAGCGTAAGAATGACATTTTTGAACGTGTTCTGTGGCTCTAATAATTGGTGATGAAGATGCTGAGACATCTGCTTGAGGGGAGTTGAGATACTTGTTTTCTTTCTACTTGGAAAGAGAAACTCATATTTCTTGCCTCTTTCTTTAAAAAGCTGCCTGGTCTGGGAGTTTCCAGTGGTTGTAGAGCATGAAGATGCATGAAACAATAAAGAAGGCTTTGGAAACCCCCCAACCTAGGCTTTCCAAGTTTCCTTATGTTCTTATGGCTTTCCAAAAAGATTTCGTGGGGAACTTATCTGAGTCTCTGCTATTTATTCAGAAAATAGTTTTTGAGTACCTATTATGTGCCAGGCACTGATCAAGGCACTAGGGAGACAGTGAACAAAACTGACCAAAAACAAAACACACAATAAACCTCTGCCCTCATTGAGCTTACGTTCCTATGTTCCAGAGACCCAGTCTGCCAGAGTTCTAGGCCCGGTTCCAATTTTGAGGTGTTAAGTCTAAGGAGTGATGTGCTGCTTTTATCTGTACTGACAGAAGGACTCCAGGCCACAAATGTCTTCTTGAAAGGCCTTTTCCTGTTTGGAAAAAAGATCATTTGTGTTTGATAGAGCAAAAGAAGGCCACAAAATGAATTGTCTTCTTGTGGGCTATGTTTCAGAACGGCCGGTTTGTGGGCGATGTTGACCTTGAGCGACAGAAATTTTCAGATCTAAAACTCAACGGACCCCAGGTAATTCTTTTGGCTCAAGGTCTGGGTTGCTTATTCATATCTTTCTTACTTCCTCAGCTTAAGAGCATATTGGTGTCTTCTAAAGTGCCTGGCACATTGTAAGCTCCCATTAATTAGTTTCTTTCATTTAGGAAAATTAAAAAATGGAGTTTCAAAGTATAAATGTAGTTTTATTTTGGAATTAATTGTAATGACCATTGATCCAGTATTTGATCTCTCAATTACTGCATCCCTTTTCTAGAATGGGCATGGTTCTACTTTGCAGAAAACCATGCCTAAAATCTGGCTGATCTTGAGCCTTAGGCATATCTGAAGAATAGCATAGAGCTATTCAGAAGATAGCTCTTACTGGGGTTTTCTGGTCCATCTTAAAAGTGCTTATTGGGTGAACTTTTTTTTTTGAAGGATCCCTCAGATGTAGATGTAGCTGCAGTTCAACACAGTTCATATTCACTTAGATGACTAGAACTGGGAAGTTATATTTGCTGTCTCTGTCACTTGGGTGTTGATGTAGCTATAGTTAACTCGGTTCCTGTTTGTTAAATGACTAGAACTGGGAAATTATGTCTTCTGCCCTTTTGTACAAATTCAAAAGTGGGGACAGGCACCCCTCTAAAAATCCTGGGGCCCATAGAAGATGCAGTGTCTTTAGGGAGGCAGGCAGTGCCTCTCATTGGGATGGATTGTTAGTATATATGGCTTAATAATAGCTCTTTCTTTTTTCTCTTTTCCATGTAGGATCACAGTCACCTTTTGTATAGCACCATCCCCAGGATGCAGGAGCCAGGGCAGATTGTGGAGACCTACACGGAGGAGGACCCTGAGGGAGCCATGTCTGTTGTCTCTGTGGAGACCTCGGATGATGGAACCACTCGGCGCACAGAGACCACAGTAAGCTAAGACTTGTATAAGGTCTGGGATGATGGAGGAGTTCTTCCTATGGTCTTTATTAAGGGGAGGGGCTAAGCACTTAATTAGGGTGGATGAGGAGCCACTGATCTGTGGTAAAGGCATAAAGAAAGTGATCTCTGGGTAGACAGAGAAGATAGAAGAGATATGGGAAAATCTAATGGAACGAGGAAGAGTCTGCAGTAGCTTCCCTTGGAGGCATAGTTAACTGCCAACGCAATTTTCCTGCCTGGAGAATTCCTATAAGATGGAGAGAAGGGTAGATGGTAGATTGCATGGCATTTCTAGGTAAAGCGAGCTGGGGGTAGAGGTTCGTTTCTTTTCTTAGAGTGGTCTAGAATTTAAGCTTAATTTGTTCACTTCATTAATTTTTCTTTTCTCTTTCTTTACTTGAAGGTCAAGAAAGTAGTGAAGACTGTGACCACACGGACAGTCCAGCCAGTCCCTATGGGACCAGATGGGCTGCCTGTAGATGCCTCATCAGTTTCGAACAACTATATCCAGACTCTGGGTCGTGACTTCCGCAAGAATGGCAATGGGGGACCTGGCCCCTATGTGGGGCAAGCAGGCACTGCTACCCTTCCCAGGAACTTCCACTACCCTCCTGATGGATATAGCCGCCACTATGAAGATGGTTATCCAAGTAGCAGTGACAACTATGGCAGTCTGTCCCGGGTGACCCGCATTGAGGAGCGGTATAGGCCCAGCATGGAAGGTTACCGGGCACCCAGTAGACAGGATGTCTATGGGCCCCAGCCACAGGTTCGGGTAGGTGGGAGCAGCGTGGATCTGCATCGTTTTCATCCAGAGCCTTATGGGCTCGAGGATGACCAGCGTAGCATGGGCTACGATGACGTGGATTACGGCATGATGTCTGATTATGGCACTGGCCGTCGGACTGGGACACCCTCTGACCCTCGGCGACGCCTCAGGTAGGCAAGAAAAAGGGAAGAAAAGGGTCTTTCAAAGACAGCAAAAAGGGGTAGCTCTTCCTTCTCCGTCTAAGTGCTTTTTGGGATCAGAGGTAGTTGTGGCCCCCTCCTCTGCCTTTTTTTGTGGAAGACCATCCTTTTCTTCCCTTTTCTGATTTTACTAAGTATTGACGTGCTTTTTTGTCTCTTTTTCGTCGTAGAAATCATATATTCTAATTATAGAAAACAACTTGTGATGGTTATTGGTCTGTGTTCTGAAGAGCAGCCTTTGTTTCTGTGCCAAGGGTTTCTATATTTTCTGCCTAAGATTTGACCCCCTTTTGGAGCCTGTTGTCTGAGGCTATGGAATATTTGTTCTTGTGAATTTCTTCAGCTTCTGGTTTGGTGTTAAGAACAAGGTTGAGGGCTTCCCTGGTGGCGCAGTGGTTGAGAGTCCGCCTGCTGATGCAGGGGACACGGGTTTGTGCCCCGGTCCGGGAAGATCCCACATGCCGCGGAGCGGCTGGGCCCGTGAGCCATGGCCGCTGGGCCCGCGCGTCCGGAGCCTGTGCTCCGCAACGGGAGAGGCCACAACAGTGAGAGGCCCGCGTACCGCAAAAAAACAAAAAAAATAGAACAAGGTTGAGGGTTTTAGGCCAGAATAGATAGTTAAGGGTATATATAAGAACCTTCGCTGTGATGGTTTAAATCTCAAGTAAAAACAAACCTTGATCTCACAAAAACCCTGACACTTTGTGCTTAGGTTCTTACATTTGATTGTAAAGTGAAATGGGGGTGGCTTCCTTAGAGGGTGGTACATTATTGACACTCTGAAAGGTCACTGATTCTGACTTTACCGTTTATCCCTGGGGATTCTTTGGTGATGTGAAAAAGGTAGTCATTGATGTTTGGGCTGGCAGATCGTTTGCCTTGAAAACATGCTTTAGAACGCGAGTTGGCAAACCTTTTCTGTAAAGGACCAAACAAAACTCATTTAGACTTTGCAAACAGTATATCGTTTTTGTTGTAGGCCGTTGTTCTTCTTTTTACAACCTTTTAAAAATATAAAAACCATTCTTAGTTAAGTTTTGGGACTGTACAAAAAACAGGTTTGGCCCATGGGCTGCCAATCCTACTTTAGAATAAATCAGAGACTGTGTTTTCCAGGCAAAGAGAAATGATAAGAATTAAGGGAGAAGATTTATGGATGTCTTAATGGTAAGGATATCCTAACAGCTGTTGCTGAATTTCTGTATGAGGTCATGACTTTCTAAAACAAATGCCTTGGTGCTCATTTTACTCATATTAGGTAGCTTTGGTGAACAGTAGACTGGGCTGGGCCCAGGGGTAGAGGCCTCATTATCTAAGCCTGAGTCACTCACCTCTCAGGTGTCTTGGACAGCAAATCCAACTCCCATGTGACTCATCTTTTATTCCTGGAGTGGGGGTGAGGGGGCACATCAGGCCTTAGTTGGTGCAAGTTGGAGCAGTGGTAGATAACAGCTATCACCAAAGGAGTCTGCCTAGGGTGTTGGCTTCTTCTCTTTGTTGACAAGTCTGCTTTTTCTGACTTCCTCATTAGTAGAGGGATTGGATCTAGGTGGTTGCTGGTGGCCAGGTCATTCTCTGTTGTCCCTTGCTATGGCAATTGACATAAAGAAAGAGGGTTTGGGCTTGGTTCTTGGGTTTATTCCAGGGTGACACTGGACTTGGAAACCTGCTTGACTAGCAAGAACATTTGCTGCTTCCTGTTCTGGGGCTAGGAGAGTAATACAAGGTCAAATGAAAGCAGTAAGGCAGGATGATTTGTAGAAAAAGCACTTGAACCAGAAGACCTTCGTTCTAGTTGTGCCTTTGCCACTAGCTATGTAGCCTTAAGCAAGTCATTTACTCTTTCTGGGCACAGCTTTGTTATTTGTAAGACAAAGGAAAGAATGTCGTGATCCACCCGTAAAAATAACTTGAGTGACCTAAATCTTCCTTATGGTAATTGTTTTGTAATTGCTTATATTAAAATAATAATAAAGGTAAAAACATCATCACTACAAAACTAGATAAGCACACCATCCATTGATAAAGAACTACTGTTAACATTTTGATGCTTTTCCTTTGAGTTCTTTTTCTTATACATGTAAACACACTCTGATTTTATTTTTTCCCTACTGAAATGGAATCTTACTTAATATGCTGTTTAGTTGCCTACTTTTAAAACTCAGCTATATAACCTGCTTATTTTGTTTCACTGATATTAAAAAGTAGTGATTTTTTTTTACTAACTGCTTTGTCCATTTAAATCACTTTTGAGTGGTTGATGTTGACAGCTATGAGGCAGGCCCTCTGCTCAGGCTAATAACCTTGAGGGTTTGGTGACAGTGGGCGTGGTTTTGCGGGACAAACGATGGGCTTATTTGGAGAGTTCCACACAATGGATTCTCCTCTCTCCTGTGGGAGCCACAGAGTGAGATGAGCTCACTGATAATGGGTCTCTTCCTTCCTGGTGGTTATGAATAAATAATAGTGTGACAGACTCCCCCTCTAGTGGTTGTTGGCAGTACTGACATAGGACGCGACATCTCTGGTTAGATGTTCTTCTTTACCTTCAATTGCTCTGTCTATTCCTGTTCATAGTGACCGGGTATCAGTAGTGTGGTGGTCAGTAGTGTCTATTTTGACAGAACTGGAAGTATTGTCTTTAGAAATTGGAGACTAGAAATTATGTCTCAAACACGTTTGTTGAGTAGCAGAGATGACCTTGGGATGAACTAGTGCAAACTAATGTTCAAGGGCTTCCCTGGTGGCGCAGTGGTTGAGAGTCCGCCTGCCAATGCAGGGGACACGGGTTCGTGCCCCGGTCCGGAAAGATCCCACATGCCGTGGAGCTGCTGAGCCGTGAGCCATGGCCGCTGAGCCTGCGCGTCCGGAGCCTGTGCTCCGCAACGGGAGAGGCCACAACAGTGAGAGGCCTGCATACTGCAAAAACAAAACAAAACAAAAAAACTAATGTTCAAGCTTATACCTCATCAGTACCAAAGCCAAGTCCTCACATGAGGTATTAAGACATCCTTTACTGCTGTTACTCTCTCATCTCTTTTTTAATAATTTCCAAAAATAGGGTAAGGAGAGACTTAAATGTGAAATGTGTTTAAGGGTCTTATTCCACCAACTCTTTCCTGTGTGTAAATGCCTTATTTTCCCTTTAGCCTAAGGCCTTATGAGAGCTGTTCTCAGACATTGTTCGCTAATTTCTGTGGTACCAAGTCAGGTGGTTTCATTAACTCTGCTGTCTGAAGGTTTATTTCAATCTCTCTCTGGAGAAGTTTAATAGGTGTCCGGTATCATTCAAACGCTAAGCAGTCAGGATTTGGTTCTTTTTTTTGTGATTAACTCTCCGAATGCTTGTTGCTCCTCCAAGCTAGTAAAATTCACAGAAAAAAAATGGCAGTTTTAATCTAATTGCAGATATATTTAAGATTATTGTCTTATCTCATTAAGAAAAATTGATCGGTATATTTTTTATGCAAAGGAGACATAAGATCTAGTGTACGAGAGCCGGGGTTACTCATTCCTTGAAGATGAGGGGTAATGGGAGCCCTCCAAGAAACCAGGCCTAGCAACTTAATGCATTCCCTTTTTCTTTTTGGTTCTTCCAACACTGCAGGAGCTATGAAGACATGATCGGTGAGGAGGTGCCATCAGACCAGTACTATTGGGCTCCTTTGGCCCAGCACGAACGGGGAAGTTTAGCAAGCTTGGATAGCCTGCGCAAGGGAGGGCCTCCACCCCCAAATTGGAGACAGCCAGAGCTGCCAGAGGTGATAGCCATGCTAGGATTCCGTTTGGATGCTGTCAAGTCCAATGCAGCTGCATACCTGCAACACTTATGCTACCGCAATGACAAGGTGAAGACTGACGTTCGGAAGCTCAAGGGCATCCCAGCACTGGTGGGGTTGTTAGGCCACCCCAAAAAAGAAGTGCACCTTGGAGCCTGTGGAGCCCTCAAGAATATCTCGTTTGGGCGTGACCAGGATAACAAGATTGCTATAAAAAACTGTGATGGTGTTCCTGCCCTCGTGCGATTACTCCGAAAGGCTCGTGATGTGGACCTCACTGAAGTTATCACCGGTGAGTTCTAGGCCCAAGGGAAACTGCTAGGCTAGGGTCACTGTTATCCCTTAGAGACATTGCGAGCTAGAAGGATTTCTAGTCCTTTGACTTTTGATTAAAGGTTGTGGCCTTTGGGTCAACTCCGTCTCACAGATTTGGATCATGCAAGGTTTTCCAAATTTTAAAGCATTGTTTGCTAATGTTTTAAATGCAGAAGATTTCACTTCAAATTCCAGATTCTTGTCTTCTATTTTAAACGTGCAGCAACTGGTAGCAATGGATCTATTTTGCTGCCTGGCAGTAGTTGGTCTGAGCTGATTGGGGCATGTGCTCTGCAGTTCGCAATAATTTCCAACATGTTGTCTCTGACCAACTGCCACCACCTAGGAAGTTGTCTCCCCAGAATTGAAGCTGAGTGTCAGTTGGCACTTAACCCATATTCTTGTAATTTCTTTTAAATATCTGCTTGTCCTGACTCACCTGCCTGGCATGTATAGGCATTTGTGCTTGTGGTCCTTGCTTTAGAAGAGTGGTCTTTCAGATTGTGGGTCATACTCCGTTAGTGTGTATTGAACACAACTTTGTGGATCACAATCAGCGTTCCAAGAGAAAGAAAGAAAGAAAAAGAAATAGCATAGATCATTAGTTCTCAACTGGGGGTGATCTTGCCCCCCAGAGGACATTTGCAATGTCTGGCGGTATTTCTGGTTGTCATAACTTGGGGAGGTTGGGAGGGAGTGCTCTTAACATCAAATGAGTCGGGCTTCCCTGGTGGCGCAGTGGTTGAGAGTCCGCCTGCCGATGCAGGGGACACGGGTTCGTACCCCGGTCTGGGAAGATCCCACATGCCGCGGAGCGGCTGGGCCCGTGAGCCATGGCCGCTGTGCCTGCGCGTCCGGAGCCTGTGCTCCGCAACGGGAGACGCCACAGCAGTGAGAGGCCCGCGTACCTCAAAAAAAAAAAAGAGTAAACGCTGGACATACACTAAACATTTAATGTCGGGCAGGACAGCTCCCCACAACAAAGAATTATCTGGCCCAAAATGTCGGTGGTGCTGGGATTGAGAAGTGGTTGTAGATAGCCTAGAGGGTATGGCTTATAATAAGTATTGTTTTATGAAACCTTACCTCATGGTATGTATGTTTGTATTGAGCCATAAAATGTACAACATATTATTGTGGGTCACAGACTAAAGCTTGAATATCATTACAAGGTATTTGGTCATTGGGGAAGACTGAGAAATGTTGGAATGGGGGATTCTCTTTGGCATTCTTCAAACATACCGTCTTGGGTGCTGGAGAGCTATCTGATGAGTTGTCTCCGCCAGGAACCCTGTGGAATCTCTCATCCCATGACTCAATCAAAATGGAGATTGTGGACCATGCACTGCATGCCTTGACAGATGAAGTGATCATCCCGCATTCTGGCTGGGAGCGGGAACCTAATGAAGATTGTAAGCCGCGCCATATTGAGTGGGAGTCTGTGCTCACCAACACAGCTGGCTGCCTTAGGTAACAGAAGGGTTCCGAGAGTACGAAGATTGAATTTTTGAAGACTAACTTAAATTGCTTTTAAAAAAAGTTTAAACTCCTTAGCCTGTCATTCAGCCTCCATTCCTATTTGTATTGAGTACTATGACTTCAACCTGTTTTCCTACCTTTGTCACTACCCCCTTGCATACCATATACGCCTTATGTGGGGAACGGCAAGTAAACCGCGTATCTTCCTCACTTCTGTGCCTCTTTGACTTTGTTCCTATAATTTGGTAAATATTTGTTCAATACCTACTGCACGTAAGGCAGTCGCCTAGTCCTAGGCTTGTGTGTACCTGTGTTCTTGCCCTCAGTTATTTGTATTTCAAGTCAGGCTGCGATAAATGCAACAAATCGAGTACAAACTGCTAGAAGGATAGAGTGAGGGAGAGCTCTTCCTCTGTCTGCAGTGCCTTTTCTCTGCTTATTTACCTTTTGAAGCTAAACTCAAGTGCTTTTATTTCGTGTAAGTTTTCCTGATTTCTTCTTCTAATACCCTGTAACTGTTCAGTGTATTCTTTCTCTCTTCGGGATATACCCCTAAGTGCTCTGCCCGTATTCTTCACTTGTACTTCCATACAAGAAGTATCTGTTCTGTCTCAAATTATTGTTGTTGGTATACTTTATTTATACACCCCCCCTCCCTGGCCTGGTTATAAATGTCCTGAAAGCAGGAACTGTTTTATTCAACTTTCTGTCAACTCCAGTGCCTTCCTTATAATAGGTACTCGTTATTTGTTACAGTGAAAAGAAAAGATATTAAGGAGGCTTGTAGATGTTAAGGATATTAAGAGAGGGTTTCTAGATTTTAGTCATCTTGAAGCCTCTCCTTTTTCCCTCAGGAATGTCAGCTCGGAGAGGAGTGAAGCTCGCCGGAAACTTCGGGAATGTGATGGTTTGGTGGATGCTCTCATTTTCATTGTTCAGGCTGAGATTGGACAGAAAGATTCGGACAGCAAGGTAGGTTAATGGGTGAGAATTCCATTCACAACAACCATGAGGTACCCATAGTGCAGACCTGTCATCTCAGGCTTTCAAATAACATTCGATACCTATACCAGCCCCTGCTCCTTAAAGTGGGCGTTCACCATAGACGAAAACTGTTTTCTTTAGAATTTCCTTCACCTATATATTTTAAAGCTGTTTAGCCATACTTGCATTTTTTTCTAATTAGGAAAAAAGTCAGAGTGAGCCTGAGTTTTGTGTTAACACACCAAATGGTAGCGGAAACCTTCTGTTAGCCTGGGGCTACAAGAATTTTGAGAAGCGTGGGCACTTGAGGTATTGTGAGAGATGATGAATTGGACTGTGCTTTTGAGGATCAGTATTTTAATACGTGAATCACGGAAACCTGTACTTGCTAGGAAGTCACTATAGTCGTTCTCTTCTCTCATTGAACCTTGTATTTTGTGATCCCAAGCTTGTGGAGAACTGTGTTTGCCTCCTTCGGAACTTGTCGTATCAAGTTCACCGAGAAATCCCACAAGCAGAACGTTACCAAGAGGCACCTCCCAATGTTGCCAACAGTACTGGGCCACATGCTGCCAGTTGCTTTGGGGCCAAGAAGGGCAAAGGTGAGTCTTGGTTCCTTGTTCCTTGCTCTTTAATGTAAGGATGGGGAGAGGAAGGAACACTTTTAGCTTTAGGTACAAAATGCTTGCTGGGCAGTACAGGAATCAGCCTAGTCAAGGATGTCTTTTTGCTCCGCTGCTGCTTCCCCTGTGTCGTGTGCTTCATGGTGGTGGTGGTGGTGGTATCGGTATCAGTAATTGGGCAGTGAAGGCCGAGAACTCAACTAATCTGGGGCCTTCTCCCCCATTCCTCCTTTGTGTTTCCTGTGTTTTTCTTTTCCTCTCTGCTTTCCTGCTTATTTTCCCATGATCCTGTTGACATCTCTCTGGCGCATTTTTCTTCCTTCATTTCTCTTCTCTACTTTCCACCTTGGGTGATGCACTGGAAGATGAGTGGTTCTCCAGAGGTGAGTGGAATCTTTTAAGGCGCCTACCTACTTCTAATTTGCATGTTTTGGTTTTAGCTTCCCTGGTATTTCTTTGCCTAACCCTTCCCTGTGGATGCATGTAGGAAAATTCAGTTGAGGATGGCCACGGAAACAAGTTTAGCTCTTCTGAGCTAATGGCTCATGGCATGCTATTTCTGGACAGCAGCCCCAGTTACCAGAACCCAGGACAGCAGCAGCAGTAGTGGTTATCCTTATCTTACCCATATGCTGCCTGTTTTCTGTTCTTGTATCTGGGACAAGCTGGGGATCCTGGTTTTCTGTTTGTTTGTCTGTTTTCTTGTTTTATGCCCCTCTTGATGCATCTCTGATCCAAAGATTTTGACTGAAGAATAAAAAAATATGCTGGGTGGACTCTTCCCTTTCTTAAACTTTTTACCCCTTCCCCCTTTTTTTAATTTCCAAAGGGAAAAAACCCACAGAGGATCCAACAAATGATACAGTGGATTTCCCTAAAAGAACTAGTCCTGCTCGAGGTGAGTTATCTTTTTCTTCTCAGGCTCCATAGATCTCATAAACATCGTCCACAGATAGGTGTTTGGCAGCCTAACAGTAGGCTATACAGTACAGTACGTTCACCGTTCTGTCTTCTCTGACTTAAGGATTTGAAGTGATGACAAAAGTATTTGGAAACTAATAACAGTAACTTTCAAAGGACTTGTTGTTATGGCAACTCTTCAGATTACTTGAGGATAAGGACCTGATGGTAGTCTAGACCAGAAACTTAAGTACCCTAAGTAGCCACTAGTTCTTGGGACTCAAACTTTACTTGTTATAAGAAGTCTCTTTATCACAGTTTGGATCTTTATAGTCATCAATATGCTGAGTCCAAAATTCACAGCTCTCCGTGGGTATAGAAATTCAGATGTTATTAAATTTGAGCCCCTTTCACTTAATCATAGTTCAGGTGGGCAGAATGACTCAGTTAAGTGAGAAATAATTCATTTGAGATGAGGAATCTTTAACTCTGAGTGCTATCGGTGAGTAAATGAATCCCTTGCGTGCCAAGCAAGGTCAAAGTAAACTGTGGGAGAGAAGAGGCTGGGAGGAGGGAGAGACAGGAGTTGCATGAGTTGATACCTGTTTTGCTCTTGCCATGGTTGATGTATTCTTAAGGCTACCTTCTTAAGGCTACATCTGACTACATCAGAGGTAGTAGTCAGATCTCTTGAGTTTGCTGTTGGGTGGGTGGGAGGGTTTAGAGAGTCTACTGGTATAGGAGCATAAACCCATTAATCCAGAGTACGAACACTGGAGTTCAGCCAGCCAGAGCCTGGTTTGTAGGTACTGATAAGCATCCTCTGCTTTCTTGTCCTTTCTTGTGCAGGCTATGAACTTCTATTTCAGCCAGAGGTGGTTCGGATATACATCTCACTCCTCAAGGAGAGCAAGAATCCTGCCATCCTAGAAGCCTCAGCCGGGGCCATCCAGAACTTGTGTGCTGGGCGCTGGACGGTGAGTACCTTTTACAAAATGGATTTGGAGATGGGAGGACTTAGCTAACTAGTTTGCTACCATTTGTAATCTGTTCTCCTTCTTTCCATGTGCTACCTGTAGTATGGTCGATATATCCGCTCAGCTCTGCGTCAAGAGAAGGCTCTTTCTGCCATTGCTGACCTCCTGACCAATGAACATGAGCGGGTCGTGAAAGCTGCCTCTGGAGCACTGAGAAATCTGGCTGTGGATGCTCGCAACAAAGAATTAATTGGTGAGAAGCTGGATGTTAACCGTTACCTTCGCATCTAGTACAGCACCTTTAATCCAGCAGGTGCTAAATAATTTATTTGTTGAAAGGGCTGAGGGAGAATCCTAGTCCTCCGTAGTTTGTGAATCTGGGGGTTGGAGAAGGTTATAGTTTAATGGTTCTTGGAAAGACAAGAGGTGCTGACTCTTCAAAAATAGAATAATAATATCTATCTATTGAGCATGTACTTTGTTACTAAGGATTGTTAAGCATGTCTGTATATTCTCATTTAAACGTCACCACTTTACAAGGGTCCTTTTTTTAAAATTAAAAAAAAAATTTTATTAGAATAAGGAAACTGAGGGTCAGGGAAGTTAAGTAATTTGTCCAGAGTTAATATAGCTCGTAAGTGACAGAGCCCAGTTTTTTTTTTTTTTTTTAATTCACAATGACTGTTCTATTAAACTATAATAGTAGTATAATATTCAGTAGTATAGTATTCAGTGTACTATTTTCATTAGACTATCTGAATGGACTGTGTAGCATATTTGATATAAAGTATTCAGATTGTTTTAATGTGACTGAAAGAGAGAATAAATAAAAGAATAGGAAGGACAATATATCCATGGCTATTCCAGGTCCTTTGCTCTTTTGAAATGATAATGCTACGGCAGAATGAAGTTGATTCATATGGATGGCATCTATGCTTGATATGAGCAGTGCGATTAAGTGTAGTGTTAGGCTCCCAATAATCTGACTCAGCTTGTTCTCCCTGCACACATTCCTCCTGTCTTACCGCTATAGGTAAACATGCTATTCCTAACTTGGTAAAGAATCTGCCAGGAGGGCAACAGAGCTCTTCCCAGAATTTCTCTGAGGACACTGTGGTCTCTGTTTTGAATACCATCAATGAAGTTATTGCTGAGAACTTGGAGGCTGCCAAAAAGCTTCGAGAAACACAGGGTATTGAGAAGCTGGTTTTGATCAACAAATCAGGGTGAGATTAACACTTAAAAATTACAACTGGAAAAATTTGAATATGAGAGAGGGGTTGCTGGGAAGGGGCTTTCCCCTTTTGCTTTTTAAGGTTATTTTCCCTTATTTACATGGAAAGTATGAAGAGGTATTGCTCTTTTTTCTGTCTTAATGTTGATCCATAAATTGATAAGACTCTCACATCAAACATTTCTTTGTGTCACTGTTTGAGTTAAAATATGGGACTTGGTGAATACTTGATCTTGCCCGTTTGGGGATTTATATTCTTACGTTACATTATATTAGAGAGTACAGGTTTTCAGCTTCTTCCCTCGTCTTACATCCATATTCCATCTGGTGTTAATTTCCTCAAAAGGAACCGCTCAGAAAAAGAAGTTCGAGCAGCAGCGCTTGTATTACAGACAATCTGGGGATATAAGGAACTGCGGAAGCCACTGGAAAAAGAAGGATGGAAGAAGTCAGACTTTCAGGTAGAATAACTCTCGGCACTGAGACTTTCACCTTTTTTTCCCCTTGGTCTCAGGTAATGCTTTTTTCTTTGGTTCTTCTATTTCACTGTCACACTGAGCCTACTTTTTTGGCTTTTTTCTTTTGTATTTTGGCGGCATGTGGGATGGTTCCCCAACCAGGGATTGAACCTGGGCCTCCGCAGTGAAAACGCTGAATCCTAACCACTAGGCCACCAGGGAACTTCCCCTGAGTCTACTTTTGCCTCAAGTCTCTGTGTATAAAGAAATCATTTATTAACTTTTCCCCCAAAATGGTGCCTGTAGTTCATTGGCTGCTGCAATAGCTCTGGTCTTCCTCTGTGTCACAGCATAGTGTAAATGCCAGTGGTAATGAAGGATGTTGGCCTTTTTGACTTTTCTCCGAATCTGCCTTAGCCCTTTGAAGGCGTTTGCCATTTTCTGAACTGTCATTTTCTGAGACTGTATCTCCTTGATAGCGTGAGTGTTTGATACCTTTGTAATCTGTTCAGAACACAAATAGAAGCCTAATATCCTAGTTTTGTTTCACTATATAGGTGTTTATTTAACCCTTACCGAGTTACCTTTTGGTAAGAATTGTATTCGGGAACAAGGAACTAAAAATCTGAGCCCATTAAGGAATAAGATAAGGGTGAATTCATTACTCTGTGACATTATTGTGTTTTGTTTGCCTCCAGGTGAATCTAAACAATGCTTCTCGAAGCCAGAGCAGTCATTCATATGATGATAGCACTCTCCCTCTCATTGACCGGAACCAGAAATCAGGTACAGTAACCAGGGGACATACCCCTCTGCTTTTATTCCACTTCTGCTATTCTTCTGCTATTCTTTCATTAGATGGCTTACCATCTAATGAAATAGGATATATATTTATTTCTGAATGAGATTGTCTTTTGGTGGTAGAAGAGTAATACTTCACCTCAGGATTATAACCCAGAAGCTGGTAGACCTGAGCATTAGAAAATAAGACAGGCAGTTATCCTGCGTGTGATTCCCCCATCTTTGCTTGTGGACTTAAAATGACCAGGGAGTGAACCCTACTCTCTTTTCTCTATTTAAGATATACTTGGCATATAACATTGTATAAATTTAAGATGTACAACATAATGATTTGACCTATGTATATAGATAGTTCCTGATGGTTTGGCTTATAATTTTTCGACTTTGTGGTGGTGCAAAAGTGATGTGCATTCAGTAGAAACTGTATTTCTAATTCTGAGTTTTGCTCTTTTCCCTGGCTAGCGATAACGTGGTGGGACAGTGTCTCACACTGGGCAGCAGCGGCACCGGCTGCAGCTCCCAGTTAGCCATGCAGCCATGAGGGTGGACAGCCGATACACTTACAACTATTCTGTTTTTCACTTTTAGTACAGTATTCAATACATTATATTATGAGATATTCAACACTTTATTATAAAGTAGGCTTTGTGTTAGATGATTTTGTCCAACTGTAGGCTGATGTAAGTATTGTGAGCACGTTTAAGGTAGGCTGGGCTAAGCTATGATTGGTGGGTTAGGTGTATTAAAATGCATTTTCAACTTAAATTTTCAACTTATGTTAGCTTTATCAGGATGTAACCCCATTGTAAGTCCGAGGAAGATCTGTATATTGCAAAATGATTATTTTTCCCTTTTAAATTTTCATATAATACCAAGTAGTATGTGTTTACTGTTGAAAAATTAGAAAATACAGACAAACCAGAAAAATGACAACAAAAAAAGTCACTTATTTCTGTTATCCAGAGATAACAACTCCTATATCTTTTAAGCACTGCCATGTGAGCAAATACATTTTTCTTCAAAAGACAAATCATATATTAAGTGCTTATTATAACCCTTATTATCTTAATGACACTTGGGTTTTGCCCCAGTCAGGGTTCTTACAATGTAGTCTGAGGATCACCAAATCTGTTGACATTGGTGCCGACGGTACGGAAGCAGCGGTGGTGCTTTATTGCTGGAGGCTGAGCGTAAACCAGGGCAATGACACCAAACCAAACTAGTTGTTGTAGTCTTCGTTGCCACGTACTTGCAGTTCTAAGAAGGGCCAGTTTCGGGAGGGTAGGGGGGGAAAAGGAGCCAATTTCACTTAAGAATGTACTCGATGGAACTGTAGCAATATTAATTTTATTGTTTCTGCTCTTGAGTACACAGCTTTTTAATATCCTGTGTTGATGACATAGGGGTACTCATAAAGCACCCTGCGGCGTGCCAAAGCATGATGGTTATCTTGAGGAAAAGCACTTGTGCTGTGGTTGGAGTTACTAGGTACACTAACCACTGTTTTTTTTTGGAATACTATTTTTACTTAAAAAAATAGCAGACATTTTCTTGAAAATGAATGCAGTGAGCTTGTCAGTTTGAGGAAAAATAACTGACAGTACTTGCCTGAGTTTTCAAGTGAAAATTTTATTTTTATTTTAAAATTTTATTTATTTATTTATTTATTTATGGCTGTGTTGGGTCTTCGTTTCTGTGCGAGGGCTTTCTCTAGTTGCGGCAAGCGGGGGCCACTCTTCATCGCGGTACGCGGGCCTCTCACTATTGCGGCCACCCTTGTTGCGGAGCACAGGCTCCAGACGCGCAGGCTCAGTAGTTGTGGCTCACGGGCCTAGTTGCTCTGCAGCATGTGGGATCTTCCCAGACCAGGGCTTGAACCCGTGTCGCCTGCATTGGCAGGCAGATTCTCAACCACTGCACCACCAGGGAAGCCCGAAAATTTTAATTTTGGAAGACTTGTATCTGTCACTGTGAGCCTGGTAACATCCCAATAGTTAATATACTTTTAAATGAAATCAGTGGCGATGTTAATGAATGTGATTTTTCTGATATTATATCATGAAATGTGTTAACGTTTAGAAAATCTGCATAACTCTGTGAACTAGTACTTTCCAGTGACCAGTGCCTGATTTTCAAAATCATGTATCCATTCAAAATCACTGATCCATTCAAAGTGTAAGACAGACCAATAGATATTAATTTAACAGGCTATGAAGAGAGCATTAGTTTGGAATCAGATTCCTTATTGCACTAACCTTAAAGAAACTCTACTTGTTGAGTATTAGTATACTATCAAAGAATATCCACAATTATCTGAAAAGGCTAATAAAGTTCTCCTCCCTTTTCCAACTTCTTATCTGTGTGATGCTGGATTTTCTTTATATAATTCATCCAAAATAACATCACAATGGATTGAATACAGAGGCAGATACGGGAATCTAGATCTTCTCTTTAAAGATGTGCAAAAATGTAAAACAATGCTTTTTATTTTTTTTAATAAGTGTGTACATTTTATAAAGCCATCTTGAACAATTTGGTACACTATCCTCTGTGATGCTACTAAATAAGAATCAGTTTGATTTTTTTTTTTTACTTGTAAGAAAAAAACATTTTTAATCATTTTTATCCTATTTTTTTTGGAGTACAGTTGATTTACAATGCTGTGTCAGTTTCTGCTGTACAGCAGAGTGAGTCACTTAATGTTCATCCAAAATAACATCGCAACGGATTGAATACAGAGGCAGATATGGGAGTCTAGCTATCTTCTCTCTCTCTTTTTTTTGCGGTACGCGGACCTCTTCACTGTTGTGGCCTCTCTCGTTGCGGAGCACAGGCTCCGGACGTGCAGGCTCAGCAGCCGTGGCTCATGGGCCTAGCCGCTCTGCGGCACGTGGGATCTTCCTGGACCGGGGCACGAACCCGCGTCCCCTGCGTCGGCAGGCGGACTCTCAACCACTGCGCCACCAGGGAAGCCCTAGCTATCTTCTCTTAAACCAAACTTTAAATATGTGCAAAAATGTAAAACAATGCTTTTTTTTACAAAAATTAAAAGTATTATTTATGTTAACGGAATAAGTTTATTGTTTTTTTTAATGAAAACATATTTAAAATACATTTTAAATGAAATATATATTTAAAAGCACTGTAGCTATTAATACATGTAATCTATACCAGTGAACATTCTTTGGATCCTCATAACTTCTAAGAATATAAAGGGGCCCTGAGACCAAATAATTTGAAACCTGCTGGCTTAGAGTGAATCGTTTCTTATGTTAAGAGTCTGTAGGAAAGGGATCTCTTTAAGTCCCATGAGGGCTTTGTCTAGAGCCTGGCACTTGTGGTGGGTGCTTAGTAAAAATTTGATGGGAGGGAGGGGGAAGGGAGGACAGACTAGAGAGCAATTTTTATGAGTTTAGACTTTGAAGAGTTGGTTTTTGACCTGGATAACTTTCTGGCTCCCTGTAGATAAGAAACCTGATCGGGAAGAAATTCAGATGAGCAGTATGGGATCAAACACAAAATCATTAGGTAGGTGATTAATTCCTGCCTAGGGATGTGGAGTAATCCGTATTATTCTATGGGATGAGGAGAACTATCTGGCTCTGCAGCTCTTTCCAGCACCCGCGCCATTTACCTTCCTGGAAGAACACTGGCTGGACATTCCATTTGGAAGGATTCAAGGAAATGTAGTAAAACCTGATCTGTCTACCTTTTTCCACATTTCCAAATGCTCAAAGGTTAAAAAAAAAAAATCTTCATATGCCTCCCCCATTAATACAGAATCAAGTGTGTGTCCTTAAGCTGTTACTCACAGCCTTTTACAGTCTGATGCCCGCTTCACTCTGTCTTACTCTCCATATACTCTGTTTGAGCCCACCTAGTCTACTTGCTATCCTGTCTCTTCACTCTATACTTTTTTATTTTGCTCTTGTAATACCTCCTATTGGAATGTCCTTCCCAATTGCTTTGTAAATGGTCTTCATCCCCAAAGGCTTGGCTGAATTCCTGTCTACTTTGTTAGGTCCTTCCTAACTATTGCAGCTCACCTCACTATCTTCTCCTAATTCCAGTACCCTTCATAGATCTCTTCAGTTTAGCTTTATTATCATATATGATATATTTTACCTTCCCAGTTAGGTGTAAGTTTTTTTATGTCAAGGACCACCTGACCTTAATGCCTTTGGTAAAGCTCAAATGCTTTACCAAATAGGTGCCTAAATCACATTTATCTGCTTAATACGTATTTTACACTAGAGGGGAACATCATGTCTTTGTACTTCTTTTTTTTTTTTTTTTAAACTAGATAATAACTATTCCACACTGAATGAGAGAGGAGACCACAATAGAACACTGGATCGATCCGGAGATCTAGGCGAAATGGAGCCATTGAAGGGAACACCCCTGATGGTAAATTCTCTTTATATACTATTGTCCTTCTAAGGCTAGTTCTGTTTTGAAGCGTGCATGTTCTGTGAAACAGGAAAAATGTACTTAGTGAAAGACAGCACCTTTTCTTGTAGGGGTTTTCAGGGAAGAAGTAGGAGTTTTGATTCACGTTGGGATTTCTTGTGCCATTATTCTGGTGATGGTCGAGATGGGAGAAAGAAGGCTATAAACGTGTTGCTTATGTGACTAACGCCAACTGATCTATTCTCACATTACTCTCTTTCTGTTCCTGCCTTTTTTTGAATATCTTGCCCTTCACTTACTATTACCTTGTTTCGTTTGAGTTTACAAATTTGGGGATTTTCCCTAGATCTGGCACGCATTCATGAGGTTCCTATTTTCTTACTCTCATACTAACACATTGCATGTGTTCACAGCAGGACGAGGGGCAGGAATCTCTGGAGGAAGAGGTGGATGTGTTGGTTTTGGATGATGAGGGGGACCAAATGTCTTACCCCCGCCATGGTACGTCCTTCAGCCACCCCCAAGATCATCCTTGAGGAAGGAGGTCTCTGTGTGCCAGCAGTTTGCCAATCATGCTGATCTGATCAGTCTCAGCCACACGGGGCTTGGGGGTGTGCTGCTTCTGTGATTGTCACCTCTTAAGAGGCTGGGACATGCCACTGGTGATCTGATTCTCCCTTACGTGCTACTTTTCTTCCCTTCAGGTTTGCTCAACTCTCTTCTGGTTCTCCTTATTCCCAACCCTATTAACCTCTCTTTCTCTTTTTTCCCTACAGCAGAAGATTTAGCACCACTCTCTCCGCTACATCCGGGCTTATAATATATGTACTTTTATTTTTTGGTGGTGAAATGGACTGATGATTTTTCCCTTTCTTCGCTGGACTGTTGTGCCCACTGCCACACTGCCTCCTGCCCTTGTAGCCCTAAGTGGCTGCCTTCTTTCCATCAACTCCCTAACTTCTTCCAGTGAAGCTTAATTGTCCCTCCTCCCCCCTCCAGATCCCCTGCAATTACTCCCAAGAAGCCTGACTCAGTTATATGCATATCTTGAGAAACTGCTGCAGATTAGCTCTTTTTGCCAGCTCTCCCTGGAACTCTTGGCCTTGTGTGGAGGGAGGGAGAGAGTGGGAATCCTCACTGGAAGCCGTGGGAAGAATTGGAAGTTATATGCTATATATGCAGTGTCCAGCAATCTGATAAACCGATGATTCTTAAGCAAGATTTTTTTTCTCTTGGTGAGGAAGGGACCTTTACTTTTTTGGAGAGTGGAGGGCGTGAGCTCTTCCTTTATTCCTAATGACTATTTTTGAAGCAAAGAAGGCCGGCAACATTGGCACATACAACTTGGCAAGGGCCCTTGAGAAAGTGAAGGTTTCCTAGAGCGGAGATTAAGAAACCTTGCCCTCCTCATCTCCAGGGCAGGGACCATCAAGGACCTACAGACTCCATCTCTTCTCCAAGCCTCATGCCAGCCCTGGGCTGCAGCTGCTGCCCCTTACTGAGGCTGTCCTTAACCCTCCTCTCCCATCCTGTGATAATGTCTGCTGACTTGGCCTGGCCATTTGCAAGAGGCTGTAGAAAGAGGAGAATATGTCAAGGAAGACTTTTTGGGTGAGAAGGAGCAGAAAGATGTCTTCTGGGGAGGAGAAGAGCCTCTAGGAGGAGCTAGTAGGAATGTACATGAATCATTTAGTCTGAAACTGGCAGGAAGCTACAAAGCTGGCTTCCCCCTGCCCTTATTTCTCCTTTCTCTCACCCTTATAGCCCCATCCTCCCCTGCTTCCTCCCTGGATTGGTTGGCTGACTAAAGGACTTGATGTACATACTCCTGCCCCCTTTACCCTTAAAAAGGTGGGGTTTGCCCCTGGCTTTGCCTCTTCTTTGTGCCTTTGGCCTGGGGTGCATCTCCTCCTTCCCTTCCATGTGCCTTTCTTTGCCTCTGCAGTCTCATTTCTCATGATTTTGCAAATTATATTTTGTTGCTTTCTTACCTACTTCTTGGCCCTAAATAGCAGAAAGAAGAGGAGAGGTGACCTAGAGAACCTCAGTCTCTCCACTGGGAATTGGAATAGCCTCTAATTTTAGCCACAGAAGGTTTTTCTCAACTGTATATGTTGGGATCTTGCAAAAATCCTGTTCTGATGAACCTCCAGATGAGATTGGTGGGAGGAGTGAGTGGTGTGGCTCTTACTCCTTAGCTGCCCAGAATGATTGTCGTCTCTGAAGGGGTTATAGGGAAGTCGTGTCCATATCCCCCTCCCCGACCCCCCACCACCCCTGTACCTCCTCCTTTTAGTTTAGTGTATATTAGCAGGTTGGGCTAGAGGAATCAGCTGCTATGCGGTTGATTTTTTTTTTTTAACCCTTCCCCTTATTTGCCTTTTACTCCTCCCCTTAATCTAAAAGCTCTGTTTAATGCAACTGGAAATCTTTATCCTCCTCCCTCCCCCTTCCTTTATATATTGAGGCTTTGGGGTAGGAGAAAAGTGCACAACCCACCACCCCCCTTCCCCTCTGCATTAAAATTCCTTATTTACCCCTTTTCCCCTTCACATTTCGTCCCACTCCTTTTCTGGCAAAAAGGAGCCTTTTCCTCTCTGTGACCCTAAGAGCATACTGCACAGGGGAAATCGCCCCCATCCAGATGTGGCTCCACTCTTCGTTTCTCTTGTCTTCTTCTGCTCTTTTCCTGGTGCTCTTTTTGTCGGTGGGGTGTGGGTAATAGAACAGCCATGGGCTTTTGGGGACCTTTAACTGTTTGTTTTTTCCTTTTCATTTATAAAAACACTAAACGTTCAATTTCAGAGAACCAAAAATCCCACCTTCCCACCGAACACTACTAAGGGGCATGTCTTCTGCTCCATACCTTTTCTGTTTTTCTTTCTCTCTTGTTAATGCTTTTAAAGACAAATGAGTTTTTTTATATAAATAAAGTTTTTAAAGTGTGTATGTGGGGGGTCTGTGTCATTTCTTCACTTTAAGCTGTATCTCTTCTCTCCTTTTCATCTTGGTTACTTCCTTATGTATCAGTGTCCTTTTTCTCTGCAGAGCAGCTAGAAGGGGATTTTGTACCAGGACTGATTTATTTTGAGCTCAATCCCTACTTTTAACAAGGAACATTCTTTTAAATTATATATGAAACATTTTTCCTCTGAAGATTCTTAAAAATTGAATGTGGCTAAGTAGAGCACGGGAAGCTTATTGCTAACTTAGAGATAGGAAACCGAAGTATAAAGAATTAATAAGTCACTGGGAATCTTTTGTGACATTTGACAAAACTAACGTTGAATAAAGCTCATTGCAATACATGACCCTCTTGAACATTTATGGGTAGAAGATTAGAAACTACCAGCTCCAGCTATCATCCTAATAAGTCTGAATATGTAGAATTAAAAGGCTCACTAGGCCATGATGTTTCTTCTCAGGCTATCTGCAGTCTTTCAGTAAGATGATAAGGGGCAGGCCTATAGCTAGCTTCCTCTGTGTCCTCCCAAGTAATATGTGGGTGGGTCGCAAATACTCATTGGATTACCAGGGGTTGTCTTTACTGTAGAGGCCAAGGATTAAGACCTACAGAAAGGGGCTTATTTCTCTGGGGCCCATATTTCCTGTTACATTATTAAGACTCGAGAATTTATGTAAAATGCTTTCTGTGTGCCCAGTCTTTAGATTAAAAATATATAGCTGCTTCTGCTGATGCTCATGTCTCAATTTTGTTGAACTAGGTCTTGGGTATGAAAACTTTCTTGGGCTAGTAAGAGCAGGAAATCTAAGCATTGTAGCTGATAACCTTTTAAAGCTTGATTTGTGTCTGACAGTTGTAGTTTTAGAAGGATAAAGCACAGAGCCAAAAAGCTATTAGAGTTTGCTTTACAAAGAGGTTTGGTAGACCTGCTTGAGATTTTTTTTTTTTAATGTAGAAAAACCTGGCTACTGGTGAATAGCCTTTATTTCTGTCATATTCTTTATTATGCACTGGCACTGAGCTACATAGAAACCTTACTCTTCTCTCTGGATTGGTCCATTTGTTTTATCTCATTCAATAAATATTTCCCCAGCATCTTCCATATGCCAGGCATTGTTGTGTATGTTAGGTTTAGATTAGAGAATGAAACAGATGGACCCTTACTCATATGCAATCCATGAGAATTCTATGCAGCTGAGATCTGTGGTCTTTTAAAAACATTTTTCTGCCCGTAACTAAAACAAGGTGTTAAAAAGAATGATCTGTAAAGTCCCTGTATCTCGTTTCTTGACACTGATTTACTCATGCTTTTGAAGGCTCTTGGTACCTCTTAATACCAACTTTAGGAATCCTGTGTATTTTGTCAAGATTTGCCCATTTGTTCCCTGATCCTTTAGTGCCTGAGTTTTTTTTGTTTTTTTTTTTTCCTGGAGGCGGTTATAGATTATGCTCAACCACTCTTCTGCCTCAGTGAGCCTTTTTTGTGAACATGTTTGTGAAATAGCTGCAATGAGTCTTGCTGTGACATACTTTCTGACAGCTCAGAGCTATGACCTCACTTGGCCACTTGTTCTTTCTTGCTGAACTAATGCACTTTGTTACAGACTAGAAGTATCTCACCCAGGAAGAACTAAGGACCAGTTATTCTAGATCGTTATTTTTCATTTTGTCTATGTTTATATCTGAAGTACAGGATAGTAAAGGTTTATCTTGGTATTTTCATAGATAGAGTTACAGAGGAACTACACCCAGCCTTACAGATCTGAGCAAGTACACAGGAATTACCTGGGAAGCTTGTTAAAAATGCAGATTTCCATGCTGCGTTTCCAAAACTTGCTTAAATAAGTGGGACTCAGGAATCTGAAATCTAAAGTAACCTAGGTTATTCAAATGCCTGTGGTGAGTCAATTGCAACTTGAGACACTAAAGACTTGCTTAAGAATTCAGCTTCAAACTAGAATCCAGGATGACTGGCTTCAGCTTCGCTGGCAGTGATGCTAGTTTCGTGGTGGGTGTGGTGATAACCACAATAAAGGAGTGTTCATATAGGAAACGGTGTTTATCTCAAAGGAATGAATGATTACTGTAGAATCTGAGATGGCGGTGACAGGCTGATATGTAGCATGTAGGTAGGAGGAACTTCTTTTGTAAATCATGTCATCTATATAATGCCCAAGCTGATGAGAGGTGAACTGAGCCCTTGATATGGGGCCCTCTAGGGCAATAGAGAATTCCCTAGAGCCGATGGTTCTAACTAAAGTGTCACTTCTGGCTACAAAGGGTACCTCAGCTGGGAAGCAAGTGGCCCCATTGGCCAAAGCCAAGGAGGTGTGTCTGGAAATTTAAATCACTCCTGAGGGACAGCCTATGCCAAGAAAGCGCGCGTCTGGGGGCTTCCCTGGTGGCGCGGTGGTTGAGAGTCCGCCTGCCGATGCAGGGGACGCGGGTTCGTGCCCCTGTCCGGGAGGATCCCACATGCCGCGGAGCGGCTGGGCCCGTGAGCCATGGCCGCTGGGCCTGCGCGTCCAGAGCCTGTGCTCCGCAACGGGAGAGGCCACAACAGTGAGAGGCCCGCATAATGCAAAAAAAAAAAAAAAAAAAAAAAAGAAAGCGCGCGTCTGCATGTGCCCCCCACCTCCGACATTGTAGGAGCTAATTTCTTTTTTTTTTGCTGTGCCCTGTGGGATCTCAGTTCCCCACCCAGGGATTGAAGCTGGGCTATGGCAGTGAAAGCCCGGAATCCTAACCACTAGGCCACCAGGGAACTCTGCAAATTTCTTTTTCATGTAAATTTATGAAGTTTTTTTTTTTGGCCGTGGTGCGCGGCATGTGGGATCTTAATTCCCTGACCAGGGAGTGAACCCTCCCACCCTGCAGTGGAAGCACGGAGTCTTAACCACTGGACCGCCAGGGAAATTCCAACCTATGACCTCTTGACTTTGCTGTTGTCTATACCACTTAAAACATTAGTTCTTCAGCTGATCCACCCAGAATTTAGGGGCAGACGTGGATGGAGAGGAAGCTGGAGGAAATGAGATAGGGAAAGCATAAATGGAAATAGTCATTTTGGTCTGTATTACATCCTGACTATTTTTTCCCTTTTTATGTAGTATGAAATGTAGCCATGAATGGATTGAATCAAGAGCATTATACCTGTTAGCGTAATTGTAGGAGCCATAAATATTATTGTAAGCATGTGGCAACTAGCTATTTTGTTTTATTTTCAGCTGAGGAGAAAGTGCTATGCTTCTCACTGTATACATTTCTATCTTTATTGTTGAAAAGGACAGGTTCTTCCACTTTTATTTAGGATACAGAAGGGATTACTATCTTGCTGTCTTTGCCCAGGTATTTGTAGTGCTAATGGACAAATAGTCTGAATGCCATAAAGCATTTGTGCCTGAAGAAAAGAAAAAGAAATATGAGATATTCACGGTAAGGTGCCAGGCACTTACACTGCTCTCGTCTTCGATTCTTTTTTGCTCCATCCTTAAGGCAAAGTTAGCATTGGGCTTTTGCAAACTTTGCACTCTGGGCCTCTTTACAACCCAGTCTGTTAGAATCAAGGGTGGGGGGAGTGTAGTGTGTATAGTTGGAACTAATTCAGACTTCTGGTTTTGGGCATTGTGGTGGATTGGATACTCAGAAAAGTACTTTCAGCAGAAACAAGATGCTGGGTAAAATGTATTTATTTAAAAAGTAGTTTAAAACATACTGCTGAACAAGCACAAAAGTAAGGAATCCATAGATCTTCAAAAATGAAGTGAAAACTGGAATTGTAGGAAGTTAGCAACTGCTAGAGCTAGCTTTTACTCAGCTTTTGCCAAACTCAGCAGGCTTTCAGCATCTATTTTAGTGACTATGCAGGGTATGGGAAACAAAATGAAGGTGACTCCAAGTAAAGCCAGGATACCCTCAGTTTAAAGGTGAACAAGAAATAAACTCTATGGAAGAGGGCAGCAAGGAATTTTTTGTCTCAACCTTGATATTACCCCAAAACTGGGCTCACCTCTTGGTGGGTGTCAAGCCAAAGACACAGCCGAGCCAAAGATCAGGAGAAAGAAAGATTTATTACTTGCAACAAGTAAGGGGAACACCAGGGATCTTTCCCAAAGCAGTGTCTCTCTGGATCAGCAAAATGGGGGAAGTTTTAAGCTAAGGCTACATGCATAGTCATGAAGGAGCTTGGGCTGAGCAGAATTCACCATAGAATTGGGGCTAAGGTTGACCGAGTACAAGCTTTAGTTGATTGAAGCGAGAAAAGGTCAACATCATCTTTAGGTTCCAGTTGATCTGGTGGTTGAGTGCCCAAGGGGATGTTTAAATTCTGAAAAACAGCTCAAGAAAGTGCTTCAGACTAATCTTTACCACGAAAACAGAACTGGAAGTCTCTACAACTCATTTATTAGCCTTGCTGTTGTTACTTCTCTTGCCCAGTAACAATTTGTTCTTTTGTTCCCTTAAGATCATTATTACTGAGACCTGTTCAAGGGCAGGCATTGTGGCCAGGCTTAGATGATAAAATGGCTTAGGCCTAAAATGGCTTCTCTTATGTCAGAAAGCTATATCTGGTTCTTTTCTGGGCCCCCTACTCTTATCTGCTTACAGTTGGTCATGCCTTCAGGTGATTTCCAGAAGCAAATGCAATTCCTTGAAGGCCTCAATTCCTATATATAAACTCCCAAAGCAAATCCTGCTTAAAAATTTTAAGATGCACAAAGAAATAAGATGCCACAAATGGAGAAGGGGCCAAAAAGTCACAGAAGCTGATCCTTAAATACTTCAGATTATAGCATTGTCACACAGACTAATGAAATAACTTTTTGATTAATGAGCTAATACAAGTTTGAAGCTAAGAGGTGACAAAAAACAACCCAGCAGATTTTTTTGGGAAAAAAAAGCCTTTCTGAATTAGAAATGAAAAATACAAATTTGAAATAAAAACTCAGATTAAATTGATTGGAGAAATTGAAGGGGTTCTAGTGAATTGGAAGATCTCAAGAAATTATACAGAATGCAGTCCAAAGAGAATGAAAGGAAGAATGGAAAATGGCAAAGAAGTTGAGAAGCAGACAGTAGAGGACAAGAGAATGAGAAGATCTAATGTACTAAGTTATCTGGAGCTCCAGGAGGAGACAATAGGAAGAGACAATATCCAAGGAGGTAACCACCGATAAATTTTCAGATTTGATGAAAGGCACTAAACCTCAGATTTAGGAATCCCAATGAGTTCGCCAGGCAAGATAAAAAGCAACTCATATCTAGAGACATTGAGGTAAAATGCTCTCTATCTTGAGCAGCTAGAGATAAAATGCAGACAAACATTAGAAAACAGCCTAGATGGGTGACTTGTCAGCACCAACGATGAAAGCCAGAAAACAGTGGAATTCTTTCGCTGCATCCCGTTAACAAAAGAAGTTATCATGGAAATTGACACTTGGTAAAACTTTTTTAAGAAAGAGGGCTAATTAGAAACATTTTCAGACAAGCAGAGTTTGCCGCAGGTAAGTCAGGGTTCCTGAGGCAGAAGGAAAATGGTCTTAAATGGAAAATCTGATTCAAGAAGGAACACTGAACAAAGATACTGGTAAATAACGTTGGTAAGAGTAGGTAAGCATTAAGTATAAAAACTGCAATTTGTGGGAGGGAAATATGAGCTAGACTTAAAATACTGGACAACAATAACATGTAACTTGGGGTGACTAGAACACTAATTTTCATGTTCTTATATTCAGGAGGAAAGTGAATGTACTGATTAGCTTAAGACTTTTGTGAAACTGTACATATTAGCTAGAATAACCACTAGAGAACAGAGCATATCACCTTCAAACAAGTAGAGAGGGAAGAAGGCAAGAGGAGGATGGGGGGATCAGATCTGGTACTACCTCTGACAGAACAATCTAAGCTCCCAGGGTACCAGTTATAGGAAGTGGTGAGGAGCCTACCTGTATATCACAGAACTGGGACATAGTGTGTGCAGAAAAAGAACAGTGAGTGAAGTGTAGGAGGGGGCAGAGAGAACAGGTCCAAGATAGTTTCCATTAAAGCAAACTTAAAATTTAAATACGAATTATTTGCTGGGTTGTGTGTGAACTGGTCAGCCTGACTTAAAGATAGGAAGTTAGGACAGAACATTTTCACATCTTGCCCACTGAATTGCTGACTCCTGCAGTCCTTCAGGATATGGAGCCTTAGTTTTACATCAGAGGAAGAAGAGTTAAATGAAAATTGAATCCATGCCCTCTATGTTTCCAGACCCCAGACCCCAGACCAAGACCCAAATAAACACTATAGGAAGATGAGAAAAAAATCCAAACATGAAACATCAAAGCAAACCCTATTCTCTTTGCTGCTAGTTACTTCTCTTTGCACTAGGAAACCATGCAGCTTCTTAAAAACAAAACAAACAAAAACTGCTCCCAAGCCAGAGAGTTCTCTAGTTTCATGCCCCCCTAGTGACATCACCAACATTCTAGGAAAAAAATTCTCTCCTCCTTGTAGTCCTCTTTTTCAGGACCTCCTTTCCCTTCTTAAATACTGATGTACCACCAGGGTTCACATCTAGCCTGCTTCTGACTTCTTACTGATGGAATTCCTAGGAAGGACCTGGGTTCAACCTGATTCTCACCATGTCTTCTCTGTATTTTTGAAAAGTCAGGCCCCAGGCTCTCTTCTCAGTCTGGTTAAAGTCTGATGGTGGACGCTTGGTAACTCAGCTGTACTCCGTCTTGTAAAGTGTCTTGAATTCTGGTAACTCTTCTTCTAGTGATGGTTATCTCATTGCGAGTTGCTTTGTATTTTACATAATGCCACTTAAGTGGTACTGACTTCTGTAAAGTGAAATCCTACACATATTTGTTCAATAAATACCTTACACAGGTGCTAGGACCAAAGGCCATTTCTGTTTTTGAGCCCCAGGGATAGAGGCATTAAATTTATGAGTCAATAAGATAAGCGTTATTATAATGATACGTTTCTAACAGAAGAAGGGTGAAGTCTGCTTGGAGTGAGGGCAAGACTTCACTGAGAGGTAATATTTTGGTTGGTTTGAAAGTATAGCTAGCATTTCATCAATTGGAGAAGATGTGTCATGCAGGACAGATGGCATAATGTGAAAAATATTGAGGTGTGGGTATCCTCCTAGGTGAGGGGAAGTTTATTTTATAAAAACATTTCATCTAATAAATGGAGTGAATGAAATATCACCATTTTGCCACCCTTAATAAATAGATCTTAGGTGCTGAGCATCAACAGCTGCTAACATCACGAAAAGAGACAATCAGATACCACCTACAAAGTGGTTTTTCAAAAAAAAAAAAGTCAAACCTGAGTCTGATCAAACCTCTATATCCAATTACTATTTTATAGGAAAAACAGAGGATGTGGGAAATGTTAAAGTACACTATGGGGATGCAATTAGAAGAATGGGGCAAGAATTACAAAACAAATGACCTAATTTTTAAAATAAATTAATTGCAAGAAGAAAAAAGATGGGAGGATACTTATAGACGGAAAGATATCAGTCAATCTCTACAGATTAAAAGACATCAACCGATCACAGTGCATGAGTCTTATTTGGTTCCTGATATAAACATAACATTTTATGAGAAAATTGGAAATTTGAACACTGGATACTTGATTTTACTAAGGGATTATTATTTTTTAGATGTGACACTGGTATTGTTGGTTATAATTAATTCCTTGTCAGACTGAGCAATGTGATGAAATTCTAGTGGATGGAATGTTATGAGGAAATTTGCTTCTAAGTAGTGTGGGGTAAGAGAGGTTAGAGAGGTGTAAATGAAACAAGATTGGCTGTGAGCTAATAATCATTAAAGCTGGGTTATGGGTATATGGAGGTTTATTATATTTGATTTGATTTTTATGTATATTTGGAATTCCCCATAGTCAAAAGTTTTGAAAAATGGTGAAAAACAATTTGGGAGCTTATTGTTCCAGGTATGGGACTAGGAAGGGGGGATGGTGGCAGCAACTATAATGCTTGGGTTATAAGTACTTTTACTGCCATAAGCAGGCCAGTGGGATTCAAACCACTAGAGCTCCGTGGCGTTGCCTCCAGAGCAGCCACAAGGATGGGAGAGGGGTGCTGAACAGAGGGGACAGCTACTGTGTAGCTCACCTACACATTTTAATAAGAACAGCTTAATAAGAACAGCTTTGCTTCTAACTTTTATTAAATTGGACTTCTTAGTGATATTTCATTTAAAAACAGGATTCTGAAGCTTTAAAAAATTTCACTAACTATTAGGGGAACAACTGAGTATTTTAAAGACTATCCCTTGAGCTGTTGTCCAGAAGATTGGAGGCAGGGAAATCAGCTAAGAGACTGTTGTGATATCACAAACGAATGAGAAGTGTGTTTTGAGGGGAATGTAGCTAATGAACGTTTGGTCTAGGAGGTAAACCTTTTATGAAAATGTTTGGTTTTTTTTTTTTTTTTTTTTTTGGCTGCGTTGTGTCTTTGTTGCTGCGCACGGGCTTTCTCTAGTTGCAGCGAGCGGGGGCTACTCTTCGTTGTGGTGTGCGGTCTTCTCAATGCGGTGGCTTCTCTTGTTGCAGAGCACGGGCTGTAGGGTGCACGGGCTTCAGTAGTTGTGGCACGTGGGCTCAGTAGTTGTGGCTCACGGCCTGTAGAGCACAGGCTCAGTAGTTGTGGCGCATGGGCTTAGTTGCTCCGCAGCATGTGGGATCTTCCTGGACCAGGGCTCCAACCTGTGTCCCCTGCATTGGCAGGCGGATTCTTAACCACTGTGCCACGAGGGAAGTCCCTATGATAATATTTGTAATAGTTGTTTCCCAGTCCACCAAGGACAACAAAGAGGGTGTGGAAATACGCTCACTCTTCTAATAAAGTCAATCTCTGAGCACCTCCTAGAGTACGGGCTGGAAGCCAGCCCCCTCTCCTACCCCATTCTTAGCAGAATACCAGGAGAACGCGTCCTCCTTGCTGCAGTCTCAGCATCTTTGATCACTGTCTATTCTTGTCCTCCTGCGCACCATGACTGATCGTATAGGGAGGTAGGGAATGGTGACCACTTCTATCATCACTGCCCCATCTCAACTACAGCTGCCTCAGGTATGCCCCACCACATCTACCTGACAGTACTCTAGATTCTTGTAGCAGCTGAACTCCAGATTGTAAAACCCAAGAGTTAACCACCATTTTCTTCCCTTATCTCCACAACCTTGGAGTCTATCTGCCTAGGAAAATCCACTGACCTTCCCTCCTATTACTGTCCCCTGGAGCTGATGTCTTCCTGACCCCTGTGCCTTTAAGCCACGCATCCATCCACCAAGTTCCTGTGGCTAATAAAAATAAGCTATTAACATTCCAGACTTACAGGTGAACATGATTTAGGTACATCCTCAGGGCTCTCCACCTCACTGGCTTTCACTTCACTCTGCCTTGGTTCTGCTTGGTTTCTCAGAGTTTGTAGGTTTTTGTTCTTTTTTGAAAACCTTGCCCCTGCCCCCCTGACTTGATGCTTGAGTGAAGCTTCTCTACTTCTCTTTGTGCTCATCAAGACAGTTCTTAGCCATCTTGAATTATGGAACTCCTTGAGAATCTGATGATAGTAATGGACTTTCTCCAGAAAAGTGCACACACACAGTAGTTTGCCTATAATTTCAAAGTCTCTAGATTTTTAAAGCTGTGCTCAATGCATCAGGAAGCCTTTTGGTGGTGGCGGTGGGATTGCTTAATAAAAGCGCAATGTTCTTTGGCTCTACCCCAGACCTATTAGATCAGAATTTCTGGCGGTAGAGCCTAGGAATCAGCAATGTAAACAATCTCCCTGGTTGATTCTTAAGTACACTAAAATTTAAGAAAGTGTGCTATAAAGACTCAGTTTATCTTCGCAGTCTGTCTCATCTTCCCCTCCCGGCCACTTAACTATGGTTCAAACTCCAGAGTCCTGGTTCTCTAGGGCTATAGTGAAGCCCCCTGTAGGAGAAACTCTAGAGTCTGACAATGGGGTTAGGTCTCTTTCATTTCCAGGCATAGTTCTAAATTTAGAGAGCCAACTCATGTCTAAGAGAGCCACATTTCCCCCCTTCCTTTGATCCATCTTGCGTCCATTCTTTATGTATTCACTTTCCCCAGTCCAGAGTGGAAACTCCCTTCTACTGGAGACACAGATTCCCACCCAAAGCAAGATGTCTTGTGCTTCTGCATGTTTGCCTCATCTCATGTGTATTAGTCCTGTGGATAGCCAGTGGTTCAGAGTTAGAGGGCCTTGTAATTGCGATAGAAGGATACAGTAAACAGGTTTGTGGGGTTAAATGTAAATGCTAGCAGGTCCAGGTACATCCTTGAGGTTCCAAACTGATGACAGAGTAGAGAAGGTCACTGAGTAACTTCCTTTTAATTGATTCTTTTTACTGGCTATAAGCATTTTTTTTTTAGATGTAATAACTGAAAACAATTTAGCAAGTACAGTTTTTTTTTGTTTGTTTTAAAGCAGAAGATAGGTCAATTATAATCCTGCATCCTGTCATCCAGAGGCAACTACTAGTAACATTTTGGCATCCTTCCATCTAGTATTTTCCTATTAAAAAAATAAACATAATAGAGCTTATATAGTACAAACGACACGGTTACCTGCTTCTCTTGTCTAACATTGGTTTATAACATTTCCCAGTTAATTCTTCAAGACCATACTTTTTTTCATGGCTGTACGATATTTAATCAAATGGATATACCATTATTTATTTAACTTTTGCTCAGTTGTTGGATACTTAGGTATACTACTTATGTATGGTATTATAAATATGCTGTAATAAACATCTTTGTGCATAAATCTTTGTCATCTGGATTATTTCCTTAGAAGAGGAATTTCTGGGTCAAAAGTTAAGAACATTTTTTTTTAAAGAACATTTTTGAGGCTCTTGATATACTGTACCGAACTATTTTCAAGAAAGGTTAGCTCAATGGGAATGTCTTACCACACGTAGAAGTTGCACTACATAACAAAAGTACTTCAGAGGGTTTGCACACAAGCAAGATATTACAATGAAGTGTGGGTGAATAGGATTGAGAGGAGAGGGTCAATGGAAGCAGCTCCTTTTCTCCCCTGAGGAGGAGGAGGTCTGTTTTGTTAATACTAGAGCAAAATCCTGTACCACATCCTCTCAGAGACTTCCGGCTTGAGTAAATATTATGACAGAGTTTTGGACCATGAACCCCAACCCAGTTTGCCATTGGTCTTCTAATCTCTCAGGAGACTTGCCTCCTTTGTTCTTGTTCTTTCTGCTGTGGCTACTGTTATTTCCCCTTTGGCGCCTCTGCTAAGACTACTGCTGTCTTTTTCCTGTGCTGTTCCTGCCTTGAAATTGGAATAAAATTTTCTTCCTTTGATAAGTAGAAGTCCTTGTTGGCCAGCTCTGGATCCTCAGCTCTAGTGACCACCCGCCACCCTCCCACCCCTGCTCAAGAGTGGCTTTACCCACTCTTTCAATTTCTTGTAGTTCCCTTCATTCAAGAACTTGAAACATGTTCCCCAGAGACTGGGCTGGGGAAGCGTCTCATGCAAATAGAGCTCCAGTGTTCTGTCTTATCCTAGATTTCCTGAGGTTCACTTGCACACTGGGTCCCCCTTCCCCAATTAATAAATGAACACATCTCTGAAATTTTCTAACGTTAAACCATTTGAAAAATTGGAAGATTAGATGTAGATTATCTTCTGACATAGGTGAAAAACACTTGGGTACTAGTCCTATTTCTTCCTTTAACCAGTTGCATGACCGCAGGGTAGTCTATGTACTCTCTGGGCCCCAATTTTCTCATCTATAAAATGAGTCATTTGGTTATTGTCATATTTAGGTTCCTGTCAACTCTGATAGTCTATGATCTGAAAGGAAATCGAGTTGTTTTTAAAGTTCACTGCAGAAATAAGAGACACAGAAAGCTACGAATAAAGATAAACTTATTGGGTGATGAGTAGATCATTTGTAATTCAAAATGTTATATGGGTTAGCACGGAAATAGGTCCTTCTACATAAGACTATGATAAAGCATCACAAATGAAAGAGGGAAGAAAAGTCAGTAGATGGTGTTGGGATGATGGAGTTAATAAGTAGGAAGAAAAAAATCTAAGATTTTTTTCCTCCCATACCACATCCTACGTTTATTTAGATTTTAAAAGTTATATTTAAAAGGGGGAGGAAAACAAGTGAATGTTAGATTTTAGGGAGAAGAGCTTGCAAACTCTTTGAAAAAAGTTATAATATGTTTTTTTTTGGTGCAGTTCCAAAAATTTGAATGGAAAGTACAGAGAGTTTCCATATATCCCCTTATTTAGTGTTTCCCTACCCACCTCCAACCCAGTTCCCCTGTTATTGATATGGTGTATTCGTGAGCCAACATTGGTTGATACATTGTTATTAATTGACATCCATAGTTTACATTAGGGATCACTCTTTGTGTGAGTTTCTTTTTCTGTGGGTTTTGACAAATGTGTAATGTTTCCCCCATTACAGTATCACACAGAATGGTTTCACTACTTTAAAAATCTTCTGTCTTCCTCTAATTAATCCCTTCCTCCTCCCTAACCCCAGGCAAGGATGGTTTTTTTGTTTTTTTTTACTGTCTCCATAGTTTTGCCTCTTTCAGAATGTTTATAGTTGGAATCACACATTAATGTAACTTTTTCAGATTGTCTTATTTCGCTTAACAATATGCATTTAAGGTTCCTTCATGTCTTTTAATGGCTTGATAGCTCTTTTAAAAATATTACTGAATAAGATTTTATTTTTTTTTGTTTTGTTTTTAATTTAATTTTATTTATTTTTTTATACAACACGTTCTTGTTAGTCATCAATTTTATACACATCATTGTATACATGTCAATCTCAATCGCCCAATTCATCACACCACCACCCCCAACCCCCCACCGCTTTACCCCCTTGGTGTCCATACCTTTGTTCTCTACATCTGTGTCTCAACTTCTGCCCAGAAAACCGGTTCATCTGCACCATTTTTCTAGGTCCCACACATATGCGTTAATATACGATATTTGTTTTTCTCTTTCTGACTTACTTCACTCTGTATGACAGTCTCTAGATCCATCCACGTCTCAACAAATGACCCAATTTCATTCCTTTTTATGGCTGAGTAATATTCCATTGTATATATGTACCACATCTTCTTTATCCATTTGTCTGTCGATGGGCATTTAGGTCACTTCCATGACCTGGCTATTGTAAATAGTGCTGCAATGAACACTGGGGTGCATGTGTCCTTTTGAATTGTGGTTTTCTCTGGGTATATGCCCAGTAGTGGGATTGCTGGGTCATATGGTAATTCTATTTTTAGTTTTTTAAGGAACCACCATATGTTCTCCATAGTGGCTGTATCAATTTACATTCCCACCAACAGTGCAAGAGGGTTTCCTTTTCTCCACACCCTCTCCAGCATTTGTTGTTTGTAGATTTTCTGATGATGTCCATTCTAACTGGTGTGAGGTGATATCTCATTGTAGTTTTGATTTGCATTTCTCTAATATTTAGTGATGTTGAGCATCTTTTCATGTGCTTCTTGGCCATCTGTATGTCTTCTTTGGAGAAATGTCTATTTAGGTCTTCTGCCCATTTTTGGATTGGGTTGTTTGTTTTTTTAAATATTGAGCTGCATGAGCTGTTTATATATTTTGGAGGTGAATCCTTTGTCCGTTGATTTGTTTGCAAATATTTTCTCCCATTCTGAGGGTTGTCTTTTCGTCTTGTTTATGGTTTCCTTTGCTGTGCAAAAGCTTTTAAGTTTCATTAGGTCCCATTTGTTTATTTTTGGTTTTATTTCTATTACTCTAGGAGGTGGATCAAAAATGATCTTGCTGTGATTTATGTCAAAGAGTGTTCTTCCTATGTTTTCCTCTAAGAGTTTTAAAATGTCTGGTCTTATATTTGGGTCTCTAATCCCTTTTGAGTTTATTTTTTGTGTATGGTGTTAGGGAGTGTTCTAATTTCATTCTTTTACATGTAGCTGTCCAGTTTTCCCAGCACCACTTATTGAAGAGACTGTCTTTTCTCCATTGTACATCCTTGCCTCGTTTGTCATAGATTAGTTGACCATAGGTGTGTGGGTTTATCTCTGGGCTTTCTATCTTGTTCCATTGATCTATGTTTCTGTTTTTATGCCAGTACGATATTGTCTTGATTACTGTAGCTTTGTAGTATAGTCTGAAGTCAGGGAGTCTGATTCCTCCAGCTCCATTCTTTTCCCTCAAGACTGCTTTGGCTATTCGGGGTCTTTTGTGTCTCCATGCAAATTTTAAGACTTTTTTGTTCTAGTTCCATAAAAAATGCCATGGGTAATTTGATAGGGATTGCATTGAATCTGTAGATTGCTTTGGGTAGTATAGTCATTTTCACAGTATTGATTCTTCCAATCCAAGAACATGGTATATCTCTCCATCTGTTGGTATCATCTTTAATTTATTTCATCAGTGTCTTATTGTTTTCTGCATACAGGTCTTTTGTCTACTTAGGTAGGTTTATTCCTAGGTATTTTATTCTTTTTGTTGCAATGGTAAATGGGAGTGTTTCCTTAATTTCTCTTTCAGATGTTTCATCATTAGTGTATAGGAATGCAAGAGATTTCTGTGCATTAATTTTGTATCCTGCAACTTTACCAGATTCATTGATTAGCTCTAGTAGTTTTCTGGTGGCATCTTTAGGACTCTCTATGTATAGTATCATGTCATCTGCAAACAGGGACAGTTTTACTTCTTCTTTTCCAATTTGTATTCCTTTTATTTCTTTTTCTTCTCTGATTGCCATGGCTAGGACTCCCAAAACTATGTTGAATAATAGTGGTGAGAGTGGACATCCTTGTCTTGTTCCTGGTCTTAGAGGAAATGCTTTCAATTTTTCACCCACCATTGAGAATGATGTTTGCTGTGGCTTTGTTGCATATGGCCTTTATTATGTTGAGGTAGGTTCCCTCTATGCCCACTTTCTGGAGAGTTTTTATCATAAATGGGTGTTGAATTTTGTCAAAAGCTTTTTTCTGCATCTATTGAGATGATCATGTGGTTTTTATTCTTCAATTTGTTAATATGGCATATCACATTGATTGATTTGCATATATTGAAGAATCCTTGCATCCCTGGGATAAATCCCACTTGATCATGGTGTATGATCCTTTTAATGTGTTGTTGGATTCTGTCTGCTAGTATTTTGTTGAGGATTTTTGCATCTATATTCATTAGTGATATTGGTCTGTAATTTTCTTTTTTTGTAGTATCTTTGTCTGGTTTTGGTAACAGGGTGATGGTGGCCTCATAGAATGAGTTTGGGAGTGTTCCTTCCTCTGCAAGTTTTTGGAAGAGTTTGAGAAGGATGGGTGTTAACTCTTCTCTAAACGTTTGATAGAATTCACCTGTGAAGCCATCTGGTCCTGGACTTTAGTTTGTTGGAAGATTTTTAACCACAGTTTCAATTTCATTACTTGTGATTGGTCTGTTCATACTTTCTATTTCTTCCTGGTTCAGTCTTGGAAGGTTATAGCTTTCTAAGAATGTGTCCATTTCTTCCAGGTTGTCCATTTTATTGACTAGAGTTGCTTGTAGTAGTCTCTTAGGATGCTTTGTATTTCTGCAGTGTCTGTTGTAACTTCTCCTTTTTCATTTCTAATTTTATTGATTTGAGTCCTCTCTCTCTTTTTTTTGATGAGTCTGGCTAATGGTTTATCAATTTTGTTTATGTTCTCAAAGAACCAGCTTTTAGTTTTATTGATATTTGGTATTGTTTTCTTTGTTTCTATTTCATTTATTTCTGCTCTGATCTTTTTGATTTCTTTCCTTCTGCTAACTTTGAGTTTTGTTTGTTCTTCTTTCTCTAGTTCCTTTAGGTGTAAGGTTAGATTGTTTATTTGAGATTTTTCTTGTTTCTTGAGGTAGGCTTGTATTGCTATAAACTTCCCTCTTAGAACTCTTTTTCCTGCCTCCCATAAGTTTTGGATCATCATGTTTTCATTGTCATTTGTCTCTAGGTATTTTCTGATTTCCTCTTTGATTTCTTCAGTGACTTCTTGGTTATTTAGTAACGTATTGTTTAGCCTCCATTTGTTTGTGTTTTTTATGTTTCTTTCCCCTGTAGTTGATTTCTAATATCACAGTGTTGTGGTCAGAAAAGATGCTTGATATGATTTCAATTTTCTTTCTTTTTTTAATTTTTAAATTATTTATTTATTTATTTTTGGCTGCATTGGATCTTTGCCGCTGCTTGCGGTCTTTTTCTAGTTGCAGAGAGTGGGGACCACTCTTCGCTGCAGTATGCAGGCTTCTCATTGCAGTGGATTCCCCTGTTGCAGAGTGTGGGCTCTAGTTGTTGTGGCCCATGGGCTTAATTGCTCCGTGGCACGTGGTATCCTCCCGGACCGGAGATCGAACCCATGTCGCCTGCATTAGCAGGCGGACTGCCAACCATTGCACCACCAGGGAAGCCCTCAATTTTCATAGATTTACTGAGGCTTGATTTGTGCCCGAAGATGTGACCTATCCTGGAGAATGTTACGTGTGCAATTGAGAAGAAAATGTAATGTGCTGTTTTTGGATGTACTGTCCTAGAAATATCAATTAAATCTATCTGGTCTATTGTGTCATTTACAGCTTGTGTTTCCTTATTAATTTTCTGTCTGGATGATCTGTCCATTGATGTAAGTGAGGTGTTAAAGTCCCCCACTATTATTCTGTTACTGTCGACTTCCTCTTTTATAGCTCTTAGCAGGTGCTTTATGTATTGAGATGCTCCTATGTTGGGTGAATATATATTTATAATTGTTATATCTTCTTCTTGGATTGATCTCTTGATCATTATGTAGTGTCCTTCCTTGTCTCTTGTAACATTCTTTATTTTAAAGTCTATTTATCTGATATGAGTATTGCTACTCCAGCTTTCTTTTGATTTCCATTGGCATGGTATATCTTTTTCCATCCCTTCACTTTCAGTCTGTATGTGTCCGTAGGTCAGAAGTGGGTCTCTTGTACACAGCATATAGATGGGCCTTGTTTTTGTATCCATTCAGCAAGCCTGGGTCTTTTGGTTGGAGCATTTAATCCATTCATGTTTAAGGTAATTGTCGATATGTATGTTCCTATGACCATTTTCTTTGTTGTTTTGTGTTTGTTTTTGTAGGTCCTTTTCCTCTTTTGTGTTTCCCACTTAGAGAAGTTCCTTTAGCATTTGTTGTAGAGCTGGTTTGGTGGTGCTGAATTCTCTTAGCTTTTGCTTGTCTGTAAAGCTTTTGAGTTCTCCCTTGAATCTGAATGAGCTCCTTGCCGGGTAGAGTAATCTTAGTTGTAGGTTCTTCCCTTTCATCACTTGAAATATGTCATGCCACTCCCTTCTGGCTTGTAGAGTTTCTGCTGAGAAATCAGCTGTTTACCTTATGAGAGTTCCCTTGTATGTTATTTGTCATTTTTCTCTTGCTGCTTTCAATAATTTTTCTTTGTCTTTAATTTTTGCCAATTTGATTATTAAGTGTCTCAGCATTTTTCTCCTTGGGTTTATCCTGTATGGGACTCTCTGCACTTCCTGGACTTGGGAGGCTATTTCCTTTCCCATGTTAGGGAAGTTTTTGACAATAATCTCTTCAAATATTTTCTTGGGTCCTTTCTCTCTCTCTTCTCCTTCTGGGACCCCTATAATGCGAATGTTAGTGCATTTAATCTTGTCGCAGAGATCTCTTAGGCTGTCTTCATTTCTTTTCATTCTTTTTCTTTATTCTGTTCCACAGCAGTGAATTCCACCATTCTGTCTTCCAGGTCACTTATCTGTTCTTCTGCCTCAGTTATTCTGCTATTGATTCCTTCTAGTGTAGTTTTCATTTCAGTTATTTAATTGTTCATCTCTGTTTGTTTGTTGTTTAATTCTTCTACGTCTTTGTTAAACATTTCTTGCATCTTCTCAATCTTTGCCTCCATTCTTTTTCCGAGGTCCTGGATCATCTTCACTATCATTATTCTGAATTCTTTTTCTGGAAGGTTGCCTATCTCCACTTCTTTTAGTTGTTTTTCTGGGGCTTTATCTTGTTCCTTCATCTGGTACATAGCCCTCTGCCTTTTCATCTTGTCTATCTTTCTGTGAATGTGGTTTTTGTTCCACACGCTGCAGGACTGTAGTTCTTGCTTCTGCTGTCTGCCCTCTGGTGGATGAGGCTATCTAAGAGGCTTGTGCAAGTTTCCTGATGGGAGGGACTTGTGGTGGGTAGTGCTGACTTTTGCTCTGGTGGCAGAGCTCAGTAAAACTTTAATCTGCTTGTCTGCTGATAGGTGGGGCTGGGTTCCCTCCGTGTTGGTTGTGTGGCCTGAAGCAACCCAACACTGGAGCCTACCCAGGCTCTTTGTTGGGGCTACTGGCGGACTCTGGGAGGGCTCACGCCAAGGAGTACTTCCCAGAACTTCTGCTGTCAGTGTCCTTGTCCTCACGGTGAGACACAGCCACCCCCCCCGCCTCTGCAGGAGACCCTCCAACACTGGCAGGTAGGTCTGGTTCAACCTCCTATAGAGTCACTGCTCCTTCCCCTGGGTCCCAATGTGCACATCGGGAAAAGTATGTCTGCTCTCACAACTTTTAAAAAAGCTTTTTTAAAAAAAAGTTAATTTATTTTATTTAATTTATTTTTGGCTGTGTTAGGTCTTTGTTGCTGTACACGGGCTTTCTCTAGTTGTGACGAGCTGGAGCTACTCTTCGTTGCTGTGCACAGGCTTCTCATTGCAGTGGCTTCTCTTGTTGCAGAGCATGGGCTCTAGGTGCGCGGACTTTGGTAGTTGTGGCTCGTGGGCTCTAGAGCGCAGGCTCAATAGTTGTGGCACGTGGCTTAGTTGCTCCATGGCATGTGGGATCTTCCTGGACCAGGGCTTGAACCCGTGTCCCCTGCATTTGTGGCAGATTCTTAACCAGTGCACCACCTAGGAAGCCCCTGGCCAATTGATTTTTGACAAGAGTACCAAGAGCATTTAATAGAGAGAGAACAGTCTCTTCAATAAATGGTGCTGAGACAAATGGATATCCACATACAAAAGAATGAAGTTCGATCCCTACCTCACGCCGTATACACAATGGACCAAAAATGGATCAAAGCTCCAAATGTAAGAGCTAAAACCTAAAAACTGTTAGAAGAAAACACAGAGGTAAAACTTCATGACCTTGGATTTGGTCATGGATTCTTAGATAAGACACCACAAGTATACACAACAAAAGAAAAAATAAATTTCTTAGCTCAGGCTCTCATAACAAAATGTCATGGACTGGGTGGTTTCGACAATAGAAATTTATTTCTCACAGTTCTGGAGGCTGGAAGTCTGAGATAACAGTGCCAGCACAGAGAGAGAGAGAGAGAGAGAGAGAAAGAAAGAAAGAAAGAGAGGAAGGGAGGAAGGGAGAAAGAAAGGAAGAGAGAAAGAAAGAAAGAAAAGAAAGAAAGAAAGGAAGGAAGGGAGGAAGGAAGAAAACTCTCTGGTGTTTCTCCTTACAAGGACATTAATCTCACCATGAGGGCCCTTCTCTCATGATCTCATCTAGATCTAATTATCTCCTAAAGACCCCATCTCCTAATGCTATCGTATTAAGGGTTAGGGTTTCAACATATAAATTTTCTGAGAGGCGGTAGGGTGACAAAAAAATCAGTCCATATCAATAGATAAATTAGACTTCATAAAAATTAAAATAAATTTTGTGCATCAAAGGACACTATCAAAAGAAGGAAAAGACAACTTATTGAATGGAAGGAACGTTTGCAAATCATATTATCTGCGAAAGGACTTGTATCTAGAATATATAAAGAACACATAAACTCAATAAGAAAAACAAAAATAACCCAATTAATAATGAGCACTCAGTCTAAATACACATTTTCTCCAAAAAAGATATACAAGTGGTCAATAAGCACATGAAAATATGTTTGACATTTTTGGTCATCAGGAAAATGCAAATCAAAACTACAGTGAGAGGGCTTCCCTGGTGGCGCAGTGGTTGAGGGCCCACCTGCCGATGCAGGGACACAGGTTCGTGCCCCGGTCTGGGAGGATCCCACATGCCGCAGAGCAGCTGGGCCCATGAGCCATGGCCACTGGGCCTGCGCGTCCGGAGCCTGTGCTCCGCAACAGGAGAGGCCACAGCATTGAGAGTCCCGTGTACCGCAAAACAAAACAAAAAAAATAACTACAGTGAGATATACCACTTCACATTCACTAAGATGTTTTTAATGATAAAAGATGGATATTAACAAGTATTAGTGAGGACAGGAGGAAATTGGAATCCTCATATACTGCTGGTGGGAATGTAAAATGATGCAGAACTTTGGAAAACATTCTGGTAGTTCCTCAAAAGATTAAACATAGAACTTCTGTATAACCCAGCAATTCTATTCCTAGTGAATTGCAAATATGTGTTCATACAAAACTTGTACGTGAATGTTCTAGCAGCATTATTCATAATAGTTAAAAGGTGGAAACAATCCATATGTCTATTAACTGATGAATGGATAAATAAATGTTTTAGATCCAATGGAATATTATTCAGCCATGAAAAGGAATGCCCATACTCCACTGCCCAATACTCCAAGAGGGGAGATGGGCTGGAAATTGAATGAATAATTGATCATGCCTACATGATGAAGCCACCATAAACATTCCAATAATATAGGGTTTGGAGAGCTTCTGGGTTGGTAAACACATCTATATCCTGAGACGGTAGTACACCCCAACTCTACGGGGATAGACACTCCCGTACCTGGCACCCTGCTGGATTTTGCCTTATGTATCTCTTCCTTTGGCTGTTCATCTGTATCCTTTATCATACCTTTTATTTTATGATAAACTGATAAATGTTTGTAAGTGTTTCCCTGAGTTCTATGAGCTGTTCTAGCAAATGACTGAATCCAATAGTGGGGTGATGGTGGTTGTGGAACCTCCAATTTGCAGCCAAGTCAGACTGCAGTTGTGGATAACCTAGGGACCTACTGCTTGGTTTGGTGTCTGAGGTGGGGAACAGTCTTGTGGGACTGAGCCCTTACCTGTGGAGTCTGTGCTAACTTTGGTTAGTGTCAGACTGAACTGAATTGTAGAACACCTTGCTGGTATCACAGAGAATTGCTTAGTGTGGGGAGAAAACCCCAAACATCTGGTATCAGAAGTCTTGTGAATGTGGTAGTAGTGTGAGGGTAAGGGAGGGACAAAGGAATATGAGAGATGTGGGTTTTTTCTTACTTGGATGAATTGTAGGGTATGGGAATTATATCTTGATAAAGCCGTTACAAGTAAAATTGTTTTCATTGTTTCCACTTAGAGATGTGAAGATAGGTAAGGGTGAACAAAAATTTAATGAATCAAAATTCAGGTAATCATTAACTTTTGAACAAGTGGTCCTTTCATATATTATATAGCCACACCTCTAAACAACCTTCTTATACCAAATTTGACTTTTCTATTTCAGTAGACAAATAACCATTTTATGTTACCTCAGAGTACTGCTGTCTGCCAGCTAATAGTTTCATTTTAGCAGTGTTGCCATCTAAATATGGCAATGTTTGTATAACTACTTGAATATTTTATTGCGTATTTGCCCTTATTTGTAAAAGTAGAGTGGAAAATGGAAAAGTAAAATGCTGATGTTAATGATTTTACAATTGAGACAAAGGAAGATATCATTTGATATGCCAAAAACAGTAAATTTGATGCTTATTGAGTTTAAGCAAGTCTGACAACTGTTTCAATAAGGAGAACAACAAAATTTAAAACATATGTACAAAATGCTGTACATACATTTGCAAAGTTCGTTGCTAAAAGGTAAGTTGTAGTGGTGGAGAAAATGTGTGGATCTTTACAATTAGATGTAGTGGACTCTTATTTTGATACACATGATGTTTTAGAAATAATTTAAAAAAAATCAATGATCCTTCCCCCTTCACACTAGACCTCTTGGCAGCCACACCTTGGTGTAGTGTTGGTGCAACATAGTGCAGATACCAAAAAAGTCAATCCCTGGCCTTTGAGGCTTAAAATATGTTTTGGAAACTCAAGGCAGAGATAAAACTTTTGTGATTAAAAGGTTTTGAACTTCAAAAGCTAGAGTCATCCAGGGCATAAACTCCTGCCTTAACCACAGGCATATAAGAATAGGTGCTCAGTCAAAGCCAGCTTTTTCCAGTGCCTTTCTTTTTCTCCAAGACCAGATAAAAATTCCCTAGACTTGTAAAGTGAAGAAAGAGCAGTAGTGAGCTTAGAGGCTGTTGAATCCGGAAGGAATCCTGTGGGCCACTCTCCAGAGCTTCCGTACCTCTTGAGGTGTAGGAGCAATGGAAAGAAATGCATGTATGGCAGGCTGGCCAGAGACCCGGAGTGCTGTGGGAGCGGGTGAATGTGTCCGACCCCCTCTGAGAGGGTACAAGGAGTAGTGGAGAGTCTAAAGTGGCTTTCCTTTTGGACATAGAGTTATGACCATGACTTCATGGTCTGGCAATTGGAAACCAGGTGGGAATAGGATGTCACAGTAAATACCAGCATGGAGAGACAATGACAAAGGACAAGGCAATATCTCTATCTATCCTATCCTTACTCATTTGTACTCTCAGCCCTGGGAAAAGGAAGGAGTGTGTGTATGGGTGGGTATTGGGCAAAGGTCAGGGGGTCCTGTTAAACTGACTGTGATTGTCCAGAATTGACAGAGAGAATGTTTTTGCCATCTGGCAGAACAGGAACTCAAAAGACCTTGCCAAGAAAAAATAAATTCATACTTTTCGTACAGGTGAGTTTGGAGCATTGGATAAGCACCTATTCTAGAGGAACTGAGAATCAGCATCAGCTAACACTTCCCAGAGGGAAGTTCACAGTCCACCAAGCTGTGGACCATGATTTAGTTTGTTGCAGTCTTCTTTATGAAGGGAGAAAGACAATCAGTGTTACACTTTCTCTTTACAAATTTTTTCTTTAATTTTAATTTAATTTTATTTTTTTAAATTAATTTTATGGCTGCTTTGGGCCTTCATTGCTGCACACAGGCTTTCTCTAGTTGTGGCAAGTGGGGGCTACTCTTTGTTGCACGGGCTTCTCATTGTGGTGGCTTCTCTTGCTATGGAGCACGGGCTCTAGGCACGCGGGCTCAGTAGTTGTGGCTCATGGGCTCTAGAGCGCAGGCTCAGTAGTTGTGGTGCATGGGCTTAGTTGCTCTGCGGCATGTGGGATTTCCTGGACCAGGGATCGAACCCATGACCCCTGCATTGGCAGGTGGATTCTTAACCACTGTGCCGCCAGGGAAGTCCCTTCTCTTTACAAAATTTAAAAGAGCATTAAAAAGTCATTTTCATAGTTACACGATTTCTAACTCCATCATTTGCATAATTACTATTACTATTAGCAGATCTTTGTATTCAACAATAAAATTAAATCTCCTTTCAAATAAACCAAATGAATAAGGATTTTTGAATTACAGCAGAATTACAGCAGAAAATAAAATTTGAGGGAGTCCCCTGGTGGTCCAGTGGTTACAACCTGGCGCTTTAACTGATGGGGGCCTGGCTTTGATCCCTGATTGGGGAACTAAGATCCTGCAAGCCTCAGCCTGTCCAAAAAAAAAAAAAAAAACCAAAACAGAAGAAAAATTAAATTTGATTGTCAGTGTTTAAAGTATAATCTATTGTTAATAATTTAAATATTCATGTATACAGTGTATAACATTCAGGTACAAAATCAAATTAAGCGTTTATATCATATTTGAGACTTCATAATTTTATTAACTCTCTGAATTGTATCCCTTCTCTCCCTCCTTTCCTTCCAGACATATAAAACATATAAGTACAAGGTTCAAATTTCAGACATTCCACTCTCCAAAACATTTTTCAGGAAAGTATTTCCAGGAGAGTCAGGGATTATCTGAATAGAAAAATAACTTTCCTATCCCATCCCAGAATATCTAAATAAAAATGATCAAGTCACCAAAGTTTCCAAGGGTTTTCTATTTTTATCATGGCCTTTGGCCCATCCAGTTGCAGCATGAATTGGAAATGGATCAATTCCTTGGAGTCAGTTCATTTACTGCCTTGGGACAAAGGCATGGAAGAGTGGAAATAGCATTGGATTTGAGTCTAAATATCTGGGTTTGGTTTCAGTTCTTTGCCATCTTTGTGGTCTTCCTTTTTGTCTTTGCTTCTATATGTATACTTAAAAATATTTTAAAACTTTATTCAAACTATATATTTAAAAATGTTATTAATTACAAAATACACATGCAAAAGTACAAAATCTACACCATTTAAAGAATATTGCTAAAATAAACACCTATGTATGCACTATCTACCTTAAAAATAGAACTTTACAACTATCTTTTTTTTTTTTTTTTTTTTTTTTGCGGTACCCGGGCCTCTCACTGTTTGTGGCCTCTCCCATTGCGGAGCACAGGCTTTGGACGCGCAGGCTCAGCGGCCATGGCTCACAGGCCCAGCCGCTTCGCGGCATGTGGGATCTTCCTGGACCGGAGCACGAACCCGTGTCTCCTGCATCGGCAGGCGGACTCTCAACCACTGCGCCACCAGGGAAGCCCATACAAGTATCTTTAATGTGCCTATGAATCACCTGGGGATCATGTTAAAATGCAGATTCTGATTCAGTAGGTTTGGGGAAGAGCCTGAGATTCTGCATTTCTAACCAGCTCCCAGGTGATGCAGAAGGTGGTGGTCCACAAATTACATCTTGAATAGCATGACCTAAGAAGGCTCCTGTGTTCCTCTCCTTAATTTCACCCCCTTTTTTCTCCCCAAGAGGTGAGCACTATCCCAAATTTTGTGTCAATCACCCCATGCTTTAATTTAAATAGCTTTACCATCTATAAATGCATTTCTAAATATTATAATTGTTGAATTTTACCTGTTTAAAAAATTTTTTTAACATCTTTATTGGAGTATAATTGCTTTACAATGGTGTGTTAGTTTCTGCTTTATAACAAAGGGAATCAGTTATACATATACATATGTTCCCATATCTCTTCCCTCTTGCGTCTCCCTCCCTCCCACCCTCCCTATCCCACCCCTCTAGGTGGTCACAAAGCACCGAGCTGATCTCCCTGTGCTATGCGGCTGCTTCCCACTAGCCATCTATTTTACATTTGGTAGTGTATATATGTCCATGCCACTCTCTCACTTCGTCCCATCTTATACTTCCCTCACCCCGTGTCCTCAAGTCCATTCTCTACATCTGCGTCTTTATTCCTCTCCTGCCCCTAGGTTCTTCAGAACCATTTTTCTATTTTTTTAAGATTCCATATATATGTGTTAGCATATGGTATTTGTTTTTCTCTTTCTGACTTACTTCACTCTGTATGACAGACTCTAAGTCCATCCACCTCACTACAAATAACTCAGTTCAGTTTCTTTTTATGGCTGAGTAATATTCCATTGTATATACGTGCCACATCTTCTTTATCCATTCATCTGTCGATGGACACTTGGGTTGCTTCCATGTCCTGGCTATTGTAAATAGTGCTGCAATGAACATTGTGATACATGACTCTTTTTGAATTATGGTTTTCTCAGGGTATATGCCCAGTAGTGGGATTGCTGGGTCGTATGGTAGTTCTATTTTTAGTTTTTTAAGGAACCTCTGTACTGTTCTCCACAGTGGCTGTATCAATTTACATTCCCACCAACAGTGCAAAAGGGTTCCCTTTTCTCCACACCTTCTCCAGCATTTATTGTTTGTAGATTTTCTGATGATGGCCATTCTAACTGGTGTGAGGTGATACTTCATTGTAGTTTTGATTTGCATTTCTCTAATGATTAGTGATGTTGAGCATCCTTTCATGTGTTTGTTGGCAATCTGTATATCTTCTTTGGAGAAATGTCTATTTAGGTCTTCTGCCCATTTTTGGATTGGGTTGTTTGTGTTTTTGATATTGTGCTGCATGAGCTGCTTATAAATTTTGGAGATTAATCCTTTGTCAGTTGCTTCATTTGCAAATATTTTCTCCCATTCTGAGGGTTGTGTTTTCGTCTTGTTTGTAGTTTCCTTTGTTGTGCAAAAGCTTTGAAGTTTCATTAGGTCCCATTTGTTTATTTTTGTTTTTATTTCCATTTCTCTAGGAGGTGGGTCAAAAAGGATCTTGCTGTGATTTATGTCATAGTGTTCTGCCTATGTTTTCCTCTAAGAGTTTTATAGTGTCTGGCCTTACATTTAGGTCTTTAATCCATTTTGAGTTTATTTTTGTGTATGGTGTTAGGGAGTGTTCTAATTTCATTCTTTTACATGTGGCTGTCCAGTTTTCCCAGCACCACTTATTGAAGAGGCTGTCTTTTCTCCATTATATAGTCTTGCCTCCTTTATCAAAAATAAGGTGACCATATGTGTGTGGGTTTATCTCTGGGCTTTCTATCCTGTTCCATTGATGTATATTTCTGTTTTTGGTGCCAGTACCATACTCTCTTGATTACTGTAGGTTTGTAGTATAGTCTGAAGTCCGGGAGCCTGATTCCTCCAGCTCCATTTTTCTTTCTCAAGATTGCTTTGGCTATTCGGGGTCTTTTGTGTTTCCATACAAATTGTGAAATTTCTTCTAGTTCTGTAAAAAATGCCATTGGTAGTTGGATAAGGATTGCATTGAATATGTAGATTGCTTTGGGTAGTATAGTCATTTTCACAGTATTGATTCTTCCAATGCAAGAACATGATATACCTCTCCATTTGTTTGTATCATCTTTAATTTCTTTCATCGGTGTCTTATAGTTTTCTGCATACAGGTCTTTTGTCTACTTAGGTAGGTTTATTCCGAGGTATTTTATTCTTTTTGTTGCAAAGGTAAATGAGAGTGTTTCCTTAATTTCTCTTTCAGATTTTTCATCATTAGTGTGTAGGAATGCAAGAGATCTCTGTGCATCAATTTTGTATCCTGCTACTTCACCAAATTCATAGATTAGCTCTAGTAGTTTTCTGGTAGCATCTTTAGGATTCTCTATGTATAGTATCATGTCACCTGCAAACAGTGACACTTTTACTTGTTCTTTTCCGATTTGGATTCCTTTTATTTCTTTTTCTTCTCTGATTGCTGTGGCTAAAACTTCCAAAACTAAGTTGAATAATAGAGGTGAGAGTGTACAACCTTGTTTTGGTCCTGATCTTTGAAGAAATGCTTTCAGTTTTTCACCATTGAGAACAATGTTGGCTGTGGGTTTGTCATATATGGCCTTTATTATGTTGAGGTAAGTTCCCTCTATGCCTCCTTTCTGGTGGGTTTTTATCATAAATGGGTGTTGAATTTTGTTGAAAGCTTTTTCTGCATCTATTGAGATGATCGTATTGTTTTTCTCCTTCAATTTGTTAATATGGTGTATCACATTGATTGATTTGCGTATATTGAAGAATCCTTGAATTTCTGGGATAAACCCCACTTGATCAGGGTGTATGATCCTTTTAATGTGCTGTTGGATTCTGTTTGCTAGTATTTTTTTGAGGATTTTTGCATCTATGTTCATTAGTCATATTGGCCTGTAGTTTTCTTTCTTTGTGACATCTTTGTCTAGTTTTGGTATCAGGGTGATGGTGACCTTATAGAATGAGTTTGGTTGTGTTCCTTCCTCTGCTATATTTTGGAAGAATTTGAGAAGGATGGGTGTTAGCTCTTCTCTAAATGTTTGATAAAATTCACCTGTGAAGCCATCTGGTCCCGGACTTTTGATTGTTGGAAGATTTTTAATCACAGTCTCAATTTCAGTGCTTGTGATTGGTCTGTTTATATTTTCTATTTCTTTCTGGTTCAGTCTTGGAACATTGTGCTTTTCTAAGAATTTGTCCATTTCTTCCAGGTTGTCCATTTTATTGGCATATAGTTGCTTGTAAGAATCTCTCATGATCCTTTGTATTTTTCAGTGTCACTTGTTACTTCTTTTTCATTTCTAATTCTGTCGATTTGAGTCTTCTCCCTTTTTTTCTTGATGAGTCTGGCTAATGGTTTATCAATATTTTTTATCTTCTCAAAGAACCACCTTTTAGTTTTATTGATCTTTGCTCTTGTTTCCTTCATTTCTTTTTCATTTATTTCTGATCTGATCTTTATGATTTCTTTCCTTCTGCTAACTCTGAGGTTTTTTGTTCTTCTTTCTCTAATTGCTTTAGGTGTAAGATTAGGTTGTTTATTTGAGATGTTTCTTGTTTCTTGAGGTAGAATTGTATTGCTATAAACTTCCCTCTTAGAACTGTTTTTGCTGCATCCCATAGGTTTTGGGTCATTGTGTTTTCATTGTAATTTATTTCTAAGTATTTTTTGATTTCCCCTTTGATTTCTTCAGTGATCTCTTGGTTATTAAGTAGTGTATTGTTTAGCCTCTATGTGTTTGTATTTTTTACAAATTTTTTTCCTGTAATTGATATCTAGTCTCATAGCGTTGTGGTTGGAAAAGATACTTGGTATGATTTCCATTTTCTTAAATTTACCAAGGCTTGTTTTGTGACCCAAGATATGATCTATCCTGGAGAATATTCCATGAGCACTTGAGAAGAAAGTGTATTCTGTTGCTTTTGGATGGAATGTCCTATAAATATCAATTAAGTCCATCTTGTTTAATGTATCATTTAAAGCTTGTGTTTCCTTATTTATTTTCATTTTGGATGATCTGTCCATTGGTGAAAGTGGGGTGTTTAAGTCCCCAGCTATGATTGTGTTACTGTTGATTTCCCGTTTTATAGCTGTTAGCACTTGCCTTATGTATTGAGGTGCTCCTATGTTGGGTGCATAAATATTTACAATTGTTGGGCTTCTCTGGTGGCGCAGTGGTTGAGAGTCCGCCTGCTGATGCAGGGGACACTGGTGGACCAATGTCCTGAACTCGGCTCTCCCACCTCAGAGGCACAGGCCTGACACCAGGCCGGAGCACCAAGACCCTGTCAGCCACATGGCTTCAAGATATATTGTTGAGGTAATGTCAGCAACATGACAAGTATAGCAATTTCTAGCGCTTGTCCTCCCCCAGAAACATCAATTTGAACAACTATCTGAGCCCAAAAATACCTTTATAAGAGCCAAAGATTCCAGGTAAGGTATTATAGCACCTCAGTGTGAGCTGGCTCCTGCAACTGGGGTTCAGTGGCTCCAGAAACAAGAAGCTCCTGACAGGCTCCCTCTAACCCAGGATCCTCACACATCCTAGCGTCAGCCAGCTTTTGTTACCAACCAAGGTCCTTGGGCTCTGTAATTGATAGAAATTGATGACAGGCCAGATGAGAAATTCAGGCAAGGCTTTACTAGGACTCCTACTGTATTATGAGGGAGAGAACCCAAGTAGCAGGTGCCCTTGCTCAGCCCCTGAGAAGGGCTGTTTAAAATTAAAAAAAATTTTTTAATACAGTTTTAAAGTTTACTTTCCATTTACAGTTTTTACAAAATATTGGCTATATTCCTTGTGTTGTACAATACATCCTTGAGCCTATTTTATACCCAATAGTTTGTTCCTCTGACTCCCCCACCTTACAGTACCCCTTGCTCTCCTACCCCAACTGGGAACCACTAGTTTGTTCTCTATATCTGTGAGTCTGCTACTTTATTTTATATTCACTATTTTGTAGTAGTTTTTAGATTTCACATATAAGTGATATCATACAGTATTTGTTTTTCTCTGTCTGACTTATTTCACCTAGCATAAAGTCCTCCAAGTTCATCCATGCTGCTACAAGGGGCAAAATTTCCTTCTTTTTTATGGCTGAGTAGTATTCCATTGTATATATATACCACCTCTTCTTTATCCATTCATCTGTGATGGTACAATTGTTTCCATACCATGGCAATTGTAAATAATGCTGCTATGAATATTGGATGCATGTATCTTTTTGAATTAGTGTTTTTGTTTCTTTTGGATATACACCCGAGAGTAGAATTGCTTGATCATTACCTTACCTCTTTTTGAACTTTATACAAATGGAATAATACTGTGTACATTTTTCTGTTGCTTCCTTATTTCACTCAACCTTATGTTTTAGAGGCATGTTCATCTGGATGCATAGACCTGTAGTTCATTTATTTTTGCAACTGTTTAGTTTCTGAATTGTGTAATATGCTCTATTTTATTCATCCTTTCCTACTGATGACAGATGCTTGTCTTGCTTCCACATTTTTTGCTATGAGAAACAGTCCTGATATAAGCACTTCTGGTACATGTTTTATAATGAAAATGTGCAAGAATTTCTCTTGATTATATGGCTACTCATAGAATTGCTGAGTCATACTATATATACATGTTCAACTTTTTAATTTGATGCCAAATTGTTCTCAAAAGTGGTCAGTCCAGGCTCCCCTGGTGGCACAGTGGTTGAGAGTCCGCCTGCTGATGCAGGGGACATGGGTTCGTGCCCCGGTCCGGGAAGATCCCACATGCTGCAAAGCGGCTGGGCCCGTGAGCCATGCCTGCTGAGCCTGCATGTCCGGAGCCTGTGCTCCTCAACGGGAGAGGCCACAACAGTGAGAGGCCCACGTACCGCAAAAAAAAAAAAAAAAAAAAAAAAAAATCAGTCCAGTTTACACAGAGCCATCACAGATTCTGATTTTGTAGGTCTGGGGTGGGTCCCAGGTTCTACAATTCTCAAAAGCTCTCAGGTGATGACAATGCCACTGGTCCAAGGAAAACAAGAATGTAAATGCCCATCCATTCATTTACTGAGCATATTTATCAAGTGCCTATAATGTGTCAGGCATTTTTCTAGACATTGAGGATACAAGAGTGAATGGGACAGGACACTAATTTGCCACTCCTCAGATTGAAAGTATAAATATTTCTTCAACATTTATATAGTTGAGGTGGATAGCAACTGATAGTCAATTTAAAATTGTACAGTACAGCCATATCATATGCACATTTAACTTGTATTATTTTGTTTTCTGACTTTCATGTTTTCAAAATGCATTCCTTTTTGTAGCTACTTATCTCTTCAGGAAGGAAGATGTTTGTGCGTACTGGCTCTTGGGTGATACATTACAGGGTTTAAGCTTAGATGAGATCACTCCTAGTAAATACTATTGTGTTGTGCATTATTTAGTTTTAGAATTCAAGGGAACTATGACCCGCAGCTTCAGGTAACTGTCAACTAACATGTCTCAGAGTTAGTTTTACTGCTTGTAGTGGCACCATGAACTTAGTCTGAGATTCAAAAAATATTCAACAGAGGTAGTTTAGCACAGGCAAAGAATGTTTAAAAATTTCCACCCGGGGGCTTCCCTGGTGGCGCAGTGGTTGAGTATCTGCCTGCTAATGCAGGGGACACGGGTTCCAGCCCTGGTCTGGGAGGATCCCACATGCCACGGAGCAACTAGGCCCGTGAGCCACAACTACTGAGCCTGCGCGTCTAGAGCCTGTGCTCCGCAACAAGAGAGGCCGCGTTAGTGAGAGGCCCGCACACCATGATGAAGAGTGGCCCCCGCTTGCCACAACTAGAGAAAGCCCTTGCACAGAAACGAAGACCCAACACAGTAAAAATAAATAAATTAATGAATAAACTCCTACCCCCAACATCTTCAAACAAACAAACAAACAAACAAAATTTCCACCCAAAGAAACAGTCCACCTCAATTATGCAGAAATGTGAGTTGCGCAGCACCTTATTTCAGATTTAATCTGGTGCTGTTTTAGGACTCCATACAGATGATGGTGTAATTACCTGCCCAGTTGGCCAGTGACAGAGGCAAAACTATGTGTTTATGAAATCTCATTTAGTTTTCCTATGTCTGGATTAAAAAGGAGGCTATTTTTCCCAGTCTCCTTTGCAGTTATGTTGAAGCCAGATGAGTAGCTTCAGGCTAATGCTGTGGGGGTTGAAGGGATGTGAGGCTACCTCAGCCCAGGTAATTAAAAGCACTCTATATGGGGCTTCCCTTGTGGCGCAGTGGTTGAGTCCACCTGCCAATGCAGGAGACACGGGTTCGAGCCCTGATCCGGGAAGATCCCACATGCCGTGGAGCAACTAAGCCCGTGCACCACAACTACTGAGCTTGAGCTCTAGAGCCCCCTAACCGCAACTACTGAGCCCACGTGCCACAACTACTGAAACCCACGCTCCTAGATCCCATGCTCCACAACAAGAGAATCCATGACAGTGAGAAGTCCGCACACCGCAATGAAGACCAAATGCAGCCAAAAATAAATAAGTAAATACATAAATAAGTGTTTACAAAAAAAACCCCAAAAACACTCTACATGACCTTCCCCCATGATTAAAGTCTTGGAGGGCACTCCAAGGTTGAGATAGTGGCATTGTCAGATGAAAGGGATTCAAATACTGATGGGTGGATAAAGTTGCCCTGGAGAGTCACCTGATCTGTCTCAAGTTTAGCAAAGGTAAAGGCCTTTGTGGTGTTAACTTCCTGACATTGTGGGGTTTATTTGTAGCGTAAGCTATCTGACCAATACATGTTCTGACTATTAATGTAGGTAGGGCCTACCACACTGTGCTGTACCTAATTGCCTCATATATATTTTTACAGGTGAGTGAATTAGATTAATTTCTACCAAGTCTCTTCACCATAAGGTTCCAGTCCTGACCTCAATTCCAGGCATGTACTAAAAGCTTGGTTTATTAGTTAAAGGAATGTGGAGAATCGGAGGAATTTAGTAAGTATATACTTTCTGAAAGGAGACAAAAGTAAGAAATTTTCACACTTAGCTTGCTGGACAGCAATTTTTAAATTATTCATTTTTAGAATAAAGTATCAAATTGAACATGCTCATTACAAAAGTTTAGTAAAATTTTTGAGAAAAATAGGAAAACATTTTCGCGCTGTGCTACCACTGTAATATAACCATCATTTACATTTCTATGTGTTCTTCCCAGGTGTTTTGCCACTCATTTCTATCACATTGTTACAATCACGCTCTAGATGTTCTGACCTGCTGTTTTCCATGTTGTTATGTAGTCTTCATAAGCATTACATTTAGTGGTTACATCATAATCCATTTAGGGGGTGGATTTTTTAATCTTTTTCCTTCTTTGAACATTTAGGTTTCTTCTAACTTTTTGTTTTAAAAAATGATGCAGTGATAAGCCTGTGTGTATAGTAAGATTTTCTACATTTACAATAACATCCTTAATATAGATCTGAGAAAAGCCTTTTTAATAATCCAAAAATCTCAGAGTGAGGCCGATGCAGGCCAGGTTAAGACCTTGCCTTAGTTTAAGAGCATGCCTTCCAAGCCCAGCATTCAACCTTGAATTAGGTCATGTTCAGCTTTGTGTGATTCTCTAAAACACATATACTCATCATATTACAAGTATATTTAAAGATGTCCAAGCCAAATATAATTTTTTTTGAATGAGTCTCCTAAAGCACAGTATCTTATATAATGCTGTAGCTGCCTAAGTAACACACATACACACACACACACACACCCCTCTTGAGAATTATGAGTCATGTACATTACTTCTGGCTAGGAAACAGTTGTATAAGGAAACTGTCATCCTATGATAGAAAAAGGAAAACATTAATATTCATTGTGGAGCAGAGACTCATGGACATTTGCATTTGGGCAAAATTAAACCCCTAAACCAAGAAAGTTAGAAAAGGAAGAGTGAATATGAAAAATACATGGGTCACCTGGGTGGAGAAACTGGAATACAGGGCAGAAAGTTGACCTTGCAGGTTAAACTTCAAGGCTGAATCATGTGATAGGATTCTGCCACACCACCAGGACCCTGACTTTCAGTGTTGCATATTTTGGCCTATATTTTTAGATGCAGGCACAAGAGAATGGGGAAGTAACCTCACATTTATTGATTCTCTACTCTGTTCCAGACATTCAGAGGTTTTACATTTACAACAGAAGGATGACAGCCCTTTTCCCTAGATACACACACACACACACACACACACACACACACACACACACACAAGGTCATATTCAGCATTGGGTTTAGGCTGAGCTTCTTGATCCTGCTTCCTAGTAAATGAGGTTTCTTGCCCTCCTCCCCAACTTTCCCTTTCTCCCTTCTTCCCTTGGTCCAGACAGACTGTGTTCCCTCCTAACCTACAACTCTCATCCCAACTCCCAGAGGGCCATTTTATTCCTTCAGAGGGACATCTATCAATAAGTCTCAAATGTGGGACTTCCCTGGTGGTGCAGTGGTTGAGAATCTGCCTGCCAATGCAGGGGACACGGGTTCGAGCCCTGGTCCGGGAAGATCCCACATGTCGCGGAGCAACTAGGCCCATGAGCCACAACTACTGAGCCTGCGTGTCTGGAGCCTGTGCTCCGCAACAAGAGAGGCCACAACAGTGAGAGGCCCGCGCACCACGATGAAGAGTGGCCCCTGCTTGCCACAACTAGAGAAAGCCCTTGCACAGAAACGAAGACACAACACAGCAAAAATAAATAAATTAATTAATAAACTCCTACCCCCAACATCTTACAAAAATAAAATAAAATAATTCTCAACTGTGGTGACCTTGACCAACAGCCTTGCAGATGTATCCTGAGGTTCTCAGCTAGTGAAGTACCTCCAGATTTCCTTCATAAACCTGCAAAGCCATCCCTCAGCACTGTTAGCCAGCCTTCCCTTACCCAACTGAATTATCTTTCTGTGCACTGTTGTAATCTGGCAGTTGAATTTGACCCACACAGATATATTCAGAATTCTTTAGCAGGGCTTTGTCCATGTTTCTAAGTCTTTCTTTCCCTGACTGGGTTGTTTTGTTTCCCTATCACACTGTAACTTCTGGAAGCAGAGGCTGTTCTAAGTTGTTTTTTTTTTTTTTTGACCACACCATGTGGCATGAGGGATCTTAGTTCCCTGACCAGAAATCAAACCCATGCCCTCTGCATTGGGAGCCTGGAGTCTTAACCACTGGACCACTAGGTAAGTCCCTATTCTAAATTTTGTATCAAGTGAAGAGCAAATATTTGAACAATTACTGTTACCCAAAAGTATTTGACAGTTGAGGTTGTTCAACAGTATTTAAACGACTTCTGTTCAAAATAGCATAAAGCATAGCCTTGGCCATTTAGGATCTTGAAATATTGTTGAGACAAACTCGCTCCCGTGACACAGGAGTGAAGTTGCGTGGTGCCCACTCTGCAGTGGGAACCATTCGAGTGACCTGTGAGGGCTTCAGAAAGAGGAGGGACGGGGCTGGACATTGAAAAATGAGGAAGGTGGGGCTCGATGGAGGAGATGGGGACGCACAACAGCCTGGAAGTGGGAATTAATCTCCTCGGCAAACATTTACTGGGCAAAATTGCATTGGAAAGAGTCAGGATACCTGGTAGAGTTACTCAACCCCTTTGTGCTTCAGTTTCCTCAGTTTCTGTGAGGACTGGAAGACAACATGTGTCAGTGTACTTAGCACACTTCTGGAAACAGGGTAGACACTTGATGCCCATTAACTTTCATCTCACCACAAGTTAGATTATGAACACGTAGTGGGTGGGGAGCTGGAAGAGATTGCCTGGGACCCCTGAATGCAGTGGGGTCTCAGGAAATGATGAAAGGCTGACAGAGTAGGGGATGGGGTGGGTGCAGATTTGGGGGGACAGGAAGGAGAAAAGAACAGGCAAACTCAGCTCTCTGAACCAGCTCTGCTGGATGGAACTCAGTAGGATTTCTGATAGACAACTATCAACCTTAATGGTGAACCTCCATTGGGGACTCAAGACCCCCGCCAGGACCATGGCATGATTCTGAGAGTCACTTTCATTCCAGCCTGTGTCTTTCAGGTTCTCCTCCTAGAGCTGTTTCTGAAGTGGCCACACATCCAGATCCAATGACAAGGCACACAGCTCAGGCAAACGAGACAATGGCACTCAGGACTGAGGCTGTGGATGCATCCCGGTCCTGCCAGAGTTTATAAGGCTAGCTCCGTGCCTTCATGATCCCAGGTGCAGAGGCTCAGAGCTCTGGGAAGGTCCTTGAAATACACCCAGGTCCATATCCTCTCCTGGGGTCCTGGAAGCTTCAGGCCTCAGGGAAGAAGAGATTATGCCCTGCAGATTTTGGTCACTTGCTTTGGTCTTGAGGCAGAGGGAGATTAGGGTCTCCTTGAGGAGTTGGAGCTTATGGTTCCATCTTGCCAGCAGGAAGACTCAGCAGGAGCAGGTAAGAGCCCTTCTGTCTTCTCCCTGGATTCTGGATGAAAAGAAGTCGTCTTGTCCCATTGGGAGCTTGCAGGAACCTGGAGGACAGTTTACCCAGCTATTCTGACTAAAGGACCCAGGGGGCCTTTGCTGGTTGCTGAAGACCTATTCTGGGCTCTTATACTGGTTGAAAAAGTTGGTGACATGAGCTCCATGGAGTGTGGGTCTAGGGCTAGATCAGGCTGGGGCTAGGTTCCTTTTCTTGTTGTTTCTGGGTTCCAGCCGTGGTGGAGCACAGAGGGGAGTTGGGGGTACAGGGGCAGGCATTCTGGGACCTGACCCTCTCTAGGAAGCTCTCCTGGCTTCAGCCACCAGGGAATCATCTGAGGAGGTGCTGCTGGCCTTGTTAACGGAAAGGGTAGTTTATTTATATTAGCAAGTAAAAAAATTATATTTTCAGAAATGAAGCTAACTTCTAAGCACAGGAAATGCCAATGGGCAAAAGGAAGAGCCAAGGGAATTGTTAATCAGGAGCAAAAACACCCACTGACCATCTCCCAGTTGTGGCTTTTCCCCTCCTTTTTGTCTCTCTGACTGTGTTTTGCGGGTGGGGACACGGCTTCCTCCCCTAACCATTGGTCAGCTGACATTGCTCCCCTGAGACTGTCCCTTGCTGGGCTCAGCTGAGGCTACTGGAATGGGGTTGGTTGTGGTTCTGGAATCATGAAGAGAATTACAGAGCATCTAGCCCAGTGCGCTCTCAGCTGAGGTGTGATGCTACAGCGGTGCTCTGAGTCAGGATGAGATTACCCAATGGAAAGAGCAAGAACATGCTTAGGGCACCAGCAAAGTCTAGGCATTAACATGAAAAAAAAAGGGACATAGGGACTTCCCTGGTGGTGCAATGGTTAAGAATCGCCTGCCAATGCAGGGGACACGGGTTTGATCCCTGGTCCGGGAAGATCCCACATGCTGCGGAGCAACTAAACCCGTGTACCACAACTACTGAGCCTGTGCTCTAGAGCCTGTGAGCCACAACTACTGAGCCCGAGTGCCACAACTACTGAAGCCCACACACCTAGAGCCTGTGCTCCACAACAAGAGAAGCCACCGCAATGAGAAGCCCGCGCACCGCAACGAAGAGTAGCCCCCGCTCGCTGCAACTAGAGAAAGCCCATGCGCAGCAATGAAGACCCAATGCAGCCAAAAATAAACAAAGAAAGAAAGAAAGAAAGAAAGAAAGAAAGAAAGAAAGAAAGAAAGGGACATATTTGGACGTTTAAAAAGAGTACCAGGAAATAATAGGACATTGGGATTAAAAAAAAAAATCTGGGTGGGTGCATGGGGAAAAATATAAAGGATATTTTGGAGAGTATTGACAAGATATGAACATGAAGGTTCATTAAATAATAGTACTATATAACTGTAAAATGTCCCCGTTCTGATAACTTTACTGGCTATGTAGGAGAGTGACTTATTCTTAGGAACTGTTCACTATTTAGTGATAAATGGTTTGGAAAAAATTTACATATATCGTTATATGAATATTTTATATATTTATTATCTACATATACATATAATTGGGCAATATATAAATAATTGGTGACTATAAAAGCCACAAGTTCCTGTATTATTCTTGCAACTTTAAAAATTATATTAAAATACATTATAAATATAAAATAAATTATATTAAAAGGTGAGAAAATCTGGGTGGAAGGAGTAGTGATGTTAGAGATGCTATGAAGTGATAATTGTTGAAGTTGAATGATAGGTAAACGGGTATTAATTTATCATACTCTCTGCTTTGTACATGTTTGAACCTTTTAAGAATATTTTTATTTTTATTTTTATTTTTATTATTATTATTATTTTTTGCAGTACGTGGGCCTCTCACTGTTGTGGCCTCTCCCGTTGCGGAGCACAGGCTCTGGACGTGCAGGCTCAGCGGCCATGGCTCACGGGCCTAGCTGCTCTGTGGCATGTGGGATCTTCCCGGACCAGGGCACGAACCCGTGTCCCCTGCATCGGCAGGCGGACTCTCAACCACTGCGCCACCAGGGAAGCCCCTTGAATATTTTTATTTTTTAAATTGAAATATATTTGACATATAACATTTTGTAAATTTAAGGTGTATGATGTTAATTTGATACATTTATATATTGTAATATGATTGCCATTGTAGTGATAATTAGCGCTCTATCATGTCATGTAATTATCATTTCTTTTTAGTGGTTGGAATAATTAAGATCTAGTCTCTTAGCAAGGTTAATGGTTATAATACAGTATTGTTGTCTGTATTCACTACACTGTGCATTAGTAGATCTCTAGGACTTAGTTACTATTTCATGCAAGTTTGTAGTCTTAACATCTCTCCTATCCTTCCATTCTCCAGCCCCCCATAACCACCATTTTACTCTGTTTTTATGAATTTGACTTTTTTAGGTTCCACATATAAGTGATGTCACATGGTATTTGTCTCTCTCTGTCTGACTTATCTCATTTTCATAATGTCTTCAAGGTCCATCCATATTGTTGCAAATGGAAGGATGTCCTTCTTTCTCATGGCTGAAGAACATTCCATTATATTTACCACATACCATATATATATGGTATATACTACACACACACACACCATATCTTCTTTATGCGTTCATCTGATAATGGGCATTGAGGTTGTTTCTATACCTTGGCTATTGTGAATGATGCTGCAATAAACATGAGAGTGTTTTAAAAAGCACTGAAGCATCACAGAAAAATCAAACTTTCTTGCAATTCTTTTCACTTAGTTTATAGTTCAAAATTCATAAGTAGAGTGGTATGCACCATAATTTTGCAGTATTTATCTTGGAGGAAACCAAAATGATATTCAAAGAAAGGAAATTTCCTACCCAGGGTCATGCACCTAATTAGTTTTGGACTCAAAACTTCAACTCATGTCTCCTGGGTCCCTGTGTACAAATCTTTAGACAAGGCTTTCATCCTCTTAAATGGTGTACGGTCAATAATTTGGGATTAATGAGTGCCTAGAACTTTCTATCTTGCCCCAAAAAGATGGTTTGGTACTTTACTGCTCTACTTTTTGGGAAAAAAGATTTTTGGTTGAAAATAGAGACAACTGTAATACCATATGTCCACCACTTTGAGTTAATAACTGTAAATGTTTTTGCTATATGTACTGCAGATCGTTTTTAATCAGAGAAATAACATTATTAATGGTCATTGAAATCCCCATGTGTTCTACCCCAGTCCCAAGACTCTCCCTTCTTAGAGACAACCATTATCATAAATTTGGCTTGCATCTTTTAGTCTATGAAAGCATAGTTTAAAAAAACAAAAAACTGTGGGAAGTTCCCTGGTGGTCCCGTGATTAGGACTTGGTCCTTTCACTGCTGTGGCCCAGGTTCATTTCCTGGTCAGGGAACTAAGATCCTGCAAGCTGCTCAGAGCAGTCGAAACAAACAAAAAACAAAACAAAAACAAACAAAAACCACAACAAAACAAACTGTGACTCATATATATATAAAAGAAACACACATCAAAGAGTTTATCTAGGGACTTCCCTGGTGGTGCAGTGGTTAAGAATCCGCCTGCCAGTGCAGGGGACATGGGTTCGATCCCTGGTCTGAGAAGATCCCACATGCCGCGGAGCAACTAAACCCGTGCGCCACAACTACGGAGCCTGCGCTCTAGTGTCTGCAAGCCACAACTACTGAGCCCGTGTGCTGCAACTACTAAAGCCCATGCGCCTAGAGCCCATGTTCCACAACAAGAGAAGCCACCACAATGAGAAGGCTGCACACAGCAATGAAGACCCAATGCAGCCAAAAATAAATAAATTAATTAAAAAAAAAAGACCCCAGAAGACTTCTCTGGTGGTCCAGTGGCTAAGACTCCGCGCTCCCAACTCAGGCGGCTCGGGTTCGATCCCTGGTCAGGGAACTAGATCCCACACCCTGCAACAAAGAGTTTGCATGCTGCGAGGAAGATCCCGCGTGCTGCAGCTAAGACCAGGTGCAGCCAAATAAATAAATAAATATTAAAAACAAACAAACAAACAAAAAGACCCCAGAAAATAGCAAGTGTTGGTGAGGATGTAGAGAACTTGGAACCCTGGTGCATTGCTGGTGGGGATGTAAAACGGTGCAGCAGCTGTGGAAAACAGTATGGTGGTTCCTCAGAAAGTTAAACATAGAATTACCATATCATGTGGTAATTCCACATCTAGCTATATACCTAAAAGATTTGAAAGTAGGGTGTGTTTATTTTCTAGGGCTGCTATAACGATACTACAGACTGTCTGTATAACAATATTACAGACTGTGTTGCTTAACCAGCAGATTCTGGAGGCTTGGAGTCCAAGAGTGAGGTGTTGTTTGGGTTGGTTTCTTTTGAGGTCTCTCCTTGGCTTGTAGATGACTGCCTTCTCTCTGTGTCCCCATGTTCTTTCCTCTGTGTGTTTCTGTATATTAATCTCCTCTTCTTATAAGGACATCAGTCATATTGGATTAGGGCCGACCCACACAATCTATTTTACCTTAATTACCCCCTTAAAGACCCTATCTCAAGATACAGTAATATTCTCAAATACTGGAGGTTAGAATTTCAACATGAGTTTTGAGGGGGACATAGTTCATTCCATAACACAGAGACTCAGGTAGATACTTATATACCAATGTTCCTAGCAGTCTTATTCATAATAAGTAAAAGGTGGAAACTCAAAAGTCCACCAATAGATGAATGAGTAAGCAAAATGCAGTCTATACATAGAGTAGAATATTATTCAGCCAGAAAAAAGGGTGAAATTCTGATACACACTACAATGTGAATGAACCTTGAAAGTTTAACCTTAAGTGAAATAAACCAGACACAAAAGGACAAATATTATATAATCCCACTTATGTGAGGTACCTAGAATAGGCAAATTTATAGATGTGGAAAGTAGAACAGAAGTTACCATGGGCTTGGAAAAGGAGGGAATGGGAGTTATTATTTCATAAATACAGAGTTTCTGCTTGGGATGATGAAAAAGTTCTGGAAATGGACAGTGGTGATGGTTGTACAACATTCTGAATGTACTTAATGCCACTGAATTGTACACTTAAACATTATTACAATGGTAACTTTTATGTTACATATATTTTAACATAAAAATTAAAAAAAACGAGATAGAAGGGTAATGGTATCTGACTTCCATGCTTGCTCTGAGAATTAAATGACATGTTACTTATGAAAGCACCTCCTAGGGCACATAGCAGATGCTCAGTCAAATGTAGCTGCTACTTGTTTCTTCCTCTTCTTCTCCCTCTCCTTTGTTATCTTCTCCACCTTCTTTTTTTTTTTTTTTTTGCGGTACGCGGGCCTCTCACTGTTGTGGCCTCTCCCGTTGCGGAGCACAGGCTCCGGATGTGCAGGCTCCGGACGCGCAGGCTCAGCGACCATGGCTCACAGGCCCAGCCACTCCGCGGCATGTGGGATCTTCCTGGACCGGGGCATGAACCCGTGTCCCCTGAATTGGCAGGCGGACTCTCAACCACTGTGCCACCAGGGAAGCCCCCTCCACCTTCTTTTGACTTGTGTTAATTTCCAAGTTCAGGGTCTGTATGGACTGAATTGTGTGCCCCCCACCCCAAAATCATATACTGAATCCTTAACCCTCAATGTGACTGTATTTGGAGATAATGTCATTAGGGAGAAAAGATTAAAATAAATCATAAGGGTAGGGCCCTAATCCGATAGGAATGGTGTTTTTATAGGAAGAGGAAGAGACACCAAATCTCTCTCTCTCCTTCTCTCTCTGTGCATGTGCAGACACAGTAGAGGCCATGTGAGGACACAGCAAGAAGGTGGCCGTCTACAAGTCAGGAGGAAAGGCTTCACCAGAAGCCAACTCTGATGGCACCTGGGTTTCAGACATCTAGCCTCCAAAACTTTGAAAAAATAAATTGAGTGTTTAAGCCACTCAATCCTTGGAGTTTTGTTATGGCAGCCCTAGTAGACTAATACGGCGCTGGAAGACATGGTTGTGTGGCCAACTTTTCACATGGGCATTACTTTTCAATCTACTGTCATTTCTAATCCTACCAGGTGGTTGCCTTTCTCAGCTTGAGCTTTTTTACTCTGCCATCACTGGGTATTTAGAAAGTTCAAATTTATCTTAGTGTTAGCTTGAAGAAAACATGATTAGAAGGGAAATCTGCTATAAAAACAAATTACCTTGTGGGTTTCTGAGACAAACATGAGTTATGTTTGGAATGTCTGTGTAACTGCTCTCTCCCCACAGATGTTGATAACCGAGTGTTGACTGTAAATTATACAAATACAGATAGAGAAATGGAGGTGCATGTGTGGGTAGTTTAGATTGTTCAAACAGCATAAGCCCGAAGGAACCAATTTATGCGGAAGTGAGAGTAGGTGGGAAAGAATGAGGTATAAAGAGTATGGCTTTTGCAATTAAACAGGTCAAGACAACCTGGCTTCATCACTTTTACAAATTGTATAACCTTGAGTCAGTTACCCTGAGTTTTTCCCTTTGCAAAACAGGGGTAAAATACTTACCGCAAAGTGTGATGGTAAAGATTCACATGAGACAATGCTCGCAAAACATGGATAAACTCTAATCTCCTTTCTTCTCTATTTTGAAATAGAATCAATCAAGCAGATGTTTTCTTATAGACCTATAGAATGTAAAACAGAGGAGAGGAAAGACCAACTATTTCCCAGGAAGTAAAGACAGAAGGAAGAGTAAGAACATGTCAGAGGATGGCAAATTTAGTGGAAAGTTTGAAGAGAACAGGGCTTAGTTCTTAGTAGGGGCTTAAAAACATAATCTACTGAATTAAATGGAATTATTAGATGAATATATAGTTTACTTTTGAACAATGCAGGGCTTAGGGGTGGCTGCCCTCTACACAGCTGAAAATTCCAGTGTAGCTTTCTAGTCAGTCTTCCATATCTGTGGTTCTTCATCCATGCATTCAACCAACTGCAGATCATGTAGTACAGTAATATGTATTTATTGAAAAAAAATACGAGTATAACTGGATCTGCACAATTCAAAGCCATGTTGTTCAAGGGTCAACTGTATTACATCTGCCCAGTTATAAGTAACAGAAAACTCAAGCAAGGTACCTTAAGTGATAAGGATATTTATTCTTTATTTAATAATAAATTTGGTGGTAGACTTCTTTTAATCAATGAACAAATACCTTCCTCAGAAGCCAGCTAGCTAATTTCTCCTGGAAGCTCATTGACCAGAAGTAGATCACATGTTCATCTCTAACCACAAAGTTGAGGGAAAGAGAGTGTCTGGCTTATGAAACCTCTATACTTTGAGTCAGGCAAGGGTGAAGGAGTAGGAATGGTTATTGGGTCTGTAACACTGGGCTTAGGTTGGAAGGAGAGCCAGGAATGACTACTTAATCCACTGTATTAATGGAGGGTCAAAAAGTGTGACATGGAAGGATGGATTTGGTGTCTGTATTTGAACTGTTTTCTCTATGAAGGAAAAATGGAAACTTCCTCTTATCCCGCTTTGACTATCTTCTCTCTTTATTACACATTCAAATCCTTATTTATAAGTGTCTACTGTTAACTCATTCATGCATGTGTGTAGGAGTTCATTTATTAATTCATTTAATAGCTATCAGTCGAATACCTATCATTTACAAGAAACTGCATGTTGTTTCTTTGTCTTAGGTAAGTCCTTGTCTTCAATATCTAAAGGAAGCAGGAATAGGCACCTGGTAGGACCTGAATACAAAGGACTCTAGAAACTCACCAAATGAACATATGCAAACTAAAATAGAAACTAAGATAAATTTGTTAACTTGTGTTTCATCTAAAATTCTGTGGTCCACACTAATGTGGCCTTGGAAATCACTTAAATCAGACTTAAATCCTGGTTCTGATGTTTATTAGTTGTATAGCCTTGTATAAATTACATAGTCTCTATGACTTCCAGGTTCCTCATCTGTAAAGAGAGGTTGAAAATCCCTGCTCACAAGGAATGCTGGGAGAACCAAATGAAATGCAGCACATAAAATGTGTCGATCGGTGTAGTGCCTGGCACAAAGTGTGCTTCTGGTTAATGATAACTTAATTGACTATGGATAGCAATTTAGATTCACTAATTTCCAAATATAGTTTTGTCTGCCTGGAAACAAAGACAAAAAGGGTAACCTATTTGATTCCATCGTGGTGGACTAGATTTTCCTTGGGGTAGTAAATGCTGGCATCTCCAAGGAGGTGTCAGCGTTCCATGAAGCAGCCAGCTGAAGATTGTTAAATGGCTGTGATTGGTAAATTGTGATGAGAATGAAGAAGAAAAAGGTGAATCTGAGGTAGAATTGGAATGATACCACATACAGACTCTGAGTGGCCAATAAGAAGAGCAAGCCTGGAGGGAGTGCTGTCCAGTCACAAGGGTGCTGAAATGACCCAGGGCCGCACACAGCAAGTTGCGAGGAATTTTGTCTCAATGTGTCTCTGCTTACTAAGGATCATCTCTCAGGCACACCTCCTCTTCTCCATCTTTCTTAGTCTGTCACTTCAACCTTCCTCCTCCATCTACCTTTCTCACTCAAACCTCCATATCTCACCCCACCTTCTCTTCAAGCCAGCGGATTGCCAACCTTCCTGCAAATAATGCTCACTGCTGCCAGCACATGTTTCATTCCTGGGATGGTGCTGAGTGTGGGAAGTAGCTGGAATGAGCCTTTGAGAGCTGATGACTACAAAACACTTTCTCCCTCAGTCATAAATAGCCCCCAGTGTTAATGTGGCTGGATTTCAGCCTCAAGGACTGAAGATGTTGAGGATGACAGCTTTTAGAAACATTGTTATAGCTGCCTGTTATTCTGTGCTGAACCCTTCAGCTTCAATTCCCATGTGTCTCAGCGTGGGCTGCCCCTGTCCTCCATCCACTCAGGCCTTTACATGTAATGCCCTGCTCTAATTACTGTCTTCTTCTTGTTCTTCAAGCTTAAGATAGCCTTCTTTCTTCTCCAGTTAAGATGCATCTATCCCATATTTAAATGTTCAATTTAAAATTCTCCTACTCCATGGTGAATATAGCCAATACTTTGTGATAACTGTAAATGGAAAGTAACTTTTAAAATTTGTATAACAAATAAAAAATATTTTAAAAAATTCTCCTCCTCCAGACCACCCAAATTGAAAGCTATATTCCTTTTTTCTGAAATCCTACAGCATTTTCACCATGGACGTGCACTTAGTCCTGGGTTACAAACTGCCTTAAGCTCATTTTGAAAATTACTAAACATGTGGCAGTTTTGCCTCTCCAGCCAAACTCTAGGCACCTTGGAGGGCAGGGACCAAGATGTTTGCATGTTCTGTATTCTATATAGTTCCAAACACATAGGCGGGATATGCAGTGGTCCTCAGTAAATCCTTATTGGTTGTATAATAGAAGAAAATGACTTGGGGGAAATGAAAGGGATAGAAAAGTGAACTGAAAATTGACTAATGGCGTCTCAGGAAGGGCAGCAGGACCAGAGAATCTGATAGGTTGTTACTTTCCCCAACAATTAAGCCCAAAAGGATCATTGGGTATTGGACATGGGAATAATTGATTAGATCTGGGGCAGAGCAGGCTACAACAGGATTTGCAAATACAGACTCAGGTGTTTCTGAGCTTAAAATTTGAGTTTCAGGGAATTCAATTCAATCTAATCTGACTAAATTGTCATTGAAATGTAGACTCCCAGAGCTGGAAGGGACATCAGGGGTCTCTCCAAAAGGCGTTGGCTGTTGTGTGATTCACCTTGTCGACATCCTCACCAGGTGGGCACTATACCTCTACTCTGACCCCTCTAGTACTGGGGACTTTGCTAGCCATAGAGACAATAAACTCAATGAAATGGAATTCAATCTGGTTCAGTTCAACAACTTAAAATATTTGAGAACTTAATATATACCTAGCATTGTGGCTGATGCTCCTGCTGGGAAGGAACAGATGACCTATGACTCTGCATTTATGTGGATCCTAGGGAGTTGTGGGGAAGTTTTTTACAGCCTTTTGTCAAGTTCATCTCTATTTTTCTATCTTCTCTTATGCTTCCTTTTATGTTTAATTCTTTCCCACAACTTTCTTTTCCTATCCTCTCCTTTTCTTCCTCCTACCTATTCACCATGATTTAGCCTTTCAAGAAATGTTAAAGTCCTGGGGTAGTTTCTTTGGAAATACTGAGGGCAAAGAAATTGATCACTCTTTGTTCTAAGAACATATATAATATGGAAGAAATTTGAAGATTATGTCTCTAACTCTGTCATGCAAAAAAAGATGCTAAGGGTCAGATTGGAAAAATGTCTCACCTTAATCACTTGATTAAATAGGTAGTGAGGGTGAGTGAGATTAGTGGTCAATAAATTTGCACGATAGGTCCCAGGAGAATATTCCCAATGACCAACATTCAAGTATGTAAAATAAAAGGACCGTAACAATTTGAGCTGTCGTGGATGTCACATTTACATATCACTTGCATACACCCACGTCAACCCCCTGCAATCTCTTCTCAGTTATTTCTCAAGTGAGAATGTATCATTGCTTCCCTTTTTTGTCATTTTTAGTTTTTCATTTCTCTATTCCTCTTCACCCACTCACAGTCTTTGGTCCAGATCCCCTGCAGCATTCAAGGGGAAAAAGTATTCACAGAACATTAAAATTAAACTTCAGACAACTGTGTTTCTCTGACCATCTGGTCCCTTCTAAAACAGCCACTTCTCAAAGACAGGGGCTCTTGGCCTCAATATTCCATCCAGTACCCAGAAATGGGGGATGCTCAGTAAGTGAGAGCAGGTTGGAGAGGCTGATGGTTACAGGCAGAGCCACCCAGGGGTAGTTGGGACACATAGTCTGACAAGGATTTTAATGTAAGACTATATATTCATTGAGGACAGGGACTTTCTTATTCATCACATTATCTCCAGGACTTAGTCCACCATCAGGTACAGAGTAGACTATGTATACTTGTTGAATGCATGAATGCATGAAGTTATATAAAATGTTTTATACACTTACATAAGGGTAAAAAAGCCAGGTGTCAGTTACTTATCTACTGAATAAATCTCACCTACAGAAAATCATAACTTTTTTTTTCTTTTTACTGTTGTGGCCTCTCCCGTTGCGGAGCACAGGCTCCGGACGTGCAGGCTCAGCGGCCATGGCTCACCAGCCCAGCCGCTCCGCGGCATGTGGGATCTTCCCGGACCGGGGCACGAACCCGTGTCCCCTACATCGGCAGACGGACTCTCAACCACTGCGCCACCAGGGAAGCCCATAACATTTTCTTTATCCATTCATTTGTTGACATTTAGGTAGTTTCCATATCTTGGCTATTGTGAATAATGCTGCAATAATCATGGATATCTCTTTAGATCTTGACATTATTTCCTTTGGATATATATCCAGAAGTGGGATTGCTGGATCAGAAGGTATTTCTGTTTTTAATTTTTTGAGGAACTGCCACACTGCTTTCATAATGGCTGAACCAATTTCCATTCCCACCAGGGTTGTACAAGGTTTCTGGCTGACATCTTGACTGCAGTCTCATGAGAAACCTTGAGCAGAAACACTTGGCTCAGTGGCTCTGGAATATTTGACTTGCAGAAACCGTGGGATAAGGAATGTTTGTTATTTTAAGCTACTAACTTTTGGGGTAATTTTCATTTCTTCAGTAGAAAACTGAAACAGACCCTACAGGAAGGGAAAAGGAAGGAACCAGTAGGCAGGAAAGTAGATACAACTCTTTGCCTCTGGTTACTCTGCCTACTAGCTTTCTCCAGTACTTCATCCATAGAGAGAAATGTGATAACCCCACGGCTTTTGTGTTTACATGTTACAGTTCCAGGGATACGGAAATCCCAATTCCAAATTTCTTCTTGTTTTTTTTGGCCTTGTAGCTTGCAGGATCCTAGTTCTCTGACCAGGGATCGAACTCAGGCCCACTGCAGTGAAAGCACTGAGTCCTAACCACTGGAAGTCCCCAGATTCCAAATTTCTGAGTGAGAGAATGTGGGTCAGCTGAGGCAGAGGGTTAGCTGCAGGGATAAGTCCAAGTTTCATGGGGCTTGGAGATTTTATCTTTACAGGGGCGTCATTAAGAAAAAGAATACAAGCTTACCTACAAAAAATGATTCCTTGGACTGGATGAGAAAATAAATCACAAGAAATTAAAAATGTTCTATAGCTGACACACACCGAAACATTACAATATAAAACAATTGCATGGTATTTGTATTAGTTAAGTCTCATGGTTGAGAGAGGTTTCCAGAGACTATCTTCTCTGCCCATGTCAAACCCACATGCATCTGAGTGCTGTAGGTCACATGAGTGTGCGGATCTGAGTTCTGGCTCTGCACTGTCACGCATGATTCTGGGAGAGTTGGTACGGCGGGTGATATCAGTGTTGCTAGAAGCCATTCTCCCCTGGGATGACTACCAATAACTGAACTGAATTCCAAACCATTTACGAATCATATAAATATATTCAATAAACCCAGGCATAGTGTATTCTCACCTCAGCTACCCCTTAGCTGGACTTCATAACACCAGCAATCACTCTAAAGCTGGAGGAGGGTAGGAGGGTGGAGGGGAGATCAAGGTGGGGAAATACAGTGGGTTTTTGTTTGTTTGTTTGTTTCTTTATTTACTTTTGGCTGCGGTGGGTCTTCGTTGCTGCTTGCGGGCTTTCTCTAGTTGCAGCGAGCGGGGGCTACTCTTCGTTGCGGTGCGCGAGCCTCTCATTACGGTGGCCTCTCCCGTTGCGGAGCACGGGCTCAAGGTGTGCGGGCCTCAGTAGTTGTAGCACGCGGCCTCAGTAGTTGTGGCGCATGGGCTTAGTTGCTCCGCGGCGTGTGGGATCTTCCCGGACCAGGGCTCGAAGCCGTGTCTCCTGCATTGGCAGGCGGATTCTAAACCACTGCGCCACCAGGGAAGCCCAGATACAGTGGTTTTAACCAATTGTGGCTAAAATACCTTCTTTCTCAACCTTTACAAAAAACACCTGATGACGTCAACACATAGCTATGGCCTTCCCAGGGCCTTGGAAGAGTCCTGGCAGGTAAGGAGCCCTGAAGCCTTGGTTTGTCACCCTCCTGGAAAATTTGCCTCTGGGTAGAGTCTTATAGAACAAAATGGTTGCTGGAGGCTTAACCCGGTGTTTCCTGAGAAAATGAAAATAATTCCATGAGGATAGATAATTATAATACCCTGTGAGAAGAAATTGGGTGGACTAAGAGAGCGCAAACGTGAAAGTGGGGGCTTGACTCAGGCTGGCAGAGTCGATGCGAGGGAACGCTTGCTGTGGAAAATGACATTTGGGTGAGTGGGAGTGAGGGGGGTAGAATGTCCCGGGTGGATACGTAGCATATGTAAAGGGAGGAGGTGTAAGAGACCATGGCTGACTAGGGGGGCACAGCGGGTATGTCAGGGATGTTGGCATGCAGGGTGTGAGGACGGGGTTGCCTGAGAAGCAGCCCAGGAAATCAACCCAGGTCAGATCATGAGAGGCCTTGCTATGTATGCTCTTTGGACTCTACACTGAAGGAAATGGGAACCAATGAAGGGTTTTCAGCCCGAAATTTAGATGATCACATTTGCATTAGTACATCAGCCTGGCATTTTCCGTCAGTATGGGAGACTTAGCTGTGTTAAAAGAAAATTTTCCACGGGCCATTTAGTGATCTAATAGGCTTTAATTCAGCGATTCATGAGTCAGACAGCATCCAATCTAGCCAATAGAAAGGAGCTCTGAAGAGCTGTACAAGGTGAGAAATTTTTACAGACCCACGCGAGCAGGAACAAGGAAGTGAAACTGGGCATTTGCTGATTGGGTAAAGCAGGGTTGCTTTCCTCATATGGAGAAAAGGGAAGTCTTGGATCCTGGTCAGGTAACTTGGGCTGAGCAGGTAAGCAGTGATGGGTTGACCTAGGGCTTCCTTTTCTGTCAAAGCAAAGAAATTTTGTTCAGTTTTTGTTTGCTGACATGGGGCTTAGCACGGCTCCATCTTGGGTCTAACGCAGTTACTTTAACAGAGAAAACTGGAAGCCCTTTCTATCTCAAACATAGAAATGCAGAAAAAAAACCCCTACTAACAAAATAATTTGAAAGATATGATCGAGCTCAAATCTAAGGAAAGGAAATCCCCAAGAGCCAGAACTGAAGAGGCTCCTAAAAACCAGAAAAGTGAGTGGAACTTGAACAGTGGCCCCAAGGGGAAGGGGACTGGATAAGGGTCTTTACAGTTGGGGATGGGGCTTGAATGACCATGCAGGGAGGTGAGTCTGGAGCACAGGCTTGGCACAGGTAGGATGCTGGAACTGACCTCAGGAGTCATAAATCTAGCTGTCCACCCAATCCTCTGTGGATAAAGGGTCAGGACACTGGAAAACTGTGCAGATAAGGGCTCATTCCTTCCTAAGCTTCAAACATGGAGACCTCTCAGAGACCCCCCCTTCCCTCCCAGAGTGTGGGCTGTATTTGCCACCTACAACAAATTCATACATGTATTAACTGAGATCCTACTATATGCCAGGTCTCATGTACTAGGAGTATAAAGATTAAACAAACAAACTTTAAAGCTGCTGAATGATTATCTGGGAACATATCCAGTGAAAAAAATGTTTGGAAAATTTTGGAATTTCTTCCCCTTAGCTGGTCTTAGCCTCAGCATTTTTCCATCTTTTCCTGTTCAAGCCCCTGCAAGATCTTTGTTTGAGCTGGGACGAGTGGATTTCAGGATGTACATCCTGGCAGAAAAAGGACAGGGGAGGATCCCACCCATAATGAGAGGTTATAAGTCTCCATCAGGGGCCCCAATCCTAGGTCTGGTACCTTAACTAGGAATGTGTCCATCAGGCTTGGGAATTTATCAATCGAACAGAGGCTCCAGGCTAAACGGAGCATGATCTCTGTCTACCAGGAAGCAGATGTGGGTGAAGGGTTGGTGAACTGATCATGACACACAGGGCAGGGTCTGAGGGCCCCATGGGTCTGCAGTCTTGCATTAGGCAAGCAGTGAGCACACTGAGCACCAGGGGAAGAAGCAGGCTGTGTAAAGCCTGGGTGGAAGTACCTGACAGCTGAGAGAAAGTCTATGTGTAGAGTGGGGTTAGGCTAATCTACACCCTGAGGATTTATAACTTTCTTCTGACATGGGATGTGGTGTGGAATGTTTGAGGTCCAAGTCTCTGAAAAGGACCTAACAGACAACCTGCAGGCTGCTTTGTTTATGGGTCCAGGAGTGGGCATTGTTTTGGGTGGGGCAGGGGCCCCTTGAAATGGGTATCTTGTTCTCTAAGTTACAAATATCTCCTTGGAGATTAGATTGCATCACTGTGTTCCTAAGATCTTGGCCTCTGGAAGCCCCCTGGCTGGGAGAAGGTCAGGGGTGAACCTCGCCCTCTGTAAGAAGACTCAGTCCTGCCATGGCCAGGATGGTAGCCACTTGCCAATGTGGTTATTGAGCTCTTGAAAGGTGGCTGGTCCCAACGGTGATGTGTTGTAAGAGAAAGATACACTTCAGATGTTGAAGACTTACTATGAAAAAAAGAATGGAATACAGCTCATTACTAATTTTAAAATATTGATTGCATGCTGAAGGGACTATATTTTTAACATATTGGGTTAAGTAAGACATATTTTTGAAATTAATTTTACCTGTTTCTTTTAATTAAAAAATGTAACTAGCTACTAGAAAGTTTAAATTACACATGTGGCCCGTATCTGTGGCTTGCATTAGGTTTCTATTGGACCACGCTGCCTCTGTCCATCAGAACTTTTGGTTACCATAGGATGGGGACTCCCGGGTCCTGTCTTGGCTCTTCCTTCCCTCTTTAGGCTCAGGGAACTTGATTACTTCTCCATGATCATTACTTACTCCTTTTCATCCACAACCCTGAAAGAAGCAGCTGTAAGTCCTTTCACGAGATAAGGGGATAATATTTAGGAATTGCTAGGAAGAGGCCGCCACGGGAGAGGAGGTACGGTAGACTGAGACCCCAGCCCAACCTTCTGTAGAAGGAAGGGAAGGAGAGGCAGGAAGCCCTCTAAGGCTAGTGGTCTATACCAGGCTCGTTCCTTCCTACCCACTGGGGACATTTGGAAACATCTGGAGACATCTTTGGTTGTCACACTGGGTGAGGTGGGGATGCTACTGGCATCTTAGGGTAGAGGCCAGGGATGCTGAGAAACATTCTACAACACACAGGACAACTGCCACAACAAAGAATTATCCATCCCCAGGTGTTCATAGTGTCAAGGTTGAGAGACCCTGACCTGCCTAGGAAACGCCTTTGATATTTGTGGCCAAAGACAGGAAGGGAGGCTGTGGACACGGACACAGTAGAGGGGCCTGCCCCACTCTCTCCCATTCCCTGACTCTTTCTTCATCACCGGTGACTCATGGTCCTTGCCCTGCACTGAATCTGCCTGAACTCATCCTGGTGGAGAGAGAAGAAGCTCTCCTCAAGTGTGACTCACATGCCCCAAGTCTCAGGTGGAGACCTCGCCCTGCAGGAGATAAGCCCTCTGGGGGAGAGGGCTAGAGCAGGGATTGGTGCAGAGGGTACATGGTTAGTTGCCACTCTTGTTCCCTTACCTTGCCGGCCTTTTTTTTTTTTTTTTTTTTCCTGTTCCCAACTCCCTCTGCAGCTGCCCTCAGCTTACAAGAAGCTCCTGGTCAGATCTGACTCTACAGAATTGTTGGGCAGATAGCTATCAGAGTTGTTGGGCTGAGAAGGAAGCTGATGGAAGCAGATAGGGTTTTCTCAGAGAGAATAAAAACTGTGAATTTGCCTCCGGTTTTCTTGCAGAAGCCCAGGTCTCCAGGGTCTGCAGCTGGGAGCAGCCCTGCTGGCGTTGGGATAGGTCCATGCTGTAACTCTCCCACCAGCTTTCATGGAGCCCTAATTCCAAACCCCAGCTCTGAAAGGCACATTCCCTGCCCTCAGGGAATTTACAGTCTAGCCGGGGATACAAAACCTGCATACTTAAAGTGATTTACATGGCATTAAAGGGAACTCAGTGGTAACAGAGGCTTTGAAGGAGCAGGGAGTCAGGGTACAGAGTGAGGACAGGGTTGCCCAGAACTATGGAAAGAACCTGTGCTCTGGACCCCACTGGCTTTAGCTATATCCTGATGCTAAAATTTCCCAGCTGCGCAACCTTCTTCACCACGTGAAGGCACCAATAAAATCTAGGTAAAAATGAGATTCTGCTTTCTGCTGCCATTCCCCACACACAGCTGGGTAGAGACTGTCCCAAGGAGCAGTGCTGGGGGTTTCCAGATTGCTCTCTCTGTGGAGAATGGCTCACATGTGCAGCTTGCTGATTTGGAGTATCAGCTCCTTACAGAAAGATGCAGCCTTGTAATTTGTAGCAGTTGTATTGGGCTTAAGGTAGAGGCATCCTTTCCTCCTTGTTCTTGGGAGAAAGATTCCTGCCCGTTATTTGGCCTCATGCGTCCTTCCCACAGGAGCTATAATTTACTGAGCATCTATTATGTGTCAGACACTAAGTAGGTACTTTGCTGCATTCTCTTATTTAAGTCAAGCAATAAGAAATAATTGAATATCTTCTCTGTATTGAACACTGGGGCAGGGACTGGGTGACTCGGACATAAGGTTAAAAAAAAAAAAGACAAAATAGGGAATTCCCTGGGGCTTCCCTGGTGGCGCAGTGGTTGAGAGTCCGCCTGCTGATGCAGGGGACACGGGTTCATGCCCCGGTCCGGGAGGATCCCACATGCCGCGGAGCGGCTGGGTCCGTGAGCCATGGCCGCTGGGCCTGCGCGTCCGGAGCCTGTGCTCCGCAACGGGAGAGGTCGCAACAGTGAGAGGCCTGCGTACCGCAAAAAAAAAAAAAAAAAAAAATAGGGAATTCCCTGGCAGTCCAGTGGTTAAGACTCCACTCTTTCACTGCCGAGGGCCCGTGTTCCATCCCTGGTCGGGGAACTAAGATCCCACAAGCCACAAGGTGTGGCCAAAAAAAAAAAGAAGACAAAATTCTAATAGGGGAGAAAAACATGACATTTTCTTTTTTTTTTTATTTGCGGTACACGGGCCCCTCACTGTTGCGGCCTCTCCCGTTGCGGAGCACAGGCTCCAGACGCGCAGGCTCAGCGTCCATGGCTCACGGGCCCAGCCGCTCCGCGGCATGTGGGATCTTCTCGGACCAGGGCACGAACCTGTGTCCCCTGGATCGGCAGGCGGACTCTCAACCACGGCGCCACCAGGGAAGCCCAAAACATGACATTTTCAGTGCTGTGTGTGAGTGTGCTAGTGTGGAGGTAAGTCATGAGCCTTGACTCGGTCTCCTGGCTGCTGATGAGGTAGGCTGCTAACTGGGTGATTCCCCCCTGACTCAGGCACCTCACGTACATGCAGAGGCAGCTGGATGTCACAACCCCAACCCGAACCAGGTACCACATGTGTACCCAGAAGACCACCTCCAACTAAGCCAGATCTTTTCTACTTAGAAGCCCAGGTGTAAGGGCTTCCCTGGTGGAGCAGTGGTTAAGAATCTGCCTGCCAATTCAGGGAACACGGGTTCGAGCCCTGGTCTGGGAAGATCCCACATGTATGGGGCAACTGGGCCCATGCACCACAACTACTGAGCCTGCGCTCTAGAGTCCGTGAGCCACAACTACTGAAGCCCGCGTGCCACAACTACTGAAGCCCACGTACCTAGAGCCCATCCTCTGCAACAGGAGAAGCCACTGCAGTGAGAAGCCTGCGCATCGCAATGAAGAGTAGCCCCTGCTTGCCACAACTAGAGAAAGCTCGCGCGTAGCCAAAAATAAAACAAACAAACAAATAAATAAATAAAAAATAAAAACCCAGGTGTCAGCAACCATTCAGGAACACCCAAGGACTTTGCTTTCCTAACCTGGGAAAGGGACAGTTCGTAGTCTTCTGGCTTTGGAAAATGACCCCTTTTCTCCTCGCACATTGTCAGATCTGAAGTTTTCCTAGGCTGTGCTAGATTGGGCTTCCTGCTTGAAAGTAAATCTTCCTTTTGTTTTTTTCCATTCAGCACTCAATCTTTGGTTTCTGGTAGTTTAAACATTTTTCTTTAACAAAGGCAAACCAGAGCACAGAGGAAGGAATGATAAATTCTGTGTGTAGGAGTCAGAAAAGTTTGGAGAAGAGGTTGCATTTAGGCTGGGACTGGAATGATAACAAAAAGATCTGTCAGGCTGACAAAGCGATGAGGAAGCACATTCCAGGGGCTGGGAGGACGTGAGCAAAGGAAGAGGTGTGCAAATGTATGACCTATTCAGGCCAGGCCAGGTCACTTGTTGGGGCTGCAGGGTAGGTGCTTGGTGGGAACTGTGAGGTGGTCCCTGGAAAGTTAGGGTGGCACAAGCTTGTAAGATAATACTAAAGAGTTGAGAGTTTTCCCCATGGCCAAGGGTTGCAAACTCAAATACCTACAAGGACCACTCAGACACCTTAAATGAATGAAAAAGGTATCCTTCTACATGGACACACTTTTTTTTTTGGGGGGGGGTGTTAATCTTACACCTATGGGGACATTCTTCACATCCAAAAAATAGGTATTATCTTCCTTCATTCAAGGAGTAGTGACCGAACTTCTTCCATGCACCAGGCATTGTCCTAGGCACTGGCTACTTGTCTTGAAACATGTACATCTCTAAGCCCTTATTTTCTTTTCTTACTTTTGCTAGAGATGTGAATATAATACATTTTCTCTACTATTATGAAAAAACTCAGGGCATGATAAAAAGGCAACAGACACCGCAAGAAGAGTGATGGGGAAGAATGGGGTGGGGAGAACTGGAGAATCTGTGTCCTGTTTAAAAGGGCATCTCTGACTCAGCACCAGATGATTATAACTATGCTGAGAATAAGACTGGTGGAGTGCTCCAATTCAATTTTTCTTCCCAGAGAAGGTGGCAATAGGGATTTAAAAGTGATTGTATCAAAATTTTTTATGTTGGCTAAAAACTTTAAACTTACTATATGCTGGGCTTCCCTGGTGGCACAGTGGTTGAGAGTTTGCCTGCCGATGCAGGGGACACGGGTTCATGCCCTGGTCCGGGAAGATCCCACATGCTGCGGAGTGGCTGGGCCCGTGAGCCATGACCGCTGAGCCTGCGCGTCCGGAGCCTGTGCTCCACAACGGGAGAAGCCACAACAGTGAGAGGCTCGCGTACCGCAAAAAAAACCCAAAAACCAAAAAACAAACAAACAAAAAACAAAAAAAAACTTTACTATATGCTGCCCACACACAACCAGTTGGCAGGGCGCGTTGGGGTCATGGGTGAACCATCAGTCCTCTGCCATCCTCTGCTCTAGGCAGTAGGCAGTAAGGGAATGAACACTGGATAGGCATCAAGAGTACTGGATGCCTATCCAGTGTTCATTCTCCCCTTCTTTTTTAAAAACAGGATCCCAAGATTGTCAAGGTGACCATGTGCCCAGCTAATAACCATATTTCCCAGCCTCCCTTGCTTAGTCAAGTCATATGACTCCCGTGTGACTAAGTTCTGGCAAATGAGAGGCCAATGGTTGCGCTTGGCTGTTATTGAAAAGGCTACAAAAAGGGGATAGACAGCTGGTAATGTCCCCCATTCCTCCAGCTTTCTTCTTCAAACAGTAAAGTGATGGCTAGAGCTTCAGCAGTCATATTAGGCTAAGGGGCAGCCTTGAATATAGAAGCCATATTAGTGCTTGACAAAATACCAAAGACTGTGTAACTTAGACAACAGATATTAATTTTTTCCAGAGGTATGGAGGCCAGAAGTCCAAGATGAAGGTGTTGGAAGGTTTGGTTTCTTCAGAGGCCTCTCTCCTTGTTTTGAAGGTGACCACCTTCTTGCTGTGTCCTCACATGGTCTTTTCTCTGTGTGTGCACATCCCAGGTATCTCTTTGCATGTCCAAATTTCCTCTTCTTATAAAGACATCAGTCTGATTGTATTAAGGGCCCTGTCTCCAAGTACAGTTATGTTCTGAGGTACCAGGGGTTAAGGTTCCAACATATCAATTTTGGGGTGGGGAGATAATTCGGCCCATAACAGAAATTATGCATGAAATATGCTGGGACAGAAAGATGCTGGCACCTGGATCTTCATGGAGTGTCCATATCAGTCTGAACAATTTCTAACCTTTTATTTATTTATTTATTTATTTATTTATTTATTTATTTATTTATTTTTGGCTGTATTGGGTCTTTGTTGCTGCATGCAGGGTTTCTCTAGTTACAGCTAATGGTGTCTACCCTTCATTGCAGTGCATGGGCTTCTCATTGTGGTGGCTTCTCTTGTTGTGGAGCATGGGCTCTAGGCGTGCAGGCTTCAATAGTTGTGGCACGTGGGCTCAGTAGTTGTGGCTCCTGGGCTCTAGAGCACAGGCTCAGTAGCTGTGGCACACAGGCTTAGTTGCTCCGCAGCATGTGGGATCTTCCTGGACCATGGCTCGAACCCGTGTCCCCTGCATTGGCAGGCGGATTCTTAACCACTGCCCCACCAGGGAAGTCCTAGCCTTTTTTTTTTTTTAAAAATGGGATTCCATCACAACTCAGGACACATGGGGATTTGTTCTCTCTGATCCCTTTGTCAGCCTGAAAAATCTCTTTGTTATCAATCTAGTCCTGGCTTCAACTTAACCTCTTCTGGGAAGCTTCTCTGACTCCTATAGGCAGAATGCATCATAAGAAACCTTAGAAGTTTCAACTGTTATAGTCAGATCTCTGTTGCTAGCAGTGGACGGCAGTTCTTAGCAGATTCATGGGGCTTTCTGGAAGAGGGGGGATTTAGCCCAGTGTGTGTTTTCCAGAGGTTTGAGGCAGAGGAGGGATATTTGAGGGCAAGGGAGACCCTATCAGAAAGAACTAAACAGGAACACCAAAGGAGGAAAACTCCTGAAGCCAAAAAAATCAAGAATTTTCATGTTTTCTGAAATGAAGTTGAGAAGTGTGTTTGGGGGATTCCATTACAATTCAAGTAGCCTGGGTTCTGTGCTCTAAGCTATTTTATGGTCTTCCAGTGAGACTCAGAGCTAGTCAGTTCAACCTCTCAGATTTGTTATTATTTTTTGATTATCTGTAAAATGGGGGTAATAATACCGTACTTATCTTACAATATTTGGTGAAGATCAAATAAAAGAATGAATGTGAAAATATTTTCAAAAATATGTATTACCTATACCAGTGTTTCTAAAGTCATTTGTCTACCTCCTTCGTGATATTTTGCCTTGTGTATCACCTGTACTGTGATTTTTCTACAAATTGGACTATTCTAAACAATTTTTTATTAAAAATACTTTTTATCAGGATCATAATAAAAAGTAAAAATAAAAGCAACATGGTATTATTAAATGCTAGCTAATTACTGTGAAGTGCTAAGGCTTGTTCTTAAAAAGGGAGACTAGATTAAGGAAGGTTTAAAGTCAAACTAGTACCAAGTAGAGACTTCAATTTTGACATAATCACAAGAGTTAAAAAGGAAAACTGGAAAAGAAAGAACTTTTCCATGATTCAGTTAACTGCTATTTAATATCATAGCTACATGATATGGTCTCACTCTTTTTTTGTAATTGAAGTATAGTTGATTTACAATGTTGTGTTAGTTCCTAGTGTACAGCAAAGTGATTCAATTATACATATGTATCTATGTATTCTTTTTTTTTTTTTTTTTTTTTTGTGGTACGCAGGCCTCTCACTGTTGTGGCCTCTCCTGTTGCAGAGCACAGGCTCCGGACATGCAGGCTCAGTGGCCATGGCTCACGGGCCCAGCCGCTCCGCGGCATGTGGGATCTTCTCGGACCGGGGCACGAACCTGTGTCCCCTGCATCGGCAGGCAGACTCTCAACCACTGCGCCACCAGGGAAGCCCAAAATTCTTTTTCATATTCAATTTCTTTCTTTCTTTTTAATTGGGGTGTAGTTGTTTTACAATGTTGTGTTAGTTTCTACTGTACAGTGAAGTGGAGTTCCCTGTGCTATACAGCAGGTTCTTATTAGTTATCTATTTTATACATATTAGTGTATATATGTCAATCCCAACCTCCCAATTCATCCCACACCCCCAGCCCCGCTTTCCCCGCTTGGAGTCCATACATTTGTTTTCTATATCTTTGTCTCTGTTTCTGCCTTGCAAACCGATTCTTCTGTACCATTTTTCTAGATTCCACATATATGTGTTAATATACGAAATTTGTTTTTCTCTTTCTAACTTCACTCTGTATGACAGTCTCTAGGTCCATCCACATATCTACAAATGACCCTTTTTCATTCCTTTGTATGGCTTAGTAATATTCCATTGTATATATGTATCCCATCTTCTTTATCCATTCCTCTGTCAATGGGCATTTAGGTTGCTTCCATGACCTGGCTGTTGTAAATAGTGCTGCTGTGAACATTGGGGTGCATGTGTCTTTTTGAATTATGGTTTTCTCTGGGTATATACCCAGTAGTGGGATTGCTGGGTCATACGGTAGTTCTATTTTTAGTTTTTTAAGGAACCTCCATACTGTTCTCCATAGTGGCTGTATCAATTTACATTCCCACCAACAGTGCAAGAGGGTTTCCTTTTCTCCACACCCTCTCCAGCATTTGTTGTTTGTAGATTTTCTGATGATGCCCATTCTAGCTGCTGTGAGGTGATACCTCATTGTAGCTTTGATTTGCATTTCTCTAATCATTAGTGATGTTGAGCAGCTTTTCATGTGCTTCTTGGCCATCTGTATGTCTTCTTTGGAGAAACGTCTATTCAGGTCTTCTGCGCATTTTTTGATTGTGTTGTTTGTTTTTTTGATATTGAGCTGCATGAGCTGTTTGTATATTTTGGAGATTAATCCTTTGTCTGTTGATTCATTTGCAAATATTTTCTCCCATTCTGAGGGTTATCTTTTTGTCTTGTTTATAGTTTCCTTTGTTGTGCAAAAGCTATTAAATTTCATTAGGTCCCATTTGTTTATTTTTGCTTTTATTTCCATTACTCTAGGAGGTGGGTCAAGAAAGATCTTGCTGTGATTTATGTCAAAGGGTGTTCTTCCTATGTTTTCCTCTAAGAGTTTTAAGGTGTCCGGTCTTTAATCCATTTTGAGTTTATTTTTGTGTATGGTGTTAGGGAGTGTTCTAATTTCATTCTTTTACATGTACCTGTCCAGTTTTCCCAGCACCACTTATTGAAGAGACTGACTTTTCTCCATTGTATATCCTTGCCTCCTTTGTCATAGATTAATTGACCATAGGTGTGTGGGTTTATCTCTGGCTTTCTATCTTGTTCCATTGATCTATATTTCTCTTTTTGTGCCAATATCATATTGTCTTGATTACTGTAGCTTTGTAGTATAGTCTGAAGTCAGGGAGCCTGATTCTTCCAGCTCCATTTTTTTTCCTCAAGATTGCTTTGGCTATTCGGGATCTTTTGTGTCTCCATACAAATGTTAAGATTTTTTGTTCTAGTTCTGTGAAAAATGCCACGGGTAATTTGATAGGAATTGCACTGAATCTGTAGATTGCTTTGGGTAGTATAGTCATTTTCAAAATATTGATTCTTTCAATCCAAGAACATGGTATATCTCTCCATCTGTTTTTGTCATCTTTGATTTCTTTCATCAGTGTCTTATAGTTTTCTGAGTACAGGCCTTTTACCTCCTTAGGTAGGTTTATTCCTAAGTAATTTATTCTTTTTGTTGCAATGGTGAATGGGATTGTTTCCTTAATTTCTTTTTCTGATCTTTCATTTTTAGTGTATAGGAATGCAAGAGATTTCTATGCATTAATCTTGTATCCTGAAACTTTACTGAATTCATTGATTAGCTCTAGTAATTTTCTGGTGGCATTGTTAGGATTTTCTATGTATAGTATCATGTCACCTGCAAACAATGACAGTTTTACTTCTTCCTCTCTAATCTGTATTCCTTTTATATCTTTTTCTTCTCTGACTGCTGTGGCTAGGACTTCCAAAACTATGTTGAATAATAGTGGCGAGAGTGGACATCCATGTCTTGTTCCTGATCTTAGAGGAAATACTTCCGATTTTTCACCACTGAGAATGATGTTTGCTGTGGGTTTGTCATATATTGCCTTTATTATGTTGAGGTAGGTTCCCTCTATGCCCACTTTCTGGAGAGCTTTTATCATAAATGGGTGTTGAATTTTGTCAAAAGCTTTTTCTGCATCTATTGAGATGATCATATGGTTTTTCTCCTTCAATTTGTTAATATGGTGTATCACATTGATAGATTTGCATATATTGAAGAATCATTGCATCCCTGGGATAAATACCACTTGATCATGGTGTAAGATCCTTTTAATGTGTTGTTGGATAATGTTTGGTAGTATTTTGTTGAGGATTTTTGCATCTATATTCACCAGTGATATTGGTTTGTAATTTTTTTTTTTATAGTATCTCTGTCTGGTTTTGGTATCAAGGTGATGGTGGCCTCATAGAATGAGTTTGAGAGTGCTCCTTCCCCTGCAATTTTTTGGAAGAGTTTGAGAAGGATGGGTGTTAGCTCTTCTCTAAATGTTTGATAGAATTCACCTGTGAAGCCATCCGCTCCAGGACTTTTGTTTGTTGGAAGATTTTATATCACAGTTTCAATTTCATTACTTGTGATTGATCTATTCATAATTTCTATTTCTTCCTGGTTCAGTCTTGGAAGGTTATACCTTTCTAAGAATTTGTCCATTTCTTTCAGGTTGTCCATTTTATTGGCATAGAGTTGCTTGTAGTGGTCTCTTATGATGCTTTGTATTTATGCGGTGTCTGTTGTAACTTCTCCTTTTTCATTTTAAATTAATTAATTAATCAATTAATTTATTTATTTTAAAATTTTCAGTCAACTTTATAGAAAGGAGGGCTTGCTTGAAGACTTAGCAGGTTTTATGACAGAGGAGATTTGCCTGCTCCCTGAACTGTCATTTTTAATTTTATTGATTTGAGTCCTCTCCCTCTTTTTTTTGATGAGTCTGGCTAAAGGTTTATCAATTTTGTTTATCTTCTCAAGGAACCAGCTTTTACTTTTATTGATCTTTGCTATTGTTTTCTTTGTTTCTATTTCATTTATTTCTGCTCTGACCTTTATGATTTCTTTCCTTCTACTAACTTTGAGTTTTGCTTGTTCTTCTTTCTCTAGTTCCTTTATGTGTAAGGTTAGATTGTTTACTTGAGATTTTTCTTGTTTCTTGAGGTAGGATTGTGTTGCTATATACTTCCCTCTTAGAACTGCTTTTGCTGTATCCCATAGGTTTTGGATCATCGTGTTTTCATTGTCATTTATCTCTAGGTATTTTTTGATTTCCTCTTTGATTTCTTCATGATCTGTGTTCATCTCTGTTTGTTTGTTCTTTAATTCTTCTAGGTCTTTGTTAAACATTTCTTGTATCTTCTCGATCTTTGCCTCCATTCTTTTTCTGAGGTTCTGGATCGTCTTCACTATCATTATTCTGAATTATTTTCATGGAGGTTTCCTATCTCCACTTCATTTAGTTGTTTTTCTGGGATTTTATCTTGTTCCTTCATCTGGGACATTATCCTCTGCCTTTTCATTTTGTCTATTTTTCTGTGATTGTGGTTTTCATTCTTCAGGCTACAGGATTGTAGTTCTTCTTGCTTCTGCTGTCTGCCCTCTCCATATTCTTCTTCATTATGATTTATTATAAGATATTGAATATAGTTCCCTGTGCTATACAGTAGGACCTTTTAGTTTATCTGATATGGTCTCACACTTAAAAAACATTGATGTACAAGAATTTGGTTTTATGGAGAGGTTTCCCCAGGGAAGAAAAGAACCCAATGGTCTGAATAATTGTGTGTGCCAGACCCCATGTAAGCCCATTTTATCTTCATGGGAACCTTATGATAACCAGTTGAGATGGGCGTCAGTATCCATCTCAGTTGGGAAAACTGAGGGTCAGGGGGTTGTGTACCTTGATTTGACATCACACAGTTGCCTAAAGAGAGAATTACTCAGAGGCAGCATGACTCAGGTGTACCAAAGTCCATATTTTTCCCATACCACCTTATAATTCCATGTTCTAGCCCCTCCTTATGACATATGGAATTTAGGAATAACTGTGCCCATTGTCTGCTTGTAAGATGCACTTATCAGAAAAAGGCAATATAATGTATTGGTTGAGAACATGGTCTCTGGAGCCAGACTGCCTGGATTCAAATTCTGACTATGCTTCTTATTAGCTGTGTGACCTTGGGCCAGTTACTCAGCCTCTCTGTGCCTCAGATTCCTAAGGGACAATAATAGTATTTATTTCAACCTCTTGTTGTGAAGATTAAATGGATTGATATGTGAAAGGTATTTAAAATAGTGCTGGCACATAATTCCTTCTATCCAAGTGTTAATATTATGCATATTTTATGTTGCCTCTACCATGTTATGGCTTAGGATAGAATGTTCCACTCTCTGTTAGGAAGGCAGCATGTCAAGGCATCTCCTTTTTAGAGCAGGCTTCACATCTTTATTCCTCAGGCTGTAGATCAGCGGGTTCAGCCTGGGGATGATCACTGTGTAGAAGACAGACACGACCTTGTTCTGTTCCATGGAACTGTGAGAGCTTGGCTGAGCATACATGAAGATGATGGTGCTGTAGAAGAGGCAGATGACTGCGAGGTGGGAGACACAGGTGGAGAGTGCTTTGCTCTGAGCCTTGAGGGAACGCATCCTGAAGATAGTCACCAGGATGTAGGCATAAGAGACCAGGATAATGGTGATGGTAAAGAGGATAATCAAGGCAGAAGATGAGAAGACAATGGCCTCAGCCTTGGCAACGTCTGCACAGGCAAGTTGGAGCACAAGGGGGACGTCACAGACATAGTGGTTAATGATATTGGGGCCACAGTAGAACGGCTTGAAGATGTACCCAGTCAGTAAAGCTGAATTGGCAACAGAAGCCATATAGGTGGCTGCCACCAGTTGGACACACAGATGTTGGGACATGCCGATGTGGTAGAGGAGAGGGTGGTAGATGGCAGCAAATTGGTCATATGCCATAATGGCCAGGAGCAGACACTCAGTAGTACCGTGGAGAGTCATGAGGGTCATCTGGACCAGGCAGCCTGCAAAGGAGGTGGACTGGCCTGAGGTGAGGAAGCTCTCCAGCAGCTGGGGGTGTTTAACATGGAGAAGGAGGAGTCTATGATAGAGAGGATACTCAGCAAGAAGTACACGGGCGTGCGGAGCTGCGGGTCTGTGTGGATCAGGGTGATCATGGCCAGGCTGCCTGTGAGGGTAACTGAGTAGATGAACAGGAAGAGTGCAAAGAGGATGCCCTTGAGCCCTGCCTGCTCTGTGAGCCCCAGCAGGAGGAACCAGGTGACGCGGGTGCAGTTCTTCACTGTGGTGCCCCTGTCACTGCAGAGACACCAAGTAAGACATGCTTGTACCCTAGAGGCAGACCCTGGGGTCAGTGTCTGAAGCTCTTTTAATTCCCCCAGAATGGGCAGTGCTAGAGGAACTGGGGAGGGGACGCTGGCATGAATGGATCACCTACTGTGAGTCATGTGCTAACTCGTTTCCTAAACAGCTATTGAAACTTCATAATACTTTCTCATTTAAATATTATGCCCATTTAAGTATTCACAATAGCCAAGACATGGAAACAACCTAAATGTCCATCGACAGAGGAATGGATAAAGAAGATGTGGTACATATATCCAATGGAATGTTAGCCATAAAAAAGAACGAAATAATGTCATTTGCAGCAACATGGATAGACCTAGAGATTATCACACTAAGTGAAGTAAATCAGACAGAGACAGATAGATAATATATGATATCACTTATATGTGGAATCTAAAATATGACAAATGAACTTATCTATGAAACAGAAACAGACTCACAGGCATAGAGAACAGACTTATGGTTGCCAAGTGGGACGGGGCAGGGGGAGGGATGGATTGGGAGTTTGGGATTAGCAGATGCAAACTATGAATAATCAGCAAGGTCCTACTGTATAGCACAGGGAACTATATTCAATATCCTGTGATAAACTATAATGGAAAAGAGTATGAAAAAGAATGTATATATACATATAACTGAATCACTTTGCTATATAGCAGAAATTAATGCAACATTGTAAATCAACTATACTTCAATAAAATAAATTGTAAAAATATATAGAACATAAAAATACATTATGTCCATTTATATTTAGTGAGAGTATCAATTTGTCCAAGGTAAAAGACCTAGTACATAAAGAAAGTGGGATTAGAACTCAGTCCAAGTAATAATCATATGTCTATTATAGAGTTATAATAATTTTCTATTCCCCAGATTTCCTGTTTCATGGAGAACTGGCATCACTAGTGAGTGTTGGAGGCCGGTATGTTGGTCCAGAGAGGGAATACATGAAAGTGTTAATTTGTAATTTATTTGGGGGCAAAGGCTCCAACAGTACTAGTCCCCAAGGCCAGGGACACGGAAATCAGGCCTAATGTCATCATTAATATAAGATGACTCAGTAGAGCAGTGATTTCTCCCAGTGTTGTAGGTTGAATTGTATCTCTCAGGAAGATTTGTTGAAGTCCTAACCCCTGGTACCTGTGAATGTTACCTTATTTGTAAATAGGGTCTTTGCAGAAGTAATCAAGTTGAATCATATTCGATTAGGGTGAGCCCTCAATCCAATATGACTGGTGTTCTTATAAGAAAAGAAAATGGAGATACAGGAGATGATACGGGAGAATGCCATGTGAAGACACAGATACAGATGCAAGGTGGCCATGGGAAGACAGAAGCAGAGATTGGAGTGATACTGCCACAAGCCAAGGATGTCTGGGGCTTCTGGAAGCCAGAAGAGACAAGGAAAGATTCACCCCTTGAAGCTTCTGAGGGGGCATATCTCTGCCAACACCCTAATTTTGAACTTGCAGCCTCCAGAACTACGAGGGAGTGTATTTTTCTTGTTTTAAGTCACACAATTTGTGGTACTTTGTTACAGCAGCCCTAGGACACTAATGCACCCAACTGGGGACTCTCCTGGCTATTGGTACAGGCCTCCTGAGCAGCTGTCAGGAGACTGGGCTTTCTTTTTTTTTTTTTTTTTTTTTTTTTTGGCCGTGCCACATGGCATGTGAGATCTTATTTCCCTGACCAGGGAGCAGTGGAAGTGCAGAGTCTTAACCACTGGACTGCCAGGGAAATCCCTGAGACTGGGCTTTCAGATCTCTCTGTTGACAGAGCTAATAATCCAAGGGGAGAAAATTAAACACAATAAATTAAAACAAAGTCGTTTATTACTTACCACTAAGAAAAATATTTGTATGGGAGAATAGGCAACTACATTAAATATGAAAACTCCAGTTCGACAAAACCATGACCAAAGAACCAAAGTCTTGTGTTTTAGCTATAAATAACTGAAGGCAGTAGGACATGCCAGATTTGTGGTATTGGGGTCCAGTGCAGGGCATGGTTCTGAAGGCAGCACTGGAGGTGAGTTCTTTCACCAGAGAGCACAGGTCAGAGTGTTCACAAGCCTAACCTCCCCAGAGGAGCCCTCATGTTTATGTAAGTTTTCTCAGCTGTTGTCATGCTCCCAAGAATTTGCCTCTAAGCATCCTCGCTTTTTGAGTTTTCAGATAACCAAGGCTGCTGTTCTGAGGGGAAGCCCTTGTATGGGACACTGACCAGGGCCTGCTGTCATTGGTTGGACATCAGTTCTGATTGGTTGAGTGTAGGTTCTGATTGTTGGAGCATCTGTTCTGATTGGTGCCCATGGCATTCTGGTTGTTAAATGTTTGGAATTCTGTATCGTCTGGATGAGGCTGGGAACAAAGGAGGAATAAGGCAGGGCCTCTTCAGAGTATCTCAAGATAGCTAGAAATAAGTGGCGTCTGATCAAAGCTGGTAATAGGGCTTTGTGCTATCAGTATCTATTGACAACTCGGCCTCTTGAAATATAAAAAGTATGTACAGATTTTACCTATGGAGAGCACCAGTGGGGTTGCTTCTTCTCTGCTCATGATGTTTCCTTTCTTTCCCATTGCAGAACACAGTCTCCGGACGCGCAGGCTCAGCGTCCATGGCTCACGGGCCCAGCCGCTCCGCGGCATGTGGGATCCTCCCGGACCCGGGCACGAACCCGCGTCCCCTGCATCGGCAGGCGGACTCTCAACCACTGCGCCACCAGGGAAGCCCAATGTTTCCTTTCTTAAGGAGGGATATCCATTGTGTAATACACCTGACCCCCTCTTCTCCTGGAGGAGGGATGCCTTTTGTGATCAATGGGTTTGTGATAAGGCACTGAATGTGTGTAGTTCTGCTTTGCTCATTGGAAGCACAGGTTCCGCTCTGCTCTATTTCTCCGTAATGTCGACCTTAAAACTAGGTCATTGTCTGTCTAATTTTTAAGAAGACCACTTACAAGGATGAGTCATGTTCTGCAGTACCAAGTGGCATCAGTGATGCAGGTGGTATTTTGCTCTCTGTCTGCCTTGCTTCTTCCTCGTCTCAGCTGGTTCAGAATTAGCATAGAGAGGAGAGATGTTAGTTATTGTGGTCCTTAAAGACCTCAGCACAGAGAAAACCAGAAGGAAGCTGGCAGGGGTGCTTTGCTTGGCCTGTCTCTTCAATAATTCCATGACCTGGGCTTGCTCATCTCTAGCACACTGATAGAGTTAAGGGGTGAGTTGGCTGAAACAATGAGTGTGATTGAACCCTGGAGGACCTGGATTCACAGTAATAAATTCCTGGATGAGAAAGCAGAAGGACAGCCTCCTCCAGTTCCTCTGCTAAGATGTTGATGGGGGGCTGCCATGGCAATGAGAGTACATGAATGAGAATGAAGTGTCCTGACATGAAAGAAAAGAGAAGGCTTATCAAGGTCAGAAGAGGGGCGGCTCATGAAGGTGGAGGTCATCTCAAGATGAGAAAGTCCCTGAGAGTTTCTGAAGCTCTCCTCTTCCCATGGATACCTGACAGAGCCAAGGATGGGTTCCACTTCTCTCTCTGACACCTCTGCTCTTTCCTTGGGTACGGGAACTTGCCACTTTTGGCTATAACTTTAATTGCTTGATATTTGTGTGTAAAGTACAGTGATCAGTAGTTTGGAGTTTCAACTAATTTCATAAAAAAATTTTTTTTTTTAATTTTGGCCATGCTGCACGGCTTGTGGGATCTTAGTTCCCTGACCAGGGCTTGAACCCGTGCCCTCAGCAGTGAAAGTGAGGAGTCCTAACCACTGGACCACCAGGGAATTCCCAATAAATAAATTTCTTTTGATAGAAAGAGCTTTAGTGAATGGGTGAAGGTACTGGAGTTTTCAGACCCCCAGGGTTAGTCCAGGTACTATTTATTCCTTGCCTTTTAAAAATAAACATTTAGGGCTTCCCTGGTGGCGCAGTGGTTGAGAGTCCGCCTGCTGATGCAGGGGACACGGGTTCGTGCCCCAGTCCGGGAAGATCCCACATGCCGCGGAGCGGCTGGGCCCGTGAGCCATGGCCGCTGAGCCTGCGCGTCCGGAGCCTGTGCTCTGCAATGGGAGAGGCCACAACAGTGAGAGGCCCGCGTACCGCAAAAACAAAACAAAACAAAAAAACCCCACAAAAAACACATTTACTGGGAATTCCCTGGTTGTCCAGTGGTTAGAACGTCATGCTTCCACTGCAGGGGGTGCAGGTTTGATCCCTGGTCGGGGAATAAAGACCCCCCATGCCACAGGGCATGGCCAAAATAAATAAGTAAATACAATAAACATTTACTAACCAGTACTGGTCATTGTTAACCACGAGGAAATACTGCTCAGCTTCTGGAGGACTGGCCTTGAGAGCAGAGTCCTATAAGTGGAGAGCTGCTGGAGGAGTTTAAGCAGGATGGTGACATGGTCAGCCGAAGGTGTTAGAATGAATTCAAGGGAAGTTAGACAGGAGGCAGGGAGCTACATTAGGCAGCTGATCACAGTGGCCTTGGCTGGGATAGTGTTATTTATTGACTCACAAATAATCAAGTCCCATTAGTAGGACTGGAGACACAATGGTGACCAATGTAGATGAGATCCTTGCTCAAAGAGAGAGTGAAAAGATTAGGGAAATAGCTGGGAGATGGGTTTATCAGTACCTGCTCATTAATTGGATATGTGGGCTGAAGGACAGTCAAGGATGACATCCAGGGTCCTCGTTTGGGAAATGGGGTGAGCAATGGTGTCATTCACTCTAACAGGTAACAGGTTTGAGGAGGAACGTAGTAAGTTCCTTTTTTTTTTTTTTTTTTTTTTGCGGTACGTGGGCCTCTCACTGTTGTGGCCTCTCCCGTTGCAGAGCACAGGCTCCGGAAACAGAGGCTCAGCGGCCATGGCTCACGGGCCCAGCCACTCCGTGGCATGTGGGATCTTCCCGGACCGGGGCACTAACCCGTGTCCCCTGCATCAGCAGGCGGACTCTCAACCACTGCACCACCAGGGAAGCCCAGGTATTTAACATTTTTGATAGCATTTGGGAGAGCCCAATACACAGGTCCGGGAGACAGGTTGCTCTACCATTTTGAAGCTTAGGAGAAAGTTCTGTGTAGGAGATGGAGGCTTAAGAGTTGACGGACATATTCAGTCATTCAGAATATGTTTATTGTGCATCTGTTGTGTGCTACGCACAGAGTGGGAAGTAAGGAGCCAATGGTAAGGAGTGAACAGACATAGTGCCCACTTTTGTGGAATTTAGAAATGATCACACAAATTATTGAAAATTACAACTGGAACAATAACTCCAACATGGAGGTACTTAGTGCTATAAGCCTAAAACTTTGACAAGAAGACCAAGGATGATTTTTTCTTTTTTTTTTTCCTGTACGCGGGCCTCTCACTGTTGTGGCCTCTCCCGTTGTGGAGCACAGGCTCCGGACGTGCAGGCTCAGCGGCCATGGCTCACAGACCCAGCCGCTCCGCGGCATGTGGGATCTTCCCAGACCGGGGCACGAACCCATGTCCCCTGCATCAGCAGGCGGACTCCCAACCACTGCACCACCAGGGAAGCCCCCAAGGATGATTTTCCCCAGGAAGAATTTTTCACGGGAGAGAAGAGTGGGGACAGCCTATGCAAAGGCCCGGAGGTCTGAGCGAGCCTAGAGAGGAATAAGAGCTGAATAAAGAGCCAGTGCTTGTAGAGGGCAAGGAGGGAGCATGTGCAAGCTGAGGCCAGCAGACAGGCGGTGCTTTGTAACATTTACTGAGTGCTTCCTGTGTGTCAAGCACTGTTCTAAACACCATTAACTTCATTTAATCCTCTCAACAACCTTATGAGATGTACTACTGAAATCTCTATTTTACATATGAGGAAACCAAGGCACAAAGAAGTTAAGGGACTTGCCCAAAGGCTCAGCTATAAGTGGCAGAACTGGGGTTTGAATTCAGGTGGTCAGGTTTAGAGCCTATGCTGTTATTATCTAGTACCCGAGACTATGGTAAGGATTTTTTTTTTTCTGGGATGCCATAAAAAAATTTTAACCAGAGAGATGATATGGCCATATTTCCTTTTTGATAAGATCACTCTAAATTCAGTTGTGGGGAAAAGATTGGAAGAGGGTCAGTAGATGGGGGAGATTTGTTGGGAGGATGTTGAAATCATCCAGGGGGGATTCATAGCTTAAACTAGAGGGGTGGAGGGTAGTGGAGACAGACAGAGGTAAATGGATTTGAGTGATGTTTGGCTGTAAATATGTCAGGATTTGGTGATGGGCTGAAGATGCCAGTGTGAGGAGGAGAGTAGCATCAGGGAGAACCCCAAGGTCTCTGGTGTACAAAGTAAAGCTGGTAGTTGAAGCTAAGAGAGGGTAGAATGTGGGCAGTAGAAGCCAAGAGGCCCCTGGGACTTCCCTGGTGGTCCAGTGGTAAAGAATCTGCCTTACAATGCAGGGGACACAGGTTCCATCCCTGGTCAGGGAACTAAGATATCACATGCCACAGGGCAACTAAGCTGGCGCGCCACACCTACTGAGCTTGCGTGTCTCAACGAGAGAGCCTGCGTGCTGCAAACTACAGAGCCCGCACGCTCTGGAATCCTTGTGCCACAACTAGAGAGAAGCCTGCCCGCTGCAAGGAAAGATTCCCGCATGCCTCAATGTAGATCCCGCGTGCTGCAACTAAGACATGATGCAGCCAAATATTAAAAAAAAAAAAAAAAAAAAGCCAAGAGGTCCCTGGGTACAACCCTAAGGAAATTAATTTCAACCTTACTGTGCACTGCTTCTGAGCTCCAATTTTTTCCCAGTCACCTCGGTGAAGGGGCTGATCAGATTTGAATGGTGTGAGGAGGATGAGCCCTTCATGAGGAAGGGCTTACCCTTACTGGTATTAGGAGTCCACCTCTCAGCCCACTTACCTGTGGTTGAGCAGAGACCATCCATCCACCTCTCAGCCCACTTAACTGTGGTTGAGCAGAGACCATCCATCCATGAGCCTTGTTTTTGCAGACCTCTTGGGGTGTTCCTCTCCCCTTTTCATTAATTGCCTCTGACCAGCGTTCTCAAGAGGACTTCTCAACCAGTTGTGACAAAGCTGGGAAGACTCCCGTCTTAAGTTTCATCTAGTTTTTTTCATCATGACCCCTAGAGTTAAGAAATGTGCCAGTGGGAATTTGTGACTGGTCCTCCCAGGAGCAGTCCTAGAACTGCAGGTTGTCTCCAAGGTATGCTGGAGAGGTCTTTGGGAGGGTTGTCTGGGAACCCCTGAGGAGCAGGGATTCTCCATCAAATGCTAGGACAGATGCTCTTCATTTACAGTGTCCATCCCTGGTGGGCCTGTCTTCAGGTTACTGAGACTCAAAAGGCTGAGACGTGCACAGGGACACAAGTCCACATAATCCCCAGGTCTCACAAGAAGTGACTGGAAGTGATAATGACATCAACATATGTGCCCTCTTTGATGGTCTAGATGTAGCTTCCTCAATTGTTATTTCCTTTGATCCTCCGAATATCCCTGGGAAACAAGCATGTATATTTGCTGTAAATATACAATAATGGGATTATATCATATTTGCTTTATTCACTTAACAATATTGAAAATACATCTCTCCACCTAAAAAAAACCAACATAATTTTTCCCACCTACAAAATAGCTCTATTGTCTTTGTAAAAATAACACATGCTAGTTGTAAAAAATTTAAACAACACAGAAAAGAACCAAGAAGAGAGCAGAACATCATCTAAAATCCTGCTACCACAGAAAATGGACATTGGTGAGTGTTCGTGTTATAAATTTCTCAATGCAATCATGACCACGATTTTCCATAAACAGAATCAAACAGAGTTCTACTACGCAAGATATTCTGTCATTACTTTCTCACTCATGCCATGGGCATTTCCCTATATCAATCAATAAGTAATAGTCCCCGGTCCGGGAAGATCCCACGTGCCGCGGAGCGGCTGGGCCCGTGAGCCATGGCCTCTGAGCCTGTGCGTCCGGAGCCTGTGCTCCACAACGGGAGAGGCCACAACAGTGAGAGGCCCGCGTACCACAAAAAAAAAAAAAAAAAAAAAAAAAATGTAATAGTCTACATAATTGTATTTAATCACTGCATGTTTTTTATTGTGTATGTGTGGTATCATTTACTTGTCCCCCTGGGTTGACAATAAGGTATTTCCAACTTTTCACTGTTATAAATAACTTTGACACACCCCCTCAGGTATGGGCCCTGGAGGGCCAAGTCCAGTGAGAACAGGGTATAGAAAGACTGCTTTTCCCAGTCCAGGAAGGAAGACACTGGCTCACTCCTTGGGGACTCTGGCACCGTGGGTTTCCACAATCCCAGGGGAAATCACCTCATAAAGCAAGAGGCCTTGTTAAGCAAATGACTTGTTTGGGTAAAAGAAATTCAGTCCCTAGACTACAGATCTGGGAGAGAGTCACAGCAGATGAGCGACTGGATTGCCCATGTTTCCTGCAGGTAAGAGGGGGTTTATTCACTTGGGAAGACCTGCTGAATCTCGCCAGTAGAAGTGAAACAGTGCTGAGTCCTCTGACCTTTGCGCTGCATCCCAACCTGCACGAGGTGTCTGATGCATCTACCCCGCAAATGCCCCCTTCATGCTGCCAGTCCTCTACTCATGAATGCAATGTCTCCTTCATTGTGCTAGATTTTATTATGCTGCCTAAGAGTCAGTGCTCCTCCCTGGAGCTCTCGGATAAGAATTCTTATCCATTCTCTTTCCTCACTTAAATTAAGCTTGGCCACATCGCTGGGTGTGGCCCCGTGACTGTGAATGGAAGTGATTTTGCCCTCTCTGAGCATACATGCCTCAGGAGCCACCCCGTGGTCTCCCATATCCCCTCTCTTCCCTCTGCTATGACACCAGCCATGTCCAGGATATAGGGGCTTCTCTTACATGAGCCTGAATCTTGGAATGAAAAGGAGAAGACTCACTACTGGCTCATGATAGGCGTGAACACGAGTGAGAAATACACTTCCTGCTGCTGAGAGCCAATGAGATTTGGGTATTGTCGTTAATACAGCAGCCTCAGCTGCCTGATATCTTTTTTTTTTTTTTTTTTTTTTTTTTGCGGTACGCGGGCCTCTCACTGTTGTGGCCTCTCCCGTTGCGGAGCACAGGCTCCAGACGCGCAGGCTCAGCGGCCATGGCTCACGGGCCCAGCCGCTCCATGGCATGTGGGATCTTCCCGGACTGGGGCGCGAACCCGTGTCCCCTGCATCAGCAGGCAGACTCCCAACAACTGCGCCACCAGGGAAGCCCTGCCTGATATCTTTTTCCAGGGCAAACTTCTTCTCTTGGTTGTGACCCCAGTTCTATCTCATCTCTCCTAATTCAGATGGTCCATGCTTCTCGGACCAGGCTCCTTCCTGTTTCCTCTGAGAAGTCCTTTCTTCACACTTACTGAGCCAGCATCTAGCTAATTGACCTAAGGCAATTTTTTAAAACTGTTTTGACTTTTAGTTAAAAACATTTTTTATTGAGATATAATTGACATACAACATTCTATTAGTTTTAGGTGTACAACATAATGATTTGATATTTGTATATACTGAGAAATGATCACAAGTCTAGTTAACATCTGTCACCATACGTAGTTACAATTTTTTTTCTTGTGATGAGAATGTCTAAAATCTACTCTCTTAGCAACTTTCAAATATGCAAGACAGTATCATTAACTGTAGTCACCATGCTGTGCATTACGTCCCCATGACTCATTTATGACAATTCATTTTTTTAACATGAGAAGGTTCTAGTTGTCAGTAGCAGGCTCTATACAACCCCATTCTTTCAAGCCTGATTGACAAGTGATATGAGCGCTTCTTCAGCTGAAACTATTTCTCTATTAACTATCTCTGCTCACTTTGTGGGGTGAGATGGGAGAAACACACAGCATTATGGCCCAGGCTTAATGTCACTGGTGGGAGGAAGTGAGGTGAAGTTCAGTTTCCATGGGAACAGAATAGAGTCTCATGGTAGTTTAAAAAAGAATAAATTGAACTTGAGCTTGGAGATCATCTATATCCACATAGTTTAACTACTGGGACTGAAAGCTGAGACTTCCTATTTGGCAACATGACTTAGCTAATTGTTCCCAGAAATTCAGGCCTAGGAAGATATGATTATAAACCAATAAATAACTTCACTGTTTGCTTCATGAAATTCCTGCAGGCCAATTTATCTGAACAAATAGTTTGCTTCTCTAGGCAAACATCTCTCCTATTAAGACAATAGATCACTCACTTGGGTAAACAATTTTCTCAACAAACAGTAGTTTATTTACCAAGATTTGCTTTCAGGCCCTTCCCCCTTGTATCTGTCAATCCTAAACTATAATGTCACAGACTTTGTCCAGTCCTGATCTGCTCCTTGATGTGGAAGATCCACCTTAAACCACTTGAATCCAGACCCCCAAAATCTATAAATATTTTCCATTGATTTCCTCCTATTGAGAACTACTAAGATTCTGTATTCTCTCTTATTATAGTATGTCTAATAAACTTAGCTTTGGTCGAGGAACAAGTTTTCTGGTGGTGTTTCAAAGAGTTATCAATTGACAATCCATTCTTTACCCAGGGTGACTTGGGAACATTTTGCTTCCTGTTTTGGGGGGAGCCATTTTGCTTTCTGTTTTGGCCACTTGATAATTGAGAAGAAAAGCAGAGTTACATTACCTGTAAGGCAGGTTACCCCATCAGTATATGTTTTATCAATACATAGGTTCACTGGTACTGCCAAGTGGGTTCAGATTTCATGTGAATATCAGGACCGGAAGTGACCTTCCTTAGATCATATTTTCTAAATACTTCCTTTTGCACAAGGAAAAATTGAGGTCCTGGTTCAATAGACCCTTCTCTGATATGGGGGAGAGATGCTACTTTAAGCAACGTCACTCCTTCTCCAAGCCCCCCATTTATGATTCAATCAGTGAATCACTGCTTGTCCACTCTTGAAACCAGCCTGGACTTGCCTTGGAAGAAAAAGTGGCTTCATTATTTGTTGTGACTCACAAAGAAACTCTACCCTAGCATTAAGATGGAACTCAGGAAGGTGATGACGGAGAGGTAACTGGCTTAGGAAATTGGGGCTTTCTTTCGTAGCAAAAGGAGTGGGGCCAGAGCAGTGGCACCAAGGGCCCTTTCATTTCCTAATTTTTCCCGTCCCTTCTATCCCATTTCTTTTTTCCTCTTCCAAGTAGCTCTTCAGGTGCTCTGTAGGAACTGAAAACTCCTGGTAGGAGTCAAGACTCTATGGGACTAATAGAAAAGCTGGGCCTTGATGGGAAATAGGGAGAAGTTCTCTGGATTTTTTGGAAGCAGTAGAAATGTAAACTTGTATGATTTTCTGCAAAAACCCAAGGGGTTTTAGACATTCAAGTAGAGCATAGGCTTTGGAATCAGCTGGACCTGGATCTGCCATTGAACTATATTTGACCCTAGATTTCTTGAACTCTCAGTTTTCTCATATGTGAAATAGGCATAACCTACTCATAGAATTGTTATGAGTGTTAAATGAAAGAGTGTGTATGTGGTGCCTCCCAGAATTCTTGGCACATAATATATGTTCAATAAATATTAGCTATTAATGATCATTATTGGGCAAATGCCTCCTTCAGGGAGCAGAGTGTTTCATAAAGTCCCGAGCCTTATAGAATAACAACAACTGGTATTCTTTTTATCTTCTGCTGTCTAAAAGCCGAAAATCCAAAGAGGAAGAGGTGAAATATATATAAATACATATGCCTTAATTAATATGCCCCGATTAACTACCCAGCACTGTGCTAGGCTCAGTTGGGGATGAAATGAAATATGAGCTTTGGTTCCTGCTTCAGAGAGCCTGCAGTTCAGTTGAGGAAGCGAGATACACAGCCAGATAACAACGGTGAGCAGAGTTTGTAGGAATGTAACTGTGGGAATAATTCAGCACTGTCTCAGTGACAAATGTGCTTGTGTTTGTATGCTGTCCTGGGAGTGGAGAGCTCATGAAAAAAAGAGGCTGGTGAGGAAACAGGTGCTGGAACAGAGTACGCTTCACTGCAGCCTCTGAAGCGCTGTCTTTGGCCACTGTCTCTTATCAGGGGCAATAGAGCTGTGGAGGAGAGGTCAAGGTCAGGTGCCAGAATAGGAGAGGATGGGTCTTTAAAAGAAGCTTAACTCCAAACAAATTTTGTACATAAGCAGGAGTCTGGAGAGATCTGAAATACCCCTTTCTGAGGCTGGCTCCTCAAAAGTTAGGTTTGACTTCCAATGGCCTTAAGGACAAGGAATCTGATATTTGTCTTGCCCCCAAGGGTACCACCTATTGGTCTAACTTTGTGTCTGACCCTGATTTCACTCATGATGCTGCCTTTCTTATCTTGGCCTGGGTTTTGAAATCTTATCCTTCTTCTCCTGGTATTTGGCCTTTGACTCATCCTTGGTTTAGAGTTACTGTGCTCTGCAAGATCTGATTACTTGTCTTGGTTCTGTCCTGCTACAGGACCTCAGGGTTTAGCCCATTGTCTTGAGAATTTGAGGGCTTGGCTGAGCATATATGAACACGATGGTGCCATTGAAGAGGGAGATGACAGGAAGATGAAAGTCACCGATGGAGGGAGCTTTGCTTTGGGCTTTCAGGGGATGCATCCTTCTGATCATGACTAGGATGACAGTGACAATGCAGAGGGTAAGCAGAACAATGGAAGAGGATGGCCTCAGCCTTGGCAATGTCAGCACAGGTAAGTTGGAGGTTAGGCAGAGAGGCAGAGGTCGCAGAAGTAATGATTAACGATGCTGGAGCCACAGGAGGGCAAAATGAAATGCTATTTTGCCTGACCACATCACTGATATCAGCAGCCAATGCCCTTTTAATGCCCAGAATGAATAATCCTAGAAGAAGTGGGGAAGCTGGTATCAAGTGGTCATCTACTCTAAACCATGCTATATGCTAAGCCTCTTACCATATAAGTATTTAATCTTTACACAACTTTCTTGTTGACAAATTAAGCTAGATTGTACATGGAAAAACCAGATTCAGACACCAGTCCTGTCTGATTCCATGACCCATGTAACTTCTGTTTCACCTTATGCTCTCATGAATCTACAATCTTCTGTCTTAGGATTTCTGGTTCATAGGGAAAGAGAACGAAGGAAATTTGGGAGAGTGAATGGGTGGCTAAGGAGGTAGATTAATTACCCAGTAGGTCTGGGTTGTATTTAGGAGCATGTGATTTCTCAGTGACAGCTAAGCCTGGGGAAGAGGAAATGAGGGGTGAGCATGGCAGGTGAGTTGGCTTTAACCATGGTTTGTGATGATCACACTGAGTGAAAACTCTGGCTTCTCCCAGGAGCTCCACTGTGGAGACTCAGTGCTGGGGCTGCCAAGACAGCGACCCACATTTGGGCTGAATGTCTGAGCCCAACTCTTGTGACTGTGGAAGTCAGAAGGGGGAGAGGCATGAAGGCAGCAATGTCAGATAGGAACTGCTAAGAAATTTTAAACATCCCATCCTGCCCATAAGTCCTCAAGTCTGTCTCTGGTCTTCCTTCTTGCTTTGGTCTTCTAGGGCACAGTTTGAGAGCCTGCCAGTTTTGCTCACATCACTTGTTTACTGACAACTTTGTAAATTGAGTGATTGGGTCATTTTTATAAAGAATTGCAGTTTTGAGCTTCAAAGAGCATGTGAGTAGAACAGCAAACTGTCTGTTGGATGCAATAGTAACACCCAAGGGAAGCCGCACTGTTCAGACCCTGAGGTCCTGCTTCAGATACAGTGTTTATTGGGCATAGAGTTTTCTGGGTGATAACAACTCTGGAGGGCTGGCCTTGAAACTTCAGTCTCTCAAATGATCAAACATCATACTTTATGAGCATCTTAGGGTAGAAGAATGGGGTCTGAGATTGACTGGTACCCCTCCATGGAGCAAGTTCATCTTTACAGAGCTTATCCACGCACTGCCTATGAGCCAGGCTTGCTTCCCATCTAACTCAGCTTCTTGGGACTGGCCAGTTTCTCTAAGGTCCCGGAGAGGGTAAGGATGAAACAGGGTCTATGACACTGGTGGGGGGTGTGGACGGCATTCAGGATCCTGTGGAGAAGGCAGGGTGGCCACACCCTAGCGGGATCCATGAATCTTCTGAAGGACATCTGTCCATCTCCCTCTCCTTGAGATACTAGTTACCTCTGGCCAGCTCCAGTTGGAGATGCCCTCAGACTGTCTTAGATTCTTTCTCCAAAGGAAGGCCCCTGTCTTATCTAATTTTGGCTCCTTCCATCCTGCCCCAAGTTGCCCCTGGAAGTGATGTCTGGAGAGACATTATGCTTGGTGAGTGAAGTTATCAGCCGCTGGAGAGCTTGAGTTTTCCACTGAAGATCCCAGTGCCAGGGCCGACTCCCCACTTCATTACAATGTCCCTCCCCCAAAGACTTTTAGGGTCAGTTTAAATGAGTTTGAGAGCCTTGAGAACAAGATGAACATCCAGGAGATTCAAAGTGATTTATCCCCCTTTCCATCTGTAAACAGGAGATTTTAGGGATCATCTCTATTCTACATAGGACAGACCTGAGGCCCAGCAAGGCTGACCAATTTTTCTCAGGTGATGGAGCCAGTCACTGGTAACAGTAAACACTCATTCAACACTGACTGTTTGCTTGGACTGTGATCCATTGTAGCCCAGTGCTTTGGCTGCCTCTCTGGGACCACAGACTGGTCTTCCTTTTAGCACCTGTGGCTTGATCTGACCCTACCTTTGGCTCCACTTCCACCCAATGGAAAGTTCTAGATCTTCAGGTACTGGCTGGGCTCTGGGTGCTCTAAAGATGTGTAATTTAATTCAAATGCTCTTGAGAGAGGTAACACTTTGACTTAATTTCCAACCAACATTCCAATGACTCCTATTGGGTTCTATGCCAGATGGTTTTAGGTGAAGGGAGAGGGGAGGAGAGGGCTGGGTTCCATTTGGAGAGGGCAGGATGTGGGGGGCTGAAGGAATTGGCTGCTTTGTCTCTCTGGGGAAACTCTGCCATGTCACCAACTGCTCCTGCGCTCACACCTCTGCCTTGTCTTCTTTCCATTCCTCTTAGGCTACTCACCCATCAATTTCTGGGGAAACTGTTCACTTCTCAGTCAGTGACTAGGTTGCCTAGGGCTGTTGGCAACATGTGCTCAGGAACTGGTGAAGTTAGGAAGCAGAGTCTGAGTTTACCAGGGCAGTGAAGGAGGGGTTGGCACCTCCCCTTCTCTGTTTCCTGGTCCTCTGCGTCTCCTTGGCCCTAAGGGAAATTATTATTTAAAGAAAACTTTCTAAAAAAAAAAAAAAAATAAATAAAGAAAACTTTCTCATTAAGCAAATGGCTTATTTTCATGAAGAGACTGCAGTTCCTAACTTCCTGAGTCTGAGATGGAGTATTGCGGAGGTGGTAGGGGACCGGCTGGAGCATGCTCTAGCCTTAGTATGTGTGATGGTTAATTTTATGTGTCAACTTGGCTGGACAAAAGGATGCACAGATAGTTGTAAAACATTTCTCAATGTGTCTGTGAGGGGTTTCCAGAAGAGATTAGCATTTGACTTGGTAGACTGAGTAAAGAAGATGGTCCTCCCCAATGTGGGTGGGCATGATCCAGTCGGTAGAGGGCCTGAATAAAACAAGAAGGCCAAGGAGGGGTGACTTTGCTGTTTTTATTTGAACTGGGACCTCCATCTTCTCCTGCTCTCAGATATTGCTGATCTTGGTTCCTGAGCCTTCAGAATCTCACCACAACTTACATCGATAGCCCCCTGGTTTTTAGGCTTTTGTTCAGACTGAATTACAGCACTGTCTTTCCTAGTTCTCCAGCTTGCAGATGGCAGATTGTGGATCTCAGCCTCCATGACTGCACGAGCCAATTCCTATAATAAATCTCCTCTTATATCTATCTATCCATATATATCCTGTTGGTTCTGCTTCTCTGGAGAAGCCTAGTACAGTATGTTAAGAAAAATGACCTCAAACCTGAACATAAAGCCAGGAGGTGATTCCAATATCATCACTAAGCATTGATCAACAGGTTCACCCATGGATTAATTAGTTTTATAGGAAAAAGTTTCACTTAGACATCTGTGAAGTTACAGGTGAATGATTTATCTGACAGAGATGCAATTGCTTCTTTGTCTTCTTCACAGGCCTCAAGCCCAGCTGTATTGCCCTTAACCCAACCTGCCTATATTCCCCTTTTTTCTTCCCCATCAGGATCTAAGATGGTCAGGTTTTGTTTTTCCCTCTTCCCCATTTATATCATCCACATTCTTTTTTTTTTTTTTTTAAAGAAACTGGAGAGACTAAGTGGTCTGTGGGTAGACAAGTTATTGTGGTTCTGTTTGCTACCATTGGATAAGACCTGTTCTGTTTTTTTTTTTTTTTAAGTGCTTGGCTTATTTATTTATTTATTTATTTATTTATTTATTTATTTATGGCTGTGTTGGGTCTTCATTTCTATACGAGGACTTTCTCTAGTTGTGGCAAGCGGGGGCCACTTTTCATCGCAGTGTGTGGGCCTCTCACTATTGCGGCCTCTCTTATCGCGGAGCACAGGCTCCAGATGCTCAGGCTCAGTAGTTGTGGCTCACGGGCCTAGCTGCTCCACGGCATGTGGGATCTTCCCAGACCAGGGCTCGAACCCGTGTCCCCTGCATCAGCAGGCAGACTCTCAACCACTGCGCCACCAGGGAAGCCCATCATCCACATTCTTAATCCCATGCTTTTTCTTCCTCCCTGGCTGATTCATAAACTGAAGTAATTCAGTGGATTAAGGAACTCAGAATTAGAGGTAACCAGGCAAAGCATAAAACACATTTACAGCCCATCTCCTGTTACCTAGGATTTCCAGGTTGGCAGGGATGTGGGGACACAACCACGCATGGAACAGGGTTCAAGCCAATTTTATTTGAATCCCCAAAAGATACTGAACCTCAGTTGACGTCTGGGTTTCACAATAAATTCCACCTCCTTTTCCCCACTCTTAAATTAGTAAGACTGATTTCTGTTACAATACAAGTAGGGTTTTGTCTAAAAACATAAAGGTAATTTGATCTTGATTGAAGAAAGTTGTATGGTCTTTCAGCCTTTAATTTTGTTTAATTGGCCATTTACATAGAAATAATAGCTCATTACTGCTTTAGAGCACATTTTGGGCCCTGGCTAATTGGAGCCTCCACTCTCTCCCACAAAGTCGAGTGACTACTATCTCCTTCCTATACTCAAACACCACATGGATTATTTCTCCAATATCATGTATTCAGAAGGGCAACATTCCCTGTAGAGCCTTGTAGGGAAGGTTTCTCCTATTGAAATACGTCATTTTCACTGTTTGGCATTCAATGCTCCTTTCTATATTTGGGAACTCTCAAGACAGGAAGAATATAGAATCCAGCTCCCACTTCTGAAGTGAAAGGAGGTCCTATTTCCACCTCCCAGGGCTTTGTACAACAGAAATGTGGTTGTAGGAGCTCAGTGGATGTAAGATATCCATGCTGGATGTGGTTAATATATCAAGAGATGTAGAATAGCTACGTTGCCAGACAGGTGAATACTCCTGCTTAGGACTTGAGCTTCAGGGAATGATGGGAAGGTCTAGGATCAGTTAGAGATGATACATAGTTGGATGCTATAGAGGGAGGTGTGGTGGCTAGTGCAGGTGGCTGTGTCCAGCAGCTGAGTTGTGTTGAAAGCTTGGGGCAGCAGTGCTAGCTGCAGCCATGGAGAGAGCCCAAAGGTGATGCTTCCTATGGTGCTATCCTGCACAGACTACTCTTGTGGCAGGCTCTTAGCTGTGCCTTGCCTCTCTTGGTTCTTGTCCTGGCTGGGTTCTCTAGGCTTCTCTTCTATCTTATGGGCTACCAGACACTTTTCTAACAAATTACTTTTCTGCTTAGCTTAAGAACCCTAACTTGTGCAGAGGCCTTGACATATTTATTCTTTAGGCTGTAGACCAGTGGGTTCAACATGGGGAACACAATGGTGTAGAACACAGAGAGGATCTTGTTACAGGCTGAGGCAGTTTCAGGGTGGGTTGGACATATACAAGGAACACAGACCCATAGAAAAGGGAGAGGGCAGTGAGGTGGGAGGCACAGGTGGATTAGGCCTTGCGCTGGGCCTTTAAGGACCTCATCCTACAGATTGTGACCAGGATGTAGGCATTCGAGACCAAGGTGACTGAGATTGTGGGGACAGTGACCAAGGCAGAAAAGACGAGCAAGATGACATTGGCCATGGCTGTCTCTGAGCAGGCCAGTTGGAGCATGGTGGCGGGGGGGTATGTCACAGAAGTAGTGATCAATGATGTTGAGACCACAGTAGGGCAAAATGAAGGCATTCCCTGTCTGAACAGCTGAAATGAACACCCCAGCAGCATAGGTGACCACCACCAGCTGGACACACAAACGCTTGGACATGATGGTGTGGTAGAGGAGAGGGTGGCAGATGGCCACGAATTGGTCATAGGCCATCATGGCCAGAAGCAGACACTCCCCTGTGCCATGGAGGATCATGAGGGCCATCTGGACCACACAGCCCACGAAGGAGATGGACTGGTCAGTGGTGAGGAAGTTGATCAGCAGCCTGGGAGTGAACACGGAGGCACTACAGATGTCAAGGAAGGAAAGCACACTCAGGAGGAAGTACATGGGGGTGTGGAGGGTGGCGCTGGCATGGATCACATCTATCAGGCCCAGCTTGCCCACCAGAGTCACAGAGCAGATCAGCAGGAAGATGGCAAAGAGGAGTTGAGTTATTTTTGGTCTGCGCTGTTTGTGAGGCCCAGCAGGATGAATCCCTTCACTGTGGTGTGCTTCTGACCCCAGGCCATTGAACTGGTGTGTTTCTCGCATGACAATGAAGAAGAGGAGGAGAAACAAGAATGGAGAAACAATAACATTCTCATCAAAGAGGTAACCTTTAACATCTACTACAAATGAAAAGTCACATCTGTCGCTGAGTGGCAGATTGTTCTCCGAATCCCACAGCAATCCCATGATGTCACAATCATGCTTGTGTGCTAAGTGCTCCCTGTCTCTCTTAGGATAATGTCTAAATTCTTTAATCTGCTAGATGTTCTCTTTGAAATACCTCCATGCTACCCTGCTCTCAGTTTACCCTTTAGCAATTCTGAAAAACTTACTTCTACAAACATACAATGTTATTGCAAATGTCTATGTCTTCACACATTCAACATTTTCTTCTTGGAATGTCCTTGGGTCTCTCCAAATCCAGCTTAGAGGTCTGTTCCCTTCCTCTCTCCCCTGAATTTCACAAATACTCCTTTAGTTGAATTAATAGCACCATATCTTAACATAAAGCCCATCCAATATTACTCAGCCATAAAAAAGAATGAAATAATGCCTTTTGTAGCAACATGGATGGACCTAGAGATGATCATACCAAGTGAAGTAAGTCAGAGAAGGACAAATACTATATGGTATCGCTTATATGTGGAATCTAAAAGAAAATGATACAAATGAACTTACTTACAAAACAGAAACAGAGTCATAGATGTAGAAAACAAACTTATGGTTACCAGGGGGGAAAGGGAAAGGGAGGGTTAAATTGCAAGATTGGGATTGACATATACACGTTACTGTTACTATATATAAAATAGATAACTAATAAGGACCTACTGTATAGCACAGGGAACTTTACTCAATACTCTGCAATGCCCTATATGGGAAAATAATCTAAAAAAGAGTGGGGATATATATATATATATATACACATACATATATATAACTGATTCACTTTGTTGTACATCAGAAACTAACGCAATATTGTAAATCAACTATACTCCAATAAAAATTTTAAAAAATGCCCATCCATCTTTCCTATTGCATTTTTTTACTCCTAGTAGGAGGAGAGTTACTTAATATCTCAATAATTTGTGCCCTGATATCTATCACTGTGCCTCATGTCAATGAATGAATATAAATTAACTATAATTAGATAAGAACGTCTTCCCACTCAGGTAATGTCAACTCAATCCTTTCAATTCTTTTGGCCAAAACCTTCTAGACATTTTTGACCTTTTTCCCCCCGACCCCTCATTGAATCCCTCAGCAAATCATTTTGGCTCTACCTTCAAAAGGTATACTGACTTCTCACCCTTTTTTGAGAGGCACCATCCTATCTTGCTTGGGTTACTGCAACTGGTCTTAGCTGGTGTCTTGTTTCTTTCTTATGAGGAGCAGCCAGGGTGATTCTGTTAACACCTGAAAGTCAGAACCCTCGCGATGGCCCTCAAAGCCCATTCTGCTAGGCTGGCCACTACTCTGACACTCTCTTTACCTCTCTGTTCTCTTATCCTCCTCTCCCCACTCTCCCTAACCCTGCTCTAGCTACACGTCTCTCCTTACTCCTCTCAGGACACGCCAGGCATGATTCAGGACCTCTGTGCTAACTGGCCCCTACCCTCGCTTTGCTTCAGTTAGCTGCCACATGGCTCCTTCTCTCTACTCCTTTAAGCTGTGGCTCAAATGTCACCTGCTTGTGCAGCCCTCCCTAAGCACCCTATTTAAAGGAAACTCTCTCCTACTCCAGCACTCACTATTCCTCTTCTCGGTTTGATCTTTTTTTCCTCGTAGGACTGATTCTCTCCTAACATGCTATACACACACACACACACACACACACACGACTGATTAGTTTATGATCTCTACCCTGACATTAAGATGCACGAACCGTGAAGCCAGGCATTTTTGTCAATTCTGTTCATTGCTGTATCTCCAGTGACTGGCACATAGTTGGCCCTCAATAGACTTCCCTGGCGGTCCAGTGGTTAAGACTCTGCACTTCCACTGCTGGGGGCATGGGTCTGATCCCTCATTAGGGAACTAAGATCCTGCATGCCACGTGGCATGGCCAAAAAGAAAAAAGAACATACAGAGTCTTATCAAGGCAAATCAGGCTGCAAAGAGGATAGTTACTACCCAGATGGGTGAGTTTGGAATTCCACTTGCCCAAATCAGGTGACAGACATTGGAGAATGTTTATGATAAGAATTGGGTAAGAAATCCATAGCTTCAACCTAATCATGAGAAAACATCAGACAAACCCACATCGGGAAACATTCCACAAAATACTTGACCAGTATGCCTCAAAACTGTCAACAGCAAAAATGACAAGAATGACCGAGAAACTGTCACAGATTGGAGGAGACTAAGAAAATTTAACAACTCGAGACAATGTGGTATCCTGGATTTAGAGACTGGAACAACAACAAAAACGGACATTAGTGGAAAAACTGATGAAATCTAAATAAAACCTATAGTTTAGTTAGCGTTATTGCAACAATTTTAATTTCTTATTTTCAACAGTTGTACTGTGGTCATGTAGAGAAAGATGGATAAAGGGTAGACAGGAACGCTCTGTACTATGTTTATATCTCCTCTGTAAGTCTAAATTCTTTTAAACTAAAATGTTCAAAACAAAAAAGAATTAGGTAAGAGTAGAATTGAAAGATGATGCACTGGGTTGTGAAACTCAATACCACTGGAAGCTGGGGCCTGGGGTACCTTGTTATAGCAGCAGAACCTGACTAAAGGAGCTGGTTAACATGAAGGATGCGCTGAACACTTGAGGGAGGAAGACCCATGTTCCCCTCTTCCAGTCTTGAAGTCATAGCCCAAATCACTGACTCCACAACGCTCATCTTGGATCTTGGACAATCATTTGTAACTCCAGTTGCTGTGGGAGCCTCAGGATGAGTCTTTTCAGTTGGGTGTATGCTTTGCACCCTGCATTGATAATTGTGTGTAGGATCTATTTTTAAGATGACAAGTTTATGTGACAATTATACTATTTAATATGAACTTGAATACATATTTGAATATATATATATTGCATCTGCATACTATTTAAGGTGCTTGAAACAATTAAGAGTATTTACTTAATTAGACTTGAAATATGGAGAATGATTAGCTAAACTGAATTAACTAAATCTATGTTTGATTAGACTCTGCTAAAATGCAGAACATTTGATTTACCAAAAATAAACATTTTGATTTAGTAATTTTCAGGAGTTGCTTAAATATTTATGAAGGCACTTGAAGGGCTTGGAAATCAGGTTAAATTAAATTGGTGATTGTAGTTTAAAAAGTTTAAGAGCATTTAATTAATCATGTTTTATAAATAGTGTTTAAATGTTTAGGAGAATTTGCTCCTATAGGTTTTTTTTTGTGACTTTACTTTGGATTATTTAAGAGAATTTGATTTTAAACAGCACTTAAGTTATTTGGGGGAATTTAATCTGTTAGAGTTTTGGGCAAAGGAAGCATTAACCAAAGATCAAGTGTGATTGTTTAAAATTTTTTTTAAATTAATTAATTTATTTACCTTTGGCAGTGTTGGGTCTTTGTTGCTGAGCACAGGTTTTCTCTAGTTGTGGCAAGTGGGGCTATTTGTTGTGGTGCAGTTGCTTCTCACTGTGGTGGCTTCTCTTGTTGCGGAGCACAGGCTCTAGGCACATGGGCTTTGGTAGTTATGGTGCGTGGGCTCGGTAGTTGTGGTGCGTGGGCTCAGTAGTTGTGGCGCACGGGTTTAGTTGCTCTGTGGCATGTGGGATCTTCCCGGACCAGGGCTCGAACCCGTGTCCCCTGCATTGGCAGGAGAATTCTTAACCACTGCGCCACCAGGGAAGCCCCGATTGTTTTAAATTTTAACAAACATTACTAGATATATAATTAAATTTATTATATTTAGAAATTGCATTTAATGGCCTAAGAAAAACTAGAAATTGCATTTAATGGCCTAGGAAAAACTAAGTTCCAAATTTACAACTCAGTAGGAAAATACTTGAAAAATAAAGAGTGGAAAAAAAGTGAGAATCTCAGGGTCCCAATTCCGTGAGGCCAATCTCTCACCGTAGGACAATGTAGATGCTCATTCAATTTTATTATTATGATGATGTTAATCCACCAAGGAGTTTCAGCTTATTTTAGTCACACAATGTTTGGAGACTGTGTGACTCCAGTTGGTGGTCAACTTTTTAGACTTATCAACCAGTAAAGATCACAAATCCACAAAAAATACATGTACAGATTAAGATATAATCAATTAATAAATGGTTTTAGATAATCCTTTCCATGTACAAAAGATCTGGACATTAAAAAAAGTTGCTTGTAACCCAGCACATTGTGGGAGCTGAAATACTTGTGGATTTGAAAGTACTGACGGGGAGAAACAGGAAGGAGCCACAGGACTGAGAACCTAATTCCCTGAGGAGTGGCGCTCAGGGAGTTCTCCCAGGAGCTCCTCGATGGGGGTATGGTTCCAGTTCCACACTTGGTGATGTGACACTGGCAAGTCACTTGGAGAAAGCTGGGTCCTATGTACTCATCTGCAAAGTGCAAAGGACAAGTCTTGGCTGGGCTTTTGGGATTCAGAGATGGTAAAAACAGAGGTGCTTTGAAAAGAATGAGGTGCTTATAATAATCCTGGGTGATGGTGGAGGGAGGCAGAAATATTATGATGGAGGAAACAAATATTTGTTGAGCCTCTGCTCTGTGCTCTTCTCCAGGCTAGGTGCTCCCCCCCATCCTGACCTCATTTGAGAGGTGAGTAACCTGCCTGAGGTCCCAAATGGATGAACTGATACTTGAAGCTGGATGGCTCTAGGGAGAGCAACTGGCGTAATCCCCTCTTCATTGGAGGGAATCACAGCCTCAGAAAAGAAGGTAAATAACACAAGCTAGGGAAATTACTTAATGAGAATCAAGAGACCATATAGGGTAACCAGAGAAGAACAGTGAGACGCAATAGTTCAGCCAGCCTAAATCAGATGTCTAAACCAGAAATAACTCGGGAGAACAGAACATGTCCTAAGTATAGTATGAGGTCCTTACAAGAAGACTTTTTAAAGGAAGTAGTTGTTCTCCCACCTGAAGTTTCCAGTCACAGATTCTAGCTCAGCCATCCAATTAGAGGACAATCCTAAACTCTCACCATTCACCCAGCCTCCGAGGGTGATCCAGGTGTACAGAATTTCTGCCACCTGCAGAGGACTCAGACTGTCAGTTCTTGACCTCTGTGGCAGGTCTCCTGGTTTCCACAAGGGAAACCAGGACGCCCAGAGCATCCAGACTCTGAGCACACACCTTTCGCGGTCTCCCCAGCAATGACACAAGGCAAGGCTACTCTGATCCTTGTTCTGAGAACTAACTCAGCTGGGGACTCACCAAGAGGGTACATGAAAATGTTGAGTGAATCAATTTCATTGAATTTTTGGGTGGATGGAGGTACAGAAGTAAGAACAAGGGGATTGTCTTTCAATTTTAGTTTTTGTTTTTGAGTGGAACTGTGTTTCTATGGTACAAAATTCAGAAGGGACTACAGTGAAAATAAGTCCTCCCATCCTGCCCCTTCTGGTTCCCCAGTCACTCACCTCTCTTCCTCAGAAGCTACCAGTTTCCTGTGTATTTTTCTGTTGTTAGTCATTGCTTACATGAGCAATACATGTACATATATACTCTCCTTTCTCTTAAAAGATACAAATGGTAGCAAACTATAAACATTGTTCTGCATCTTGTTTTTCTTTCTTTCTTTTTTTTTTTTTTTTTGCGGTACGTGGGCCTCTCACTGCTGTGGCCTCTCCCGTTGTGGAGCACAGGCTCCGGACCTGCAGGCTCAGCGGCCATGGCTCACGGGCCCAGCCACTCCGCGGCATGTGGGATCCTCCCGGACCGGGGCATGAACCCGTGTCCCCTGCATCGGCAGGCGGACTCGCAACCACTGCGACACCAGTGAAGCCCACCTTGTTTTTCTTTTTAAACAACCTATTTTGGAGGCCTTTCAATGTCAGTGATTAAATGCTGGCCATTTTTCCCCCAAAAGATATTTCATGAATGTCTCTTTTAAGAAGTCTCCTAATGAGGGATATTTAAGTTATTGCTTCTCTTTTACAGTTACCAACAGCGCCTATCTTAAAGCAAATTTGGGTTAAAACAATTTGGAATCCAGAGCCATGAAACCTCCAATAAAAATATTAGTGTGCAGCCTCTGGCTTGGTTTTCATGCAGAGAACTCGCAGCCTTGCTGGACTTTCCTACATTTCCTTTTTGGGGGAGAAGAAAATTTGTGGTTCTCCAAGGGACCCTGCCTGGTTTTCTCTTGCTTCATTTTTTTTTCCCTCCTGGCCAGATGGCACAGATGTTCACAAGCTGTGGTCACTGATCTTTAGCACCTGGTTACCAAAGAGAGCTGGCATACCTGCAGCATCACAGGGTGCTCCTTAGAAACGCAGAATCTGGTTCCTCCCAGCCCTCCTACTGAGTCAGATCTGCATTTTAGCAAGATTCACAGTTGATTCCTATTCTGGTTAGAGTTTGAGACACTCTGGCTAGCAACCTGAATGCATCTAGCTCTTGCGTGAATTGGATGCATGTGGAGAACAACAGAGGTGAGGAGGGTCCTGGTCCCCATTTGTAAGATTCTGTGTTGAGGCTGATTCCGAAAGTGACCACACATTTGGTGGGAACACCTGAAAGTGACTTGGGAGGGCTGATGAGGGGATTGTCAGGAAGGTAGAGGATTTGCTGAAGGGGAAAGCCCCTGAGAACTAGACATTCTCCTTCTAGCCTGGATGGAAAGATGTCAGAGAGAACCCTGGCCATGGGAGGGTCTCCTACCTTGCACAGGAGGAAAATTCACTGTCTTCTTTATGGGATTTTCCTGGTTTGTATATATGTCCAAAGAACAGCAATTAGCAGTTGACTGAACTAGCTTTTTTTTTTTAAATACATTTTTATATAAGTGAGTGGAAGAGAAGTATTGAACTTAAAATCCAAGCCTAGGGGTTGCCTCACTGATGAGATGTCAGAGGACAACATATGGGTGCAGAGGCCTAGAGCCCAGGAGGACATGCAGACTTTGAATGTCTGGCATCAAGAATCAAGCTCCACGGGCTTCCGTGGTGGCGCAGTGGTTGAGAGTCCGCCTGCCGATGCAGGGGACACGGGTTCGTGCCCCGATCCCGGAAGATCCCACATGCCGCGGAGCGGCTGGGCCCGCGAGCCATGGCCGCGGAGCCTGTGTGTCCGGAGCCTGTGCTCCGCAACGGGAGAGGCCACAGCAGTGAGAGGCCCGCGTACAGCAAAAAAAAAAAAAAAAAAAAAAAAAAAGAATCAAGCTCCACGGAGTAATGGCGGACATCTAAGTGGCCTACAAGAGCTGGGGGACAGAGAGATTCTACACCATTCTTCCCTCAGCTACCCCCAACTATTGCAAATGCACTACCAGATGGTGAAATTTTCATTGCCTTTCAGAAGGGTTTCTTCAGTCCACTGCTGGAGACTGGGGCTGGTGGCTTGTTTCTGGGAAGCATTATTGCCTAGCAGTTAAGAACATGGGCCTTGAGATTGGCCAGATCTGGATTTGAATCCCAGTGCCAGCCCTTACTCGTTTTGTGACCCTGGGCAAGTGATTGAACCTCATTCAGTTTTGTCTTCTGCAAAGTGGAGATAATAGTACCTACCCTTAGGGTTGCTGTGAGGATTAAATAAGATGATGCATTTGAAGCTCTTGTCAGCGTGTTTGGCAGAGAGTAATACTGACGGTCCCTGACTTATGATGATTTGACTTAAGATTTTTTAACTTTATGATGGTGCAAGAGCAATACACATTCGGCAGAAACCATACTTTGAGTTTTGAAGTTTGATCTTTTCCCAGGCTAGTTAATATGCTGTAAGGTACTTTCTCCTGATTCTGGGCAGTGGCAGCAATCACAAAACAACCGATACACTTACAACCATTCTGTACCCAGACAACCATTCCGTTTTTTGCTTTCAGTACAATGTTCAATACATTACATGAGCTATTCAACACTTTATTATAAAATAAGCTTTGTGTTAGATGATTTTGCCCAAATGTAGGCTAATGTAAGTGTTCTGAGCACATTTAAGAAGGCGGGGCTAAGCTATGATGTTCAATAGGATGGATGTATTTTTTTTTTTTTTTTTGCTTTTGTGGTACGCAGGCCTCTCACTGCTGTGGCCTCTCCCGTTGTGGAGCACAGGCTCCGAACGCGCAGGCTTAGTGGCCATGGCTCACGGGCCCAACCACTCCGCGGCATGTGGGATCTTCCCGGACTGGGGCACGAACCCATGTCCCCTGCATCGGCAGGCGGACTCCCAACCACTGCGCCACCAGGGAAGCCCTAGGATGGGTGTATTAAATGCATTTTCAACTAATGATATTTTCAAATTACTCTGGGTTCATTGGGACTAACCTTGTTGTTAATCGAGGAACACCTGCATTCAGTGCTTGTTATTAATTCTAAATGGGGGCTTGAGGGTAACTGGGGAGAAGAGAAGCACAAGAGAAGAGGTGAGGGTCATCTGTGAGCACACTGATCTGTGGAGAAGCAGGGACAGTCTCCCCCTGAATCCAGCTTCCAGAGACCCCCGGGAGTGACTTTCCTTCCCTGTGCTGTTGGCTGCATCCAACCAGCTCCAGGGGTGGGTGTTCTCAGACAGTCCTGGTGGACCTTTGGATCTCTCCTTCCTCTGAAACCTTCTGGATGAGCTCTTACCTGGTCTTTCCACCTGGGCCTGTGAGAATTGCCTTATTTTATTTTATTTTCAACATCTTGATTGGAGTATAATTGCTTTATAATGGTGTGTTAGTTTCTGCTGTATAACAGAGTGAATCAGCTATACATATACATACAACCCCATATCTCCTCCCTCTTGCGTCTCCCTCCCACCCTCCCTATCCCACCCCTCTAGGTGGACACAAAGCACCGGGCTGATCTCCCTGTGCTATGTGGCTGCTTCCCACTAGCTATCTATTTTACATTTGGTAGTGTATATATGTCCATTCCACTCTCTCACTTCATCCCAGCTTACCTTTCCCCCTCCCCTTGCCCTCAGGTCCATTCTCAATGTCTGTGTCTTTATTCCTGTCCTGCCCCTAGGTTCTTCAGAACCTTTTTTTTTTTTTTTAGATTCCATATATATGTGTTAGTGTACGGTATTTGTTTTTCTCTTTCTGACTTACTTCACTCTATATGACAGTCTCTAGATCCATCCACCTCACTACAAATAACTCAATTTCATTTCTTTTTATGGCTGAGTAATATTCCATTGTATATATGTGCCACATCTTCTTTATCCATTCATCTGTCGATGGACACTTAGGTTGCTTCCATGTCCTGGCTATTGTAAATAGAGCAGCAATGAACATTGTGGTACATGACTCTTTTTGAATTATGTTTTTCTCAGGGTATATGCCCAGTAGTGGGATTGCTGGGTCATATGGTAGTTCTATTTTTAGTTTTTTGAGGAACCTCCATACTGTTCTCCATAGTGGCTGTATCAATTTACGAGAATTGCCTCATTTTAGATTGTCCCAGGGGCTGAACAGGAAACCAATGATTGGTAGTCGAAGACGCACAGAGAATGATACCTGGAGATGGAGATCCTTTGGGTGCATGAGGTCTGGTGGGGCTCCTGGCACAGGGTTGGCCCTCTTCATTTACCAAGTCTCTTCCCTGAGGGCCTCTACCTTAAGCTTAATGAGTGTGAGACTCCAGAGAGAGAGCACTGCCCAGAAATTCATCAGAGAGCACTCATACAACACCATCTTCCTAGGGGGTTGAGGCAATTATTTTTTTCTCTCACAAACAGCAGAGAGGCTGTTAGTGATCTTTTCCTCTTTCTCATAAGACAAATCTGAGACCCAATAAGCCTCACTAATTTTTTTTCTGATCTTACAGCAAATCACTGGTAATATTAATAACTACCATTGGTATAATTTAGCAATAGCTTGCATGTATGTCACTTCATTTTGTCTCCATACAAATCCTCAGAGGTCTGAAAAGCAAACATTATTGTCCACACATTATGGAAGGGAAAAACAGAGGCTCAGGGGAGTGATATGACTAGTCCAAGGTGATAGCTGGTAAGTGACATAGTCAGGACCAAAGCCAGGCTCTTCTAGAATTTGATCTTTGCTTCCTCCACAGCTCCCAGCCTCTAGGAGTTCAGTCATCTTGGAATGACTTGATATTACTGGTCTAGTTTAGAGAAATAATCCAAAATGTTTTTCAGGAGAGGCATAAGCATATTTAACATCATACTCTGTGCCACAGCCCCACTGTCCTTGATAACGTTCCTGTCCAGCTAGTTAGCAGCAGATTCTTTTTTTTTTTTTTTTCTTTTTTGCGGTACACGTGCCTCTCACTGTTGTGGCCTCTCCCATTGTGGAGCACAGGCTCCGGACGCGCAGGCTCAGAGGCCATGGCTCACGGGCCCAGCCGCTCCGCGGCATGTGGGATCTTCCCGGACTGGGACACAAACCCGCGTCCCCTGCATTGTCAGGCGGACCCTCAACCACTGTGCCACCAGGGAAGCCCAGCAGCAGATTCTTCTTTTTTTTTCGTAAATAAAGTTTCATTGGAACACAGCCAACACAGCTAAACCCATTCATTTACATATTGTCTATGGCTGCTTTCCTGTTACAATGACAGAGTTGCAGAGTTGCAACAGACATCACACAGCCCACAAAGCCTAAAATATTTACTATCTGGACCTTTACAGAAAACGTTTGCCAGCCGCTGCTGTTAACCATAGCAACAATCAATCTGTCAAAAGTCCAGAGGCCTCAGCATACAATCCATGGAGGGTTAGAAAGACCTTCAGGATGGAATCATCAGGGACAAGACCCATCCTCCCATCCTTTACTCACTGCCTCTGACCTTTCGCGTTTGGAATCATCCTTTCCTATTGGCTCAAGAATCACTCAGCTCCTCAGTGCCTCAGTTTCCCCATCCACAAGTGGGGAGAGCAGCATCATTTCCCTGGTAGAATTTCTGCGACATTTAAGTGAGCTCTGTTAGATAAAAGGCTCACGACAGCTTAGCACAGAGTCAACACTCAATGAATACTTATTTCCCTCTTTCCTCAGGCCTCTAACGCATGAGGTTATTCTGCAAATTCAGGTGGCCCTGGTACCTGGAGGATGCACCTGTCACCTACCTGTCATTCAATGGACCATAGGCCAAGGTATGGAGAGGACTCTGCTTTATTTTTTAATTTTTATTAAATTTTTTTATTGTGGTAATAAAAGTCACATAATATAAACCATACTATTGTAACCATGTTTAACTGTACAGTTCAGGGGCACTAAGTACAGTCACATTTTTGTGCAACTCTCACCATCATCCATCTCCTGAATTTTCCACCTTCCTAAACTGAGACTCTGTCCCCATTAAACATTAATTGCCCATTCCCCCTCCTCACTCCCATCCCCACCCCCTGGTCCCTGGCATCTACCAATGTACTTTCTGACTCTGTGAATTTGACTATTCTAGGTACCTCGTATAAGTGGAATCAAACAGTATTTTTCTGCACCGAATGTATATTGGAATGCATTTTTAAGGTTAACTTAGTATATGACCTGGCAACAGATTCTGAAAACAGGATTCCTACTCTTCTCCCTCCAGAACTGTGTCCCACAGGACTGGGATTCTGTTTGTCATAGAACCTGCAGCCTGTTGCTGAATCCCAAATGGGTGTCTGCCCCCTGGACCCCCCAATGTCGCTTGTTGTCCTGGGTTCTCTCTGCCTGCATTTCCCTGCATTTTTCTTCCACCTCTGGCTCGGTACCACATCTCACAGCTTCGGGACACCTCGGTCACACGTCCTTCTTTGTGACTGTCACCTCCTGGGGCACTCCAGTGATACTGCCTGCTTGTCCCAACTTAGCCCTGTCATTGTCACAGGCCTGGGGGTTTCCTGGGTGGCCAGCTTTTTGTTCTTGCAGCTGCTGCCCCGGAATCTGTCTCCTGTCACCTGAGATATCCCACCTGTTTCTCCCTGTGAAGTTCTGTGGCTTCAGTTCCTGTTTCTTTCTATTTAGCCCTGGGTATCTGAGTCATGCCTGAGTGGCCCGGAGATGCGACAGCTCTTGACTTTCTCCATCTTGAGACTCAGGTTGAACATCCTTCTGACAGAGGGACTTGCAGTGCCTGTTTGTATTATTTAAGAATAATTCTACCACAGGAAGTAAGAGAAAGTAAGGATGGAACAAAGGAGCTTGCAAGAAAGGAAGTAGAGAATGTGTGTGATGAATATTTATAGGAAGGCATGAAGGGACCAAGAAGCAGTGCATATTTATGAAGCAATGAGGCAGTTTCACAAAACACTCAATATGCATGAGCTTTTAAATTGGCACCATTGGGTGATGCCCGTTTTTGGTCCCACTTGTTTTCTGCCCAGGACATGGAGATAAAAGGCACCGTTGCTTAGCAAGTCACTGGGGAGCTAGAGTTACGGGCAAGGCTTACTTGCCCCTGTGTTTTTCTGATGGGACACCTGTTGGCTCCAGGCACCTTCTGTCCTCTGACAGCCTTTGTTTACCCTCAACTCAATGTTCTCATGACCATATGTCAGCAGGAAAACCGATGTGGCAGAGAGAGAGAGAGAGAGACAGGGTGAGAGATGGAGACACACACACACACACACACACACACACACACACTGTGTAACACAGGATTCAGGTAGTGTAGTTCTTTCACCCTGCTTGAATCATTTCCTAAATTTGGCTCTTTCCTCTTGATTCGCCCTGTATTTCTGTTACTGATTTAATAAACCATTTGATTTGAGCATCTTAATTTGGTCCATGAGCCTTTCTGCCCTGTAACCTCCCTGGTTGTGCCCTAGGAGGCTGCCGTTGCGTCAGGTAACTTCCCACAGAGCAGGTCCACTTTAATTCCATCCTATAAGCCATAGCAGGTTGTGTCTGATCAGTAATTTTATGTAAGGGGGGGGATGAGGCAGCTTTGCACATGAGGTACATGAAGAAAACGGCACGGAGTTGAGAGAGAGAGAGAGAGATCAGAAGGGAACCCTGGGCTCTCTGCCCCAAGTTTGTTTGGGGGACAGTTTTGCCATGGCTGGCAGGTCTCTCTCTGTTGTCTCTCAATTTTTCCATCCACCTCTAGCCTGGTGCTCAGAATCTTAGCTTCTTCTCATTCTACTGAATTCTTTGTTCTGAGTCTGAGAAGCCTGCTTCTTTCTCTACATTTGGGTTTCCTGAGGCAGAGTCTGAGGACTCGGAAGAGCCAATAAGAATGGGTTACGTGGGGATGCTGCTCCAAGGTGAAGATATAAGGGGTTGGCCCCTCTGCTAAGCAATTGGAGACCCTTAGTCTCCTGCTCCACTGGGAAATTATTATGCAAAACAGAGTTTTTTGGCAGATAGCTTGTTTGTGTGAAGGAAATCCAGTCTCTGGACTCCTGAAGCTGGGATGGAGCCCTGGAATAGAGAGCTTTGTGGAGGGTGTGGAGAAGGCATGGGAGGGAATACCCTGGTGGTCCAGTGGTTAGGACTCTGTGTTTTCACTGCTATGGGCCCAGGTTCGATCCCTGGTTGGGGAACTAAGACCCCACAAGCCACAAGGCACCTCCACAAAAATAAAAGGGGGAAAAAAAAAAGAGAGAAGGCATGGGATGCACTCTGGAGAAACCCAGCAAATCCCATCTTCAGGGCTGGAGTCTCATGTGTCTTGTAGATCCTGACTCTCTGGCCTACTATCAGACATCATCTCCATCTTTCTCAAACATCTCATTCATTGTTGCATTATACTGCATGGGGACATACAATGGCCCTCCGAAGTTTTACTGAATAACCTGAACAGGCTGAAAAACAGAATGGTTTTATTTTTCTTCTAATCATGACCTTCAACCTACTCTGATAGAATTTTCTTCCTACCCCTATATGATATCTTGGCCATGTATAATCGCTTTCAAGTATAAGAGCAAAGGCTCAAAGTAGATTAATTATTTGCCCCGATTCCTCACCTCTTTCTGTGTCCATGCTCCTTTCTCTGAGGAATTTAGGACAACTGCAGGAGTTTAGTCAACTACACAGGAAGAGGACACAGTTTTCACACAAGACTGTCCAAGAGTTCTGACACCAACCTCAAGGGCTTAGGGTCCAGCTACAAAGTTAGAGAGAAGAGTCTGTACGAACCACCCTCACTTCTGTACCAACTGCAAATTCGAGGGGTTCCCAAACCTACCCTCAGATTAGATCATTCTTTACAGAACTCACAGAACACACTGAAAACTTATACTCAGAGTTATGGTGTATTACAGTGAAAGGATACAGATTAAAGTTGGCCAAGGGAAGGGATACAGAGGGCACAGTCTGAGAGGGCTCCAAACGCAAAGCATCTGTAGTCCTCAGGACACATTACTCTCTGGACATTGATGGGTGACAAGAGTTTTGCCAAATAGAGAAGCTCACGTGGGCTTTGATGCCCAGAATTTTTATTGGAGATTTTTTTAATATAGTTGATTTACAATATTATGTTAGTTTCAGCAAAGTGATTCAGTTATGCATATTTATTATCTATCTATCTGCATATTTATTATCTATCTATCTATCTATTCCTTCCATTACAGATTATTACAAGATATTGAATATGATTCCCTGTGCTATACCGTAGGTCCTTGTTGTTTATCTTCTTTTTTTTTTTCTCGGTACGCGGTCCTCTCACTGTTGTGGCCTCTCCCATTGCGGAGCACAGGCTCCGGATGCGCAGGCCCAGCAGCCATGGCTCACGGGCCCAGCCGCTCTGCGGCACGTGGGATCCTCCCAGACTGGGGCACGAACCTGTGTCCCCTGCATCGGCAGGCGGACTCCCAACCACTGTGCCACCAGGGAAGCCCTGTTTATCTATTTTATATATAGTAGTGTGTTGTCTGTTAATCCCAAATTCCTAATTTATCCCTCCCCCTCCCCCCGCACACTTTCCCCATTGGTAACCACAAGTTTGTTTTCTATGTCTGTGAGTCTATTTCTGTTGTGTAAATAAGTTCATTTGTATCATTTTTTTTAGATTCCACATATAAGTGATATATGATATTTGTTTTTCTCTGTCTAACTTCATTTAGTATGATAATCTCTAGGTCCATCCATGTTGCCACAGATGGCATTATTTCATTCTTTTTTATGGCTGAGTAATATTCCATTATATATATCACATCTTCTTTATCCATTCATCTGTTGATGGACCCTTAGGTTGCTTCCATGTCTTGGCTATTGTAAATAGTGCTACTCTGAACATTGGGGTGCATGTATTTTTTCAAATTATAGTTTTGTCTGGATATATGTCCAGGAGTGGGATTGCTGGATCATATGGTAGCTAGCTCTATTTTTAGTTTTTTTTAAAGGAATCTCCATACTGATCTCCATAGTGGCTGCACCAATTACATTCCCGCCAACAGTGCCGGAGGGTTCCCTTTTCTCCACACCCTCTCCAGCATTTATTATTTGTAGTCTTTCTGATGATGGCCATTCTGACTGATGTGAGGTGATACCTTAATGTAGTTTTGACTTGCATTTCTCTAATAATAATTAGCAATACTGAGCATCTTCTCATGTGCCTGTTGACCATCTGTATGTCTTCTTTGGAGAAATGTCAATTTAGGTCTTCTGACTTTTTCACTTTCTTAATGATGTCTTTTGAAGAATAGATGTTCTTCATTTTTAATGAAATCTATATAAAATTTAAAATGTGCTTGTCTCTTTCCACAAAATTCTTCTGGGATTTGGATTGGAATTATATTGACTCAGTAGATCAATTTGGGGAAAACTGATATCCTTCCAATACTGAGTATATTGAACATGAGCATAGTGTATCCATGAGCATAGTGTATCCATGAGCATAGTGTATTTAGGTTTTCTTTAATATATCTAAGTCATATGTTGTAGTTTTCTTTTAGGGGTCATACACATTTTTTGGTTAGATTTATCTAGGTATTTTAAGTCTTTAATTTGCCACGGTTAACAATTTCATTTTCTTATTGTTTCTATTGCTAACATATAGAAATTCAATTAAGCTTTGAATGCTGTTCTTGTATACAGTGACCTTGCTCAATTCACAGTAGTTTACCTGTAGATTCCTTTGGGATTTCAATGTACGCCACCACATCCACAAATAATGACTGTGTATTTTAATATTTATTACAGTGTCTTGGATCAGTGTGGGTGGGCATCCTTATCTTGTTCCTCATCTCAGGAGGAATGCCTTCAATATTTTATCATTAAGTATGATGTTTGCTGTGGTTTGTTTTTTGTTCTGGTAGATATGCTGTATCAGATTAAGGAAATGTCTTTTTATTACTAGCTTGTTACAATTTAATAAAAAACTCACTAATAAGCATTACATTTTATCAAGTATATTGTTCTACATTTACTGAGTTGATCATATAATTTTCCTTTATATATTCTGAAAATGTGGTCTATTACTTTGATTGATATTCTAATATTAAACAAATCTTTTTATACTCCCAGAATAAATACAGGAATTAATCCAAGAACACAAAATTGAGATGTATAACCCTTTTATACATCACTGGATTTAATTTGATTTGTGAATCTATTATCACCTATAATTTTCCTTTCTTCTATGTTTTTGTGACATGATGGATTCAGGTTTTGCTGCCTTGTAAAAGAGTTGGGAGATGATTTCTCTCATTGTTTCCTTAAATGTTTGGAAATTTTCACCTGTGAAGCCATCCTGGGTATGGAGTCTTCTTTGTGGGAAGGTTTTTCAGTTTCTTGATAAGTTAAGGACTTTATATGTTCTTACTCTTTCTGTTTAGTTTTCGTAAGTTTGGTAGATATCAGGGATGCCGAAATAAAGTTCACATGGGCTTCATTCCTATATCTATAGGTGGAAGGAACCCTAGATGTGGGTGAGGAATCCCAATTGTGACTAAAGGTCTCAGATCAGTGTTTTTTTAGCGTTTTGCAGGTAATTATAATGGGTGGGAGAGGGGCAAGGGTATACAACTGTGTATTAGGATTAAATTATGCATCTGAAATTGCTCCGTGTCTCTGATAAGGTTAGGAAACAATAACCCTAAGGATTCAGCTTTATTCTACATGTTTGGAGGCACAATGGGACTGGGAGATGAACACAAACAACCTGATGTTTTTAACAATGCTTTAAAAATTCCCTTGTTTTTCAGTGATGGCATAAGCCCATATCAATTAGACCATATAGAAAATTAGAGATTCTTTTGAAAGTCATTAAGTCTAGGTCTCTATTAGGATAATTTCTTGAATCAGCAAGTATCAGCCCCACTGGAGATTTAGCTGAATGGCCATATGGCATTGAATAGAGAAAATCTGTGACCTGGAGGTCTGAGTAAAAATATTATGAATATAGAGCAAAGGAAGTCATCTTATAATTTTTTGAATTTCCTACAACTGACTGAAGAAGCCATGAAGGTAAGGATGAAGAATTCCCACCCTTTGGAAACTGGTGGATAATCAGGGGAGACTGGCTTATTAATCAGTTTTGATAATTTCTATGGAGGCACAGAAGGAGTGATAATGGGGCAGGGAGTTAAGGGTATATGCAAAGTGTAATGGTAACGACTGACCATAGAATCTAAACTGGGTGAGGAGGGAAGTGAGGCCATACGGAGGTCGAGAGACCTTGTAAATGTGGTAGGACGGTGAACTCTAGGTCTTAGGGGGTTATTAGAATTGGAGTACTCGGAAGTATAGGCTAAAAAGATGCGAAGTGTTGGCTAGAGAGTGGAAGCTTTAAAACTGAGATTATGGAGGGTTTTTATTGGTAGTGTCAAAGTCTACGGCATGATCATGGCAATGAACAGCTAAGAATAATGGGATAGAAGAAGGAGGTCAGGAGCTGGATGGTCAGGGTATTAGAAGGATCAGTTATGATGTTGTTCTCAACCTTTGCTGCATATTATAATCATCTAGGGAATTAAAAAAAAATGAAGCCTTGGTCTCCCTGGACCAAATTAAGCAGTATCTCTGTGGGTTAGATCCTATTACAGGTATTTTTTTCAATTAATTAATTGAATTTATTTATTTTTTGGCTGTGTTGGGTCTTTGTTGCTGCGCATGGGCTGTCTCTAATTGAGGTGAGTGGGGGCTACTGTTTGTTGCGGTGCACGGACTTCTCATTGCGGTGGCTTCTCTTGTTGCAGAGCACGGGCTCTAGGCGCACGGGCTTCAGTAGTTGTGGCACGTGGGCTCGGTAGTTGCGGCTCGCGGGCTCTAGAGCGCAGGCTCAGTAGTTGTGGCGCATGGGCTTAGTTGCTCCGCGGCACGTGGGATCTTCCTGGACCAGGGCTCGAACCCGTGTGCCGTGCATTGGCAGGCGGATTCTTAACCACTGAGCCACTGGGGAAGCCCTATTACAGGTATTTTTTATTTTTATTATTTTAAAGCTACTTAGGTGGTTCAAATGTGCAGCCAGGATTGAGACCCTCTGAGTCACCAAAACAGTAATCTTGAGCCAAGAGCTAACGATCTTTACAAAATGAGGGGAGAGGCCTGGGGCTGTGGCTGACAGCCATAGGAGGGCTGGTGGATGGTGTAGTGATAACATGTCAGTACTTTTCTTAATTCTTAAGGTAAGATGTGGGTGGTAGGGGAAGGAAATGGGTAGGAAGGGCCAATGACAAAAAAGGAGTATTCCTTTGCTTAGAACCTACACTTGGGCCCCCATCTCATTAAGAATGAAGGTCAAGGCTCCTACTGTGGTCTACAGGCCTTGTTTGATAACTTCCTGACACCCACCCCATGTGGTTTCTTGTATCTTCCTCTTGCCCATTCTTCTCCAGCCATCCCAGTTTCCTTGTCTGACTGGAATCCCAGGTTATTGCTCAAATGTCATCTCATTAGAGAGACCCTTTCTGATCTTGTTTAAATAGCAATACCCAATTCCCTATCCTCCTTCCCTCCCCCACCTCTCTTTTTTTATAGCATTTATTACCATCTGCAATAGCACATACTTACTTTTTTTTCTGGTCTGCATTCTCCACAAGGACAGGAACTGTTGTCTGTTTTGTTCACTGATGTGTCCCCCACAGCCTAGATAGCACAGAATAGATGCTCATTAAATGTGTGAGGAATGAATGAATATATAGAGCAAGTAAAGAAAGAAGAAAACAACTCTCATAACCAGATGTCCAATATGTTCCTCTGTGTGTGTGTGTGTGTGTGTGTGTATGCATAAACTATACATACCTAAAGGTCTGAAAAGATATATTCCCAAATGTTAAAATGGTTATCCCAGGGCAGGGGGATGGGGTGGGGCTTTCACTTCATACTCTTGTGTATGTCTGAATTTTTTTCATCTCTCATATATGTACTCTGGCCCCCTCCTACTCCACTCCTCTCAATTCCAACAACAAATAGAAAGGAAGGCAAAACAAATAGGAGGGAAGGCAGCTGACTTCAGTGAGGGAGAAGGAGGTGACTGCTGAACATTTGTTGCAAATATTGACAAAGTCTGGTCAGAATCCAGATGAATCTCTGAAATGGAGGCTGCCGAATCTGAATAGAAAGATTAGGGGGTGCAGGCTCTGAGGGAAAAGGTAAATCTGTACATTTATTTTGTGAATTTCCAGAAGGTTCAAATCAGTAACTGAGATGTTCTACAATATCACATTACCCACCGGGAAAAGCTATAGATGAGAGATGTCGATTCTGCAGGAAAAAACAAAGACGTAGAGATGATAAAAATAAGAATTTCTGAATCAGATTCCTTTAAAATTGTAAACTGTAAGTTTGGGTGTATAACTTTTCCGTTTTCCGATTAAAGGTGAAATTAATTAGGTGAAGCATATCTGCCTGGGGAAGAAGCTGTCCCGAAATGGTTAATGAAAAATACAGGATCCTGGGATTAGAGGTACAGGTTGTTTGAGACAAATAATTAGACTGTGTAACTGAGAGAATAGGGGCATATTGTACAAAGTTTGGAGAAATTTTAAATGGGTATGTGGGTCCACACTAGTCTTGGTATTCAAGCTGTGTTATTTGTACAAAGGAGTAATTTACCTTTGAATGGATTGTTGTCTTCCTTCCATGTCTGCAAGCCAATTGGGAATTAATTTGTTTCTAAAACAGTACAGAGTTTTTTGGTTTCACCTGGGAGAGTGAATGAGCCTCTGTCTTTCAAGGTTACACATTTTTCTGCATTTTGTCTAAGCAGAGATAAGAACCCCAGGGCGGCAGAATACAATAGGCTATTCTTGTAACTATTCTGGGCACTCAGTAGCCTCTGTTCTTGACCCTACATTCACCTTGACGCGGGAACTTTGCTATTGTTTCCCAGAAAGCAGATCCAATGTGACAAAGGATTAATGAATAATGTCAATTCTACTGAAAATGCCTTGGGGAGACTGAAAAGCTCTGTGAATCCTGGGGAAGTAGTTTTGATCTATGACAAAACTCAATAACAATCCCCATTAGTCATATATGTTTTCCTTCCAAGGGGGAAAGGTTTTCACATTTCTTTCATCTCTTTGTGTTCTTAAGCAAGACAATCTAGTCCCTTTCAGACTCCCCAGTCTCTCATCCTCCCATCTATTCCTCTGCCTGGCAAACGGAGGAACCTCTTTAGGGTCCATTCCTCTTAGAAGGGAGATAAGGTGTGGGGAAGGGTTTAACTGGTAACCCACCTCCGGGCATCTGAGTATGTACTTGGGTCAGAGGGATAAATGGAATAAAGCAAAAGAGAGCCACCTACTTCCCCAGGACTGGGGGTTCCATGGCCACTCTTGGACACTGTTTTCTTGTTCACCCGCCTCTGTGCACTGTGTGTATTTAGGGGAAAGTATTGTGCTTGGGGATTTTCTGGGTCCCACCCGATAGCTTTATGGTTCAAAACAAATAATAGAAAGTGTGGAAATTCCATTTCAGACCCTCTGCTACTTCCTTTGTCTTCCGAGTCACTGACTGCTCCCAAACCCCAAAGGGAGCATCGTTGGGTGTTTATCCCGTATCTTCTTACCTTTTCACCTTGGCCTTGCCTCAGACACAGAAACCATAATAATGCAACCCTGCTCCACCCTGACACTGTTGCCTTTCATTGCAGTTTTTCCTCTCAGGCAGACATTCTTCTCAATATTAGTCTTGAATTCAACTGAAAAATAGAAGAGTCACACATACATTGTTGCTAAGCATTAGTGTTCATATCTTTAACATATGTTCATGGATGGTTCAAAGATTGACTGCTCTTTCTTTTTATTTGTTGGACTCTGGTTTTTGTTGCCACTGACTGTGGCTTTATCTGTCTTCATTCTGATATGAAAATTTTGCCACTGAATCGTGATTCACTCACTCATTCACTCATTCATTCACTCCATGTTTATTGAGCAAGTACTATGTGCCAGGCAGTGTTCTAGGCACTGGGGATATAGCGACAAACAAGGCTGAGAAGATTGCTGTTCTCATGGCTCTTATATTATGATGAGAAAGGAAAACACAAACGAAAAAATATCAGACAGTGACAAATTCTTTGAAGAAAGTGGACATGAATGCCAGACAGGGCTGTGTTAGGGGATACTGACACTGAGTGAATGAGGAAGGCCTTTACGATGAGGTGACACTTGCTGATTTAAACCCTCAAGTTCACAAAATAATTTTCAATTTACCCTTCCCTTTCAGAGTCTGAATTTTTGGGTCAGTGTTCTAATGTATTCTGCCATTTCAGAGGAAATATGAATCTAGACCAGGGATTGGCAAACTTCTGTAAAGGTCCGGATAGTAAATATTTTGGACCTTGTGGGCCATAGAATCTCTGTGGATGCAGCTCTTGTGTTTGTAGCACAAAAACGGCCCTGACAATATGTAAATGTATGGAGGAGGCTGTGTTCTGATACTTTACTTACAAAAACAGGAGTCAGGCCTTAGCTGCCTGCCCTCCCCCCGCCCCGCCCCTTGGCCAATAGTTTGCTGACCTTTGCTCTCAACTGCACTTTGTTTTTATTTACTTCAAAGCAAATAAAAAGTGCAGCAGCAGCCCTTTTTCTTCGAGGGAAGAGCCCCTCCCCATTAAATACTCCTTTCCTTAATTTTTTCTCATTAGAAAAAAATACAAATTAAGATAGATTAATTCAGAAAATTTATACAATAGACAAGAAAAACTAGGAAAAACAGTTTTAACCTTTATCCTCAAATACACTCTATGGATTACCACCGTTAATGTATTTATTTTCAGGTTTTTCTATGTACGTGTATATACATAATGAGTATATACATCCAAATAAAAGCTTTTCTTTTAGCTTCTTTTCTTTTCTCTTTCCTTCTCTTCCCTTTCCTTTCCTGTCTTTTCCTCTCTTCTCTTTCCCACCCCTTCCCTCTCCCTGTCCGTCCCTCTTTTCTTTCTAGCACATGTGGGATGGTCCTGAAATACTGTCCCACAACTTGCTTCTTTCACCTTACATTACATCATGGTATGCCTCTTTGGATTTGAGAGGCACACATTCCACAGTTGGTGGCTTGTTGTTGCCAACAAACGTGACGTGAGTGTCAAATTATTTTGGGTGAATGGAGCTGTGAGCATTTCAGACCAAATGCCAGCAGCTGCACAGTCCTTTCCTGTGAGCAGGCACAAACAGCTGGTCTGGAGTTTAGAAGGGAGCTCTGTCTTTTTGATCAGGCAGACTGGCCAGCACTGGCTTGAAAGGCTTGTTCCGAAGCAGGTACTTCTCACAACAGGATTGGCAAACTCCTCTACAAAATGGAGAGAAATGGACCCAAGGAGTTCAAGCATCCTCTTCCCACGTGGACTGATGGGCTTGCCTTAATTAAAAAAAAACAAAACATTATTCATAGGAATGCCAGGAACCTTCCTACATGAGCCAAGGAAATCACAGATTCCCTTCCCCTTCTTATGTAGAAAAATTGAGAGAATAATAAAACAAACACCCTCATATCCTTCACTCAAAATTTTTTTTTTTTTTTTGGCCACACTGCGCAGCATGTGGGATATTAGTTCCCTGACCAGGGATCCAACCTGTGCCCTTGGCAATGAAAGCATGGAATCTTAACCACTGGACTGCCAGGGAATTCCCTTTCACTCCAATTTATGATAACATTTTTCCACACTTGCTTTGTCTATTTTTCTTTCTCTCTTTCTAAAACATACACACACACACACACACACACACATATGTATACATATATATGCACACATACATGTATAAATTATAAACATATATACACGTATATATTTAAAATTTTAAGTTAATTTTTTTTTTTTTTTTTTTTTTTTTTGCGGTATGCGGGCCTCTCACTGTTGTGGCCTCTCCCGTCGCGGAGCACAGGCTCCGGATGCGCAGGCCCAGCGGCCATGGCTCACGGGCCCAGCCACTCCGCGGCACATGGGATCCTCCCAGACCGGGGCACGAACCCGCATCCCCTGCATCGGCAGGCGGACTCTCAACCACTGCGCCACCAGGGAGGCCCTAAGTTAATTTTTAATTGTGGTTCTAAAATAAATCACACATTACATATCCAAAATAAATCACAACTCTAATTTCTCCAGTCAAAGCTATTTCTAATATTCCTTTACCAACTAGCTAGCTCTAAGGGGTTGAATAAAATTCATTTTTCTCCAGTAAGTTCCTGTCTTTAGTTCAGCTGCTTAGACTGTCAGAGCTGAGGCCCACATGAGTCTCTTTGCTTTCCTTTGAGTTGCAGGATGGTCCACTAGAGTGTATACATCACAAGGGCAGGGATATTTGTTTTGTTATTGCTGGTTCTCTGCAGCTCGGAAGAGTGCCTGGCACATGGCAAGTACTCAGTAACTAAATGTTTGTGGAGTGGTTTTTATTTTTTTTAAAACATCTTTATTGGAGTATAATTGCTTTACAATGGTGTGTTAGTTTCTGTTGTATAACAAAGTGAATCAGTTATACATATATTTATGTTCCCATATCTCTTTCCTCTTGCGTCTCCCTCCCTCCCACCTTCCCTATCCCACCCCTCTAGGTGGTCACAAAGCACCGAGCTGATCTCCCTGTGCTATGTAGCAGCTTCCCACTAGCTATCTATTTCATGTTTGGTAGTGTATATATGTCCATGCCACTCTCTCACTTTGTCACAGCTTACCCTTCCCCCTCCCCATATCCTCAAGTCCATTCTCTAGTAGGTCTGCGTCTTTATTCCCGTCTTGTCCTTAGGTTCTTCATGACCTTTTTTTTTTCTTAGATTCCATATATATGTGTCAGCATACAGTATTTCTGTCCATTAACAGATGAATGGATAAAGAAGATGTGGCACATATATACAATGGAATATTACTCAGCCATAAAAAGGAACGAAACTGAGTTATTTGTAGTGAGGTGGATGGACCTAGAGACTGTCATAGAGAGTGAAGTAAGTCAGAAAGAGAAAAAGAAATACTGTGTGGAGTGGTTTTTTGTGGCTCCAACTATCACTTAAGAGCTATAGGCAGAAGAAAAGAGGACAAGATGCAAAAGAAAGGATAACCCTTATGCCAAGAAGATAAAACATTCCTGGGAAATCCATAGCCAAGGGATTGAAATTCATAGATTTATCTACTTGAGATGCATTGGCTGGATGGAGCTCAGGGCTACCCATAGAGAGGGTGGGGCACAAAGTTTCGAGTTGGGCATATTGCTGCCATACACACACACACACACACACACACACACACACACACACCTATTAGTTTTCTGTAAGTAAGGAAGAGGGGAATCAATATTGAGCAGTGATGGAGAAAATTTTTGCTGGGCCTTGGGCGTGTGCATATGAACGTGTCCTTGTGAGACCCTGAGTCTAGAGAGTGTGAGAAATCACTAGACAGAGAGATAACAAGGGGTCAGGCCACAGAAGAAGAAAGCAGAGCAACTGCTTCTCAGAAAACTGATCAGAATCAGCAGAGAAACAGCCTGATGGTGAATTTGTGACTGTTTTCTGTCTGTGTGGGACCCAGATGTCTTATTTATGTCCAACCTAACGAACTGATGAGTTAACCCAGTTCCTAAAACGCTAAAAATGGACTTACAGGTTTAATAATTGGCCTGAGCTGAGCTCCACTACTGGTCAGTCCTAAACTGACAAGACTGTGAATTGCTTAAATCAGACAATCTTCTTTCCTGTGAACTTTGTGACTTTTGCCTTTATACATCTTGCTGCTGCCTTTGGTTGGTAAGACTGTCTTCACGAGGTTCCTATATCCCAAGTATATCCAGGACTGGCTACATGATTTGTGGGGCCCAGGCAAGATGAAAATGTGGGGCCTCTTGTTTTTGGGTTTCAAGATGATGACAGTGGAATTTTAAACTAAGCATGAGGTGCTTTGAGCACGGGGTCCTGCCTTATCAGTTCAGAATGTGGTAGCACATGCTCATGAAGCTGGTTTGCTGAATACTTACATATGATGAAACCCTCAAGGCTTAGGCCAGTCGTCTCTGAGTTATTTTTGACAGTTAATCAGAAGACCCCATCCCACAGGGTCGAATCCCTCTGTGTTGGATCAGATTTTCCCCGCTTTGCCTGGCAGTGAACTCAGACTAACACACACTCACAATAAATCAGAAACTGTTATTTTTTATTTTATCAGCAGTAATTTTGGAGTGGTTGCCACAAAGGAATTATTCTAATTAAAAATGGGGGATTGAGAATACAATTTTATGTATGTTTCCTTCCATGACTCCACTAAAATGTCAGCAAAAGAAAAATAAATGGTATGAATCCATAAGGATAAAGAGAGCACAGGAGGTGAGCAGAGCAGTTGAGAGATAAACAAAGCTAATTCTTAAGCCCCTACAAAGGGTCAGGGAGAAGCTAACAAGACATTAGTTGAGTCTCACTGCAGAAGTCCTTAAAGACCCAGGAGCTGGGGACCTAGGTATTTCTAGAGGCAGGGGTAGGCTGGGACTAAAAACCAGAAGACAATGGAGAGTCCAAAAGAAGAGGGGTTGCACCCCAGATTCCTTACCTTGCCCCCAAAAGATTGGGAGCAAGTTTTTTCTCTGTAGATGTTGAACCACAGAGCTTTTGGATTTGGGGATACTATGTAGAATTGAGGGCAGTAGTCGAGTACCAGATTACAAATGGGGATTAATGAAAATCTACAAGAGGGTTTCCTAGCTTGCTCATACCCATTTGGCTCCCAGAATGCTGGAGGCCAGGCTCAACAGGGACACAGGGAAGTCCTCTCTGGTGAGACCAGCAACTAGGGGAAGAGGGCTACCTTGCTCCTCCAACCCCAAAGGCCAGCACCCCTCTAAACTGCCCTTTGCTAATGTCTACAAGCCAAGAAGCCCAAGGATGCCGAGCTGTGCCTCACTGTTAAATATGAGTGGACAGCCAAAGATTTTGGGAAAAAGACACTAGAATAAAAGACAAAAGTCAACAAACAGAAAAGGAACCTGGGGGAAAGAGAATACAGAGGTTAGACGTCAGTTTCAACACATTATAATTAATATCATATGAGAGATGCAAGAGGATGCTACTCCCCATCATTTTCTATTTCCATTTCTTGTTTAAATCTTTTTAAAAAATAGCTCCAGTACATCCTGATATCATATATCTATTAGTCATTTACTCTCTGTTACTCCTAGTTGAATAGTAAGCTCTATGAAAGCAGGAACTCTGTCTTGTTCATTTTTCTATCATCAGTGCTCATGACTGGCACAAGGTTGGTGCTCAACCAATACCGTTGATTGAATGGATAAAAACTGTATTCATAAACAAGAACAGGGTACTGTAAGAAAAAGAGCAGTGAAGAGCAAAAAAGATACTGGAATTTAATAGCATAATAAGAAAATTTAAAAGTTCAATAGGAGATTTGAAAAATAAAATGGAGAACATATTCTCCAATATAGAATAAACCAATGAAAAATAATTAAAAAACCAGAGTAAAATTGGAAGATGAGGCAAAGAGTTTTAACATCTGACTGATAGAAATTCCAAAAAGAAAGAACAGAAAAATTGGAAGGGTAAAGGTTGGCACAAAAATGATAAAGAAAAATTGCCAGAACCAAAAGATGTTTTTAGAATTCAAGTTCACTGAGTCCAGGAAAGTAAATGCAGCAGAGTAGTCTCAAGCCACACAATCATGAAATTTCATATTGCAGGGATAATAATAAGATCCTATAAAATTTCCAGAGAGTAAAAGAAGCCACAAATAAAAAATGAGTATGAGAATGGCATTGGACTTCTGAACAGCAAAACTGGAAACCAGAAGACAGTGGGGTAACACGTTCAAAGACTAAGAGAAGGTGATCAAAAACCTCCAATTCTACACTTAGACAAGTATTAAACTAAAGTGGTGGTAAAATAAAGAATTTCTCAGATATGCCAGATCATAAAAATATACCTCTCATGCAACCTGTCTCAGGAAGCTACAGAGAAAGTGGCAAAATTAAGAAATAAACCAAGAGAGAAGAAGATCCCAGATATAGCAGAGAATCCAGAGAGGAGGGGGAAAAACACCCATTCTGAAGGTAATCTTAGGATGACAGCTATTCATCATATCGAAAGGACAACCAGTCCAGAGAGGAGCAGGAATGTGCAGGGCCCCAACAGTTGTGTCTCTGAGAAGTACACTGAACTCATGGTTTACCTTATGTATTTGTATGGAGATAGATTTTTAGTTCAGTTTGGAAATAGTTTGGGATAGTTTGAGTTTGTGTCAATTGTAGGTATATAAAAAACTAAACAAATGAAAAACTAAGGCAATATTAACTCAGGAAAAACAAAAAGTCATATAAGAAAGGCTATGTGATCATAACATGTCAAATGACTCAGCTAAGGGTTACATTTTTATAATCAACAATGTAAGCCTTAAATATTAATTTAACAAAAAATCTTGACATAACTTTATTGAGAGAATAATGTAGAAGGGATATAGGGATATGGGTGTGGTGTGTGGGTTAAAAGAACGAAATCCTTGTATTCTATCTTATGAAGTCAAAAGTTAAGTCTTGAAATGAAAATATTAAAAAAAACCCATAGGCATGTGATCTAGAAATATGACAGTAAACAGGATAAGAAACAAATGGAGTTGAAAGCGATTGCTTTGGGGTGTGGAGACTGGGCATAGGAAGGATTTAGAGCAGGGAAGCTTTTTCTATTATAAGCGTCATGGTACTGATTGACTCTTTAAACTTCACAATGAAGTCCTTTGATAATAAAAAGTAATTGAAAGCAGTATGCTAATGGGGTGATGCGCTGCATACCACCTCATCTGTAATCTATTGGTCTCTTGGTGTGGTGTTCACAGTGAGGGCTGGGAGACGGCTGCAGTCTTGCAGCTTAGTCATGTGGAGTGTGGTATCTTCTTTGAAGCCATCACGAGCTTATCATGTTCTTTTCCTCTCTGAGGGAATAGACGGTCTGGGAACCAAGGGTTGGAAATGGACATCAAGTTTTTCACTATAGATTTAAGGATAAACAAACATGCAAATAGCATACAAACATTTGGTTATTTCTTCTAACTGAAAAAAAAACCCCAACCCTCTTTTTTTCAAGAGTTCTGCATTATGTTTGCTCACTTGATTAGTAGCGTTGGAAAATTTAAATCCCATTTTGATGGGAACTTATGAGTTACTTATAAACCAACTCATTTAAGGGGTGGAAGGAATCATGTTCACTGCCTCTGTTTCTCTTTTGAACATGTTCTCTGCTTAGTGTCCTATTTTTAATTAATTAATTTATTTTCACATCTTTATTGGAGTATGATTGCTTTACAATGTTTTGTTAATTTCTGCTGTATAACAAAGTGAATCAGCTGTACATATACATATATCCCCATATCCCCTACCTCTTGAGCCTCCCTCCCACCCTCCCATCCCACCCCTCTGGGTCATCACAAAGCACCAAGCTGATCTCCCTGTGCTATGCGGCTGCTTCCCACTAGCTATCTATTTTACATTTGGTAGTGTATATATGTCAGTGCCACTCTCTCACTTCATCCCAGCCTCCCCTTCCCCCACTGTGTCCTCAAGTCCATTCTCTAGGTCTGTGTCTTTATTCCAGCCTTGCCACTAGGTTCATCAGTATCATTTTTCTAGATTCCATATATATGCATTAGGATACGCCCAACTCTCTTTTGACCTCACTTCTCCCTCCAGCTATTTCCGTTTTTTATATCAGTTTATAGTCACATTTCTCTAGATAGTTATCCTTACTCATTGTCTTTAATTTTTCTCCCATTCTCCCTTGAACCCATTCCAGTCAGTGTTCACTAAAAACAGCTCATTTCAAGCTCTTTAAATGGCCCCCGTGTTACTAAATCCAATGGTGAATTCAGTTTTTATCTTACTGTTGGCCGTGTTTGACACAGTTGACAGTATTGGATTTCCCGAGACACTTTTTCACTCAGAAGGAGGGCTGAGGCTAATTGATGTTTCTGGTTCCATGGCAGAAGAGGAGAAAAACTGGAGGGTCACTTAAGGGCTTTCCACTGCTTCAGCCTGGGAGTGACAGACATCTCTTTTTCTCACATATTATTGGCCAGAACTAATCTTCCATGTGCCCAAGGAAGGAGGAAAACAGATGGGATTTGGTGAACAAAAAACATGACCCTGACTCAGTCACTTTTCAGGATACATGTGTGTGAGGGTCAAAGGGAGTATATGTACCATCATGGAATTGTATTTATATGTGGTTATGACATACGCTTTATTATTAAAAAGATTTCAAATGTAGTTCCCAAAGTGAGTTCTCTTCTTGTCTCCTGCTTCTGATTTAGGGCGTGTGTGGTCTCCACTTTTGCCCTGAGACAACTCTACTGTAGAATTCAGCAACTCCTCCAATTCTTTTAATCTTTACAACAGCCTGGACCCTTAATTATCTTCATTTTAGACTGGGAAGTGAAGACTGGAGAGGTTATGTGCCTTGTCTAAGGTCACACAGCAAGTAAGTGGCTGAACCAGGATGCCAGCGTGAGGGTCCTGATTCCTAGCTTTGTTTCGGACCTCATCCTGTGTTCCTGGGGGGTAGACCCTATCAGAGATGAAGGGTCATCTTCCCATGATGTGTGGGTTCCTTGTAGTTCTATAGCTCTTTGCTGCCCTCTCCTGACTTCCACAGTCATGTTGAAGTGAGAAGTTGCTGCTGCGGAGAGGGCCCATGATCTGGCAGTCTCTAAGGCTACAACCTGTATCCCCTCTTCTTCATATTTCACACCCCCATCCCCCCTGATTCCCAGACACTGAGTATATAGTAGGCACTAGGAAATATTCTTCTCTTTTTTTTTTTTTTTTTGCAGTACTCGGGCCTCTCACCGTGGTGGCCTCTCCCGTTGCAGAGCACAGGCTCCGGACGCGCAGGCTCAGCGGCCATGGCTCACGGGCCCAGCCGCTCCGCGGCATGTGGGATCTTCCCGGACCGGGGCGCGAACCCGTGTCCCCTGCATCGGCAGGCGGACTCTCAACCACTGAGCCACCAGGGAAGCCCGGAAATATTCTTCTTGATTAATGTCTTAGAGCAGCAACTCTGATGGAGGTGTTAGTGCACCTTGTTGAGTTTCCACTATATGCTGACCACTGTACATGCATAATCCCATGGACTCCTCATAACAACTCTATAAGGAAGTGCTATTAAGTTTCTTACACATAAGAAAACTGAAGAGTGGAAACGACGTAGTAATATGCTCAGGATTGTTCACTTACTATTTATTCTACATACTGTTAATGAGCATTAAAGCCCTGCAAGTCTCTCCGGTTATAAAAGCACAATTGGTGTCCTGTCTTCCGGTCCTGGGAATGAAGGTCTGGATGGCCTCTTCTAGGGATGGCGGATGTACGTTACTAGTGAATCACTGCCTGGGCTTGAGCTCTTTAGCAGGCATTGCTAATCAATTACAACATCTTTTTTTTTTTTTTTAAATAAATTTATTTATTTATTTATTTTGGGCTGTGTTGGGTCTTCGTTTCTGTGCGAGGGCTTTCTCTCGTTGCGGCGAGCGGGGGCCACTCTTCATCGCGGTGTGCGGGCCTCTCACTGTCGCGGAGCACAGGCTCCAGACGCGCAGGCTCAGTAGTTGTGGCTCACGGGCCCAGTTGCTCCGCGGCATGTGGGATTCTCCCAGACCAGGGCTCGAACCCGTGTCCCCTGCATTAGCAGGCAGATTCTCAACCACTGCGCCACCAGAGAAGCCCTACAACACCTTTTCTAAGACGCAGCCTGGGAATCCTCTCTGCTTCCTCTCTGATCTATCACAGATTTCTGTTAGAAGCTTTTGAACCCCAAGGCTTTGCTCTAACACATAATGCCATGTGGGTAGCATCTTGGTGGTGAGAGCTGGGGTGAGCAGGCATGTTCAGATGAGGGCAATAAGAATAGCACACCTCTTTGGCCACGGTGGTGACCTGACCCCTTTGGAGTCGGTGAGATGCTATTTCATGACTTCCACTTAGATTGTGGGAGAGGTGAGCTCTCTTTTCCACTGGACTTGTATGTGAGGTGATAAATCTGGAGCTGCTGGCAATCCCTCTGCCACCAAGTGGAGAGGGCTTGTTGAGAGTGAAGCCAGTGCAGAAGTGGATAGAACAGGGAGACGGAGAAAGTTGACCCTGGGGACTCTTCAGTTATATAAGCCCATAAATTGTTATTCTTTTTTTAAAATTGAAGTGTAGTTGCTGTACAATATTATATAAGTTACAGGTGTACAAGATAGTAATTCACAATTTTTAAATGTTATACTCCATTTATAGTTATTATAAAATATTGACTGTATTGCCTGTGTTGTAAAATGTATCCTTATAGCTTATTTTATACACAATAGTTTGTACCTCTTAATCCCCCACTCCCATACTGCCCCTCCCCCCTTCCCTCTCCCCACTGGTAATCACTAGTTTGTTCTCTATATCTGTGAGTCTGCTTCTTTTTTTTGGGTATATTCACTAGTTTGTTGTGCTTTTTAGATTCCATATATAAGTGATATCATACAGTTATTTGTCTTTCTCTGTCTGATTTATAAACTGGAATTCTTGATTAAGAGAGCTTGAGTTGGTTTTTCTGTTATTTGCAACCAACATATTCCTGATAGACAAGGTCTCATTTTATAGATAAAGAACCTGAGGACCAGAGAAGGGGAAGTGATGTCACAAATGACACATGTGTGGTAAGTGGCTTTCATCCTCTCAGCCACTCACCTCTAAAGAACCTTGGAACTGGGACACCAGCTATATCCTGAGTACATGGGGATTATACAAATAACCCTGTAATCTATGCAATTTATTTTTGAATCCCTTCATAATTGTTATTAAAGGCTGTTCCAGGTCATATTCTCCTTTCCTAGGACTTCTAGGAATACCTGAAATTCAGGTCAAGCATTCTTCCCATACAACTGAGTTAATATGTTTATTTGACAGAGACTATTATGTCACACACACACACACATACACACACACAAACACCCAAAATATTTAATCAGTGATACTTTACTCATGTGTGAATTCCTGTGGGGTGGGCTACCTTGTGTCTGAGACTTCACCATTTTCCTACTGGGAAGAGATGTCTTTGAATGCTCCTACTCTGATCCTCCCCATGGCCAATGTTGGACACACATTTATCTGGTTTGATTCTCTATTTGCACTCAAGTTACATTGAATCTTGGAGGCTGAGAGAGTTATACCCTTGACTGATTTGCTCCCTCTCTGTCTCCATAATATAAATTCGTTCTCACACATACTTGCATTGGGACCTGCTACAGCAAATCATTTCTGAGCACCTTTAATCTATTCATTCATCCCACAATCATTAAATGCTCACTATGTCCTAGGTGGAAAGCTATGAACAACACAGATAAATCCCAGCCCTCACAGAATGTACTAATACATTCCAGAGGTCCTAGGAGCTACGTTGTCTTCCTGTAGTTCCTCTGGATTTATAAAACCTGTGTATGTATGTTAATAATTTCTTATTTATTGTGTACAGGATAAGGGTCACTAGAAGGGAGGAAAACTTCGTTTCATTGGTGATAATCATCTTTTTCTGTTTTCAATCCTTTCCCCTGTTGGCTGGAGAGTTACTTCCTGTTCCCTTTTGTTTCGCTCTTCCTGTTGATCCTCTAAAGACCTCTATACCCACTGGATCCTCTGGCGCCTTTGCAGTGCATTCTAACACCAGGTGTATCCTAATAGACTTAAGACATGCTAGACGGTGTACTAAGTGCCCTACACAGACCACTCATTTCATCCTCCCTACAACCCTGTGGGGCTCTATAGTTGTGTATCATAGGAATCGATTTTTTAAAAATGAGTGACTTCAAATCTTTACTTCAATTTCATTTAACTTTATTACTGTTTGAATTCTGAAGATTCAGAATAGATTCAGTTCATATTTAGTCTTGACAGCCTCTTACATGTCTGGTGCTTCAGTAATAGGCCACAGATGGAGACAAAATTAAGCCTGGCTAAGGTGGCATTCAGTACCACAACTGACCTGGTCTGGCCATGATGGGCATCAGAAGTTTGACCACACTGAAGACTTATACAATCCAAATATCTAACTTTTTTTTTTAATGGTTTCTCTCCTTTTTTCTTTTTTCTTTAAATTAATTAATTTATGTATTATTCACTTTTGGTTGCATTGGGTTTTCATTGCTGTGCGTGGGCTTTCTCTAGTTGCGGCGAGTGGGGGCTACTTTTCGCTGCGTTGTGCGGGCTTCTCACTGCAGTGGCCTCTCCCATTGTGGAGCATTGGCTCTAGGTGCGTGGGCCTCAGTAGCCATGGCACACGGGCCCAGCAGCCGTGGCTTGCAGACTGTAGAGTGCAGGCTCAGCAGCTGTGGCGCACAGATTTAGTTGCTCTGTGGCATGTGGGATCTTCCCCGACCAGGGCTCGAACCCTTGTCCCCTGCACTGGCAGGCGGGTTCCTAACCACTGCACCACCAGGGAAGCCCCAAATATCTAACTTTAAGAATATCTACTGACAGCTAGATCAAGATGGAGTTCAGGCTTTAAGAATCCCCTCTGCTCCACAAACATAGCAAGTGCTGGATAAAACAAACAAACAAAAAAAGAAAACTGAAGAAGGCATAGTCAGGCCTTAAATATCAGACAAGCATTTTTGAAGATCCAAGCTGTCACAGAAGCACAAACTGTGATCAGGACTGAAGGGGTGGGTGGACTTGCGGGTTTTGAATGCAGAGGCACTTAGGGGTGGTGGTAAATGAGTCAAGAGCATTCCCTGTGAGAAGGGGAAGCAGAGGCAGGCTCACTGACTAATGCCCAGGGCTAGGGTGGTATTCATTTCTCATCCTCCACCCTCATGGGAGGAAGCTAGAAATAAACCTGCAGCCAAATGCTGAAGGAGCAGTGGCTCATTTCCAGCTCCAGGCTGGAAGAGGAGAAGGATGAGACATAGCCTTGTGAGCAGGAGCTGAATCAAGCTTCCCCCTGACCTAGCCTGGATCAGCCACAGCCCAGTGGCTCTGCAGGACAGTCCCCTCTCACTGTCTGTACTAGATTTGGATTGAAGACCCTCAAAGTTGCTAAACAGGACAATTGAATATTCAGGTAAAGGAGGAGGGAAGAGAGAGAGGGAGAGAAAGAGAGAGTGAGAGAGAGCAAGAGAGAGCATGCGAGAGAGAACTGAAACAAACATACCACCTCATATTCCAAATGAGACTATAAACCAAAAAAAAAAAAAAATTGATGAATAAAAGTGAATACTAAGAAAAGTAGCCAACAAACCAACAGTCAGAACATGGGTTCACTTCTGATGAAATTGATTTTACAGAATGATCAGACAAAGCTTTAAAGTAAATATATTGATTATTTCAAGGAAATAAATGAAATAAAAACTTCCATTAAAATAATTTTTTTTTTGCATTCACTTTATTTTTTTATTTTTTTGCTTTATAACAAATTTAATCAGTTATACATATACATATGTTTCCATATCCCCTCCCTTTTGCGTCTCCCTCCCACCCTCCCTATCCCACCCCTCCAGGCGGTCACAAAGTACCGAGCTGATCTCCCTGTGCTATGCGGCTGCTTCCCACTAGCTATCTACCTCACGTTTGGTAGTGTATATATGTCCATGCCGCTCTTTCACTTTGTCACAGCTTACCCTTCCCCCTCCCCATATCCTCAAGTCCATTCTCTAGTAGGTCTGTGTCTTTATTCCTGTCTTACCCCTATGTTCTTCATGACATTTTTTTTTCTTAAATTCCATATATATGTGTTAGCATACAGTATTTGTCTTTCTCTTTCTGACTTACTTCACTCTGTATGACAGACTCTAGGTCTATCCACCTCATTACAAATAGCTCAATTTCATTTCTTTTTATGGCTGAGTAATATTCCATTGTATATATGTGCCACATCTTCTTTATCCATTCATCCGATGATGGACACTTAGGTTGTTTCCATCTCCGGGCTATTGTAAATAGGGCTGCTATGAACATTTTGGTACATGTCTCTTTTTGAATTATGGTTTTCTCAGGGTATATGCCCAGTAGTGGGATTGCTGGGTCATATGGTAGGTCTATTTGTAGTTTTTTAAGGAACCTCCATACCGTTCTCCATAGCGGCTGTACCAATTCACATTCCCACCAGCAGTGCAAGAGTGTTCCCTTTTTTCCACACCCTCTCCAGCATTTATTGTTTGTAGATTTTTTGATGATGGCCATTCTGACTGGTGTGAGATGATATCTCATTGTAGTTTTGATTTGCATTTCTCTAATGAGTAAAGATGTTGAGCATCCTTTCATGTGTTTGTTGGCAGTCTGTATATCTTCTGTGGAGAAATGTCTATTTAGGTCTTCTGCCCATTTTTGGATTGGGTTGTTTGTTTTTTTGTTATTGAGCTGCATGAGCTGCCTATAAATTTTGGAGATTAATCCTTTGTCAGTTGCTTCATTTGCAAATATTTTCTCCCATTCTGAGGGTTGTCTTTTGGTCTTGTTTATGGTTTCCTTTGCTGTGCAAAAGCTTTTAAGTTTCATTAGGTCCCATTTGTTTATTTTTCTTTTTATTTCCATTTCTCTAGGAGGTGGGTCAAAAAGGATCTTGCTGTGATTTATGTCATAGAGTGTTCTGCCTATGTGTTCCTCTAAGAGTTTGATAGTGTCTGGCCTTACATTTAGGTCTTTAATCCATTTTGAGCTTATTTTTGTGTATGGTGTTAGGGAGTGATCTAATCTCATACTTTTACATGTCCCTATCCAGTTTTCCCAGCACCACTTATTGAAGAGACTGTCCTTTCTCCACTGTACATTCCTGCCTCCTTTATCAAAGATAAGGTGACCATATGTCCGTGGATTTAACTCTGGGCTTTCTATCCTGTTCCATTGATCTATCTTTCTGTTTTTGTGCCAGTACCACACTGTCTTGATTACTGTAGCTTTGTAGTATAGTCTGAAGTCAGGGAGCCTGATTCCTCCAGCTCCATTTTTCGTTCTCAAGATTGCTTTGGCTATTCGGGGTCTTTTGTGTTTCCATACAAATTGTGAAATTTTTTGTTCTAGTTCTGTGAAAAATGCCAGTGGTAGTTTGATAGGGATTGCATTGAATCTGTAGATTGCTTTGGGTAGTACAGTCATTTTCACAATGTTGATTCTTCCAATCCAAGAACATGGTACATCTCTCCATCTATTTGTATCCTCTTTAATTTCTTTCATCAGTGTCTTATAATTTTCTGCATACAGGTCTTTTGTCTCCTTAGGTAGGTTTATTCCTAGATATTTTATTCTTTTTGTTGCAATGGTAAATGGGAGTGTTTCCTTGATTTCACTTTCAGATTTTTCATCATTAGTATATAGGAATGCCAGAGATTTCTGTGCATTAATTTTGTATCCTGCAACTTGACCAAATTCATTGATTAACTCTAGTAGTTTTCTGGTAGCATCTTTAGGATTCTCTATGTATAGTATCATGTCATCTGCAAACAGTGACAGCTTTACTTCTTCTTTTCCGATTTGGATTCCTTTTATTTCCTTTTCTTCTCTGATTGCTGTGGCTAAAACTTCCAAAACTAGGTTGAATAAGAGTGGTGAGAGTGGGCAGCCTTGTCTTGTTCCTGATCTTAGTGGAAATGGTTTCAGTTTTTCACCATTGAGGACGATGCTGGCTGTGGGTTTGTCATATATGGCCTTTATTATGTTGAGGAAAGTTCCCTCTATGCCTACTTTCTGCAGGGTTTTTATCATAAATGGGTGTTGAATTTTGTCGAAAGCTTTCTCTGCATCTATTGAGATGATCATATGGTTTTCTCCTTCAATTTGTTAATATGGTGTATCACGTTGATTGATTTGCGTATATTGAAGAATCCTTGCATTCCTGGAATAAACCCCACTTGATCATGGTGTATGATCCTTTTAATGTGCTGTTGGATTCTGTTTGCTAGTATTTTGTTGAGGATTTTTGCATCTATGTTCATCAGTGATATTGGCCTGTAGTTTTCTTTCTTTGTGACATCCTTGTCTGGTTTTGGTATCAAGGTGATGGTGGCCTCGTAGAATGAGTTTGGGAGTGTTCCTCCCTCTGCTATATTTTGGAAGAGTTTGAGAAGGATAGGTGTTAGCTCTTCTCTAAATGCTTGATAGAATTCGCCTGTGAAGCCATCTGGTCCTGGGCTTTTGTTTGTTGGAAGATTTTTTATCACAGTCTCAATTTCAGTGCTTGTGATTGGTCTGTTCATATTTTCTATTTCTTCCTGATTCAGTCTTGGCAGGTTGTGCATTTCTAAGAATTTGTCCATTTCTTCCAGGTTGTCCATTTTATTGGCATAGAGTTGCTTATAGTAATCTCTCATGATCTTTTGTATTTCTGCAGTGTCAGTTGTTACTTCTCCTTTTTCATTTCTAATCCTATTGATTTGAGTCTTCTCCCTTTTTTTCTTGATGAGTCTGGCTAATGGTTTATCAATTTTGTTTATCTTCTCAAAGAACCAGCTTTTAGTTTTATTGATCTTTGCTATCGTTTCCTTCATTTCTTTTTCATTTATTTCTGATCTGATTTTTATGATTTCTTTCCTTCTGCTAACTTTGGGATGTTTTTGTTCTTCTTTCTCTAATTGCTTTAGGTGCAAGGTTAGGTTGTTTATTCGAGATGTTTCCTGTTTCTTAAGGTGGGATTGTATTGCTATAAACTTCCCTGTTAGAACTGCTTTTGCTGCATCCCATAGGTTTTGGGTCGTTGTGTCTCCATTGTCATTTGTTTCTAGGTATTTTTTAATTTCCTCTTTGATTTCTTCAGTGATCACTTCGTTATTAAGTAGTGTATTGTTTAGCCTCCATGTGTTTGTATTTTCTACAGATCTTTTCCTGTAATTGATATCTAGTCTCATAGCATTGTGGTCGGAAAAGATACTTGATACAATTTCAATTTTCTTAAATTTACCAAGGCTTGATTTGTGACCCAAGATATGATCTATCCTGGAGAATGTTCCATGAGCACTTGAGAAAAATGTGTATTCTGTTGTTTTTGGATGGAATGTCCTATAAATATCAATTAAGTCCATCTTGTTTAATGTATCATTTAAAGCTTGTGTTTCCTTATTTATTTTCATTTTGGATGATCTGTCCATTGGTGAAAGTGGGGTGTTAAAGTCCCCTACTATGAGTGTGTTACTGTCGATTTCTCCTTTTATGGCTGTTAGTATTTGCCTTATGTATTGAGGTGCTCCTATGTTTGGTGCATAAATATTTACAATTGTTATATCTTCTTCTTGGATCGATCCCTTAATCATTATGTAGTGTCCTTCTTTGTCTCTTCTAGTAGTCTTTACTTTAAAGTCTATTTTGTCTGATATGAGAATTGCTACTCCAGCTTTCTTTTGGTTTCCATTTGCATGGAATATCTTTTTCCATCCCCACACTTTCAGTCTGTATGTGTCTCTAGGTCTGAAGTGGGTCTCTTGTAGACAGCATATATATGGGTCTTGTTTTTGTATCCATTCAGCCAATCTGTGTCTTTTGGTGGGAGCATTTAGTCCATTTACATTTAAGGTAATTATTGATATGTATGTTCCTGTTCCCATTTTCTTAATTGTTTTGGGTTCATTATTGTAGGTCTTTTACTTCTGTTGTGTTTCTTGCCTAGAGAAGTTCCTTTAGCATTTGTTGTAAAGCTGGTTTGGTGGTGCTGAACTCTCTCAGCTTTTGCTTGTCTGTAAACGTTTTAATTTCTCCATCAAATCTGAATGAGATCCTTGCTGGGTAGAGTAATCTTGGTTGCAGGTTTTTCTCCTTCATCACTTTAATTATGTCCTGCTACTCCCTTCTGGCTTGTAGAGTTTCTGCTGAGAGATCAGCTGTTATCCTGATGGGGATTCCCTTGTGTGTTATTTGTTGTTTTTGCCTTGCTGCTTTTAATATGATTTCTTTGTGTTTAATTTTTGACAGTTTGATTAATATGTGTCTTGGTGTATTTCTCCTTGGATTTATTCTGTATGGGACTCTCTGTGCCTCCTGGACTTGATTAACTATTTCCTTTCCCATATTAGGGAAGTTTTCAACTATAATCTCTTCAAATATTTTCTCAGTCCCTTTCTTTTTCTCTTCTTCTTCTGGAACCCCTATAATTCGAATGTTGGTGCGTTTAATGTTGTCCCAGAGGTCTCTGAGACTGTCCTCTGTTCTTTTCATTCTTTTTTCTTTATTTTGCTCTGCAGCAGTTATTTCCACTATTTTATCTTCCACCTCACTTATCCGTTCTTCTGCCTCAGTTATTCTGCTATTGATCCCATCTAGAGTATTTTTTATTTCATGTATTGTGTTTTTAATCGATGCTTGATTCATCTTTAGTTCTTCTAGGTCCTTGTTAACTGTTTCTTGCATTTTGTCTATTCTATTTCCAAGATTTTGTATCTGGGAAATAGAATCTTGGATCATCTTTACCATCATTATTCTGAATTCTTTTTCAGGTAGACTGCCTATTACCTCTTCATTTGTTAGATCTGGTGGGTTTTTATCTTGCTCCTTCTCCTGCTGTGTGTTTTTCTGTCTTCTCATTTTGCTTATGTTACTGTGTTTGGGGTCTCCTTTTTGCAGGCTGCAGGTTCGTAGTTCCCGTTGTTTTTGGTGTCTGTCCCCAGTGGCTAAGGTTGGTTTAGTGGGTTGTGTAGGCTTCCTGGTGGAGGGGACTAGTGCCTGTGTTCTGGTGGATGAGGCTGGATCTTGTCTTTCTGGTGGGCAGGTCCACGTCTGGTGGTGTGTTTTGGGGTGTCTGCAGACTTTTTATGATTTTAGGCCACCTCTCTGCTAATGGGTGGCGTTGTGTTCCTGTCTTGCTAGTTGTTTGGCATAGGGTGTCCAGCACTGTAGCTTGCTGGTCGTTGAGTGAAGCTGGGTGCTGGTGTTGAGATGGAGATCTCTGGAAGATTTTCGCCGTTTGATATTATGTGGAGCTGGGAGGTCTCTTGTGGACCAGTGTCCTGAAGTTGGCTCTCCCACCTCAGAGGCACAGCACTGACTCCGGGCTCCTCAATTTGGGATGATGTGTTGTCTATTCATGTATTCCACAGATGCAGGGTACATCAAGTTGATTGTGGAGCTTTAATCCGCTGCTTCTGAGGCTGCTGGGAGAGGTTTCCCTTTCTCTTCTTTGTTCTCACAGCTCCTGGGTCTCAGCTTTGGATTTGGCCCCGCCTCTGCGTGTAGGTCGCCGGAGGGCGTCTGTTCTTCGCTCAGGCAGGACAGGGTTAAAGGAGCAGCCTCTTCGGGGACTCTGGCTCACTCAGGCCGGGCGGGAGGGAGGGGCACGGAGTGCGGGGCGAGCCTGCAGCGGCAAAGGTCGGCGTGACGTTGCACCAGCCCGAGGCGCGCCGTGCGTTCTCCCAGGGAAGCCGCCCCTGGATCCCGGGACCCCGGCAGTGGCGGGCTGCACAGGCTCCCGGAAGGGCGGTGTGGGCAGTGACCTGCGCTCGCACACAGGCTTCTTGGCGGCGGCAGCAGCAGCCCCAGCGTCCCACGCCCGTCTCTGGGCTCCGCGCTTTCAGTCGTGACTCGCGCCCGTCTGTGGAGCCCCTTTAAGCAGCGCTCTTAATCCCCTCTCCTCGCGCACCAGGAAACCAAGAGGGAAGAAAAAGTCTCTTGCCTCTTCGGCAGCTCCAGAGTTTTCCCGGACTCCCTCCCGGCTAGCTGTGGCACATTAGCCCCCTTCAGGCTGAGTTCTCGTCGCCAGCCCCAGTCCTCTCCCTGCGCTCTGACCGAAGCCCGAGCCTCAGCTTCCAGCGCTGCGCGCCCCAGCGGGCGAGCAGACAAGCCTCTCGGGCTGGTGAGTGCCGCTCGGCACTGATCCTCTGTGTGGGGATCTCTCTGCTTTGCCCTACCCAGGTATGTGGGGGGTTTCTTGCCTTTTGGGAGTTCTGGGGTCTTCTGCCAGCGTTCAGTAGGTGTTCTGTAGGAGTTGTTCCACGTGTAGCTGTATTTCTGGTGTATCCGTGGGGAGGAAGGTGATCTCCGCGTCGTACTCTTCCGCCATCTTACCCGGAAGTTCAATAACTTTTAAATAATTGATATCATAATGACCATAATATCTTAACACATAACTAAATTAGAAATAATTTGAATGATAAAAAGTAGTTTAACACACCCTTACTTTCTTGTTTTCCACTTATTGGGAAACTTAAGAATGCAACTCTGAATAACTCTGAGTAAAGATGAAATAAATGCCATAATAAAAAATATTTATAGCTGAGCAATAATAAGTTACTAACATAAAAAAATTGTTTGATGTAGCTAAAGTGGTGTCTAGAGGGAAATATGTAGCTTAATTGCATTTATTATAAATGATAAAAATGAAAATAAATATGTTGTATTTAACCAAAAAATAAAGATCAATGAAGTAACTTATGAAGGTAGAAGAAGGGAAATAAATACAAGAGAAGAAATTAATGAAATAGAAAATTAGAGAGGACACAAAACCAAAAGTTTGTTCTTTGAAAAAAGAAAGAAGGAATATAATGTAATAGGTAAATCACTAGCAAGACTCATCAAAAAAAAAAGGGAAGATATATAAATAAGTAATATTAAGAAAAAAAGCTTGGTTGTCACCCACGAGATTGTTAAATATTTTGAATATCCCTCTGAATATATGACAGAAGTGATATTATCAATTAACGAGAAAGGGTCTTATCAACATGAGAAAAAAATTAGACCTCTGCTTTGCAGCATGACAAAGATTAAATCCAGTTGTGTTAAAGACCTCAGTGTAGAAAGCAAAACCTAGACATTTTTAGAATACATTTTAGTCAAGGTACAATAGCACAAACTGTACAGGGAAAGATAAGTATATTTTACTACATAAAACTTAAAGATGCTACACAAAGTTAAAACACTGGGAAAATACTGACTGTATAACAAAGTATGGATGTTTAGAAAATACACAGAATTTCTACAAATTATTAAACTACTCAACAGAAAAAGGAAGGAATGCAATGCACAGGAGAGGAAATCCATGCTGTCAATAAGCATTTGATGTGATGTCTAACCCTCTGTTGGTCAAAACTGTAAGAGGCTGTATCACCCAGTGTTGGCTTTGTATTAGAAATATTGTTAAGTAAGTCTCAAACACTGCTGGTGGGAATAGAGCTGGGGCAATCCCTTTAGAGAGCAATTTGGCATTATTCAGTGAAGTGGGAGGTGCTCATTTAGGTATACACTCTAGAGCAGCACTTCTCAAACTTCAGCTTGTCTCAGAATCACCTGGTGGGCTTGTGAAAGCATCCATCACTGGGCCCCACTTCCAGAGTTTCTAATGCAGTGTGTCTGGGGAAGAGACTGAGGATTTGCACCTAACATGTTCTCAGGTGCTGCTGCTGCTGGTGGGACCACACTTTGAGAACCACTCCCTCAGACAGCCTTTTTTTTTTTTTTTTTTTTGCAGTACGCGGGCCTCTCACTGTTGTGGCCTCTCCCGTGGCGGAGCACAGGCTCTGGACACGCAGGCTCAGCGGCCATGGCTCACGGGCCCAGCTGCTCCGCGGCACGTGGGATCTTCCCAGACCGGGGCACGAACCTGTGTCCCCTGCATCGGCAGGCGGACTCTCAACCACTGCACCACCAGGGAAGCCCTCAGACAGCCTTTTGAAGCTGTGCACGACAAGATGTGCACAAGAATGTTTATCGTTAGGAAGAGCAAAAAAATCAGAAACAAATGCCCACCAGCAAGAGAATGAAGAGTAAATTATGCTTTTTTAGTAAAACAGAATAAATATAGAAATTAAGTTGAATGAAACTAGAGCTGTAAATATAACATAAAAAATGAAAAAACGCATTCTATGAAAAAAGCAAATTACAAAGTGATCTATGGAGTTTGATACCATCTATATACATTTTAAAGAAATGCAAAACAAAATAATATAATGTTTATGGATAACAAATGGTATAAATTATGCATGAGCAGGATAATGCTGAATTTATGATATTGGTTAATTCTAAAGAGGGAGTGAGAGTGATGGGATTGAAAATTGATAAACAGAGGGCCTCAACCGTATCTGCATTTTATTTATTTATTTATTTATTTTATTTTTTGGCTGCATCAGGTCTTAGTTGTGGCATGCAGGCTCTTCGTTGTGGTACACAGGCTTCTCTCTAGTTGTGGCCCACGGGGTCCAGAGTGTGTGGGCTCTGTAGTTGTGGCACACAGGCTCTCTAGTTGAGGCGTGAGGGCTCAGTAGTTGTGGTGTGTGGGCTTAGTTGCCCTGCTGCATGTGGGATATTAGTTCCCCGACCAGGGTTCGAACTCGTATCCCCTGCATTCGAAGGTGGATTCTTATTGATTGATTGATTGATTTTGGTTGCAGTGGGTCTTTGTTGCTGAGCGTGGGCTTTCTGTAGTTGCAGTGAGTGGGGGCTACTCTTTGTTGTGGTGCGCAGACTTCTCATTGCAGTGGCTTCTCTTGTTGCGGAGTATGGGCTCTAGGTACGCGGGCTTCAGTAGTTGTAGCACATGGGCTCACTAGTTGTGGCTCATGGGCTCTAGAGCACAGGCTCAGTAGTTGTGGCGCATGGGCTTAGCTACTCCACAGCATGTGGGATCTTCCCTGACCAGGGCTCGAACACATGTCCCCTGCATTAGCAGGTGGATTCTTAACCACTGGACCACCAGGGGAGTCCCTGTATCTGCTTTTTAAATCTATGTATCTATCTATCTATCTATCTATCATCTATCAATTGTATTTTTACAAAAAAAAAGATCTTAATTTAATATTGCTGTCTTAGTTTAGGCTGCTATAACAGAATACTATTGACTAGGTGACATACAAACAACAGAAATTTATTTCTCACAGTTCTGGAGGCTGGAAGTCTGAGATCAGGGAGACAGCATAGTTGGGTTCTGGTAAAGAACATCTTATAGGCTGCAGACTGCCAAATTTTTGTTGTATCCTCAAATGGCAGAAAGAGGGCAAGAGAGCTCTCTGGAGCCCCTTTTATAAGGGCACTAATCTCATTCATTAGGGCTCCATCCTCCTGACCAAATCACCTCCCAAAGGTCCCACCTTCTAGTACCATCACACTGGGCATTAGGATTTAACATGAATTTTGGAGAGACACAAGCATTCAGTCTGTAACAACTGCCAAAGGTTAATATTTGATAAATCTGGGGAGTGGGTATAAAGTCATCATTGTATTATGTTCCTTCTTGAGTGTACCTTTGAACACATTTGAATTATTTCATGATAAAAATGCATTAAAAAGAATACCTGGGGCTTCCCTGGTGGTGCAGTGGTTGAGAGTGCGCCTGACAATGCAGGGGACACGGGTTCGTGCCCCGGTCTGGGAGGATCCCACATGCCGCGGAGCAGCTGGGCCCATGAGCCATGGCCGCTGGGCCTGCGTGTCCGGAGCCTGTGCTCTGCAACGGGAGAGGCCACAACAGTGAGAGGCCTGCGTACCGCAAAAAAAAAAAAAAAAAAAAAAAAGAATACCTGGAAAAACACCAGGCCAGACTTTGCTTCTGGATGTTGTTAAAGACGAAAAACATGATTTTGAGAAGACTGAGTCTCTATTGTGAAATAAGAACTATATACAATGTCACATACTTCATCATAATGATATACAAAAATTACGACTACAAGTAGTGATTTCAAATTTCTTCTTAGAGGAATGGCGAAGGCCCTCAGCTTTTCACTCTAGACTGGGTTCCTCTTGGTTTGTCAGAGAGTTGGTTCTGCTGATCCTCCTCTATGTGTCCTGGTTTTTGAGCTGGGATATTTGATTCTTTAGGCAAGAGGAGAATAAAAGGAATATGATCATTCAAAGCCTCTTTTATTACCCTCACTGAGGAGAATGCTGCCTTTAATTGCTCAAGTTTGGACTTTTGTGGTATAAAACTGGGACAACAGATAGAGTGATAGAACTTAAGAAAACCAGCACGGCTGGGTTGGTTTACACTGTCAGGGCAGAGTATTACCGGCATAAGTGAAATAAAGTGTTCTGAAAGGTGAGAGGAGAGGAGGAGAATGACAGGAACTGGTGGGGCCTGGGTTTGAGAGCAGAATTTGACATTTGCCTGTTTCCTTGGTTCTCTAGGCTGTTTCCTCCTGAATGCCCTTGGCCTGCTGGCATGGTGGTCTTCCTAACTTCTTTTGATCAGCCTTGTATGTCAGTGCAGAAGAGGATGTTTTGCTTTGTACTCTTGGAGTCTCTGTCAGATTGGGTCAACTTGGGTCAGAGCTGAAAAGGGGTTTTTCCATTGAGCAGAGATACAGGTATGATACTGTTAAACATCCTCCCTTTGGCAGCCCAAAGTTTTATGTGTAACCGTCTCATGTCCACTGTTAGATAAGTGGACCCTTTTACTTTATTGCCTCATTCATCTCTAACCACATCCCTGTCAGGTAGCATTATTTTCCTAACTTTAGAGATGAGGAAACTGGCTCAGAGAGATTGACTTCCCCAATGTAGCACATCCATTTAGAGGCTTATGTGGGATTCAAATCCAAGTCTATGATGTTTTACACTGAGCTACATTGTGCTAGGTTTGTGAGATCCAGTAAAAATATAGGACTTGGCCCTGTTATCAAGGAGTTTTATTGATTAGTTGGGAAGATAGCTTTACTGTTTAGTTGGCACCTGAAACATTAAGGCTGGACCCAAGTCATGTGAAATAAAGGGGAATGATCCCACGTGTATGTTAAAGAAATAGTCATCTCAGGTGCCCTGTTAACTTTGGTTCAGCTGTCTCCTATGATCCAACAGAGTGGATACTCACCACCCCTGATGTTCCTTTTGCTTTATAGTGAAATGATGCCATATTTCCTTTATGCAGAAAAAGATTTCTCAGCCATAGATAATCATCAAATCCTCCGGAGGAAGTTCTTTTTGTTTTTGGAGGAAGTTCTTTGGAAGGAAGGCAAATGAGCATAGTTACATTCAGGATAAAAGTGACCCTTAGTCACAGCCTCTATGAGACTCTGAACTCCTTACAGATTTTTTTAAAAAATATATTTATTTATTTATTTGGCTGTGCCGGGTCTCAGCTGCGGCATGCAGGATCTAGTTCCCTGACCAGGGATCGAACCCAGGCCTGCGATGGGAGCACAGAGTCTTAACCACTGGACCACCAGGGAAGTCTCACTCTTTGTGGACTGAGGTTGGGTATTTCACATCTGAATCGCACATAGCCTGAACCAAACGGGCTACTCAGTTATATCCATTGTTTTCATTGTAGCTTTTCCCCACCTGGGGATAAAGGGCAGGTAGGTGGGTGGGGGATATCTGACCCACCCTAGTAGAGGAAGACCTCATTGCAGCCCTGGTAAATCTGGAACCCTTGAGTTTTCATTTCACCCTATTCCAGAGTAGTTAGAGCCAGAAACTTTGACAAAGAATCTAGCTGGTATGGAACCTTCCTTGGCTGGCCCCTCATCCTCCATCAGTGTTTGTCCAGCTAGTCTACAAATTGGGATTCCCATGTAGCTTTTGCACACCCTGTGGGGCAGAGTTTTCCATGATTTATTATCTTCTTTCCTTTGTTGACTGAGTGCATCAACCCTCCATGGAGACCTGATCCCATGGGTCACCCCTAGGGTGTTAGAGGTACCTACGTGGGATATGAGTCATTTTATGGCCAGTGACAACCCCTGTTTCTTTCCTTTCCAGTTCAGCTGATGGTGGATCTCTGCCCTCTGCCTTTTGTTCAGAGAAGCTGTGATCCTTGAATTTGGGGTCCCTGTTACACAATGAGATCCAATAGCCTGCATTTGCCACCAGTCCCAAGGTTCTGAGCACTTGGGACCTTTGTGTTCTATCCAGAGAAAAAGCAGAGAAGTAGCAGGGACAGGTGAGTGGCTCTTCTGGAGATTTCTGAGCACCTGATTATGGGTTATTTAGCTTCTGGTTTATACCAACTCTGGAAACTAACAAGCACATATCCTAAGAGCATGCAGAAGGTGGTGAATGGAAAAAGCATCATCAACCAAAGAGATACAAAATCTAGAGTCAGGAGCCCTGACTTCAGTATAACCCAATCCTTTCTTCAGTTTTCCCAATTCGTTATCTCATGTTTTTTTCTTTCAGAAACTCTCTTACCAAGTCATTGTGGTTTTAAATATCAATCCATTTCTCAAGTGAGGAAACTGAGGCACACAGAATTCAACAGATTTGCTTAAGCTCACATAGAGCAGGGCTGTCAAGGGACGTTTGGGGTTTTAGTTCCCCTTCATCTCTGTCTTCCCCCTCAAGACACTTAAAATAAACCTATAATATAAACAAAATCAATTTTCTTGTTATTCAAGTGCAACTTCAAGGCCATCCCCAGGGCCCCCTTGAGATTGCCATCCCCTAGGCTTTCCCTTTATTGAAATTCTGCAGTAATCGCTAGACCATCAGTAACGGAAGCAAGATAATAAGGAGGTCTTCCTGGAGTGTACCTTTAAAGTTTTCAGAGCCTGCCTATCTACTATTCACTGATTCACATAATATCCGGGAGACAGGAAGAGCAGGCATTATTCCTATTTAGAGATTAGGAGCTCAGATAGATAGTTTGACCCACCTCGGATCTTTTCTGCTATAGTGGGCTCTCTCTGGCTTGCCTTGGGACTGGGGTCTCTGCTGCACATATGACTGGAGACCCTTCCCATTTCTTTTCTATACCTCCACTTACCATTTTTTCCATTCATGAAGAGACCGTCCGTGAGTGGCTTTGAGGAACAGGTCATGGTACTGAGTATTGAAGCTGCTGGAATAGTGAGAGAAGCTCTCAGTTAATTGATCAGGTTTAGTTTTAGGAAAGCCAACCCCCAGGGATGTGGTACGGTGGAAAGATGGTGGGCGCTGGGGTCAGACTGGGCTGTATTCTCATCTGGACTCCGCCACTTCCTAGTGGTTGAAGCAGGGTTTGTGGGAGCCCCACATGCTAGGTGCCTCTCTCTTCCTCTGCAGCTACCTGGCAACTGGGGAAACTTAGGGCTTGGTGGAGCAGAGTTTGAGAAGAGCTGATATAATACAGTTTTTCAGGAAATTTAAAATTAAATCCAGTCACTAAGAAAAAGCATTATATGCAAAAATCAATTCAACTTGTTTCTCACCCAAGGCCAGTGAGCGTGGGCTGCTCCAGGCACACAGGCATCATTCTTGCGGGCACCTTCGGTCTTGGAGCTGATTGGCAGGAGGGTTGCTTGGACTTCAACATCCAAATTGGACGGCTCTTCTGTAAGTATTGGTGGCCTTCCTTTCCTTCCCGTTTCCTTCAAACAGATAACTGGATGTGGAAAGGAAATAGCATTCTGGGTCAGCATAATGCTCAGAGCATATGTCCCACTATTTTTATTATATCAACATATTCATTGCATGCAGACTTCATCCAGTGACTCTTTTTGGCACTGGCAACACAGTGATGAACAGACAAAGGCACTATCTTCAAGGAGCTTACGTGTGTGTGTGTGTGTGTGTGTGTGTGTGTGTGTGTATGATATTATGGACAAACAAATAAATGTCTAACAGATGACAATGAAGCTGTCACCAAAAAATCAAGGCAAGAAGGAGGTCAGAGAGAGACGGGAGCTGTATTTTCAGAGAGATGGTCAGAAAGGGTCTCTAAGTGAAGGAGAATTGAAGGAAGTACAGGAGGAAGTCACCCAGAAAGGCAGAGGGAACAATAAGAGAAAGGCCCTGAATTTTCACTTAATGCTTTGTCCTTCCATTTTTAGACCAGCCCTGCAAATGTACATATTATGTCCTCCATTTGAAGATGAAAAAAAATGAGGCTCAGCAAGATTAAGAACCTTTCCTAAAATACAGCGGGTACCTGATGGAGCTCAGCTCCTCTGATTTTAGAGATGGTGCTGTGAGCTCGGGCGGTTGTCTGTGTGCCTGAAAGTGGGGTAACTATTGCTGTCACGATGCAGGGAGCAAGAGCAGAGAGGAGACAGAGAGCAGGACCCTGGGCTTCAGCTCCTACGCCTCCGGTAGCCCCTTCTGCCTGCCTTGTGGTACCCCGCCACCATTGTCTGCTCACCTTGGTTTGGTGGTTGGGTTCTGAAATCACTGTCTGGGTCTTAGTATGTTCATTTTCCAATGCCTTTCACCTTTGGGGACAAGCCTCCCAGAGGCTGGGTAGAGAGAACTGAAACAGGGAGAAATCTAGCCTCTCCCACCAGGCTTATCACATAGTTGCACCAGCAAATAGCTGCAGGAACCCAATTTTAATTGCCCTGCATGGGCCTCAAACTGTTTTCCACATTTATTAGGGAAAATCTTAGCCAAGGGAGCACCATCCTTTGAGGACCCTAAACTAGGCCAGGTTCCTGGGTGGCTTCCCCTCCTCATTCAGTGATTGTCCCATATGACCCTCTCCTCTCCCCACAACCCCACCGTGGCCGTTTGTTTCCTACTTGACACTTGGTTGATAATGTTCTCTTAATCTCGGAGAGGAAGCCAATGTGGTTAACAGGCCTGGGAGTGTCGCTGTGCCCCTGCAGGTTGCCAGAGCCCTCCAGGGGACTTCTCCAGTCCAGCGGGGTCCCGAGCTGCAGAGAAATGAACCTCACAGGCAGGGCTGGCAGCCAGGGTTGCAGGTTTGCCATTTGGTGACATGAAATAACAGAGGGAGGTGGCACAGTGTGTGTGTGGGGGAAGCACAGACATCTAGGTCAGATGCGCTGGGGTTTGAATCCCATCTCTCCCATTTACTATCTGGCTGTTTACAGAAGAGGTTTGATGGCTCCTGATCTTGGAGGCATGACTGGTTTTCCTTAGGGATCTAGGCTCTTTTGATGGTGTGGTTCTGCCGTCCACTGAAGTCTCCAAATATTCTGAATTTAGTCTGTGACTAGAGAGGGAGAGAGCCTGAAGATAGTGGGAAAGCTCACCTGCTTCTTAAAAATCCCAGCCCACAAGTGAGATGCATCCCAGGCTGGAGGCAAGAGGCTGGGAACGAGCCCCTGGCCCGGCTGCCTAGTAACAGCGCTCCACACTGACGGGGGGTGTGGGTCTTTGCGGTGTGTGTGTGTTCAAAATATCCTACTTCTTTACCCGTCGTCCAGCAGTTGAGTAATAAAAGCCGTTCTTTCAAGGTAACATCTGGATTTGATACAAACCCCCTCAGGTTCTGGCATCCTATCTCTAAGTTATGGATCAGAGAACTGAAACTATCATAAGGTAACACCTGTCCCAGGCCCTGTGGTAGATGCTGGGTGCACCTGCTCTGTGCCAGGTTCTGTGATGGATGCTGGGGGCACCTGCTCTCTACCAGGTTGCCCCTCTGGTACATCTGCTATGGCGCCTGGCACAGAGCAGGTGCCCTGTGCATATTTTGGTCTGACCTGCATACAAGTTTGGAGGAATGAGGGAAGGAAAAGTCTTCCTACTGAAGATGGGACTATCAAACTTGAGTCACAGCTGGAAGGCCAGGTAAGATTTAGCAATAATACAACAATTCACGGATGAGGCAACCAAGCTAGTGAATTGCAGGGCCAGGGCTTGATTTCAGATCTGTTTGACTCTAAATCTTGTGCTTTTAATGACTATGAAAAAGAATTAATATTTCAGAAAACTTTACCATGAAACCTGTAAGGCAGGCTTCTACAGCATCTGTGTGCAGTGAGGAAGGGTGTCTGGAAAGGGTGAGCAGTGTTCCTAGGATGCTACATGATAAGCCAAATTGCAAAGGGGAGAAATGTGCAGGAACTGTGCTCTGAAATTTCCTGGAGCCAACAGAAGCATGAAGCATCTGGGTCTGCAGTGCAATTATTTGTTCAGGAAACCAGTGTTTATAGACCCCCACTATGGGGATGTTGGAGCCTGGATTTAGGTGTGGTGAAGATACATGCAGGAATCTGAAGACTCTGACCTTGTTTATTTCTGATTTTGTATCTCTACATGCTTTCACTGCCAGCAAATCATGAAATGTTGACACCCGAGGGAACCTGTTTAATTATTTTTAGGGGAAGAGCAAGGGTTTTAGACCTTGGCAAACCTGGAATCAAATTCCAGTTCAGGCATTTATGACCATAGGCAAAACACGATTTGTTTTCCTCCAAAGGTCAGAGACATTCAATAATTTGTCCAAGGTTACAGAACAAGTATGTAATGCTTTCAGTTATCTACTGCTGTTTAACAAACCACTCCAAAGCTTAGTGGCTTACAGAAATGACAATCAGTTATTTAGTTCACAAATCTGCAATTTGGGGAGGGCCCAGCAGGGAAGACTGGTGTCATCGGGGTCAGCTTGACCAGGGCTGGAGGGTCAGTTCCTCAGATGACTCATTCACCTGGCTGGCATGTTGGTGCTGGCTGTCAGTGGGAGATCAGCCAGGGCTGAGGACCAGGGACCTTAATTCCTCTCCACCTGGGCCTTTCTGCAGGCTGCTTGGGCTTCCTCACACCATGGTGGCTGGATTCCAAGAATCAGGGAGAGGAATCAGTTTCTTAAGGCCTGGAAACTGGCACAGCACCACTTCTGTCTTCTTATGTCGTCAAGCAGCCACAAAACTCAGATTCAAGGGGAGTGGCCATTGGTCCCACTTTTTTTTTTTTTTTTTTTTTGCAGTACGCGGGCCTCGCTGTTGTGGCCTCTCCCGTTGCAGAGCACAGGCTCCGGACGCGCAGGCTCAGCAGCCATGGCTCACAGGCCCAGCCACTCCGCGGCATGTGGGATCTTCCCAGACCGGGCACAAACCCGTGTCCCCTGCATCGGCAGGCAGACTCTCAACCACTGCGCCACCAGGGAAGCCCCTCACTTACTCTTAAAATTAGATAAGAGTTCATCTTTTTGGACCCCGTTGTTATTATCTGTTTTACAAGATGGAATTATTTAGTGTTTCGCCCATGGTCACATATTTCAAGTTGATATTGGCTTTTGGATTTGAACTCGGTCCTGTGGAATTTATCTCTTGACAGCTATCTCTCTCTCTTTTTTTAAAAATATTTACTTATTTGTTTGCACTGGGTCTTAGTTGTGGCAAGTGTGCTCCTTAGTTGTGGCATGCGAACTCTTAGTTGCAGCATGCATGTGGGATCTAGTTCCCTGACCAGAGATCGAAGCCGGGCCCCCTGCACTGGGAGCACAGAATCTTATCCACTGCGCCACCAGGGAAGTCCTCTTGACAGCTCTCTTTATCACTCTCCAGGCCTCATGACCACAGCCATCGATGCCTCATGCTGTACTCCCACCCTGGCCTTCCTGCCTCTCGTCTCCTCCTCTCCAGACCTGCTTCAGCACAGTGTACTTGTCCCTTCTCAGCATTGCTCCCCTGCTGAGCACTCTTCAAGGCTCTCTGTTGCCCTCAGGCTGACACTCAGCTTTGACCTTCATTAACTTGGTTACTAGCTCTTCATGATGTGGGCTTAGACTGTTCCACAAGCTCAACGAAAGTCACTTCCCCTCTATGATCTATTCCAGGAGAAGTCAACATCTAAAAATGTCCTCTAGTATGTATGTATGTGTGTATGCATGCATGTATTTTTATTGAGGTGCAGTTGATGTACAGTATTATATAAGTTTTGAGTGGACAGCATAGTGATTCACAAAGGTTATACTCCATTTATAGTTATTATAAAATCTTGGCCATATTCCCCATGCTGTACAATAAATCCTTGTAGCTTATTTATTTTATACGTAGTAGTTTATACCTCTTAATCCCCTACCCCTAACGTGCCCCTCCCTACTTCTCTCTCCCCATTGGTAACCACTAGTTTGATCTCTATATCAGCGAGTCTGTTTCTGTTTTGTTATTTTCATTCATTTGTTTTATTTTTAGATTCCACATATAAGTGATATCATACAGCCTTTGTCTTTCTCTGTCTGACTTATTTCACTAAGCATAATACCCTAAGTGTCCATCAACAGGTGAATGATAAGGAAGATGTACAAACACACACACACACACACACAACAGAATACTCCTCAGCCATAAAAAAGAATGAAAATTTGCCATTTGCCACAACATGAATGGACTTGGAGGGTATTATTCACTAGTATTTATTAACCCAATCATGATAAATACTTTAGAGGGATTATCTAATTTAAATTTTCACAACAACTATGTTAGGTTCTTTTGTATTTGGAGCCAGGAATGCTTGATCAGGAAGTGAAGCTCTTAACCTTCATGATACTTGAGCTTTCTAAAATGCATGATGTTCTCTCTGATGTCTGAGATTTTATACTTGTTATGTACTCTCTATTTCTCTATCTTTTATGTCACTAACTTATACTTATTTTTCAGGCTCCAATTTAGACAGCTCTTCCTCCAGGAAGATTTCCCTGATTCCTCAAGACTGGTTGAGCTTCCCCTCTACTGCCTCCCATTAATATCCTGTCTTATTTCTATCTAGCACTTTTCATTTTGGACTGAAATTGTCTGTTTCCTTGTGCCTCTCGTGGACTATACATTTTTTTGAGAGTTAAGGAGAGCGTCTTGACTTTATTTTCCTCTTCTGAAGTGAAAGATACTTCAGTCCAGCATCTCATAGGTTCTCCTTGAGTTGTCATTATCTATGAGGCTCAGACTACTCATTTATGCAGCCATGTGACCCAAACTGGACCCACATAACAGAGTTTGTTATGGTGGGCTTTGCCGAGGTGCGTGAAATGCGCCTCCTCTTCTTTACTCTCTTCCTCACTATGTACCTGTTCACCTTGGTGGAGAATTTGGCCATCATCCTGGTTGTGGGTTTGGACCACCAGCTATGTAGACCGATGTATGTCTTCCTGACACACTTGTCCTACCTTGAAATCTGGTACACTTCAGTCACAGTGCCCAAGATGCTGGCTGGTTTTATTGGGGGAGACGGGGGCAAGAATATCTCCTATGCTGGATGTCTGTCCCAGCTCTTCATCTTTACCTTCCTTGGGGCAACGAAGTGTTTCCTACTGGCTGCCATGGCCTATGACCGCTACGTGGCCATTTGTATGCCTCTCCGATATGGGGCCTTGGTGTCCTGGGGCAGCTGCATCCGTCTGTCAGCTGCTTGTTGGCTTCCTCACCCCCATTTTGCCCATCTACCTCATGTCCCGGCTGACATTTTGTGGCCCCAATGTCATTGATCACTTCTTCTGTGATGCTTCACCTCTGCTAGCCTTGTCCTGCTCGGGTGTCACCCTGAAGGAGACCACAGACTTCCTGGTGTCTCTGGCTGTGCTCCTGACCTCCTCCACAGTCATTGCTGTGTCCTATGGCAACATTGTCTGGACACTGCTGCATATCCGCTTGGCTGCCAAGCGCCGGAAGGCCTTCTCCACCTGTGCAGCCCACCTGACCGTGGTGAGCCTCTTCTATGGCACTCTTTTCTTTATGTATGTCTGGACCAAAGTGGCCCCTTCCATCAACTTCAACAAGGTGGTTTCTGTCTTCTACTCCATCATCACTCCAATGCTCAAGCCTCTCATCTACAGTCTTCGAAACAAAGAGGTGAAGGGAGCTCTGGGCAGAGCCTTTTCCTTCAGGTCTTGGAAAGGTCAGTGAGGAGGCAGGTGGGGATCCAGTGTCCTTGCCTTGGCTTTTTAGAAGGAGGGTAGTGAGGACTCTGGAATGGAACAGAGGCCTAGGAGTCAGGAGTTATGGACTATATATTAGTTCAAGTAAAACGCTAGTCTGCTATAGCAAGAGAGCCGTAACTATAATGTAACTTAAAGAATGAAGGATACTTTCTCTTTCCTGAAGAGTCCAAGGTGAGTGATCCAGGTTGGTGGATGTGCTCAACAGGCATTCAAGGATCCAAGTTCCTTGCATCTTTTTTTTTTTCTGGAAGCTCCCTATCTCCAGTTACCACCACATGCTTCTCTTCCTCTTTGCCATCACTTCTCCGCTTTCTTTCTTTCTTTTTTAGCTATCGAATTATTTTCATTTTTATTAAAAAATTTTTTTATTGGGGTATAGTTGACTTACAAAGCTGTGTTACTTTCAGGTGTACATCAAAGTGAATCTGTTATACATATACATATATCCACTATTTTTTATTTTTTATTTTAAAATTTTATTTTTTTATTTATTTTTGGCTGCTTTGGGTCTTTTTTGCCGTGTGTGGGCTTTCTCTAGTTGTGGTGAGCGGGGGCTACTCTTTGTTGTGTTGTGCAAACTTCTCATTGCGGTAGCTTCTCTTGTTGCAGAGCACAGGCTCTAGGCACAGGCTTCTGTAGTTGTGGCACATGGAATTAGTTGCTCCACAGCATGTAGGATCTTCCTGGACCAGGGCTCAACCCATGTCACCTGCAGTGGCAGGCACATTCTTTATCACTGTGCCACCAGGGAAGTCCTCCACTCTTTTTTAGATTCTTTTCCCATATAGGCCATTACAGAGTACTGAGTAGAGTTCCCTGTGCTATACAGTAGGTCCTATTTGTTATCTATTTTTATATACAGTAGTGTGTATATGTCAACCCCAATCTTCCAATTTATCCCTCCCCCCTTACCCCTGGTAACCCTAAGTTTATTTTCTAAACTGTAACTCTAACAGTTTACAGTTTCTGTAACTGTAAACTCAATTTCTGTTTCCTTGCATCTTTAGGGTCAACATCCACTTGGATTTTGGCAAACTAAGGCCTCTGGGCCAAATCCAGCTCAGCACTTATTTATAACAACCTGTGAGCTAAGAATAGTCTTTAAATTTTAAATAGTTGAAAACAAATCAAAAGTAGAATAATATTTCATGGCACAGAAACATTTTATAAAATTAAAAATTTCAGTGTCTGTAAATCAAGTTTTACTAGAACACTGTCACACCATACATATCGTCTATGGCGGCTTTTGTGTTGCAGTGACAGACATGAGTCATTATGACAGAGACCATTTGCCAACCCCCAATCTGGAGCCTTCTTATTACTTCCATCATAAACATAGGGTCCCAGTGGACAAGAAGAGTGAGCATAGAGCATGGAGACAACACAGCCTGTACTTTAAAGTTTCTTCACTAGATATAGCCATCATCATTTCTACTCACCTTTACTGGTGAGAAGTTAGCCACAGGTCACATCTAATTGCAAGGAGGGTAAAAAGAATTGTGCGAACCATACTGACTCCAATTTGTCAGTTCCACCTTGGGCCTGCAGTCCTACCCCGCCCCCATTTCTGTGTGACTGAGCTTTAGCCCACTCACAGGGAATGCACCCAAGCCAGGTAAGTTCCCTATTAACATTTACCCTTGCCTTCATCTGGTATGAAAACTAAAAGAATGCCTTTTGCTGATGCAGATGGTTAATGGCCATGGAAATGTAGGGGAAACTCCTGTTCCTAGTGGTGCAGACGTGCTTCTCCCTAGTAGTTGGATTCTATTTTTAGCTTTGGCTGCTTTAAATTCCCCTGTACCCCTTTTGATGATGTGCGCTGTAGCTTCGAATGCCTCTGGGTCATCATCCACCCGATCCTGACTGTATGTAAGTTACCAACAATAAATTTTATAATTGCACTTTATGGAGTTGCCTGCTTCATTTTTTGGTCTCAAAGTTCCTTCTCAGTTCGGAGGTTATTATTCCATATCTCTGCCTCCCAACAAGAGTCCATAGCTAGGCAGACAAATACCTGCCAAAATTTGATTATTATGGAAAAGGGGGAGAACACATTTTGGTAGACAACCGGCAGTTTCCACCACAAAGTCCCTAGAATCACAGTTGATTTTTCTGTGACCCATGTACTTATCTTCTTTGTATCGACATTCTTTTATTTGAAATATCGACCAAGCTTCCTGCTATACCAAATGGTGCTTTGAAAATTGATTTAGGAAGATCTCATGGCAACGTGGGCTCACTTGAAGTAAGGCTTAAAAAGACAGTTATAATTCAAACAGTTCCCTGTATGTAGATAGTTGCATTCCTAAAGACATTAATGATCATCCTTCGAATGTGGATTTTAGAAACTACAATATGTGGAAGAGGAAAATGCTGAGCTTGGGATAAGGTAGAGGAAGGACAGAATTTCTGTAATGGTGTTTCTTAAGTGGCCAGTAATGAGCAGCTTGCATAATGGTGCCCACAGGACCAGTCTCTACCTTCCCCCGCCCCAACCCAGTATATTCACTGTTGCATTTTTTTTTTTTTTTTTTTTTTTTTAAATAAAGTGCCCAGGCAACTCCATCTTCTCCCACCTTCCGAGGAGATGGAGTCCGCAGTCAGGTTCCCAGCAGTGCCAGGCTGTCTTGGGGAACTGTCCAGCCAGCAGCCCCCTACACCACTGCATGGAGAATTTCCAGCTTCTCCTGGTACAGGTGGTGAAACTTGCTTGGCCAGACAGTGGAAGCGGGCTTTGCAGTTTCCCATCTCCCTCTTGGGTCCTGCTGGTTCTGAAACGGATGTTTTCGGGCGGCTCCTGCAGGCTCGAGACTTCACTCGACTCCCTTCCGCTGTCTCACAGGAGCACGTCTGATTGGTGCAGCCTGGGTCACGTGCCTGCCGCTGTTGCAGTTTTAATAGTTAACAGAGAGAGCACAAATTACATGTTTTGGAAACCATTTCTTTCTTTTTTTTTTTTTTAAATTTATTTTTGGCTGTGTTGGGTCTTGGTTGCTACCTGCGGGCTTTCTCTAGTTGCGTTGAGCGGGGGCTGCTCTTCATTGCGGTGCGCAGGCGTCTCACTGCGGTGGCTTCTCTTGTTGCGGAGCATGGGCTCTAGGCGCGCGGGCTTCAGCAGTTGTGGCTCTCGGGCTCTAGAGTGCAGGCTGAGTAGTTGTGGAGCACGGGCTTAGTTGCTCCGCGGCATGTGGGATCTTCCCGGACCAGGGCTCGAACCCGTGTCCCCTGCATTGGCAGGCGGATTCTTAACCACTGCGCCACCAGGGAAGCCCCATTACATTTATTGAATATTATATCAGTGATGTGCTTTATATTCTTTTGGATGAGGGCAAGATGCAAAAACAGTGTAAAGATGATAATCTTTCAGGATCAAATATAAGAATTCATCTGAATAAGACAGAAGCAGTAGTTACTTTCAGGCACCTGACCGGAGTAGATTTGACACAAAATGAATTTGACTTTTAGGTTTCTGGATGATGGGAAAAAAGCAAAATATACTGGGTATATTAGAGTCTTCCAGAGAAACAAAACCAATAGGATATCTATAGCTATATATATATATCTATATTGAAGAGATTTATAGGAATTGATTGATGTGATTGATTATGGGGGCCAAGAAGTCCCATGATTTGGCAACTGCAAGCTGGAGAACCGAGAAAACTTGTGGTATAATTCAGTATGAGCCTGAAGGTCTGAGAACCAGGAGTGCTAATGTCCAAGGGCAAGAGGAGATGAATGTCCCAGCTCAAGCAAAGAGAAGATTTGACCTTATTTTGCCTTGCTGTTCAATTCAGGCCCTCAGTGGATTGGGTAATGCCCACCTGTGTTGGTGAGGGCCATCTTTTTTACTCAGTATATTTATTCAAATGTATTCTTTCAGAAACATCCTCACAGGCACACCTAGAATTAATGTTTGCCAGCTGTCTGGGCATTCCTTATCCCAGCCAACTGACACATAAAATTAACCATCACGCTGGGTTACGTAGTTCTCATTTATGGTAGCAGAAAGAATTCAAATTCAAACGCAGGGAATATTTTCTGGATTTTGAGAACTATTCTAAGAATAACTCTGTGGGAAACATCAGCAAAGCTTATGATTTTAAGCTTCTTGAAGAAGAAATCTGTATTTTGAGGTAAGTTACATAAAATGGTAAAAACTCTGAGGCATACTCTTAGAAAGGTTCCTTTACATGTAAAAGTGAATCTTGCTTTAATAAAATCTGATGTAAGAAAGTAAACTGAAAAAAAGGCCTTTGTGAGTGTGATTATTTTTATTATTTTTTTATTATTTATTATGTACATTATAAAACATTCACTCCCTTAAAAAACAGACCTACAGGGACTTTTCCAGTGGTCCAGTGGTTAAAACTCCATGCTCCAATGCAGAGGGCGCCAGCTCCATCCCTGTTGGGGAACTAAGATCCTGTATTCTGCATGGTGTGGCCAAAAGCAAAAAAACCCCCAAAAGCCCAGACCTACCTTCCAGAATCTGGATTGCTGGCGAGGTGTATGATATGTGTTAAGTATTGACAATTAAAGTTTTAAAAGACACTGCTAAAAAAAAGACACTGCTAATGATAGATCAATCTGCAATGAAGATAAATTATGAAATCATGTCAGGGAAAATGCATATTTTTGTAAATATGGGATTTCTGAGAATATAATTCCTTTTCTGGGGGTATATTTATTCATAGTGTAAAATAGAGTTATGTGAAGTGCTAGCTTAACATAGACACTACTTCATTGATACCCAGAGAAAGTCACAGGGAGTAATTCCAGAGAGAAACAAGATTTATTAAGATAAATTCTGTAATAGGTGCTGTTTAATCTTGTTTTGCCCACTCTGGGTATGAGAATCTCGGCTTAATTGTTAGCTGGGGACTACCTGGTAACTATCTTGGAGAAAGTCCTTTGACTTGGGACATAGCGAGAATGACCAAACCTACACTCTGAAATCAGAACTCTACAGTTTTCTGCGTACTGTTATGTAACACCAGCAAAGGCTTTGATATGTGTCTACTTCACTAAGACCCATCTGGATCTCCTTCCATATTTTTTTTTATCCCTTGCACTTGTGCTGGGATTCGCACTTCTTTTTTTCAGGGTTCTTAGTCTTTGGTTAGTCTCTTGTTTTTCACTTTTCACATTCCAAGCCCTTAGCAGCTGATGTCTAGGGCACATTTGTCAAAATGCTGGTTTTGACTGTGCTATGATACAGCTCTCTCTCTCTAATTTGAGTCTTCTTTAGCTTTATCCTTGTTTCCTTTGTGGCTTCATTTGCATTGGTCGAAATAAAATTCTCAGCAGGCCGTGGCAAGATAGGAGCATTTTAAACCCCTTTTGGCAGGAACTTAAGATGAATCTCATTGCTCAGAAAAATGGATTCCTTTATACCTTGAGACATTGTGTGTGACACCATTCAGCAACATCCCTCCCAGGGGGCAGTCCCGGAGCACTATCATTTAATTAATATATGCTCAGTTATTGTGGGATTAATCATTATCCCCACACTCTCATGGAAGTGGAGGGGCTTCATTTAGAGTAGACCTTGCTCTAGCGTATGGGTGACAGTCACCTGTCCTCATTTACCCAAAGACAAGCAGCTAACCAGAGCAGGTTCAGGTTATTTACTTCTTTTTTGTCTTCTTCTAGCTTTATTGAGATATAATTTAAATCTAGCACTGTATAAATTTAAGGTGTACTGCACAAAATTGACTTATATACATCATGAAAGGCTTATCACAATAAATTTAGTGAATGCCCATCATCTCATACAGATACAAAATTAAAGAAATAGAAAAACATTTTTTTCCTTGTGATGAGAACTCTTAGGGTTTACTCTCTTAACAGCTTTCATATATAACATACAGCAGTGTTAATTATATTTATTATATTGTACTTTATATCCTTAGCACTTATTTATCTTATGACTGCAAGTTTTTACCTTTTGACTGACTTCATCAAATTCCCCCTCCCCCTCCCCCTTGCCTCTGGTAACCACAAATATGATCTCCTCTTCTATGAGTTTGTTCATTTGTTTGCCTTTGAAGTATAATTGACCTGCAACACTATGTTGGTTCCTGGTACACATTATAATGATTCGATATTTCTATTCATTTTAAAATTATCACCATGACAAGTCTAGTTACCATCTTTCACCATACAAAGACATTACATACTTATTGACTATATTCCCCACACTATACATTTCGTACATGTGACTCATTTATATTATACCTGAAAGTTTGTACCTCTTAATCTCCCTCATCTATTTCTCTCCTCCTTCCACCCCTCTTTCTTCTAGAAACTACCTGTTTGTTCTCTGTATCTATGGCTCTGTTTCTGTTTTGTTATGTTTGTTCATTGGTTTTGTTTTTTAGATTCCACATATAAGTGAAATCATACAGTATTTGTCTGTATTTGTCAATAAAGGAGAAAACAAGAAAAAAGTATAATAAATAGAAAACTATAATAATAGCAATCGTAAATGAAAGCATAGACATCCCTTCTAACTAAAAAACAAATGAAAGTGCCTTCTACTTATTATTTCTATCATTATGGTTTATTAGTTATTAATAAAAAGTTATGACGAAGCATATGAAAGGGAAAATTTTATAAGACGGTGGAATAACATCAAACACGCTAGAGTAAATGCGAAAGGTTAAATTACTCTAGTTAAGAGTGCTGTGTCACAGTACTATATATAAAATAGATAACTAGTAAGAGTAAATGTGAATCAGAGTAAATGTGAAAGGTTAAATTACTCTAGTTAAGAAGAGTGCTGTGTCACACTACTATATATAGGATAGATAACTAATAAGGACCTACTGTATAGCACAGGCAACTCTACTCAACACTCTGTAATGGAAAAAAAATCTAAAACAGAGTGGATATATGTATATGTATAACTGATTCACTTTGCTGTATACCTGAAACTAACACAACATTGTAAATCAACTATACTCCAATAAAAATTAAAAGAAAAAAAAAGGAGAGTGTGCTGGGTCCGCTACTTCCTGTCCAGATGAACTCTCCAGCCATCTATATCCTTTGGGTGCCAGTATTCTGATGTCTATGGACCTTGTCTAAGGGTTGCCCTGCCCTCTCTCTTCTGGTCGGAGGCTTGACGTGAGACTGGGGGTGGGAGGAGAGTGAGATTCGAGTATTCATGCCCCCAGATGCCTCTCTGCTCAACCGTGGGTTGTCAGTGGCTGCCTTCATCTGAGAAAGACCACGGCTCTAGTGAGGAGGACTTCTCCTACTACTTCCTCCCCTCCGTGCATGGGGAGGAGGGGCTTCTTACTGTGGCTGTCCCCTGGATGTTTCACCTTTAACCCTGCCTACTCCTTTGAAAAGAACTCCTTCATCACATTCCCATGGGAGTGTGCCATCTGTGTTTTGCCTTTCCAAGGTCAAAGCGCGGAGGATTGAGCAGTTCTGACACAGGTAGCTGGAGTAAAGACTTTGACTATTATAGACACTTCCAAATTGCATGAAAAGCCGAAGTCATCTATTTGCTATTTAGAAGAGATGCATCTAAAGCAATAATAGGAATGGGTAACATTAAGCCTTAAATGAGTCCACTTGCCCTGGAGGCTCTCCAGTCCTCGGGACCTAGGGAAGAATGAGAGGCTTTTGGAACAAAGGGGTGAGGGGTTAAGTCAGCGCAGAGTGTGATTTCTGGTGGGCAGACAGACCATGTGAGTGCCCAGAAGTCCTGCTAAGCTTTCTTCAACCCAATGATTAGCAAAAGGCTTCTCAGGACGATGACAGGATAGTGCTCTGGTTAAGTGAATATTAAAGCTAAGACATGGTCATAGAATTAAAAGACTTTCTTTTTTTCATAGAGAACCATAAAGACTAAACAAAATATGACTTGTCTATTGAGTTCCACCCTATAAAGCCTTCCCTGATTCCTGCTCCTAAGGCTGGGCTCCAGTTCTTGCTTCTCTGTCCCTGCCAGTCCTAGGACCCTCCCCATCATCACATCATCACTGAGCTCTTTCTACTGTAGATTGTTTGAGCTCATGTCTTTCCCCCTCCAGTTAGATTTTCAGCATTTAATCGGTCTTAGCTGTTGAGTGCATGAATGAATGCATGCTCTTCTCTCTCTTCCTTCTCATCTTCCTCCCTCTCCCCTCCTCCTGCAGGTTCCCCAAGTTACTCAGTGCAGGGGTTTGCTGTCCCAGACTTTCTCCAGCCTGTTAGGGAAGCTGTCCCACCAGGTATATGCAGACAAGTTCCTTTGCTTCAAAGTCCTTGGTGACTCTCTCATCCTAGACTGGGCAAAATGATACTGAGGACTTGGGTATCTTTTTCTCAAAAGATAACTGCTCCTTCCAGGTTTACATTGTTATCATTATTGTCAATAGCAATAACAATGAACAGTTATGAGCCTTTGTTATATACCAGGCACTGGTTATTCCATTGATAACACCCACAACGGCTCTAAGAAGTAGATGCATCACCGTTCATCTTTGCTACCTTCATTTTGTAGATGAGGAATGTGAAGCTCGAAAGGGATGCCTTAATTTGTCAGGATCACGTAATTAATAAGAAGTGTCGTTAAGGTTCGAATCCAGGTTTACTCACTTTCCAGCTGGTGTCCTTCACCATTTCTAATGCTTCTGCTTCCCAGCGCATCTCTGTCCGGTTCCCTCTGCTGATTGTGCATTCTGGGATTTATGTGAAACAAAGAGAGTTTCTACTGGGTCCTTTGATTTTATGAACTATGGGGTTTTGCAAAACCAGAGTCGGCACAAGCAAGGAAGATGTGGTCAATCTGGAGCTCCTTGAATTTTAGCAAAATAAAGATACCACCCAACAGGAGTGGGGTTCCTAGTGTTAGAGAGGCTATGCAGACACCCTGAGTTCAGTGGACCTGGGAGTGTGTGGCCTCCAAGGCCGATCCTGATGAAAACTAACTTAAATTGACAGAGGTTAATCTCATCACAAGTGACCCATGGGGCTGTGATGCTGGGGAGACCTAGGCGGTGGGCCACGTGTATCCTCAGGGTTGGAATGTAACTAACCAGACAGGTGACAATACAATCAACTGAAGAAAGACTCAACCTGCCCGAGTGAAACACAGGAAGAGGATGTCTCAGCTGAGCTGAACATTCTGGTTGCCTGGGCAGGTCTGATTTCACAGAGACAATAGTCTAGTTTATTCCTTATGCTGCATTTCTAGGCTCATGGATTATCCTTCCGAGAAGAATTTGGCTTCAGATAGAGGCTTTTCTGCAGGGAGAGAATATGCTGAGCAGACAATTCGAGGCTGTTGGTGTTTAAAATCACATGTCTCATTCTAAGTTAATAAGTGGTGTCTGACCTTGACAATGGTTTTGGGCAGCTTGAGCCAGCCCCACCAATACCAGGCATTTCTGGGTGAGTACTTCTTTCCTGGAACTATGATATCATCCCATTGTCTGGGCCCCACTCAACTATGAGCTCTTTGAGGTTGGCAGCTGGAGCTTACTCATATTAGTATCTTGGGGGATTATGATCTGGCCTGTAGCTGTTGTTCAGAAAACATCTATTGAAGGGGTGTGAACCGTGCTATTTTTAGAGCTACAAAGCTGAGAATGTAGTCATCAGCACCTCAATGCTGACTGTATTGGGAGGCTTTTTTTTCCCCTGTCACTGGGACACCTGACCCAAGAGTGAGGGTTGCTATCTCATCTCGTGAGGACCATGGGGCTGGAGTTAGAGGCCCAGGTGGGGAGGGGGGTGGCACTGTGGGGAGGATGGGCCTAATGTCACCCACTGTGCTGGAGTGGGAACTGAAAGCAGCCTGTAACCGTGATGACTGGACTGATATCATGCACTTTAACTTTTTTCAATTAAAGCAATGAAGGCCTAGTAAAGTAATTTTTAAACTACTTTTAAAGACTTTTCTCATAAATAAAAAACTAGGAAAAGCAAGTCTCTGTCAGCCAAGTGTCCTGATGTCTGACTCAGAAGCTAAGGTCACTCTAACCCAACATTCCAGCTTGGAACCTTGAGGTTGGGTTGTTCTGCCTTGAGTTCTCCCATGGTTGACCCTTCGAAAGCCATGTGGGTGCCATGGCGTTATGGCTGTCTGGGTTCATGCTTGCCTTCTTGCCCAGAGGGTGAGTGTTTCTGAGGATAAGGCCATGGCCTCATATGTGCCTCACAGTACATGTGGTTATAACACAATGCTCTACACCCTGAGTAGTGTGTACAATAAAAATTTGGAAAGAATAACCAGCTCCACAATAGGCAGAATTTTTATTTAGCTGAGGTTCCCTCCTCCTTGCTTCTTCTACCCTGGAGTTGAATTGCCTGATTTTGAATCCCAAATTACTACTTACTAGCTGTGTGATTTTGGGCAAGTGACATTTCCTCGTTGAGCCTCAATTTCATCCTCTGTAAAATGGGAAAAATAATAATATCTAGCTCATGAGTTGTTGTGAGAATTAAATGAGATAATAAAATGAATATTATAATAATAGGAAATACAGACATAACACCGTAACTCAGTCATTTTTCTAAGTGTTTTACATGTATTAACTCATTTAATCTTCAAAAGAATTTTGATGCATGCAAAGTATCTAAAAAGCAGTTCGCACTAATGGTTATTATCCAATAAATGATAGATATAGTCATTATTAAGTCACTCTCAGCCAATATTGTAGAAGAAAGCATATGATAAGATAGGATGTGAACTTATATTGGGATGTGAATGACTGACAATAGCTGTACGTTACTCAAGAATAACTATTGAGAATTAAATATTTGCAACTAATTGGATACTTTTTTTTTTTTTTTTTTTGTGGTACGCGGGCCTCTCACTGTTGTGGCCTCTCCCGTTGCGGAGCACAGGCTCCGGACGCGCAGGCTCAGCGGCCATGGCTCACGGGCCCAGCCGCTCCGCAGCATGTGGGATCTTCCCGGACCGGGGCACGAACCCGCATCCCCTGCACCGGCAGGCGGACTCTCAACCACTGCACCACCAGGGAAGCCCCTGGATAATTTTTTAATTGTAGCATTTGTGGCCTCAGTGGAATCTAGAAGGGAATGTATTTAATATTTCTTGGGGTGTCTTTTAAAGCTTCAAGTAAGAAGCCATGGACCTTACTTCCAGGCGTATGGGGGTGAAGTTGATTCTCCACCTGGAAAATGATTTGATAAACATTGCTTTCCTACCTAACGGATTTGATGTATGTTGAAGATCAAACAGAACTCAAGTCCAGGCAAGAGTTTCACAGAAACGTCACGAGATCCAGCAGAAAGTTCTGCCACTTGTTCAACTTCCCAACTTTCTGAGAAAGGTGGAGAAGAGGAATGAGATGCTCCTGGCCTGGATTATAAATCTTGGATTCTATCATCAGCCCTCACATCAGGGGCTGTTAGGGAACATGTGTCCCAGTCTGTTTAACCAATCAACAAAAAAATTATGGGAGTTTGGCCTAAGGCTGCCACATTTTAATTTTGCCACAAAAGTTTGTTGGAAAATTAAAAAATACAATAACCAAGAAAAGGAAACAACTTAAGTGTCCTTTGATGGATGAATAGATAAAGAAGTTGTGGCATATATATACACAATGGAATATTATTCAGTCATAAAATGAGGAAATCCTGCCGTTTATGACAACATGGGTAGACTTGAGGGCATTATGCTAAGTGAAATAAGCCAGAGAGAGAAAGACAAATACTGTATATCACTTAACTGTGGAATCTCAAAAAACCCCAACAAACCAAAAAACAAAAAGCAACCAAATAGAAAAGGAGATCAAATTTGGGGTTACCAGAGGCAGGGAGTGCGGGGAGGAGGAACTGGAGGAAAGTGGTCAAACTTCCAGTTGTAAGATAAATAAGTACTAGGGATGTAATGTACAGCATGATGAGTGTAGTTAACATTGCTGTATGACTCAGCATAAATCCTGAGTTCTCATCACAAGGAAAACATTTTTTCTTCTTTTCTTGCTTTCTCTTTTGCTTGTATCTAAATGAGATGACTGATGCTAACTAAACTTATTCTGGTAATCATTTCACAATATACGTGAGTCAAACCATTATGCAGGGATGTATGTCAATTACATCTCAATAAAACTAGAAAAGAAAGAAAAAAAGAATAATATCACTATTTAAGAAGGGCTGGTGACCTCACACTGACATGTCTATACCATGTCATTTCTCTGTCATTCTGTTGCAAACAAGAGAAAGCATCATTATTAGATCAGCACTAGTTTGTGGGCCAGCATTAGGGAACCACTAATCTGGTCCAATACCCGCTCCCCCCTTTTGCAGAAGGGGGATCCCAGGCCCAGGTAAGGAAAGTGAACTTTCAAGGTTATAACCTGTGACCCAGTTGCAACTCTCTCCTCTAGCACCTTTTCACTGTGCACCCAGTCAGAGTATTCACAGGCTTTCCTCTCTCTAGGCGCGTCTCTCACCTGACGGGTTCTGTACATGGACAGCAGCTCGGCCATGGGCTTGGACTCCGGGGAGGTCATCCCTCTGACCACCCCCAGGAGCAGTTGCTGGGGCCACAGCTGAAGTGGAGTGTGGGCCGGGGCTGGTTGGACAGCAGGGCCAGGGTGCTCCCCAGGGCCTGGACTCCTGAGATGCAGGAATCATGGTCTGCAGTCCCACGGTGACATTGGGCAGGAAGGCTGGGTTCTCATTTGCTTCAGACACAACAAAGAGATGGCCCAGAAGACTCAGGAAAAAACGGACTTTGAATCTTAGAGAGGGTGAAAGACAGGTGTTAGGATAGGTCAATAGCATTCTAGAGAGCCACACAAAATAGCCCAGAGTCTCTCCTTGGGAGAAACGAGGGAAGGAAGAGATGTGGGATTGAACTTAGATGTATGTTTACTGAAAGAAAGAAGCCTCAGGGTGATTGGGGAGTTTAGGGAATACAGACATCCACAAGTGGACAGTCATGGAGAAAGGCTGGCAGCTTCCCAGAGCTTGATAAAGGGACACACAAAGTGACAGACACACACACAGAGACTTTGAGGCATGCAGAGAGGCTGACAGCAATATAGGCACATACACAGCATTGGGTCCCCAAACTCAGGCAGACAGCGGGCAGAATGGATGTGACATGTAAACAGGCAGACTTGTGCACTGGCATAGATGACTCAGCTGCAGAGACAGGCACTCAGGTGTGGATAAGACAGGAAGTTTCTTTCTCTTTTTCTTTTTGAAGCATTAAAGCCTTTCTTTCCTTTAAGATAACTGATTATTAAATATAGGTTTTTGGTTTTATGCTAGCAGCACTTTATTGAAGTATAATTTAAATACAGTAAAATACACTAATCTTTGCAACTTACATGTGCAGATTAATGAATTTTAACAATATACAAGTACACATATAACCATTACACAGATCAAGGTATAGAAGATTTCCGAACCCCAGAAAATCCTTCCTGTCCCTTTCCAGACCATCCTTTTTCCCCATCCTTCAGAAGCAACCACTATCTAGTTTGTCTATTTGAACTTCATAGAAATGAAATCATTCTGTCTGGCTTCTTTCATGCATCATAATCTTTTTTTTTTTTTTTTGAGATTTGTCCACGCTGTTGTATGTAGTTCATTTCTTTAAAAAACTGCTGAGTATGATATACTACAATTTATTTATCCATTCTTCTGTCTTTACACATTTTGGGTTGTTTTCAGTGTTGAGTTGCTGTGAATCAAGCTGCAGTGGACATTGTTGTAAAAGTTGTTTTGGGTGAACACAGACATTCATTCTCATGAGTACCTACTAAGGAGAAGCTATTACTGGGACATAGGGTAGGTGTACCTTTAACTTTATAAGAAACTGGAAAATGATTTTCCAAAGTCATGTAATTTTATACTGACCATGCCAAGTGTCAGAAAGCATATGGAGAAACTGGAGTTCTCATACATTGCAGGTGGAAATGTCTTGGCAGTTGTTTAAAACTTTAAACATATACCTACCATAAACCCCAGCCATTCTACTCCCAGATATGTGCTCAAGAGAAATGAAATGAATATGTTCACACAAAGACTTGTGCACAAATGTTCATAGCAGCTTTCTTTGTATCAGGCAAAACTGGAAACAGGTTAATGTTTATCAACAGGTGAATGGATACAAAATTCTGGTGTATCCATTTAATAGAATGCTGCTCAGCAATAAAAAGGAACTAATAGTAAATGCAACAACATGGATGAATCTCAAAATAATTATGGTGAATAAAGCCAGACAAAAAAGAATACATGCTTTTGATCCAATTTATGTAAAGTTCTAGCAAATGCAAGCTAATCTATAATAACACAAAGCAACTAAATGTTTGTGTGGGAATGGAGGTTTGGAGGCATGAATTACAAATATGCACGAAGAAACTTTTTGTGGTAATGGATATGTTCTTTGTATTGATTGTGGTAATAGTTTATACATATGGCAAAACTCATCACATTGTACACACTAAATATGTACAGTTTATTTTACATCACTTAAACCTCAATAAAGCTAACTTTAAAAAGTTGGACATTGTTCATTTCTCTTACATTTCCTGGAGAAGTATGTGTAGAAGTGGCATTTTTTCCTTAAATGTTTGAGAGAAATCATTAACATCTGGAGGTTGTTTTTAATTTTTCCCTTTTGTGGGGGGGAGGATGGTTCTTAATTACACGTTCAATCCTCCAACAAATATAGGATGATTCAAATTTTATTTATTATTATTTTAGTTTGTGAAGCTTATGTTTATTAAGGAATTTGTCTATTTTCTCTAAGTTATAACATTTATCAGCATAATGCTGGTTATAATATCTCCTTATTCTATTTTATGATATCCATAGAATCTGTAGTAATGCTCTTTTTAATTTATTTTATTGGTACTTATGACTTCTGTTAATCTTTTCTAGGAAGCAAAATTTGACTTTGTTGAATTTTTAAAAATCTATTTATTAACAGCTTTCTTGAGGTATAATTGACATTCATCTATTTCTATTTTATTGATTTTTTTCCTCATCTTTACTACTTCTTTTGTTCTATTTTTTTGGGGGTGTGTGTTTAATTCAATCTTCTTTTTCTAGGTTCTTGAGGTGGAAGCTTAGGTCATTGATTCTAGACCTTTTCCCCCTAGTATTGTCATTTAGAACTCTATGCACTGCTTTAACATCATCCCCAAGTTTTTACATGTTTATTTCATTAGTGTTCAGTTGAAGATATTTTCTTATCCCCATTTTAATTTATTTTTCCTGCACATGTTACTTAAGAGTGTATTCTTTAATTTCTTTTAGTTATTAATCACTGGTATTACTAGTTTAAATCCATTGCGGTAAGAGAACTTGTTTGGCTTCATTTCAAACCTTTGTGATTTATTGAGACCTGACTAACGTAAGATCCATTTTGGTGAATGTTCCACATAAACTTGAATGGAATTTGGATTCTGCAGGCTTTGGGTGTATAGCATTCCACATATATCAATTAGATCAAGTTGGTTAGTGGCATTCAAATATCTATTCTTACTGATATTTTTACCTACTTTTTCTTCATATTACTGAAGAGAAGTGTTAACATATCCAACTATGTATTTTCTTCATGTATTTTGAAGCTATGTTATTGGCTGCATAGTGATGTAAGATTGCTATGTCCTCCTGATAAGTTCATGTTTTTCTTTATCTCTGGTTGTATTCCTTGTCTTGAAGTCTCTTGTTCAATAATAACATAGACATCCTAGCTTTTTTATGCTTAGTGTTTCCATGGCATATCATTTTTCATTCTTTTACTTTCAATCTATCTATGCCCTTATCTTTAAAGAGTGTCCTCTGTAAATGGCATATGGGTGTATTTTATTATTATTTGAATTTTAATAGTGTGGCAATCTCTGTCTTTTGATTAGAGTGCTTTGCCCATTTACATCTAAGACAATCACTGATATGTTTTCATTTAAGTTTTTTATTTTATAATATTTCTATTTCTCACATCTGCTTTTTGTTTCCTGTTTTTCTTTTACTGATTTATTTTACACTAATTTTTTTTTAGTATTCTATTTTATTTCTTTTTTTGGCTTTTGCCATACCTGTTGGTATAATTTTTTAAAGCAGTTGCCCTAAATTTACAATAAGCATCATTTTGGTGAGTAATCAACTACCTCAACACTTAGTGGCTTAAAACAACATGCATTTATTTACTTATACTAATTTTTGAGTCATATCAGGTGTGGTTGTGATGCCAGTGGGCTGCTAGGCTTTTTCTGGTATTTCTCTACACTGTATTGCAGTGCATTGTGTTGCAGGATTGGGGAAGGCATCTGTGCTGGTTGCACTTGCTTTGATTGAATGTGGAATGAAGTACAAAGATGCAGTTCAGTTTATAAGACAAAAAAGAAGGGGAACATTCAATTCCAAAAAGCTGCTTTACCTGGAGAAATACCGACCTAAGGTGCAATTACACTTCAAAGATACCAATGGGCATTGCTGTGTTCAGTAGAAAGAAATGTATATGAAAGCTGACTTGTTTGTGGTATTTAGAGGGAACTCTTGGTACCTGAAAATGTGAATCTGGAAGCTTAACTGTGTCATCAGAGTGGTGATGGATTCAGTGCTCCTCAACCACTCTCCTAGTGATTGAAAAAAAGCAAACAAAAAAGAAATCCCTCTATAACATGAATAAAATGTTTAAGAAAAGAAAAAGAAAAAAAACTCTTCTCAGTTCTGGGCAAGGGGCAGTAATTCAACTGGCGTTATAAGTTGGCATACCACAGTTCAAAAGTTGGACTTCTTTTTTTCATTATCTCAGCACTAATTATGAAAAAGTGAAGACATTTTTATTTATTTTTATTTTGTATATTTTTAAATTTTTATTGGGATATAGTTGATTTACAATTTTTTATTAGTTTCAGGTGTACAGCAAAGTGAATCAGTTATACATATACATGAATCCACTCTTTTTTAGAGTCTTTCCCATATAGGCCATTACAGAGTATTGAGTAGAGTTCCCTGAGCACAGTAGGTTCTTATTAGTTATCTATTTTATATATAGTAGTGTGTATGTGTCAAAAGATATTTTTTAAAGCATAATAATTTATAGTCCCTGTTTTGTTTTTTTGTTTGTTTGTTTGTTTGTTTTGCGGTATGCAGGCCTCTCACTGTTGTGGCCTCTCCTGTTGCGGAGCACAGGCTCCAGATGTGCAGGCTCAGTGGCCATGGCTCACGGGTCCAGCTACTCCGCGGGATGTGGGATCTTCCCAGACCAGGGCACAAACCTGTGTCCCCTGCATTGGCAGGCAGACTCTCAACCACTGCACCACCAGGGAAACCCTAGTCCCTGGCTTTTATTCTGTGTTTTGACCAATACTTTAGGAAATCTCATGCCACTCAATTTCTTTAAACTATCCAGTGGCTGTAGAAGCAACCACACACAACACAGTCTTGAATTACTCAGAGAGATTATAGTTCCCAAAGCTTTGCCTTTGCCAGAGATCACATTTCAGGGGATCACTGTTCATACTTTATTGATTGTTTCACTATTGTGAGCTATGGGATGCAAGAGTACCAGTCTGTATCCTATTTCATAATACTAGATATATTCTCACTGTTTCAGTCTCATTCAGGCAAGATAGCCAATCCTGTGATGACTAATTTTATTTCTCAATTTGACTGAGCCATGGGGTATTCAGATACTTGTTAAATATTATTCTGGGTGTGTCTGGGTGAGAGTGTTTCTGGATAAGATAACATTTGAATTGGTAGATGAGTGAAACAGATTGCCCTCCTCAGTGTGGGTGGGCCTCATCCAATCTGTTGAAGGCCTAAATAAAACAAAAGTCTCAGTGAGGGAGAATTTGCTTTCTCTGCCTGACTGTTTTCAAGGTTTTCTCCTGTCTTCAGATTTGGATTCAAACTGGAATGTACACCATTGGCTCTCTGGGTCTGCAGCTTGCTGACTGCAGATCATGAGACTTCTCAGCCCCCATAATTATATGAGCCAATTTTTTATAATAAATCTCTTTCTCTCTGTCTCTGTCTGTCTCTCTCTATATATATATTTATATATACATACAATATCTATATTTAATATATCTATATCTAATATACCTTGATTTCTTCAATTTCTCTGATAGTTTATTGCCTGCAACAATCTTAGGGGTGGGGAATCAAGGCTCCTCTTTTGGGTATGATATGCTTGAAAAATCTATTAGCCAACTGGGATTAGGCCTTTCTCTTCCTCTCCCATCCTTCCTCCTCTTTACACGTGGGCTTCTTTCTTCTCTCTCTCCTACTCCTCCAGTTAATATGGCTGGAGTCATGGCTTCCTACAAAATATTTTTGGCTTCAGTTAGAGTATTTTAGGGTACTTCTCATTTTATGAGTATAGTTCCCAGAGGACTCTGATTAATTGAGTTTTGTTGAGAAGCCCATGTGCATTCCAACGAAATTGGACCAGGTAGAATGTGCTATTTTGTACAAAACAACTACTCTTGAAGTAACCATATGAAAGAGGGGAACATTTTTCCAAGTATGAGAGGGGTGATTTGTAGAAAATAATCTGAACAATGAAAAAGTAATCTAATTATTCAGGATTTTGTAGGATGCTGATAGTTGCAACGGAGGCAGGAGATAGATGGGCCTTCAGGGCAAACATTTTGAGTTCATTCCCTGTGGACCGATACTCCGAGACAGGAATAACAGGACAATTGAGAGAGGAGGCTTGTCCCCGCCCAGATAGAAGATAAGAGACCACATATTCCTTATTCTCGAAGTCAGGGGACCTTCCTGACTACACAAGCGCAGAAAGGTTCCTTGGAGGTGAAAAGGGGAGTGATGCCAACTACCCATAGGCCTCTTTGGTAGAATCCATCTTGGCTAAGAGATGCATGTGCCCACATGGGAAAATCCTGAGATACACCAAATATGGACTCTGAACCAGGCAAATCAAAATGATTGGTCAAAGGAAACAGGGAAGTAATGCCCCATAAAAATAACTCAAACTGCCCATGAGGTGCGACTCTATTTCTGAGCCTGCCTGTGTTATCAATCCACACGTACTATATTTAAATACTTTACTTGTTTCACTACTTTCCGTCTTAGTGGGAATTCTTTTTCTGCAAAGCTGTAGGGCCAGGGCCTTGTCACTGACCACTGGTCTAGTGGCTAGGATTTGGTGCCCTTACTGACGTGACCTGACCTCAATCACTGGCTGGGAACCGGAACCCTGTTTAAAGCCGCTGCGGGCCAAGGCCATCCGAGATCACAACCACAGATAATCCCTGTTGCAGAGTCAATATTGCTTAGCAAATATTCCATTTGCTCTTTTACCTTTAATGGTCCCCATCTAGTGAGGCAGGACTGTGTGACTAGTTCTAACCAGTGGGCTGAAGCATAATGTCCATGTATAATTCTGTAGTCTTTTATCCCCTGCTCTTGTGACTAGGAGTTTTCATGTTCTAGATGGTGCAACTACAAAATGGTGGAGCCATTTTAAGCCTGGGTCTCTGAATGACTACATGGAGCAGAGCCCCCTGCCAATTTGCACAAGAAAAGAATTGTTACCTAGAATAAAACCTTTGCATTGGAGCTGATGGTTACCACAGCAAACCCAGCCTATTCTGACTATAATCCAAACCACCAAATTGATTTTCATCATCTTCTTTAATCCTTACAACAATTCTTTCAAATAGGAAATAGAAAACAAATTTTTTTGAGGAAACTGATATTCTAAGAGGATAAGGTTTTACCTTAGAAGGTAATACCATTTATGAATGTTTGCTATAGATCTCTCATTGCTGACTTTGCAGACCCCAGGAATGAGCTTATTGAGAGCAGTAATTGTCATGAGTCAGCCACTGATTTTAGGAGGAGAAACCAAGGAATTGGAGATCCAGAATGTAGAGAATTGCCACTTGAAATGTAGATATTAGCATCCCGGAGATATTAGGAACCACTTGGGAAGATGTAAGTGGAAGAGTAGCTAAAAGGAAGCACCTCTCCCTCTACAACTCTAACCTGTACCAATTGGAAATTCCACTGGGTTCACAGTTCTTTTCATTACCTTCCTCATAATGAGTTGGCAGGTTATCCATACCATAAGAAAACCCCTTATTCTTTCATTAGTATGATTCCCAGGTATAATCTTCCATAAAGAGTAAAAGTCAATATTAATGAACACAGAGACAAAAAGGATAAAAAAGGGGAAACTGGAAAACTCAAGCATGGTTGAGTTGGGGAATGGGAGGTTGGATATGGTGACCAGTTTACTATGACTATGCTATCTTTTAGCTCTGTGATATCAGAGAGTAGCACTATGGCCCTGAGAATTTGGCGGATGGACTAAAGAGGAAGAGGGGAAGAAAAGAGAGGCAGAGGGAGCCATCCAAAAAATTTCACCAAACTTACAGTTTTCCTTGCAGAGCTGGTAGTTCTTGCTCACTTCTCAGGTGCCAGTGAAAGGCACCTACCGTTCATTCCTGAGGGCAAGCACCATATGGTATTGATGCTTATCAGAGCCTGAAGATCTGGGGAGAATATGGGTCAGGATGAAGGACCCTCATCTAAGCTACATCCCTCAGGAACTGGATTTTACAAATGACTTTTCTGATTGCAACTTTTACGCCTTTGTTCCTCAAACTGTAGATCAAAGGGTTCAGCATGGGGATGACCACAGTGTAAAAGACAGACACAGTCTTGTCCTTCTCTGGGGATTTGTCTGAGTTACTTCTCTGGTACATGAAGGCCAGTGTCCCAAAGAAGAGAACAACAGAGGTGCAGGTGGAGAAGGTCTTGGCTCTCCCACCAGCAGACTTCACTCTCAGGATTGTTCTGCTGATGAGCATGTAGGAGACCAGAATGATCATGACATTGACCAGGAACATGAGTTTGGCAAAAAAGAGGGTGACAGCCTCACTTTGTGTCATGCTGCTGCAGGCAAGAGTCAGCAGTGGTGGGAGATTGCAGAAGAAGAAGTTGATCTGATTGTCATCACAGGAGGAGAGGGTAAAGATGCATATGGTATGCAGGATGGCCCCCGATACCCCACAGACATAGGCCCGGCCAAAAAGCCCCTACAGATGCCCCAAGTAATTGCTACGTTATAGAGCAATGGGTTGCTAATGGCAACAAAGCGGTCATAGGCCATTACTGCCAGCAGGTAACACTCTGTGCCTGCACAGATGGTGAAGAAAAAGAACTGGGCTGCACATCAGCCACAGGAGATGACCGTTTTGCTTGTGGTCAGTGTGGTTGGGACCTGAAGGATGATGACCGAGGTATAGCAGGCATCTGGCAGGGCAAGGTGGCTCAGGAAGAAGTACACTGGGGTGTGGAGTTGAGTGTCCATTTGGATTAGAATAAACATTCCCACATTTCCCAGATGGGTGACTAGATAGAAGACAAGAAACATCAGGAAGAGTGAAATGGCTGGTTCAGGGTGATATGTGAAACCCACAAGAATGAACTCTGTCACAGTGGTGAGATTTCTTTTGGCCATAGGCTCCACATGGCTGGATGGCCTGAGGAGAATGGAAGTAGAGATTCCAGAGCTGAAGGCCTTTGTCTTCTTCAGTGTCAGACGTTAGGTGAAAACCTCAGATATTTTTCTGCTCAGAGAGAGAAGAGAATGTTATCATTTTAAGAATCTACAACTGGCAGTGACTATGGAGCGTGTTTACCTATCTCTGCATCCCTCCTGAAAATGGACCTTGGGTAGGTATTTCTTCAGGTTCACTTGCTTATTGTCTGTGACTTTCTTTCAGAACAGAGAACTTTAGACTATCAAGACTGGAAGGGACCAATCTGGAGTCTGTCTCTTCTAGAATATTCCCAACAAATTGTCATGTAGCCCAGGTATACACCAGGGCTGACACATATGGATTCTAAGGCTGTGCCCTGATAACTCCTGGTAGGGCCATGTGTATAGACTGTGATGTGAATGATGCCTCCAGAGTGGTCAGATGCAGAATCCTGTGTTACGTGATGGGGACTTTCTGGGCACTCTGCCTTTGGAACATTCTCCCTGTTGGGAAAGCCACAGTGCTCTTTCTGTATCTTCTACACATTAGTATTATGCTCGATTCTGCACGTTGAGTAAAACCCCTCTCTCCCAAGACAGTTATTATACCTACTCTTATCTAGTCTCCTATTCTCCAAGTCAAACATTTCCAGTCATTTCAGCAACTCCTCGTGAGTCCTTTCCTAATCCATTTTTGCTCTCCTGTGAAGAAGGTTATCACCTGTCTTGGATCTCTTTCTTGAGGGTCCTTGAAAGAAAGTGATTCTGTGAAAACCATTAGATTTATGGAGTCCTTATTCTGTGTTGGACATTTCTGCATTAATTGGCTGATTTCTCTCAATAATCCTGAAATAGCCGTTATGAATTTCACGCTTGAAATGTGTAAGCTGAGGGTCAGGAAGTTAAAGTGGCTTGTCAAAGAATAAATTGCAAGTGCAGAAGCCAGGATTTAAGCTATGGTGTCACATCCCTAGGGCACTGCTTGTTTCATTAATTTTTAGCCTTTGTAGTCTAGAAGTAGCTCACCGAGAGGGGGTTTATAGAATTTGGTAGAACCAGTTTCCTGTAGAAATCAGGTTGATTCTTCACTTTCTGGTGGTGAAATGAGTTCTTTTGTTAGCTATTGATTGCTCTGGGCTCTGTTCTCCAGGACAATGTCTCTTGGGGTTGAGGGTGGAGGCTGCTCCATCAGGGATTCTGAGACTCATGGAGAGGCTGGTTGGAGTCAGGGTTAAAGACTTGTTTGTGAACTATGGGGTTCTCACTAGCCGTAGAACTTCCACAGAACATTTCAGTTTTGATCCTGAGAATTCCATGGCTCATAAGGCAAAATCAAAGTCCTGGTGTTTCAGACACAGAATACCAGGTCCACCAAGTTTCTAATAATTAACTTATCAAAGTAAGGTATGGAAACGGATGTCTATCAAATGTACTGATTAGCGGTAGCTTGATTATGGACCACCCTGGTTTATTCCATTGCTCCCATCTTCTTTGATCTTAAACATCTTTCTTCCAGAACACTGATGTTACTGTGATATTTCTGTGCTCCAACCACCTGCTTCTTTCTGTCCCTCTGTTAAATGTTTCCCATCATTTTTCTCTTCTCTGCTTCCTCATAACTTTGAGTTATACATAGTTGTGGCTATTCACCCCATGGAAGTTCATCATCTTTAGCTCTATTGAAAAACTGAAAAATTATTTCAGTTTTTTTTTAGTTCAAATACTTTAAAAAGGGAATTTGATTTATCCAGCTGCCTTTGTGAGAGCCAGTCCAAAAGTTAAAAAGTTGAAATTATATAGCCAGCCTACATATTAACTGTCTGCTGTGTCCAAAGGGTCAGTTATGTGATACAAAACATAGTTTCAAGCCTTCAGGTGGGTTGTGGAAAGCACCGGCATTGTGACATCTCTTTGAGACCCGAGTCTTGAAAACTCAGTTTGGAACTTACTAGTATAGGCATCCTGAATTTGCACTCACATCTATTATTCTGTTCCATGGCTTAATACATCCTTCTTTCAAAGCAGAATTCTTTATCCTTATTTAGCCACAGAATCTTCTTTTCCTTCTTCCCACAGAGATGGAAATTTAGAGACATGGAACGCATGCTTTAGGACACACTTAACTAGATATCCTCCAAGAAATTTTTTGCTATGCTTATATCTGAAGCTCAAGATTATAAATATAAGTTTCTTTGAAGCTTTTAAAAGATTACTCTGAATATTTCAATATTTGGACTAAATAGCCAGCAAATTCAGATTGCTAAACAATCATATGCTTTAGAGACTTATAGCAATATCCCACTGCTTAGTAGGATTTGGATTGGCCAATCCCACCATCTTTTTTCAGAACTGTCATAACCTTTCAGTCCAGCCCTTGGACATGTTCCACAACATTTGCATAACTTAGTTTACACGGCCTGAGAATAGATACCATCATGCCCTCGTTGACCTAAAAAGAAATATTCACCTGGCAGCTTTCTTCTGGATGGTGGTAGCTAAAACTTGTACCTATTCAAAACATTGTCTCAATGGGAAAACCTCACAATGAGAACATTCCTTGAAACTGTGAGTTATTAGCTGTTGTCTGGTAGTTTCTGTGTCCATGTCTGTCCAATGTCTGACATTCTGTTAGGAGAGCATCTGGGTGACTGGTTTCTCTTTCTCTCCAGGATTGGGGGTCACTGTGCACATGACCCTCAGGATGGGCTCATATGCTCTTCTCCACACTTGTTGGAAATATCTATGACCCACACACAGAACCCTGGAGTCGGAAAGGACCCTGTGAGGCAGTTCTGTGATTTTCCGGCTCTGCTCGTCAGAGGCCTCAGCCTTTGTGGAGATGCCTCAAGGGACACAGCAGTGGGAAGTAAACGGGAGGCTGACCAGGTGGGGAGCTGCCAACTCAGCCACAGCTTCAAACAAAGCAGAGTTTCTTTTAACGCTGGTAAACAAACAGGTGCTTCATTTCATTTTGTTTGAAAAGGGCATTCCAGTGTTAAAAAAAGATTCACATCTGGTCCAATGTGTTCTTTTCATTTAGCAGAAGAGAATATTGAACCTCGGAGAAGAAGAACTTTTACCTGATGTGTCAGAAAACATTCCCTCCCAAATTTATCTTGATGGGGCCTCAATACGAGCATCTTATTTGGTGCCTCAGGAGAGGCCATGGGGTTGTGAAAGAACAAAGCAGTCCAGGATGGAGCCACAGGGATGGGAGGATTGCTACGACATAGTCAGGACACTCAGAGGCCAGGTCACCGAGGTTTCCATCTCGTCACCTCCCTCACTGCACATCCTCTCCTGTAACATCCATTGCTACATTATCTTTTCAAAAGCTGCTTTCAAGGGTCTTTCTCTCTGACCTCACCAGCTGAGACAACCTCCTCAGAGGGATGGGACTCATCCTTGGTACATGCTCTGAATACCTAGTTATTCAACCATGTGGGTGACAGGGGAGTAATAATATCTTGATGCCAATTACTGTTCCCTGCACTTGACATATTTGTTACTAACTGCTGCAACCCTCAGTAAGTACGTAGGTCTATGCTTGTTTCACAGAAGACAGAATTAAAGCCTTGGGAAAATAACCTGTGCAAAAGGTCACACAGATAAAATGTAAAGTTTTTCAAACTTTTGGAAAGCACACTTAATAGTCTCTGGAAAATATATGATCTCCCAACATAGTTACAAGATTTACATGACCTCATAGGGAAAGAACTGGTCCTTTTGTTCCTGCGAGGGACTTCTATAAGGCACTGCTGATATTTTTGTTTTCTGAGCAGATCCAAGGAGATTGCTGCTGTGGCGATCTGAAAGCCATAGTAAATGCAATTACCTAATCTTCCTTGGGCTGATTTTATGGATATGCTGAAACCCACTTTTGAATAAACTCGCAGCAGGTAGCAAGACCAGGCTGTGCACCCAGTTTTATCCAGAGTTCCTGGGCAACATTCAAAGCTTGCAACCTCCAGGTTCTCCAGGTGTCTAATGTTTCGCCTTCTTGCCCAATTCAGATTGCCTTGTTTCTGAATCGTTGAGTTTTCTGATCCAATTGAATCCTTTCGTGTTTTTAACATCTTACAGGTGTCACCTAAGATGATGCTTCTGGTATGAAGGTGGTAATGCTAAATGGAAGAGGGACTCTTTTTTCTCTATGATTCACTGTGATAATTTACCTGCCTGCAGTGGGGGTTACGTGAGTCCAGACTTGCCTGCAAATCACAAAATGAGTGGGACAGGGCTTTATGTTTCTGGGAGAAGTCATCTGCCTTCAATTAGAGCTGACTCAAGGCTCTCAGTAGGTAAGAAAACAATGGGTCTGGGGATTTAAAAGCTCAGGAGGGTAAGTGGTAGATCCTAAATGACCTAATTTCCCATGTTCCTCTCTGTGCTCTTCAGGGACTGAACATTGTCACTTCCATGCCACTTCCTCCAGGGCTGGAAAGAAACAGAGAGACAATCCAGACCTACTTTGATATGTTACAGATGAAGGTACAGACCTGGGGGGGGGGTGCACGTCTTATCCGAGGTCACGTAGCTTCTCAGCTGCCAGCTGGAGGGCTGATCAGAAATGATGGTGGAGGATGGCTATGGTCAGGGCGAGGAGACTAGGACCATGAAACCACAGTCTCACCCATTAGTCTGGTCTGCTCAAGGATTCTGCTTCCTTCCAGACCCAGTTCAAGTCTTACCACTTCTGGGAAAGCTGACTAAACCCAATATAGATGTTCCCAGCCCTCAGTGAACTGTACCTGGATTTGCTTTCCATTCTATATTGTGGCAGAGTCTTGAGCATCAGGTCTTCTTTAGTTTAAACATCTGCCTCACAAAATATTCTGTGGGAAAAGGGTTCAGTCCTTTATCCTATTTATTTATTTATTTATTTATTTTTTGGCGGTACACGGGCCTCTCACTGTTGTGGCCTCTCCCGCTGCGGAGCACAGGCTCTGGACACGCAGGCTCAGCGGCCATGGCTCAGCAGCCATGGCTCACAAGCCCAGCCTCTCCATGGCATGTGGGATCTTCCCGGACCGCGGCACGAACCCGTGTCTCCTGCATTGGCAGGCGGACTCTCAACCACTGCGCCACCAGGGAAGCCCCAGCCTATTTATTTAAAAAAAAATTTTTATTTTATACTGAAGTATAGTTAATTTACAGTGTTGTGTTAGTTTCAGGTGTACAGCAAAGTGATTCAGTTATACATATATCCACTCTTTTTCAGATTATTTTCCCATATAGGTTATTACAGAATATTAAGTAGAGTTCCATGTGCTATACAGTAGGTCCTTATTAATTATTTATTTTATATATAGTAGTGTGTATATGTTAATCCCAAACTCCTAATTTATCCATCCCCCCACCTTTCCCCTGTGCTAACCATAAGTTTGTTTTCTATGTCTGTGAGTCTCTTTCTGTTTTGTAAATAAGTTCATTTTTACCATTTTTTAAGATTCCGGATATAAGTGATATCATATGGTATTTGTCTTTCTCTGTCTGACTTCCTTCACTTAGTATGATGATCTCTAGATCCATCCATGTTGCTGCAAATGGCATTATGTCATTCCTTTTTATCAGCCTATTTAATTTTGAAATAAAGGAAGATCACTTTAATGGTGTTAAATCAGTAACAACAACAGAGCTGGGAAAAGTCATAACTGAGAAGGGACCTCCTAGGGCCCCTTGATTCCCATTTTGTTGTTGCCAAGGAAAGTGGGGAGGCACATCATCTGTCTATGTATCACTAAATCATATGTTTTCATTTGGCTTATTTTTGATCTCTCTCTCTTTGTATATATATTTGTTTTCTAGTTGTTTCTAGTTGGTTGTTTTCTTGAATAAGATAAACATTAATTCTTTTTCCACATCAAAGAAGCCTAGAGATAGGCATCCCATGGCTGGTATGGTGGATTAAAAATGTCATCAGGGGCTTAGGCTCTTCCTGCTCTGCTGTTTTCTATGCGTGGCTTGTAGCTTCAAGGTCACCTTGGTAGCTGAATGGCAGCCAAGGCCCCAGCCATCACATCCACACTCCAGATCAGAAGAATAAAAACCTAGAGGCAAGTGTTTTGAGTTTTGTGCTATTATAACAATGCTTTATGAACATTCTTGCACCTGCACCCTGGTAGGCATGGACAAGAGTTTCACCATTGTGCATACTTAGGTCACTGAAATAGCTGAATCACTGGTTATGTGTACCTTTGATTTTTAAAGGATAATGCCAAACTGTTTAACAAAATTGTCAGACTAATTTATACTACCCATTTTCCATATCCTTGTCAATATAGTGATGTCATACTCTTTAATTTTTGCTAATCTAACGAGCATACTGTGGTTTCAATTGACATTTTTCTGATTACTGACGAGAATAAGTATCTCTTCATAGGTTTATTGGCTGTTTGGATAGTCTCTTTTGTGAATTACCTGTTTGAGCCTTTGTGCCATCTTTTCTTAGTGATTTCTAAGTACACGCATGGGCATGTGCGCATGCACACACACACACACACAATATAATAGTCCTTGTTGATTGTGTGTCTTAAGAAGATTTTTTCCCATTCTGTGTTTTGACCTTTCATCTTCTTAATCATGTGTTTTAATGAACAGAACCTCTTTAATGAATACTGACACATTTAGGGATAAATTTATGATTAATGCCTTTTTTTACATATATGAAATTCTTCCACATAATGAGGTTATGAGAACATTCTCCTCTATTATTTTATAAAACTTTTATTAACTTCCCTTTCATATTTAGTTCTTTAGTCTACTATGAATTCATTTTTGTGTGTGGTGAGAGGTAGAGGTCTGTATCAGTTAGAGTACTTATAAGTAACAGATGGCACATTCAACTTGGGTAATGTCTAGTAAAGTCACTATTTAGAAAAGGTGTGGACAAGATTTAAGAAAACCAAGATGGGATGATGTGGTACCTCACAGCTAGTAACAGAGGGAAACCATTACCAGTCTTACAAGTAGTCATTCATATTGTGGCTTTTTGACCTTCAGCCAGTGACTTCCAACATCCCCGTGTTCAATTGCCTCAAGCCAGCAGAATGGGAAGGAGCATGGCTTGTTGGAAATGGTCTACACCATTTATTCAAACATTCTATTGGCTAAACTCTCAGCTACATGTCTATACTTAGCTGCAAAGGAGGCTAGTTATAAGTCTAGTTTTTTAACCAGTCCTAGCTGAATAACATGAATCATGTGGGGTCAGAGAGCAAATTGTGGTAGGCAGCCCCTTAGATGGCCCCTGATGATTCCTGCCCTCTGGTATTCACGTCTTTGAGTAATTTCTCTCTCTTGGGAATGGCCTGGATTTAGTGACTCACCTTTAGTAAATAAAATGTGGTGGGATGTTACTTTTGAGATTAAGTTTCAAAAAGACTGTGGTGGGCAATTAGTTCTGAGGAAAGTCATCTGTCATGTTGTGAGCTGCCTCATGGGGAGGTCCATGTAGCAAGGAACTGACATATTTGACTACTAGTGGGGAAGGATCCAAGTCTTCCCAAATCCATACCTTAACTTTCAGCCCTTGCCAACATGTTAATTACAGCTTTGTGAGAGACCCTGAGCCAAAGACATCCAACTAAACCGTGCCTGGATTCCTGACCCTACAAAAACTGCAATAGGAAATGTTTGCTGCCTTAAGCTGCAAAGTTGACAACAATAGACAACAATAGACAGTGACACGCAGTAGGGGAACTGTTGTTCTCTAGCCTCATGGGGAGATGCTATAGAAGGCAAACAGAGCTTCAATACTCTGCTTACTTCTTGGTTTTTTTTTTTCCCCTTGGATGTTTAGCCTTTGATTTCTTAGTATATTTTCACCTTTTTATTTTATCTTTTTACATGTTTTTAAGGAGCCAGCTTGGTCAGAAAATCCTAGTCCACCATATTGCCAGAAATAGAAGTCCTATTCATTTAAATCTTTCTGCTTTTCAATAGATCTTTCTTGAGCACCTACTGTGATTCAGGATGTGCACTAAAAATAGCAGTTCTTGCCTCCATGGAACTTACATTTTACTGGGGGTGGGGATAAAAAACAAACATGCAGTTAGATATCAGGCACTGTTGTATCTTGAAGAATAAAATAGCAGGGTAGGGGGATAGACAGTGACATGCAGTAGGGGAGCTGTTGTTCTAGATATGGTGGTCAAGAAAGGTTTCTCCCAAATGAGGCAACATTTCTGCAGAGACCTGGATAAAGTAAATGAATGGGTCTTGTAGGTTGATAGTGGGTGGGTGGGGGGGAGGAGAATGCTTGTGTAGATAGTTTCTCCTTTGTAGGTCTGCAGAGGATGCTGGGAAGCAGGCATGGATCTCTCATTCCTTTTATTTCAGAGGGATTGAATGTAGGGAACTTGGACACCACTTGGTGGATTGTGGATCTGAGAATCATTGTTGCTCTCAGTCTCCCAGACATCAATAGAGCTGTCTTATCTGGGACAAGCCCCATGGCTGATGCTGACTTAACTGCCCAGGTCCTATCTTAGCCATCACAGAGAATAGGGTTCATGTAGGTTCTGAACAAATTTTTGCTGAATAACTATTACATGCAGTCTCTTCCAGCTTCTATCCATCCAGCTGCTTAACCAAGAACTGGCAAGTGTATAGCGATTTAGGCTGAGTAAAGTTCTCTCTTTGTTAAATAGGTCTTTTATTTTATTTATTTTGTCTTCTCTTACCTATGACCTTTGAATGTCCCTTCACATGACTCCCAAGTTCCTAAGCAGGAAAACCATCTTTTATGATTCCTGGAGAAAGAGCCTAATGAATAAGACTATTTTTTTGGTGTTGTTGGGAGAAATTTATTTATTTATTTATAATTTAATTTTTATTTTATATTGGAGTATAGTTGATTCACAATGTTGTTTTAGTTTCAGGTGTACTGCAAAATGATTCAGGGGCCATTTTGCCTTAAGTCATTCTGTACCAGAGAAGGGACAATTGTTTATAAAATGGTGTTCAAAGGTGTTAGAAGAGAGTAGATAAGACTAGAGTTTCTGGAACCTGAGTCCCTGAGCTCAAATCAAGAGGCTTGCTTCTGTGACCCTGGACAACTTAACTTCTCTATGTCTTATTTTCCCCATCCCTATGTGGGGATAATAATTGCACCTACACCATAGGGTTGCTAAGGCATCATAGAGTTGTTAAATACATCTAAACGTTTTTAGAATAGTGTCTGACATATAATAGGTGCTCTGTAACTCTTAGTTGTATTAATAATAATAATATTTTATTAGGAGCTAGGACAATGAGTTATTAGGTTCTTTAGGTTATAAAAGACACCATTCAGATTATCTAGTAGAATATGGGTCTATGGTTAAGACTTTTATGCTCCAAAAAGGAGACAGAGATTTCTTGGGGGGACCTATTGGGAGTGCTAGAACTCAGTCTGGAACATAATTCAAGATTTGGAAAGATCTAATGTAGCACTAGGGACTGGTTTATATGGCTGTCTCCTCAGCATCTGACATTTGCTCATTTCCTCTCTGGTCTGTCCATAAACATGACTCAGCCATTCTCTCCATAGCTTATCATCACTTGTGAGTCTCATTTCTCAGCTAACTTAGTCTTTTCCCATATTTTTCTGTTTAAATCCTCAGGGGGGAGATACTTTTTAAAAAAACAATAATTAATTAATTATTTTGGGGCTGCTCCTGCTTAGTAATCATTGTACGACTCTAGAGCATATCATGGCTCTCTACTCTGTTCATGCATTGATGAAACCTGGGTCAGGGGCTTATACTAGTCTGATCACTTGAAGGGGAAGATCAAGTGCTAGAACAGTGGTTACCTAAGCTATGAGTGGGGAAGTTTCTCCTGCAATGAGAGAACGATAGAAGTATAGACACACTCTTCATTTACTTTATTTACTGAGTCTCATAATGAGACCCAGTCCTTTCTTTATTCAAAGAGTGTAGATATAATCAGTGTCAATGAGAGCAGATCTGCTGTAACATACTGGAGAACTCCTTTCCATTAGAGTTCTGTAAGTATAGAATCCTTTGGCCCTGTTGACCAAGCTTGAACTAGTCCCCAAAGGGGAATTTATTGTAGGATTCCAATGTGTCTTAAGGAAGCAAGAAAATTACTGTGGCTGCTTCTTAGTACAATGGGAAGTAGGAAATAGAAACTGTCAGAACTCTTAGTCTTTTTTGTTGCAGAGTCTCTTTGAATAACTACTTCATTTTTGCCTCTCTCTTGACTTCTCTACTTTGGACAATCGGGTCTCCTATGCTAAATCTCTTTTACATGTTGAACTTCATAATGCCCATGGAAAAATTTTTATTAAACCTAACGTGGGTCAGGTGCTCACTTCTGAACAACTCAGCTGTAGGTAGGGTGAAGGGCCATCTTAATAAAATGGTTGTTCCCATATAGAAGGGCACGGAGGATCAACTTCTCATAAATTCAAGATTGGTTAGAGGGGTTGGGCACACAACAATACATTCAGTGAAAAAGACATCCTTTGGCTACCCCTGACTATGTGGGAGGTAAACAAATGCACTCTCCCCTTCCATCCCCCAAGTTAAACACCCATATTGATTTTATTTCTTGGGTGAAAAGGATTTATATTCACCTTACTGAATTCATTCTCTTGCCCTATCATTTGTTCATGATCTCTTTACTATTTGTTCACGGCCATGGAATTGTGGCAAGGCCCAGGGTTGATATCGGAAAATGAGGGAAAGCGAAGGGAAGAGAAAAATATATATTGAGCAATTAATTGGTGCTAGATTTCTTAGTCATCACCTTATTTAATTTTTACCATACACTCTTAAATTAGGAGTTGTTACATTTGTTTTATTTTTATTTTTATTTTTTTATTTTTTGCTTTATAACAAATTTAATCAGTTATACATATACATATGTTCCCATATCCCCTCCCTTTTGCGTCTCCCTCCCACCCTCCTTATCCCACCCCTCCAGGCGGTCACAAGGCACCGAGCTGATCTCCCTGTGCTATGCGGCTGCTTCCCACTAGCTATCTACCTTACGTTTGGTAGTGTATATATGTCCATGCCGCTCTTTCACTTTGTCACAGCTTACCCTTCCCCCTCCCCATATCCTCAAGTCCATTCTCTAGTAGGTCTGTGTCTTTATTCCTGTCTTACCCCTAGGTTCTTCATGACATTTTTTTCCCTTAAATTCCATATATATGTGTCAGCATACAGAATTTGTCTTTCTCTTTCTGACTTACTTCACTCTGTATGACAGACTCTAGTTCCATCCACCTCATTACAAATAGCTCAATTTCATTTCTTTTTATGGCTGAGTAATATTCCATTGTATATATGTGCCACATCTTCTTTACCCATTCATCCGATGATGGACACTTAGGTTGTTTCCATCTCCGGGCTATTGTAAATAGGGCTGCTATGAACATTTTGGTACATGTCTCTTTTTGAATTATGGTTTTCTCAGGGTATATGCCCAGTAGTGGGATTGCTGGGTCATATGGTAGTTCTATTTGTAGTTTTTTAAGGAACCTCCATACCGTTCTCCATAGTGGCTGTACCAATTCACATTCCCACCAGCAGTGCAAGAGTGTTCCCTTTTTTCCACACCCTCGCCAGCATTTATTGTTTCTAGATTTTTTGATGATGGCCATTCTGACTGGTGTGAGATGATATCTCATTGTAGTTTTGATTTGCATTTCTCTAATGAGTAAAGATGTTGAGCATCCTTTCATGTGTTTGTTGGCAGTCTGTATATCTTCTGTGGAGAAATGTCTATTTAGGTCTTCTGCCCATTTTTGGATTGGGTTGTTTGTTTTTTTGTTATTGAGCTGCATGAGCTGCTTATAAATGTTGGAGATTAATCCTTTGTCAGTTGCTTCATTTGCAAATATTTTCTCCCATTCTGAGGGTTGTCTTTTGGTCTTGTTTATGGTTTCCTTTGCTGTGCAAAAGCTTTTAAGTTTCATTAGGTCCCATTTGTTTATTTTTGTCTTTATTTCCATTTCTCTAGGAGGTGGGTCAAAAAGGATCTTGCTGTGATTTATGTCATAGAGTGTTCTGCCTATGTTTTCCTCTAAGAGTTTGATAGTGTCTGCCCTTACATTTAGGTCTTTAATCCATTTTGAGCTTATTTTTGTGTATGGTGTTAGGGAGTGATCTAATCTCATACTTTTACATGTCCCTATCCAGTTTTCCCAGCACCACTTATTGAAGAGACTGTCCTTTCTCCACTGTACATTCCTGCCTCCTTTATCAAAGATAAGGTGACCATATGTCCGTGGGTTTATCTCTGGGCTTTCTATCCTGTTCCATTGATCTATCTTTCTGTTTTTGTGCCAGTACCATACTGTCTTGATTACTGTAGCTTTGCAGTATAGTCCGAAGTCAGGGAGCCTGATTCCTCCAGCTCCATTTTTCGTTCTCAAGATTGCTTTGGCTATTCGGGGTCTTTTGTGTTTCCATACAAATTGTGAAATTTTTTGTTCTAGTTCTGTGAAAAATGCCAGTGGTAGTTTGATAGGGATTGCATTGAATCTGTAGATTGCTTTGGGTAGTAGAGTCATTTTCACAATGTTGATTCTTCCAATCCAAGAACATGGTACATCTCTCCATCTATTTGTATCCTCTTTAATTTCTTTCATCAGTGTCTTATAATTTTCTGCATACAGGTCTTTTGTCTCCTTAGGTAGGTTTATTCCTAGATATTTTATTCTTTTTGTTGCAATGGTAAATGGGAGTGTTTCCTTGATTTCACTTTCAGATTTTTCATCATTAGTATATAGGAATGCCAGAGATTTCTGTGCATTAATTTTGTATCCTGCAACTTGACCAAATTCATTGATTAGCTCTAGTAGTTTTCTGGTAGCATCTTTAGGATTCTCTATGTATAGCATCATGTCATCTGCAAACAGTGACAGCTTTACTTCTTCTTTTCCAATTTGGATTCCTTTTATTTCCTTTTCTTCTCTGATTGCTGTGGCTAAAACTTCCAAAACTATGTTGAATAAGAGTGGTGAGAGTGGGCAGCCTTGTCTTGTTCCTGATCTTAGTGGAAATGGTTTCAGTTTTTCACCATTGAGGACGATGCTGGCTGTGGGTTTGTCATATATGGCCTTTATTATGTTGAGGAAAGTTCCCTCTATGCCTACTTTCTGCAGGGTTTTTATCATAAATGGGTGTTGAATTTTGTCGAAAGCTTTCTCTGCATCTATTGAGATGATCATATGGTTTTCTCCTTCAATTTGTTAATATGGTGTATCACGTTGATTGATTTGCGTATATTGAAGAATCCTTGCATTCCTGGAATAAACCCCACTTGATCATGGTGTATGATCCTTTTAATGTGCTGTTGGATTCTGTTTGCTAGTATTTTGTTGAGGATTTTTGCATCTATGTTCATCAGTGATATTGGCCTGTAGTTTTCTTTCTTTGTGACATCCTTGTCTGGTTTTGGTATCAAGGTGATGGTGGCCTCGTAGAATGAGTTTGGGAGTGTTCCTCCCTCTGCTATATTTTGGAAGAGTTTGAGAAGGATAGGTGTTAGCTCTTCTCTAAATGCTTGATAGAATTCGCCTGTGAAGCCATCTGGTCCTGGGCTTTTGTTTGTTGGAAGATTTTTTATCACAGTCTCAATTTCAGTGCTTGTGATTGGTCTGTTCATATTTTCTATTTCTTCCTGATTCAGTCTTGGCAGGTTGTCCATTTCTAAGAATTTGTCCATTTCTTCCAGGTTGTCCATTTTATTGGCATAGAGTTGCTTGTAGTAATCTCTCATGATCTTTTGTATTTCTGCAGTGTCAGTTGTTACTTCTCCTTTTTCATTTCTAATCCTATTGATTTGAGTCTTCTCCCTTTTTTTCTTGATGAGTCTGGCTAATGGTTTATCAATTTTGTTTATCTTCTCAAAGAACCAGCTTTTAGTTTTATTGATCTTTGCTATCGTTTCCTTCATTTCTTTTTCATTTATTTCTGATCTGATTTTTATGATTTCTTTCCTTCTGCTAACTTTGGGATGTTTTTGTTCTTCTTTCTCTAATTGCTTTAGGTGCAAGGTTAGGTCGTTTATTCGAGATGTTTCCTGTTTCTTAAGGTGGGATTGTATTGCTATAAACTTCCCTCTTAGAACTGCTTTTGCTGCATCCCATAGGTTTTGGGTCGTCGTGTCTCCATTGTCATTTGTTTCTAGGTATTTTTTAATTTCCTCTTTGATTTCTTCAGTGATCACTTTGTTATTAAGTAGTGTATTGTTTAGCCTCCATGTGTTTGTATTTTTTACAGCTCTTTTCCTGTAATTGATATCTAGTCTCATAGCATTGTGGTCGGAAAAGATACTTGATACAATTTCAATTTTCTTAAATTTACCAAGGCTTGATTTGTGACCCAAGATATGATCTATCCTGGAGAATGTTCCATGAGCACTTGAGAAAAATGTGTATTCTGTTGTTTTTGGATGGAATGTCCTATAAATATCAATTAAGTCCATCTTGTTTAATGTATCATTTAAAGCTTGTGTTTCCTTATTTATTTTCATTTTGGATGATCTGTCCATTGGTGAAAGTGGGGTGTTAAAGTCCCCTACTATGATTGTGTTACTGTCGATTTCTCCTTTTATGGCTGTTAGTATTTGCCTTATGTATTGAGGTGCTCCTATGTTTGGTGCGTAAATATTTACAATTGTTATATCTTCTTCTTGGATCGATCCCTCGATCATTATGTAGTGTCCTTCTTTGTCTCTTCTAGTAGTCTTTATTTTAAAGTCTATTTTGTCTGATATGAGAATTGCTACCCCAGCTTTCTTCTGGTTTCCATTTGCATGGAATATCTTTTTCCATCCCCTTACTTTCAGTCTGTATGTGTCTCTAGGTCTGAAGTGGGTCTCTTGTAGACAGCATATATATGGGTCTTGTTTTTGTATCCATTCAGCCAATCTGTGTCTTTTGGTGGCAGCATTTAGTCCATTTACATTTAAGGTAATTATCGATATGTATGTTCCTATTCCCATTTTCTTAATTGTTTTGGGTTCGTTATTGTAGGTCTTTTCCTTCTGTTGTGTTTCTTGCCTAGAGAAGTTCCTTTAGCATTTGTTGTAAAGCTGGTTTGGTGGTGCTGAACTCTCTCAGCTTTTGCTTGTCTGTAAACGTTTTAATTTCTCCATCAAATCTGAATGAGATCCTTGCTGGGTGGGTAGAGTAATCTTGGTTGCAGGTTTTTCTCCTTCATCACTTTAATTATGTCCTGCTACTCCCTTCTGGCTTGTAGAGTTTCTGCTGAGAGATCAGCTGTTATCCTGATGGGGATTCCCTTGTGTGTTATTTGTTGTTTTTGCCTTGCTGCTTTTAATATGATTTCTTTGTGTTTAATTTTTGACAGTTTGATTAATATGTGTCTTGGCATATTTCTCCTTGGATTTATTCTGTATGGGACTCTCTGTGCCTCCTGGACTTGATTAACTATTTCCTTTCCCATATTAGGGAAGTTTTCAACTATAATCTCTTCAAATATTTTCTCAGTCCCTTTCTTTTTCTCTTCTTCTTCTGGAACCCCTATAAGTCGAATGTTGGTGCGTTTAATGTTGTCCCAGAGGTCTCTGAGACTGTCCTCTGTTCTTTTCATTCTTTTTTCTTTATTCTTCTCTGCAGCAGTTATTTCCACTATTTTATCTTCCACCTCACTTATCCGTTCTTCTGCCTCAGTTATTCTGCTATTGATCCCATCTGGAGTATTTTTTATTTCATTTATTGTGTTTTTAATCGATGCTTGATTCATCTTTAGTTCTTCTAGGTCCTTGTTAACTGTCTCTTGCATTTTGTCTATTCTATTTCCAAGATTTTGGATCTGGGAAATAGAATCTTGGATCATCTTTACCATCATTATTCTGAATTCTTTTTCAGGTAGACTGCCTATTACCTCTTCATTTGTTAGGTCTGGTGGGTTTTTATCTTGCTCCTTCTCCTGCTGTGTGTTTTTCTGTCTTCTCATTTTGCTTATGTTACTGTGTTTGGGGTCTCCTTTTTGCAGGCTGCAGGTTCGTAGTTCCCGTTGTTTTTGGTGTCTGTCCCCAGTGGCTAAGGTTGGTTTAGTGGGTTGTGTAGGCTTCCTGGTGGAGGGGACTAGTGCCTGTGTTCTGGTGGATGAGGCTGGATCTTGTCTTTCTGGTGGGCAGGTCCACGTCTGGTGGTGTGTTTTGGGGTGTCTGCAGACTTTTTATGATTTTAGGCCACCTCTCTGCTAATGGGTGGCATTGTGTTCCTGTCTTGCTAGTTGTTTGGCATAGGGTGTCCAGCACTGTAGCTTGCTGGTCGTTGAGTGAAGCTGGGTGCTGGTGTTGAGATGGAGATCTCTGGAAGATTTTCGCCGTTTGATATTATGTGGAGCTGGGAGGTCTCTTGTGGACCAGTGTCCTGAAGTTGGCTCTCCCACCTCAGAGGCACAGCACTGACTCCTGGCTCCTCAATTTGGGATGATTTGTTGTCTATTCATGTATTCCACAGATGCAGGGTACATCAAGTTGATTGTGGAGCTTTAATCCGCTGCTTCTGAGGCTGCTGGGAGAGGTTTCCCTTTCTCTTCTTTGTTCTCACAGCTCCTGGGTCTCAGCTTTGGATTTGGCCCCGCCTCTGCGTGTAGGTCGCCGGAGGGCGTCTGTTCTTCGCTCAGGCAGGACAGGGTTAAAGGAGCAGCCTCTTCGGGGACTCTGGCTCACTCAGGCCGGGCGGGAGGGAGGGGCACGGAGTGCGGGGCGAGCCTGCAGCGGCAGAGGTCGGCGTGACGTTGCACCAGCCCGAGGCGCGCCGTGCGTTCTCCCAGGGAAGCCGCCCCTGGATCCCGGGACCCCGGCAGTGGCGGGCTGCACGGGCTCCCGGAAGGGCGGTGTGGACAGTGACCTCCGCTCGCACACAGGCTTCTTGGCGGCGGCAGCAGCAGCCCCAGCGTCCCACGCCCGTCACTGGGCTCCGCGCTTTCAGTCGTGACTCGCGCCCGTCTGTGGAGCCCCTTTAAGCAGTGCTCTTAATCCCCTCTCCTCGCGCACCAGGAAACCAAGAGGGAAGAAAAAGTCTCTTGCCTCTTCGGCAGCTCCAGAGTTTTCCCGGACTCCCTCCCGGCTAGCTGTGGCACATTAGCCCCCTTCAGGCTGAGTTCTCGCCGCCAGCCCCAGTCCTCTCCCTGCGCTCTGACCGAAGCCCGAGCCTCAGCTTCCAGCGCCGCCTGCCCCGGCGGGCGAGCAGACAAGCCTCTCGGGCTGGTGAGTGCCGCTCGGCACCGATCCTCTGTGCGGGAATCTCTCCGCTTTGCCCTACCCAGGTATGTGGGGAGTTTCTTGCCTTTTGGGAGGTCTGGGGTCTTCTGCCAGCGTTCAGTAGGTGTTCTGTAGGAGTTGTTCCACGTGTAGCTGTATTTCTGGTGTATCCGTGGGGAGGAAGGTGATCTCTGCGTCTTACTCTTCCGCCATCTTACCCGGAAGTCCGTTACATTTGTTTTAGACTTGAGGAAATTTAGGATCTGAGAAATTAAACCATTTACCCTAGGTTTCACAGTGAATTAGTGGTAGAATTGGGATTCAGATACAAACCTGACTCTGAGAGACATTCCTTGCCTATGGGGCTGTAAACTCTGAACAAAGGGACTCTGAGCAAAGGCCCAAAGGGACTATGAGAAAGTGTTTTCTGAATTGCAAAGTGGGATCTTCTACCTAACCATGTCTTCGGTATTTGCCGCTTCCATAAGGCTCAAATGAGACCATGCCTGTGCCATAAAAATGTGTTCAAAAACAATTATTGAGAACTCATCTGGTCCGAACTCTGGACTTGGAGACGAGTTCAGCAACGAAGAAAACAGACTCTGCCCTGAAGGGTTTTGCAGTCTTGTGCGGGAGTTTCAGTTACTTTCCCCTCTTACCACATCTTTTGCCAGAGAAGATAGTATGTGGTTCAGCGTTTTCCTTATACCTGCCTTATACCTACCTTTGCTCTCTGACTTTGCCATTCCTGGAAATAGGGTGCTTGGTAGGAGAAAATTGTTCATGAGGCAACCTATGTGAGTGGAGAGGAGAGGCAATGCACCATATCCTTCAGAAACTAAGGAATTAGTCCTTGAGGAAACAGCCCCAAAGGCTTAATTCACCTTGAAGATATCAGAGTAACAAAGCAGGAATAAAAAAACCTGATTAAGTGGGAAGGCAACTTGCAAATTTGGAATTTGCAAATTTCATTGTTCTGGCTTGAGCTCTCCAAGCAGGTGACTGGAATCTCTAGAATGGTGAAGATGAAGGCTCATTTCTTAAACACTCCCTTCCCTTGGCCATTTAGAGACTCAGTTTTGTCTTACACAACACTCCTCCCTTACTGAGGTGATCAGTCACTCACGCATTAAAAAAAAAAAAAAAGACTATTTAGTTTTATCCACAGGGATCTCCTGATATAATCCTTGTCCCAGAGAAAAAGGCAGTATTGATGGGAACAAAACTGAGAGAGAAAGGATGGGAAACTCAAGCATGTAAAGAGTATTGGGCTGGATTGAGATTAACTGAAGACCTCTGGGGACTCTGAGATTCTGTAAATTATGATGTCAGTGAGCAGTATGAGACTTCTGGGTTCTTAGGAATGGACTGGAGGCGTGAGAGGGAGAAGAAAGTACATTTGAATTGCTGGAAATAAATGTTATCACATTTGCAGTTAAAATTTTTTTTTTTTAGTGATCTTTTTTTTACATCTTTATTGGAGTATAATTGCTTTACAATGGTGTGTTAGTTTCTGCTTTATAACAAAGTGAATCAGTTATACATATACATACGTTCCCATATATCTTCCCTCTTGCGTCTCCCTAAAATTAAAAAAAAAATCTTTTATTGAAGTATAGTTGATTTACAAAGTAGTGTTAATTTCTGCTGTACAGCAAAGTGATTCACTTATATATCAATATACATTCTTTTTTCATGTTCTTTTCCATTATGGTTTATCACAGGATATTAAATATAGTTCCCTGTGCTACACAGTAGGACCTTGTTGTTTATCCATCCTATATATAATAGTTTGCATCTACCAACCCCAAACTCCCACTCCATCCCTCCCCCACCCTTCCTCACCCTTGGCCACCACAAGTCTGCTCTCTATGTCTGTGAGTCTGTTTCTGTTTAGTAGATAAGTTCATGTGTGTCATATTTTACATTCCACATAGAAGTGATATCGTATGGTATTTGTCTTTCTCTTTCTGACTTACCTCACTTTGTATGATAATCTCTAGTTCCAACCATGTTGCTGTAGATTTGCAGTTTTTCTTGTGTGCCTGTGGTACCTCTCTACCTTCTTTTTGTTTGTGGGTACAGGTTGCATATACTGCTGGTGCCTATTAGGATCTATTAATATGGGAAAAAAATGGACCAAAATGAGAGGTCCTTACACCCAGATCTACACACTCTGTGACACTTGGAATCTACCAGTGACCTTTCTGAAGGCCGCTTTCACATCCTTATTTCTCAGGCTGTATATCACAGGGCTCAGCATGGGGATGACCACAGTGTAGAAGACAGACACCACCTTATCTTTCTCAAGGGATTTGCCTGAACCATTCCGCAGATACATGAAGATGGGGGTCCCAAAGAAAATGGCCACAGCAGTGAGGTGGGAGGAGCACGTGGAGAAAGCCTTAACCCTGCCACCCGAAGAGTTCACCCTCAAAATGGTCTTGATGCTAAGCGGGTAGGAAATCAGGATGACCAAGGCATTGGCCAAAATCACAAAGTTGCCAAAGAAGACAATGACAATCTCAGTGTTTTTTGTGTCACTGCAGGCAAGTTTCAGAAGAAGTTGATCTGATTGTTATCACAGAAGGAGAGGGTGAAAATACACATGGTACGCAGGATGGACCTCGCTGACCCATAAACATAGGCTCCCAGCACTAAACTCCAGCAGATCCTGGGATGCATGACCACAGTGTAGAGCAGTGGGTTGCTAATAGCCACATAGTGATCATAGGCCATCACAGCCAGCAGGAAACACTCTGTGCCTACACAAATGGTGAAGAAAAAGAACTGGGAAGCACATTGGCCATAGGAGATGACTGTCTTGCCTGTGGCGAGTGTGGCCAGGATCTGAGAGGTGATGGCCTTGGTGTAGCAGATGTCTAGCAGGGAGAGGTGACTCAGAAGGAAGTACATTGGGTATGGAGTTGGACATCCTCTTGGATCAGAATGATCATCCCTATATTCCCCAGAAGGGTGACTAGATAGAAACTCAGAAACACCAGGAAGAGGGGAATCTCCAAGTTAAGGTAGCCAGTAAAGCCCATAAGGATGAACTCAGTTACTATGGTGAAATTATTCTTGGCCATGGATTCAACATAGGCTGTTGATCTGAGGCTGAGAATGAAATGAAAAAAGAAATCCCAGAATTGAAAGACTGATGTTTTCTCTCTGGTAGGATTTAGGTTTATATTTCTGGGCAAATGTACAAAGATTGTTTTTGAGAAATCTTATACCTGGCTGATTCTTCTCTGGCATCCTGCATTTTTGGAAGCTGAGCCATGAGCTGGTGTTTCTAATTCAAATTAACTCTGGTTTATATTTGGAAATTCCTGTGAAGATAAGAGACACATAGACTCCGAGATTTGGAAATAATCTAGGCAGCATCTGCTCTAATCCCCATTGGATCTTGGAGTCTCCTCTGCTGCACACCCTCCACGTGCTTGTACGGTTGCCTTGTGAGCTTCTATCTGTGGACAGTTCTACCTGTTAATTCTCTTTTTGTATCTGGATTCTTTCTCTTTATATTCTATGCATTGACTTTAGTTTCGCCTCTTCCAGACAAAATAGTTCTAATCCCTTTTTCTCAGGAAAGCGTTTCAGAAGTTGGAAGATGACAAATCTGCTCTTTATGTGAACTATTCCCTCATATTAACCATTGATATATATTTTTCTTATCTAATTCAGCGTGTGGTCAAAAATTGCTTAGTCAGTTGGTATTAAAAGACGTTTAAGGGTACAAACTAGTAGATAAATAAGTTCTGGAGATCTAGGGCACAGCATAGTGATTATAGTTGAAATACTGTGTTGTAAACTTCAAAGTTGCTAAGAGACTTGATTGTTCTCACCACGAAGAAGACATGATAGTTATGGGACATGATAGAGGTGTTAACTTATGCTATGGTGGCAATCATATTGCAATATATGTGTATCAAACCAACACATTGTACAACTTAAACTTACACACTGTTATATGTCAATTATATCTCAGCATCAATAAAAAACTGAAAGTCTTTTTCTCCATTTTAATCTTTACCACTTTAACCTTTCCTCTAGCTCTAATCAGTGGTCACTAGTGGGAGGGAGACACTGACATATCATATAAGACATAGACTCCTTGAGCTGTTCCCTCCACCCCACTCTGGCAGCCTGGCCTGGGGATGAGTTATGTTCTTTGGAAGGCCCTTTTGGTATGGTCAAGATCTATGGCTACCATCTCTAGGACAAACACTAACTAGCTGAATAACCTTCAGAAGTTCACTTTCCTTCCTTGGGCTTAACTTTCTGTCCTGAAAAATGGTAGGGCTAGCTTATATGATCATTAAAGTTCTTTTACTCTCACAATCCATGATTTGTATCTCTAGGAGTATGGGCTAAATGAGGCTCTTGAAAGAATTTTCCTAACATCTGTACTATGTAATGTGTATACTCTAGCTACTAATTACTGAGTATATTAAATATGCAGGCACTATTTCAAGTGATCGATAGATACTTAAACATATTATGGAATCTTGAATCCAAAGATTCAAGTGAATCTTGAATATTTCCCACTTCCTTGGGAAGTAATATTCCCCAGTTCCTTGAATCAGGAACTGGGGACTATTAACCACATTCCCCAGTTCCTGATAAACCATCATTATTGAACAGGGCAAGGTCCTTCTTCATATTATTTTCCCTCCTATCCCTCCATCCTCAATCCTTCCCCAACCCTTCATAGGGATCTATTTTAGTATATGTGAAATATATATCATCCCATGTTTATTCCTTTTATATTTATTTAGAAATATGTGTATTTTTATTTTTTTAATATTTATTTTATTTATTTATTTGGTTGTGCCAGGTCTTAGTTGTGGCAGGTGGGTTCCTTAGGTGCGGTTCGCTGGCTCCTTAGTTGTGGCATGAGAACTCTTTAGTTGTGGCATGCATGTGAGATCTAGTTCCCTGACCAGGGATCGAACCTGGGCCCCCTGCATTGGGAGCTCAGAGTCTTAACCACTGCTCCAGCAGGGAAGTCCCAGAAATATGTGTATCTTTAAAAAAAAAATAATGATTTTAGTGTGTTTTAAACTTTATATGCATGATCTTTTTTGTGTCTTTTCCCACATATAGCGTATCTTTGTGATTTATCCATGTTATGTAGGTAAATCTAGTTTGTTATTTCTGATTTTATTATGGTTTTCTTGTGTGCTTACAGCCCACTTACTTACCCTTTCCACTAAAAACTTTGGAGCTTTGCATATATTATCTTGTTTAATCCTGGAAATAGTCCTTCAAGGGCTGTTATCTTATTTTTCACTAATGAGGAATTTGAACTTCTGGGAGATTAATTTGTCTAAGGTCACCCAGTTTAATAAGTGGAAGATGTGTGTTCCGAACAATGTTGGTTTGATGGCAAATTCTGTGCTCTTTTGCTATGAATTTGTTTTGCTGCCTTCCTACATTTAACTACATATTTATGATTTATGGAATCAAAGAAATCTACCTGCAGTTCTTTAGATAATCAGATCCTTCCTACTTTCAAGCCATGAGTAAACTTGGTTAATTTCATTATCTTTCTCAACCTCTAATTCTGAAATTGTCATAGTCCATTTTCTATCCACCTCATGGTGAGATCCCAGCGTTCCCTCTGATTTAGGGACAAGATTGTTTGATGCACATGACCAGAGATTAGGTGGCAGGTCATCTGGGTACAAATGCAGTCACACAGGGTTTGTACCACAGACAATACCCAACTCATACTTTAGCCCTAATCCTTCCAGCAGCCCTTTAAGTTGGGTATAGCCATGACTATTTGATGGAAGAGTAAAAGGAGGCTCAGAGATGTTAAGGAGGTTGCCCAACTTGCCACACACCTAGGAAGAAAGAAAATCAACATTTCAATCTGGGACATTCTAACTCCAAATTTGGTGCTCTTTCTGCCCCATTATGCTCTCTTCGTAGGGGAGCAGAATTACCTTTTCTTCAGACCCAAGTCTCAACTTTTAAATGGTAGCACTCTAAGACTATTAGGCAAATACTCAACTTCTAGGGGAGAAAAGGGTTAAGTTCGGCTTTGGAGTTTCTTGGTGGTCCATATCTTTTCTTCTTTTTCCTTGTTTTTGGGTTAAGACAGACTTAGTTGGGCCATATCCCTCCTTTGGTACGTTCTTGGGAAAATTGCTTACCCAATTAGAATCTCAACTTTCTCAATAATAAAATGGGAACATAACTGGGGCTTCCCTGGTGGTGCAGTGGTTGAGAGTCCTCCTGCTGATGCAGGGGACGCGGGTTCGAGCCCCGGTCCGGGAAGATCCCACATGCCGCGCGGAGCGGCTGAGCCCGTGAGCCATGGCCGCTGGGCCTGCGCATCTGGAGCCTGTGCTCCACAACGGGAGAGGCCACAACAGTGAGAGGCCCGTGTACCGCAAAAAAAAAAAAAAAAAAGGGAACATAATAATAATTTTTGAAAACTTAGAATGGGTTTTTACCTAATGTGATAGAGTTTGCTTATTTTCCAGAAAAGCAATTTCCAGAGTATTTCCCAGAAAGAAACTTTTCAAGACCAGGCTGTTGACACCCAGTTTTGAAGATGTTATTTAAGAAGGGGCTTGGGGGTACCAGCAGCTTAGATTGGGTCCAGAGTAGAGGACGGCTATAGATTCCCTGAACCCAACAGCTCATAAGTGGGAAAACAAAGGTTTGTGGCCAGTTGACATTTTAAAAAGTCTTAGGGACAATTATGAGTTGACCTTATTACTTGTAATATGTTTTGATTATAATACGTAATGTAGAAGAATATGCAGTCTCTGGAGGGGATAGGGAAAGAGAGACAGTCTTACCCTGGAGCAACACTTCACAGAAGAGATGTACTTACTTTAACTTGGAATCTTCTCCCAAACTCTTCCTTCTCTTTCTTCCAAGGGTTGAGTCCCTTGGGGACAATGAAGGAGATTAACAAAGTTAACCCACCTCACCTTATGGAATGGGTATCTCAAAACATTATTGTCAACATTTAGTGAGCTCTTGCCCTGAGTCGGGTAGTGTGCTAAGCGCTGTAAAGGCTTTCTTTCATTTAAAGCTGAAAATACCATTATGAGAGAGGAATATTTTTCTTTATTTTATGGTTGAGGAAACAGAGGCTTAGAAATATTAATTTTTTTTTTTTTTTTTTTTTTTTTTTTTTTTTTTTTTTGCAGTACGCGGGCTTCTCACTGTTGTGGCCTCTCCTGTTGCGGAGCACAGGCTCCGGACGTGCAGGCTCAGCGGCCATGGCTCACGGGCCCAGCCGCTCCACGGCATGTGGGATCCTCCCGGACCGGGGCACGAACCTGTGTCCCCTGCATCCACAGGCAGACTCTCAACCACTGCGCCACCAGGGAAGCCCAAATATTAAGTATTTTGCTTGAGGTTTCAGAGCTAGAAAGAAAAGATGTTTAGATGTTAACCCTGGCCTCCCTGATCCCAGTGTTGGGGTGCTGAACCTCTGTGCTGTGTGCCCTTCCTAATACTGGTAGCCATTCATTGAGCATCTACTGTGTGTCAGCCAGGATGTTAAACATCCTACACACATTATCTCGTATAATCCTCACAATGACCCTGTGATAGAGGTATTATTTTGTCCTGGAAGGGACTAAGACTCTGAATAGTTCAGTAACTTGTTCAAGGTCACATGACTAGTCAATGAAAGGCCCAGATTCTAACTGAGGTCTCAAAGCCAAAGCTCCAGTATGTATGATTAATCCCACCTACAGCATAATTATAGGAAGTACAGTAATTTACAGTGAATTCTCTGGTCTAAGCTATGCAGTACAGTACCCCACCCCCCTGCCTCATAAAACTATTCATATTTTCTAAAATTTACCTAGTGACACACACATAAGCCTGAAAAGACTACAGCTGTAGGTTTCCAAAAAAAAAAAAAAAAAAAGACCCAGTCTTACTTGTGTATTTCACATAAGAGCTGAAATCTCAGACTGGACATGGTCCCAGTAGGTGGGAAGTTTTGATGACAATGGTCAGAATCTCTGCCCAGTTTCATCTTCCCCAGTTTGTGTGGACCTTACTTCAGAGCTGGTACCCTATCAATGTTGTCAAGGTAAAAATTACATCCTACTTACCTGGTGGAATAATCTAATTGGGTTCATCTTAGGTTTGGAATCAAACTAATTGAAGGTCATTTAAGCATTTTGTAGAAAGCAGCTCAGATTACTCAAGTAGATGTATGTAGCTGACAGATTTTAGGTTTCTTCTTGTTAAGCGAACCAGTGGGGTTTTAAAAATACTTCTGGGGATGGTTTTGTGGGAGGGACACAGTAAGCACAAAGGTTGTCCCTGAATCATGAATCAGCAACCTGGGACAGCCCCCAGGGCTCCCTGGAAAAGGCAGCCTTGTCAGCGAGAACAGACTGCGACGGAAGGGGCTTATTATCTGTCTCCACGCATCAGAGAGGATAAAAACAATCTTGTGGGATTTCATGGCAACTCTTGAGTCTTGTTAGCCCTAAAGCTCATTTGCAGTTTGTATAAGGAATGAATGTGGTTCCTCTTTGCCACCGGCCCTCAAAGTCCTGCTGTCCCTGTTAGGGGTGGTGTCAGGACTGGAACTCAGCTCTGAGGACTCCTGGCAAACTTTTCTACACTGCGTCCATCCTTAAACCTGATGTCAGCTCTCAGCTCAGGGGCTGAAACCTAGCTGCATTGTCTGCTCAGAATTTCATTAGGAGGGTTGTTTACTGATTCAGGAGGGAATGAAGCTAGGGTGGTCTAAACATGCTTCAGTTGAATCTCTATCATGAGTCTACCACTTTCCTTAAAGATCCATTTCCAGAGTTTCTATGGGGAGCTTTCTCTGGCTATTCCAGCTCTCATCTCTCCCCTGGTCTCTGAAACCCACACGCCCTTTGTTAGACCCATACAATTTGGCACTTAATTCTGCTTGTCTTACATTGTTTATGACTGTTCCTTGGTGGTTAGTCTCATCTCTCCAGCTAGATGACAGGTTTCTGGAGACCCCATCTTACTTCTTTCTAATAACTTGTGTTCTGCATCAGTAGAATCACTCCTCTGCCCTGTAGGCTTTCATCCACTCATTAATGTAGGATCAGAGCTCTTCCAGCGGGAGAGTTTTGGAGAAGCCATGTGTCCCATCACTCCAAAGTAACATGGCTGGAATAAAATCCTTTGATAATTAGCAAGCATTCAGCCCAGCCAGGGTGACTTTTGCAATTGCAGATGCCAGATGATGCAAGAAAATATTACAAAGAAGGAAAGCAGTCACAGATCAGGACCTCTGGCAGTACAGGGAATTCTATTTTCCAGTGCACTTTAGATAACATTTATGATCTTTTCCTGTAATTAAATACTTATTGAAATAACTGTGCGGTAAGAGTATGTGCACTGTACTGGGAATGTTTTCTGGAGTGGAATAGAGGGTAGAGTGACAGTTGGGACAAAGTAGAGAAAAAAGAGGGAAATAAGCCAGTCATGATAATATTCCATTAAACATCCCCTGGGGAACTTGTGAAATGAGTGATTGTAGAGTAACTATTACTTTTTTCCCTTTGTGACATATTGGGAGGATCTGGAGAGCTTTGATGTATTACACAATTATTATTGTTGTTGTTATTAATATTAAGCCTAGAACATTTGTTTGGAATTTTGGGAAGGGATGTGTCTTAAGTTGGGTTCCTTAAAGACCTGAGACAAGGATTTTGGGGCCAGTGTTTCACTGAGGGAGTGATTATAGAAGAAACCTGTATAAGGGAGTGAAGGAAGCAGAAAATAGCTGAGCAAAGATGTAGTTTCAGTTGGAGTGTAGCTTTGGCCTGATCCTTAGGGGACCTCTAGAGAATGAATTATACTGTGGGCTCAATTCTGCCTCTAGGCAAGGGATTTGGCCTTTTGCAGGCCATATCAATTATCTACTGACGGAGGGCTTCCCCCAAGTGGTGGGGATGGGACCCCATAGGCATTTCTGGGACAAGTGGATCTCTTGGCTGAGGCCAACACCCCAGAGAAGGCAGTAGCTATCGGTCATTAGCAGCTGACACTCATAGCAAAACAGTATGGTACCGGCATAAAAATAGTCACATAGGCCCGTGGAAGAGAATAGAGGATGAGGATTTTGTAGAGCCCACATACAAGTGATATCATACAGTATGTGTCTTTCTCTGACTTATTTAACTTAGCATAATGCCCTTAAGGTCCATCCATGTTGTTGCAAATGGCAGGATTTTCTCCCTTCCTTCTCATGGCTGAATAATATTCCATTATATACATATCGCATATTCTTGCCTCCTTATAATTCATATTCTTCACAGAATCTGGAGAAATTGTTTAAAAATGACATCAGGGGCTTCCCTGGTGGCGCAGTGGTTGAGAGTCCGCCTGCCGATGCAGGGGACACGGGTTCGTGCCCCGGTCCGGGAAGATCCCACATGCCGCGGAGGGGCTGGGCCCATGAGCCATGGCCGCCGGGCCTGCGCGTCCGGAGCCTGTGCTCCACAACGGGAGAGGCCACAACAGTGAGAGGCCCGCGTACCGCAAAAAAAAAAAGAAAAAAACTTGGATAAAACTAATACGGTACGCTAGGTACTCCCTAAGTACTTTATATGCAGATTATTAATATTAGTTGAGTAAATGAGTAAGCAGGCTGCTGAGACGTCACATAATCACTAATTTCACTTGTGCCCCATAAATGAGATTGTTCAGAAAGGATCTCCTTGGGTGGTTGACAACTTTTCAGAGAGAAGAACGTAGAAATACCTACTCCTATCCCCCAAATGAGATTAAATTATGGTTGGAGCTACCAGACAGGACAAAGTTTGAGTGGGAAGAAACTGAGAAAGCTAACTTTGCAGGGGCCCTTTTCTGAAGGTTTCTCTCCTCTGGGACTCAGGGAAGACTAATTAGAAGCTTAGGGCCTGATTAGAGCACCCCAATCAGTGGCTAATCCCCCTGCCCCGGGTTTCTAATTGCCTTCACAGAGCATCCAGAATAGGACAGAGATCCAGGCACCTATTAATGGGTGCTTCTGTGGATGTTGGGGCTTATGAGCTGCAGGTGCGGAAGATGTTTATTCCTCTTATGCCCAAAAGCACCATTTGGGCACCACATGTACTCCCATCCAGCCTAGTCATCCAGGGAAGGAAGTCTTGGCCCTGCTGAAGGTAAGTGTGGCCAAGTTAGATCAGACAGAAAATGAACCACGGTCCAGATTCGAAAAGTACTTGACAAACTGAAAGTTGGTTTCCTCTCATCTAAAAAGGGTTTATTTCTTTTTTTCTTTAGAGAGTAGGGTCAAAGCTAGTGTGGTTTGTGAGGGAGCACAATGTACTGGGAGTTATTAGTTTTGCTTCCTCTTGCAGTGATGCAAGACACTTAGCATCTTTGGGTCTCAGTTTCCTCATTTATACCATGGGACTGATAATGCATCTCATACCTGCTTCAGGTGATTGTTTTTAGAATCAGAAGAGACAAGGTAGGTGAGACTCTATGGAAGACTATGGAGGCTATTTCAAGTAAGGGCTTACATTGAGAAAAGGGAAAGAGCAAGAAGCAACTCTTGTTAAATCGCTAAGAAATTTGTAAAATTCTGGCAGGTATTTGGAATGTGATGGTATTGACATTACAGAGGGAGCTGGAAACTACAGGTAGGCTCTAAAACAGAATGAGCTCCTTTGTGGGAGAATAATTTCCCCATCATTGGAATTGTTCCAGCTCCATAAAGATTGGTCAGAAAAGGTCATACTTAGCTCAAAGGCCAGCCATCAGAGATGCCCTAGACAGTATTTCTGCTGTGGGTGGGAGGTAAATCTCAGATTCCTGCAGTTGAGAGATCATGAAGCTACTTTCTATGAGTGATCGCTAAGCCCCACTAAAGCATAGAGAACTGAGGTCTTTCTTTTAGGACTGGTCAGCTGGGCACTGACTTTGGGAGGAGCTCTAAGGATGTTAGGAGGTGTAAAAACCCCATTCAGAGCTAAAGAGACCTCATGCTGCTGCTCACGCTTTTTAAGGCTGGTTCTGTCCAGGTGTCCCCATCACCAGAACTCCTCTCCCCTCCCAATCCCTTTAAGGCGGGGGGCGCAGTTCACCTGTTCTCACCACTCTCTGAGAGGCAGAGGGCTTGAGTACTTCTGGGCAACAGAAAAACTGTGCTAAGACTCTGAAAAGGTGAAGCAGCCTAAGCAGCAGAAAGAGTGTCTTGTCAGACTGCAGGAGATCTGTGACTCCCAACATTTTGCATTGGTGTTTGCTTCTGGGCAAGACCCTCCTCATCTTGGGGCCTCTTTTCCTCATCCTTATTTCATCTGCCTGAAGGTAAAAGAGCAGAACCATGACCTTTAGAAACACCTTTAAGTGGCAGGATTCTACTGCACACTCTGTCCAGTGAGCAGACGCGGCAGTGAGCAGGCATTGGTGAAGGAGAAGTGTAAGAGATTTGAGGTCAGTGTTTAGACAGAATTTATATGCCATTCTGGAAGTTTATTGTAGGATCACAAAGTGAGGAAGATCTCAAGATTTCAGCTTTTCAGATCTCCCCACGCCTCCGCCTCCCATCTTCAGGCAGGGCATCTGTAACACTATAACCACCAAGCTGAGGCATTGGGCGGTGCGGTGGAAAGGGTTCTGGGTCTCAGTTCTGGCTGCTTTTCTTTCTAGCTATGTGACCTTTGGACACATCTGTTGACCTCTCTGAGTCCCGACTTCCCTCTCCTCAAAATGGGTTATGTGAGAGTCAAATGGGATAATAGGAGTACAATGTTTTAAAGTGAGGGATCATGAAAGTCATTTGTAATTCGGGGGAGGGGAGTTCACACCTTCCATTGTATGCAACAGAACCAATCTTTGTTGAGAACACAGGTCTTCTCATTTGTCCTCCCAGCATTCCTGTGACTTGGGTAGTATTCATGTCCATCTTAGAGGTGAAACAGCTGAAGTCCAGATAATTTACATGACTGGCTGGAACTTGACCTCACTGTGATAGAACTTCAAAATATTCTGGTTCCATGACAGCACGCTGGTTCTGCCTTTCTGCTATTTTCAATGGGACTTGCTGGAGAATACTTTCCTATGTATTTATAAGTTTAAATTCAACTAGTAAATGACCTATTAAAGTTTTCTGCCAAACAAGTTTCTGGGAAAAAGGGAAGCTCTTGAATAGTCTATTTTTATCTCTAGATTGAGCTACTTTTTACCTGAACACAGAGTGTTGGTGGAAGAAACTGCTATTTTTTTTTTTCACCACTTAAGCTTCCTTAGGACCCAAGTCCACCCTGACACTTCGAGTGGCAAAGCATCTTGTACCTCGTTCCTTTATTCCTTTTTCCTCTTCAAGTTACAAACAGATGATGCCAGCTCTGTTCTAGTGGCACAGGGAGGATCATTATCATCTAATGTCTGTTTAGCTCTATGTATACATCACTGCATCCCTAGTGGACAGTGTACTGCTGGGCACAGAATAGAAAGGCAGATCCTTTAGAAATCTTTGTTGCATATTTCCAGCTGAGAACAAAGGCTACACAATTATAGGCACATCATACAAACTTTTGTATCTTACCATTTTAAAATATCTTTAACCCTGACTTGGAGGATCTAAGTGGATTAGTTTTGCTGAGCTATATAAATACTTTTCAGATCCATGGCCCTGTATTTTCCACAGTACGTGCTATTATAAAGCTGGTGTCTGGGCCCTTATAACAATCCCTTCCAAGTGCAAACTTATTACTTTGAGAATCATCTTCCCATATATTTTCTCGATTAATCCATATTTAGCCTCTTGGCTCCTAGTCCAGTGTTTTCTCTGCTCTGAGATGCAGGAGGGGCATCTGCTGGACTTCTTCTCTTCTGAAACCCTCCTTAGTTTTCTGAAATTTAGTGGTGGTTTTGAGGAGGTTAATAAAATCCCAAAGAGCAAACAATCTCATGGTCTTTCTCCTTCAGCTTTGGAATGTGTGAATTAGATGTCTAGGTGTGTTTACTATTGACTGATATAAAAATGAAGCTGTGGGTCTTGAGCAGACATGACTGATGTGGGGGAAAGATAACCTAGAGTTAGTGGTTCACCAGGAAGTGTCTGGAAGTGAAATATTTCTGTGCCCAATCAACAATTAGATAACAGGGCTTCCCTGGTGGCGCAGTGGTTAAGAATCTGCCTGCCAATGCAGGGGACATGGGTTCGATCCCTGGTCCTGGAAGATCCCACATGCCGTGGAGCAACTAAGCCCATGCACCACAACTACTGAGCCTGTGCTCTAGAGCCCGCGAGCCACAACTACTGAGCCCACATGCCACAACTACTGAAGCCCGCATGCCCTAGAGCCTGTGCTCCACAACAAGAAAAGCCACCACAGTGAGAAGCCACGCACCGCAACAAAGAGGAGCCCCGCTCGCCACAACTAGAGAAAGCCCACGCACAGCCACAAGGCCTCAATGCAGCCAAAACTAAAAATAAATAATAAATAAATTTATTTAAAAAAAACCAATTGGATAACAGAACACTGAGAATGTGAAATGCTGACATTGATCAGTACTGTGGCATTAATGATGCCATTAAGGATTCCCTTTCTTCCTGTGCATCCTTAAAACCCAGCAATTTCAACTATTTTGTGGGCTTCAAAAACAGGAAACTGCTGCTTCAGTGTTCCATTCATATTTCCCCAGCAACTTACTTTATCTAAATTGCCTGGGACTAAATATTTTCCTCTGAGGCCACACTGATCCATGGTTCTTCTCCTTGCCTAGAGATTTTGTGCAGCCACTGTTGGTTTTCTTTAATCATAATTATTAGGAAGCTGATTGGCTGTTCTATCTAGAATTATCAATTATTTTGGACCAGTTCAGGAGTTTAGACAAGGTATCACAAGGCAAGTTGGAACTCTTTTTGGAGAGAACAAATTTTCCAGCTCCTCTGAAGATCAGCAAACACTTGGCAACCTTGATTTTCTTTAACATTTTCCTTTGCCTATTGAAAAATGGATGTACCTGATGCTAAAAAGGATCACATTAATGTGTATTATGGGTTAGGAGAACCTGCATGCTTCTCACTGTGCCTCAAAATGCAGTCCCAGGTCACTATCTTAGAATTTGGGTTTATGAAGATTTCAGGAACTGGCTACAGTAGCAAAGACCTTGAGACCCCCCCCCCCCCACCGAGCTTTCCATTTTCTCCCTTGAGCATCTGCCTTTCTTCATCATCCACAGATGGGTCTGATTTAGGCTGACCCACTGTTCGTGCACTGTCTTTCCAGAACCCATTTGACAAAGTCCTCTGGCAGCACTGTTATTGGTCTGATGCTGATAGGGCTGATCATTCTGATGAGCCTGGCTTAGGGCAAACAGGTGATTTTATTTTGTCTTGATTTATTCATCGATATCTCTTTCCAAAAGAGACTTAAACTGGCTTATAAAAATGCATGACATGCAGCAAGATAAATTAAATAAAAAATGAGGAGTGAGACTTGGACAAAGGGAAAGTACAGGTAGGAAATGATGAGGAGCCAGGAACAAGGTTGTTTCACGTGACTTTTGTCTTGACACTCAAACCTGTGCTGGAGGTGATGGTTCCTTGGTGGCTGCACACTCTCGATTAGAGTTTGATTCTGATGCTAGCCCTGTGCACCTCTTCTACCCTCCCATCCCTGCAGGTGAGACAAGACCAATAAAGATGATGCTGCAAAAAGGAGAACATGTGCAGTGTTTTCAGAACTGGGGTCATTTTCCAAAATCTATATTTAACTTATGTTTACTCTCCTCTTTGCCAAAACACAGAGAGTAATGTATATAAAGCCTTGAAAAATTTCTGGTACTCACTAGATGTTAACTCATTATTACCATACTCGTGAGCAATGGGATAGCTGTTGGGAGGATGGCCTTGGAGTCCAACAGACCTTGGTTCAAATCCCAGCCTGGTGGTTTACCTATCACCAAATTACAAATTAAGGAATTTGATTAACCAAATTACTTAACCTCTGCAAGCCTCTATTTTCCAGTCTATAAATAAGGATAATAACAATATCTGGCATTGGGGGATTGTGAAAAGTCAATGAGGCAGTTTATGTAAAACGCCTAGAACAGTATCTCACCCAAAGGGAGTGCTGTTTTAGTGCCATTCTTCATTATTGTTATTAATACATGCCCTTTCCCTCTCTCATGGGACTTTTAAGAAGAGAAGAGAAACACCACGTTGTAGAACAAGATGCAGTGTTTGAGGTTAGGGAGTGCAGCCTTCTCACGTGAGGACACGGACCCGGAGATGGGAAAATAGTTGCTTGAGTTTACATAGTACATCAGTGGCAGACAGCAGCTGTGACTTCAGGCCTCCAGGTGCTGTTTCCAGCCTTCCTACCATATACTCTCCCTAGCTCATCATAATCAGCGGCCCTTCCCCCACCATGACACTCTGTTCCGAAGGAGACTAGTTCCGCTCTCTCAGAGGAGATCTAAAAGTGTCTCTTAGGGGAGTGGTGGGATGAGGTGGGTCTCCCGACTTGTGCTTCTCTAGCTGGGGTTGCCTGGAGCTCGGCTAGTGTCTCAGTTCCTGGGTCAGATCCATGAGCCACATGTCGGTTCATGGAAGCACAATGAATTTAGAGCCAAAGTCCTGGTGTGGCCTTGGGACAGTTGGTTTAACCATTTGAGCCTCACTGGACTCAGTAACAAAATGAGCATCAAAGAAATTTCTGAATGTCAGAACAAACTGGTGGTTGAAAACTCATTTTTGTAACAGTGACCTGTATTGAGTATTTACCCTGTACTAAACACAGCTTGTATTTCCATGAGTTATCTCTTTACCTCCCATAGCACAGCAGTACTGTTATTGCTGTTGCATGGGTATTTAGTCTAAGGTGCTAGAGGTCAAGTACCTTGCCCAAGGTCATACAAACAGAAATGACTGAGTTTGGAACAAGCTCTGTCTGTCTTCAGGGCCCATTTTCTTAGCCACTGTGCTATATTGTTGGGATTCCAGTCTTACCTTTACACTGAGTGATGGTAGGCTGATTACTGAGCCTCTAATGCCTTAGGGACTTCTCTCTGTATTAGGAGGTTGACACTTCTGAACAAAGTTGCCTTGAGAGTGTTTCACAAGGACCGGAAGAACTCTGTAGGTTGTGTAATGGAAGTGGAGTGGTCCATTGCCGGTGTCTTCATTTTCTATTGTTTGTGGATAAATGATGTGTGCAAATAAGCATGAATAGTTACCCAATCCCTATCATATCTGCTGAAATATCACCTTTTCAATGAACCTTCCCTGATGATCCTATTTAATACCCCTCTCCATACTTTGGATCTCCCAAAGCTCGCTCGCTCTCTCTCTCTCTCTCTCTCTCTCTCTCTCTCTCTCTCTGTGTGTGTGTGTGTGTGTGTGTGTGTGTTTCATAGCACTTATCTTCTATCATGGTAAAAAATATACTTCTTTCTTTTTTTAAAAAAAAAAAACTTGTTTTGTGTATGCCTTGCTCTTCTGCTAGAATGACCACACCACAAGGGAAAGATCATTGTTTGTGTTTTGTTCCAAGCAACCAGAAGAGTGCCTAATGCATTGTAAGTTCTCAGCAGATTCTTATTGAATAATTAAATGAACATACTCTCTCTCTCTTTTTCTCCCCCATTGGTCAAGATGATTTGTGTGAATTCCAAGAACACAACGAGTTATTGTTTTGGTTGAAAGTCAGTACTATATTGGGCCCTAAGGTAAAAAAAACCTCCTAAATATTTACATTATCAGGAATTCAGTGGGGGAGGGGTAAACACCAGATGTTGACGTTTATTTCATCATTAGATCAGGTTTTGCCAAACATTGGTGAAAGTTTCATTTTCTTATTTATCTAAAATCCTATGAGATCTTTCTCAAATTCAGTTTTTTTTTCAAAGATGGATGGAGGACAAAAAGAATCACCTTTGAAGTCCACATTCAGTATTTCCATTACCCCAACTGATCAGCATCCAAAGGTACTGAGACAAGATTGTCTAAACATCTGGCAAGAACTTCATCTCTATTAGAATTCTAAACTGGATGTGATGGCTTTGTCTCTTAAGGAGCTTTGAAGGCTAATTCTGGAATGCCTTGATTCGTGATTCTTACTGACTGATAATGATCTGGCATTTTAAAATAATGGGACTGTTCCTCTGGAATAAGTGAACCTGGAAACCAGGCCATGTTGCTTGGCAGAAAGAGAGAGGAAGAAGACACTTGGCAGGCAACAGGCTGTAGAAGTTCCAACAGTGCTTGCTCTTCACAGCTCTGTCTTGTATCCAAGCCCATTGGGTTCACGTGCACATCAAAACAACCACAAAGAAAGAGTTGCTATTGGGACTCCAGGGGGCTGTGGACTTGGAGATAAGAAGATTCCAGAGTATGCATGAACCTAGAAGCATGTTACCTTATTGCAGAATTTAGAAAAAAATAATTCTAAGTGTGTGAATTGGACCAAGTGTTAGGTACAGTATATAAGTGATGTCCTTCACAGTAATATTGTGACATTGGCATTGACATTCTCATTAAGCCAACAAGGAGACTGAGGTTCAGAAGGTTGAATGAACTTGCCCAAGGTCTCAAGGGATGGGAACCTCGGTCTGATGTCAAAGCCCATGTCCTTAGTACTAGACCACTAGGTTTTCTCCAACAAAGTGGTATTTTCTGGCTTTTCAGTGAGACTGATGAAAGTTTCCAATTTGCCACCTGTAAGAAGTTAGAAAATGTCTAAGGATCTGAGTTCTAGCTCTGACTTTGCCTCTTTACTATGAAATCATGCACTAGTCGCTTTACCTCTTTGACCCTCATATTCTTCTCTCAAAAGTGGGTTTAACAATATGTGCTTCCAAGGATCTCTGAAAGATCCAATGGAATAAAGTTTGTAAAAAATGTAACATGAGTTACAAATCTCAAAGATTATTATCATTACTGAAAATGATCAAATCAAGCCATGCTCACCTTATTTTATCTTCAATGAGATTTAATTTTTTTATTTCAGTGGGCAATTTAGGATTCATGGCAGAAAATGGCACTGTGGTGACAGAATTCATTTTGATGGGGCTCCAGCTGTGGGCAGAGCTGCAGACGGGTCTCTTCTTTGTGTTTCTGGTCCTTTATCTCATCACCATAGGAGGTAACCTGGAGATGATAGTGCAGATTCAGAGTGACCGTCACCTCCAGACCTCCATGTACTTCTTCCTCAGCCACCTTTCCTTCCTGGACATTTGCTACTCTTCTGTTATTGTCCCTCAGTTGCTGGAGACCTTGGGTACTGATAAGATGGTCATCACCTTTGAGTGCTGTACCACCCAATTCTTCTTTTTCACACTCTGTGCTAGTACTGGATGTTTCCTTTCAGCCGTGATGGCCTATGACCTCTATGTGGCCATGCGTAACCCTCTCCTCTATGCCACTGCCATGACACCTCAGACCTGCCTGGGGCTGGTGGCTAGGGCATATGGTGGTGCCATGGTCAATTCTGTGATCCGCACTGGGTGTACCTTCTCCATCTCCTTCTGTAAGTCCAACCATATGGATTTCTTCTTTTGTGACCTCCCACCTCTGCTGAAGCTTGCCTGTAGTGAGACCAGACCACGAGAACGGGTGATCTACCTCTTAGCTTTCTTGGTCATTACAACCAGCATTTCAGTGATTTTTATATCCTACCTGTTCATCATTCAGGCTATTCTGAAGATTCGTTCAGCTGGTGGCAAAGCCAAGACTTTCTCTACCTGTGCTTCTCACGTAACTGCAGTGGCTCTTTTCTTTGGGGCACTGATATTCATATACCTGAAAGGTAACATGGGAAAATCCCTTGGGGAGGACAAGATTGCATCAGTATTTTATACTGTGGTCATCCCTATGCTGAACCCAATGATCTACAGCCTGAGGAACAAGGAAGTGAAGGAGGTTCTGAAGAGAGTTCTCAACAGGATGAGGGTTTCCCAAGTAGAGTAAGACTTGAGCTCCATCAATTCAGAAGTTCCTGCAAACCATCCTTTGGGCTTTTGGTTTGTCCTCTTAACCCAGGAACCAGATCTCATAATTACAAAAACATACTGAGGCAAAAAAATGTAGATTTAGTTTCCAGGAATTTCTTTATTAGCTCTATGAGTTTGAGCCAGATATTCCCTTCCTCAGTTATCACATCAGTAAAAATTGCCTTGCTATGATTAAAGCCAGGATCAAGAGAGATGGAATGGCAAAGGGTTTTATAAGTAATAACATGCTATAAAATGTAAAATTTATTTTTCTGACCTGTCCTGGATATTGTTTAGTGTTTTCTCAGCTACATACTTTTTCCCCACTAAGCTAATATTTGTATCTTGAATAATTACAAAACAGTAGCTTATTGCTTACATAGTAAGGACAGTCACCTTCTTTGGTTGTGGGTAGTGGGGTAGAAATCAGCCTTGACCAAAGAAAACTTTCCTCAACATTCAATCTTATATAATTTACGTATTTGTCATGGAAAACACAAGTAGTTAAAGAGAGGAAGAAAAAATAGAGGAAAAGGAGACATGAACTAGGAAATGTTCAAGTAGAAAAAGTTAGTTTATTTCCCGAGATAATGTAGAGGACCAAGACACTGTAGAATGAAAGAAAGGTATAATGATTTGCATTAATTATTGAAAACAGTTTGATCTTGACATAGAGCTGAAGTGAGCCTGATATATAACTTTTGAAATATATCTTGATCACCAAAGGTCAGAATCTCTGTTTTATTTCTGAAGCATTGTTCATGGACCATCTGCCTCAGTTAACTCAAGTTATTTTCTATTCTTCAGTAATGAAAGCCACTGTCTACTTCCATCTCCTGTAGGACATTTACTTTATCCGAAGACAGATGACTATGAATCTGACCTCCACCTTTTAATGACCTTCACATCTGCTAGAAATATTACTTGGAAAACAACTCCATGGAGAGTCCACAATCTTATTCATCAATTCAGCAAATATTTACTGATGATCAACTATGTATCAGAAATAACACTAGGCTCAGGAATATAGTATTAAGTAAGATAGACACGGTTCCTCCTTTATGGAGATTAGAACCTGGGGCATAGACGGATATTGAACCATTACATAGCTAATTGATTTCTTTGTACGATTTTGGTAAGTGGAAGAAAAGAAGCGCACAGGGTAATGTTATCCTGTATGGTAGGGTTCTGACCTAGTTTGGTGTGGTCAGGAAAGCCTTCCTTAAGGAACTAACATTTAAACTGAGGCTTAAAGAGTAAATATGTCATAACCATGGGATGGGGACAGCATTCCAGATAGAAAGAGTTGCAAATGCAAGGGTCTGTGAAACAGGATGCCTTGAGGAACTGAGAAGCCAGAGTGGCTGCAGCATAAGGAGTGAGAGGATTAGTGTGAAATGCAGCTGGTGAATTCAAGAGAAACCAGGTCACAGAGAACCTTGCAGGCTCATTTAGGGACTTGTGGGCTTCACTCCAAGAGCAAGGAATGAAATGATTGTATCTGAATTTTAAGCAGATCCCTTTGACTGCAGTGTGATGGGAGGAACGGGGGTTCTTGGTAGTGGAGATGGAGGGAAACAGGCCCACTTCATCTAAGAAACAACAAATGGTGTATCCCAAGGCAAGGTGCTTGATTGCCACACAATACTGTATGCTTCATTGTAGAACACATATTAGGCCAGAGAAAGCTAACAGGTAGGTGTATGACCATGCTATTGGTAGAGGACTGATTCTTGGAAAAATGGTGAAATTGGGGAAATATACTTTTGAAGACATCCATTTTGGTATACCTTTAATTCCCTGAATTGAGCACCTAACTAAGATACATTCAGGTATACACCCTGTGTCTGTTCATCAAAATAGCCAACAACTACTTCTTCTTAAGAGGGCAACACATTTTCAGTGACTCCTACTATATGCCAGGCTGTGTTAATGCGCTGAAGAAATCCTCCCTTGGAGGAGTTCTTGCATCCCTTGGAGGAATTCTTTTAAGTCAGGAAAAACCTTCTACTTAAAAAATAAATAAATGGGGAAAACACTAGACAGTGAGTGTGCTATTTTATTTGTGGTGGGAGCTGCCTCACACTTCTCAACCCTTCTACTTGGTGAGTGGCAACAAACTTTGCCTATAAATGAATGCCCTTTGATACAGTATTTGATGTATAAACAATTGCTTAAGGGATGCACCAAGTGAATAAAAATAAAATGAATTTTTAGTGTGTTTTAGGGGACCAGCTTCTGGTGATGAGAGAAGGCAGCAGAGGAAATGGCATTTATGTTGAATTTCTGCTTACATATATTAATAAAAGAATGAAAACATTCATTAATTACCTAATGTGTGGCAGGCTCTGTGCCAGGAATTTTCACTTATCTCATTGACAGGCCTCATTCTACACATAATCTTTTAGAAAATAGGATCCTAGGAGGGTTGATTGTATGTGCTAATCTGACTGGGTCATGGGGAGACAGATATTTAGCTAAACATCACTTCTGGATGTGTCTGTGAGGATGCTTCCAGATAAGGTAAGCATCTGATAAGCACCTGCTCAGCAAAGCAGGTTGCCTTCCCCAGTGTGGGTGGGCACCATCCAAGCTTGAGGGCTTGAATAGAACAAAAGGCAGAGGAAAGGGGAATTCATTCTTTCTCCTCTGCCTGACTGCTTGAACTGGAACAGCAGTTTTCTTCTGAACTTGGACCGGGATTTACACCATCAAGTTCCCTGGTTCTTGAGCCCTGGACTACACTGCTGTTTCCTAGGTTTCCTGATTGCGGGAATTCTTAGCCTCCATAAAAGAAATCGTGTGGGTCAATACCTTATCATAAATCTCTTGCTATGCCATAAACAGATCTATTACCTTCAGAAGTTTCCTACCACCCTCTTTATTTATTATTATTATTATGATTATTATTTTGTGATAAGAACACTTAAGATAAGATCTACTGTCTTAGCAAATTTTAAAGTATACACTAACGAGACTCCATGAAGGCTCACGGCAAGGAGTACTTCCCAGAATTTCTGCTGCCTGTGTCCTTGTCTCCGTGGTCAGCCACAGCCATGCCCTGCCTCTGCAGGAGACCCTCCAACAGTAACATGTTTTCTGTTTGGCTGAAGGCTTCCCTAAGATCTCATTAGACCCTTGCTGATTTTAACCATGGGAAAGACTGTGGAATGGGAATAAACCATGCCTCTCCAGTTGTGTTTCTGTAACTCAGATATTTACAGGTGAGGAAATGGAGTCCCAGAGAGCTTAAGTGAATTGCTGAAGTTCACCTAGAGAGGCAAATTTGACCGTGTGGCTGACAGGGTCTTGGTGCTCAGGCTGGGTGTCACGCCTGAGCCTCTGAGGTGGGAGAGCTGAGTTCAGGACATTGGTCCACCAGAGACCTCCCAGCTCCACGTACTATCAAAAGGTGAAAGCTCTCCCAGAGATCTCCATCTCAATGCCAAGACCCAGCTCCACTCAACAACCAGCAAGCTACAGTGCTGGACACCATGCCAAACAACTAGCAAGATAGGAACATGATCACGCACATTAGCAGAGAGGCTGCCTAAAATCATAAGGTCACAGACACCCCAAAACACACCACCAGAAGTGGTCCTGCCCCCCCGAAAGACAAAATCCAGCCTCATCCATCAGAAAACAGGAACTAGTCCCCTCATCAGGAAACCTACAAAAGCCCCTGAACAAACCTTAGCCACTGGGGGCAGACACTAAAAACAATGGGAACTACAAACCTGCAGCCTGTGAAAAGGAGACCCCAAACACAGTAACATAAGCAAAATGAGAAGACAGAGAAACACACAACAGATGAAGGAACAAGGTAAAAACCCAACAGACCAAACAAATGAAGAGGAAATAGGCAGTCTACCTGAAAAAGAATTCAGAGTAATGATAGTAAAGATGATCCAAAATCTTGGAAATAGAACAGAGAAAATATAAAAAACGTTTAACAAGGACCTAGAAGAACTAAAGAGCAAACAAAAAATGATGAACAACACAATAAATGAAATAAAAAATTCTCTAGAAGGGATCAATAGCAGAATAACTGAGGCAGAAGAACGGATAAGTGACCTGGAAGATAAAATAGTGGAAATAACTACTGCAGAGCAGAATAAAGAAAAAAGAATGAAAAGAATTGAGGACAGGATTAGAGACCTCTGGGACAACATTAAATGCACCACCATTCGAATTACAGGGGTCCCAGGAGAAGAGAAAAAGAAAGGGACTGAGAAAATATTTGAAGAGATTATAGTTGAGAACTTCCCTAATATGGGAAAGGAAAGAGTCAATCAAATCCAGGAAGCACAGAGAGTCCCATACAGGATAAATCCAAGGAGAAACGTGCCAAGACACATATTAATCAAACTATCAGAAATTAACTACAAAGAAAAAATATTAAAAGCAGTAAGAGAGAAACAACAAATAACATACAAGGAAATCCCCATAAGGTTAATAGCTGATCTTTCAGCAGAAATGCTGCAAGCTGGAAGGGAGTGGCAAGACATATTTAAAGTGATGAAAGGGAAAAACCTACAACAAAGATCACTCTACCCAGCAAGGATCTCATTCAGATTTGACAGAGAAACTAAAACCTTTACAGACAAGCAAAAATTAAGAGGATTCAGCACCACCAAGCCAGCTTTACAACAAATGCTAAAGGAGCTTCTCTAGGCACGAAACACAAGAGTAGGAAAAGACCTACCATAACAAACCCAAAACAATTAAGAAAATGATAATAGGAACATACATATAGATAATTACCTTAAATGTAAATGGATTAAATGCTCCAACCAAAAGACATAGACTGGCTGAAAGGATACAAAAACAAGACCTGTATATGTGCTGCCTACAAGAGACCCACTTCAGACCTAGGGACACATACAGACTGAAAGCGAGGGGATGGAAAAAGATATTCCATGCAAATGGAAATCAAAAGAAAGCTGCAGTAGCAATTCTCATATCAGACAAAATACACTTTAAAATAAAGACTATTAGAAGAGACAAAGAAGGACACCATATAATGATCAAGGGATCGATCCGAGAAGAAGATATAACAATTGTAAATATTTATGCACCCAACATAGGAGCACCTCAATACATAAGGCAAATGCTAACAGCCATAAAAGGGGAAATTGACAGTAACACAAACATAGTAGGGAACTTTAACACCCCACTTTCATCAATGGACAGATCATCCAAAATGAAAATAAATAAGGAAACACAAGCTTTAAATGACACATTAGACAAGATGACTTAATTGATATTCATAGGATATTCCATCCAAAACCACAAAATACACTTTCTTCTAAAGTGCTCATGGAACATTTTCCAGGATAGATAAAATCAAGGATAGATCAAATAAAGCCTTGGTAAATTTAAGAAAATTGAAACCGTATCAAGTATCTTTTCTGACCACAATGCTATGAGACTAGATATCAATTACAGGAAAAAAATCTGTAAAAAAAAAAACCACATGGAGGCTAAACAATACACTACTTAATAACCAAGAAATCACTGAAGAAATCAAAGAGAAAATCAAAAAATACCTAGAAACAAATGACAATGAAAACATGACGACCCAAACCTATGGGATGCAGCAAAAGCAGTTCTAAGAGGGAAGTTTATAGCAATACAGTCCTACCTCAAGAAACAAGAAACATCTCAAATAAACAACCTAAACTTACACCTAATGCAACTAGAGAAAGAAGAACAAAAAACCCCCCCAAAGTTAGCAGAAGGAAAGAAATCATAAAAATCAGATCAGAAATAAATGAAAAAGAAATGAAGGAAACGATAGCAAAGATCAATAAAACTAAAAGCTGGTTCTTTGAGAAGATAAACAAAATTGATAAACCATTAGCCAGACTCATCAAGAAAAAAAGGGAGAAGACTCAAATCAATAGAATTAGAAGTGAAAAAGGAGAAGTAAAAACTGACACTGCAGAAATACAAAGGATTATGAGAGGTTACTGCAAGTAAATATATGCCAATAAAATGGAAAACCTGGAGGAAATTGACAAATTCTTAGAAAAGCATAACCTTCTGAGACTGAACCAGGAAGAAATAGAAAATAAAAACAGACCAATCACAAGCAGTGAAATTGAAACTGTGATTAAAAATCTTCCAACAAACAAGTCCAGGGCCAGATGGCTTCACAGGTGAATTCTATCAAACATTTAGAGAAGAGCTAACACCCATCCTTCTCAAACTCTTCCAAAAAATTGTGGAGGAAGGAACACTCCCAAACTCATTCTATGAGGCCACCATCACCCTGATACCAAAACCAGACAAAGATACAACAAAAAAAGAAAATTACAGACCACTATCACTGATGAATAAAGATGATGGTGCAGTGGTTGAGAGTCTGCCTGCCAATGCAGGGGACATGGGTTCGTGCCCTGGTCTGGGAGGATCCCACATGTCACTTAGAGGCTGGGCCCATGAGCCACGGCCTCTGAGCCTGTGCGTCCGGAGCCTCTGCTCCATAATGGGAGAGGCCACAACAGTGAGAGGCCCACGTACCACAAAAAAAAAAAAAAAAAAAAAAAAAATTAATGCACAAAAACCTCTTGCATTCCTATACACTAATGATGAAACATCTGAAAGAGAAATTAAGGAAACACTCCCATTTACCATTGCAACAAAAAGAATAAAATACCTAGGAATAAACCTACTGAGGGAGATAAAAAACCTGTATGCAGAAAACTATAAGACACTGATGAAAGAAATTAAAGATGATACCAACAGATGGAGAGATATACCATGTTCTTGGATTGGAAGAATCAATATTGTGAAAATGACTATACTACCCAAAGCAATCTACAGATTCAATACAATCCTTATCAAATTACCAAAGGCATTTTTTTACAGAACTAGAACAAAAAATCTTAAAATCTGTATGGAGACACAAAAGACCCCAAATAGCTACAGCAGTCTTGAGGGAAAAAAAACGGAGCTGGAGGAGTCAGACTCCCTGACTTCAGACTATACTACAAAGCTGCAGTAATCAAGACAATATGGTACTGGCACAAAAACAGAAACATAGATCAATGGAACAAGATAGAATGCCCAGAGGTAAGCCCACACACCTATGGTCAACTAATCTATGACAAAGGAGGCAAGGATATACAATGGAGAAAAGACAGTCTCTTCAATAAGTGGTGCTGGGAAAGCTGGACAGCTACATGTAAAAAAATGAAATTAGAACACTCCCTAACACCATACACAAAAATGAACTCAAAATGGATTAGAGACCTAAATGTAAGACCGGACAGTATAAAACTCTTAGAGGAAAACATAGGAAGAACACTCTTTGACATAAACCACAGCAAGATCTTTCTTGATCCACCTCCTAGAGTAATGGAAATAAAAAGAAAAATAAACAAATGGGACCTAATGAAACTTCAAAGCTTTTGCACAGCAAAGGAAACCATAAACAAGATGAAAAGACAGTCCTCAGGATGGGAGAAAATATTTGCAAACGACTCAACAGACAAAGAATTAATCTCTAAAATATATAAACAGCTCATGCAGCTCACTATTAAAGAAACAAACAACTCAATCTAAAAATGGGCAGAAGACCTAAATAGACATTTCTCCAAAGAAGACATACAGATGGCCAAGAAGCACATGAAAAGATGCTCAACATCACTAATTATTAGAGAAATGCAAAACAAACCTACAATGAGGTACCACCTCACAGCAGTTAGAATGGGCTTCATCAGAACATCTACAAACAACAAATGCTGGAGAGGGTGTGGAGAAAAGGAAACCCTCTTGCACTGTTGGTGGGAATGTAAAGTGATACAGCCACTATGGAGAACAGTATGGAGGTTCCTTAAAAAACTAAAAATAGAATTACCATATGATCCAGCAATCCCACTACTGGGCATATACCCTGAGAAAACCACAATTCAAAAAGACACATGCACCCTAATGTTCATCGCAGCACTATTTACAACAGCCAGGTCATGGAAGTGACCTAAATGCCCATCGACAGACAAATGGATAAAGAAGATGTGGTACATATATACAATGGAATATTACTCAGCCATAAAAAGGAATGAAGTTGGGTCATTTGTTGAGACGTGGATGGATCTAGAGACTGTCATACAGAGTGAAGTAAGTCAGAAAGAGAAAAACAAATATCGTATATAAATGCATATATGTGGAACCTAGAAAAATGGTACAGATGAACTGGTTTGCAGGGCAGAAATTGAGACACAGATGTAGAGAACAAACATATGGACAGGGGGGAAAGCGGCGGGGTGGTGGTGGTGGTGGTGGTGTGATGAATTGGGCGATTGGGATTGACATGTATACACTGATGTGTATAAAATTGATGACTAATAAGAACCTGCTGTATAAAAAAATAGAGAAAACCTATTTATTAGGTTTATAGACGTGTGCAATTAAAAAAAAACACTACTGTTACCTTGAAAAAAAAAGACTATACATTTTTCTGTAAGCACAGCTTTAGTCACATCCAAGTTTTGGTATGTAATATTTTTACTATCATTCAGTTCAAATTATTTTCTAACTCCAATTGTCATTTGTTTTTTTGGGGGTTACTTAGAAGTAGTGTATTTCATAACTTCTAGTTACTTTTTTGTTACTGATTTGTAACTTAACTACAAGTCAAGAAACACACTTTGTATAATTTTAATACTTTGAAATTTGTTAAAATTTGCCTTATAGCACAATATGGTCAGTTTTAAAAATGTTCCAAGTGTGCTTGAAAATAATTTGTAATTTAAAGTTTTGGAGTATCTTGACTATATATTTGCTTGTTGAATCAAATTTGCTGCTCACGTTATTTAAGTTTTTTATATCCTTACTAATTTGTTTTTTGGGGGGTCTACTGATTCTGAAAGAGGTATCCTCTATCAGTGAATGACATCAGTATGTTAAATCTCCTATTATGATAGTGAATTTGTCTATTTTTTCCTTGTAGCTCTGTTGCTCTATATAACTTGAAGTTAGGTGCCTACAAATTTAAAACTTCCTGGTAAATTGGTCTTGTTGATATGAAGTGCCCTTGTTTATTTCTAGTAAAGCTTTTGCTTTCAAGTCTACTGTATCTGTTATTGTATAATTTCCATTTGATTTATATTTGCACAGTATATCATTTTCCATTCTTTTACTTTCAACCTTTTTGTACCATTATGTTTTGTTTTTCTAATAAATTTTTAAAAATTAAAAAAAAGGGCACCATCAAGGAAGTGAAAAAACAACACACATGTGAGAAAACATTTGCAAATCATATATCTTGGAAAGTGCCTATATACAGAATATATAAAAAATACAACTCCATAATAAAAAGACAACACAATTAAAGAATGGAGAAAAGACTTGAATAGACATTTCTCCAAAGAAGACACACAAATGGCCAATAAGCACATGAAAAGATGCTCAAAATCACTAATTATTAGGGAAATGCAAATCAAAACCACAGTGACAGAGTAGATCTTAAAAGTTCTCATCACAAGGAAAAACAATTGTAACTATGTGAGTTAACGGATGTCAACTAAACTTATTGTGCTATCATTTTGCAATGTGACATATATCAAATCATTATGTTGTACAACTTAAACTAATACAATGTTATATGTCAATTATATCTCAATAAAACTGGAAAGAAAAAACTACAATAAGGATATATTGTACAATATGGGGAATGTAGACAATGCATTTTGATAACTATAAATGGAGTATAATCTTTAAAAATTGTGAATCACTATACTGTACACCTGCAAGTTATATAATATTGTACATCAACTATACTTCAATTTAAAAAAAAAAGAAAAAAAATGGGCAGAGGACCTGAATAGACATTTTCCCAAAGAAAATGTACGAATCAACAGTAGGTATGCGAAAAAGTGCCCAACATCACTAGCCATAAGGGAACTGCAAATCAAAACTATGATGCGATATTACCTTACACCTGTTAGAATGGCTGCTATCACAAAGACAAGAGATGACAAATGCTGGCAAGGAACTGGAGGAAAGGGGACCCTTGTGCACCGTTGGTGGGAGTGTAAATTGGTACAGCTACAATGGAAAACAGTATGGAGGTTCCTCCAATAATTAAAAGTAGAGCTACATATGATGCTGCAGTCCCACTTCTGGATATAAATCCAAAGGAAATGAAATCAGTATCTCAAAGAGATATCTGCACTTCCATGTTCATTGCAGAATTATTCAGAATAGCCAAGACATGGAAACAACCGAAGTGTTTAACAGCAGATGAATAAAGAAAATGTGATACGCACACACACACACTGAGGAATATCATTCAGTCATAAAACAAAAGGAAATTCTGCCTTTTGCAGCAGCGTGGATGAACCTTGACAGCATGATATGATGTTAAGTGAAATAAGTCAGAGAGAGAGTAGATTGATGATTACCAGAGACTGGGGGTTGGGGAAATGGGGAGATGTTGATCAAAGGACACAAACACTTTTCACTATTAAGATGAATAAGTTCTGGATCTAACATACAGCATGGTGATTATAGTTAACAGTACTATATTATATGCTTGAACGCTGCTTTGAGAGTCAATCTTAAATGTTCTCACCATAACAACAGCGACAAAATGGCAATTATTATGTGTAAGGTGAAGGATGTGTTAATTAACCTCACTGCAGCAAACATCTTCACAACACATATGTGTAACAAATCATCATGCTGTACGCCTTAAACTTATGCAGTGTTAAATGTCAATTATATTTCAATAAAGCTGGCAAAAATAACATCACCAATAATTTAATTGTGATTTTCATTTTTCACATATATTAATTTGAATGAACGAATGTAGGTGTAAGGCCAAATTAACTAGACTATCACATAAAGGCGTGGGTATAGGGTAGAATTATGGCATATAACCCACAGAACACATAATCTTAGGTCTTTTGTTCCAGTGTATATTTACATATTTACTTATGTGTACGGTTATGGCTATCATCTGGGAGTCGTAACACTTCAGATAAGATCAACAAAACCCACGAAACAGTTCTCTTTTGCCACGAAGATCATAAGATCTGTCCTTTGATCATCAAGACAGGACAGACAGAAATACTTCTCAGATTTCTTTTTCTGCCCCCCTCTGCTCACACCCTATTTGTCTAACTTACAGGGAAGGGAAAATGCCATCATAACCATGTGCAAATGACCACAAGGGCAGAGTGGCTCAAGCCCCAACGTCACCATCCCCCATGGATCTCCCATATCTTTTTGGCAGCAGTAGGGGTAGAGAGCAAAAAGAGAATGAAGCATTTTGGTTAAAAGGTTTTTATTGCTGATGGAGTTCTAGGTTCTGAATCTCATTTTGCCGATGCTGGGTCAAACGTCAAACAATATTTTCCCCTGAATCTTTCTTATAGAATGTGAAGAGGATAAATCACTGAGAAATTGGGGAAAGCTTACAGAAGTTGAAAGGACAATAGGCTGCCGGCTTCCCTGTGGTTCATCTGCCAGTTTATTCGTGGAGACCAAGATGCTTCATGGACATTACATAGTTTATCCTTTTAATCCTATTGGGAAAGAAGGTCTCAGCTGTTTCTACTTATCTCTTCTTCAAAAACCATGAACTGTTCTGAAAATCGTTGAAAAGAACATTGTGTCTTTTTCTCAACATATCTTTATCCTTTTTATTTAAAACTTTTTATTTTATATTGGAGTATAGTTGATTAACAATGCTGTGATAGTTTCAGGTGTACAGCAAAGTGATTCAGTTATACATATAGATGTATCTATTCTTTTTCAAATTCTTTTCCCTTTTAGGTTGTTACATAATATTGGACAGAGTTCCCTGTGCTGTACAGTAGGTCCTTCTTGGTTATCCATTTTAAGTGTAGCAGTGTGTACATGTCAATCCCAGACTCCCAATCTATCCCACACCCCTGCCTTTCCCATCTTTATCCTTATTTAAAGCATTGTAGTGCAAACACACACACACACACACACACACACACACTACAACAACAGCAATAACTAAAATGTTCTTTTTTTCCTGTAATGGAGTGAATATCTGAATTCTTTCTAATTCTATCCTTAGTAAATTTACTTCTTTGGGTTTGAATCCCCCCCACCCCCTGTCAAAAGGTATTGTAAAAATAGCCTGTCTATACTTGTTACTTTATATTTTCACTATAGATATAGCCTAAAATACTTTATTCATAAATTTAATAAATTATTTATTGAGGGGCTACTATATGCTGGGCACTTTTCTAGCAGTTTGGGAGGATTCTCACTGAAGAAAATAGGCAAAAAAAAAATTGTGCCTTTGTGGAGATTTCATCCTAATGGAGGAGATAGACAATAAACTTTGGATATGGTAAGTAAGTAAATAATGTAGTAAGTAAGTAATAAAGTATGTTAAAATGTGTTAACTGCTATGGAAAAAATGAGACAGCTTTTATAACACAGTGAGTAATTCTCTATGTCCAAGATACTGGATGAAAAGCTGGGAAGTAACTAGTATTTCTCTCTTGGAAACCACTATTGTATTCTTTGCTGCTATGAGTTTGACTATTTTAGATACTCATGTAAGTGGAATTGTGCAGTATTTGTCCTTCTCTGTCTGGCTTATTTCACTTAGCATAATGTCCTCCAGTCGTCCCATGTTGTAGGGAATGGCAGGATTTCCATCTTTTTTAAGGCTGAATAATATACCATTGTATGAATATATCACATTTTCTTTACCCATTCATCTGTTGATGAACATTTTTGTTTCCATATCTTGGCTATTGTGAATAATGCTGTTATGAATATCGGTATATAAATATCTGTTCATGTCCCCATTTTAAACATTTTGGGTATATACCTAGAATTGGAATTGCTAGATCATATGGTAAATCTATGTTTAAACTTCTGAGAAGCCACTTACTGTTTTGCACAGTGGCTGCACCATTTTATATTCCCACCATCAATGCACAAGAGTCCCAATTTTTCCATATCCTCACCAACACTTGTTATTTTCTGGGTTTCTTTGATAGCAATCCTAATGGGTATAAAGTGGTATTTCACTGTGGTCTTGATTTGCATTACTCTAATGATTAGTGGTGTTGAATATTTTTTATGTGTTTATTGGCCTTTTATATACCTTCTTTGGAGAAATATCTATTCAAGTCCTTTGCTCATTTTAAATTTTGTTGAGTTGTATGAGTTCTTTATATGTTCTGGATATTAATTCTTTATTAAATATGTGATTTGCAAATATTTTTGCTCATTCTGTGAGTCGCCTTTTCACGCTGTTGATAGTGTCTTTTGATGCACAAAATGTTTTAATTTCGGTGAAGTCCAAGTTATCTATTTTTTCTTTTGTTACCTGTGCTCTTAGTGTCATATGCAAGAAGTCATTGCCAAATCCAATGTCATGAAGCTTTTCTCCTAAGTTTTCTTCTAAGGGTTTTGTAGTTTCAGCGCTTGTGTTTATGCCTTCACTCTATCTTGAGTTAATTTTTGTGTACGGTGTAAGGTAAGGTCCAACTTAATTCTTTTGCCTGTGGATAGCCAGTTCTCCCAGCACCATTTATTGAAAAGAGACACTCAGCTAACATTTACTGAAATCCTTAATACCAAGAAAGAAGATATGGTATAAAAAGTTCACAGGACTGTTGGGAAAGGACTCTCAACTCATCTTCAGGCCCACCCTTCTTCCTTCTTGTATATTGTTGGCTCCTTTTTTTTTTTTTTTTTTTTGCGGTACGCGGGCCTCTCACTGTTGTGGCCTCTCCCATTGCGGAGCACAGGCTCCAGACGCCCAGGCTCAGCGGCCATGGCTCACGGGCCTAGCCGCTCCGCGGCATGTGGGATCTTCCCAGACCGGGGCACGAACCCGTGTCCCCTGCATCGGCAGGCAGACTCTCAACCACTGCGCCACCAGGGAAGCCCGTTGGCTCCTTTTTTAACAGTGGGGCAAATTAAACCTGGGATGGGTAAAAGATTTCAGGGACTGCAGCAAAATAGCAACTGTGTTTTATTTATTTATTTATTTAAATTTTTATCGGAGTATGGTTGATTTACAATGTTGTGTTATTTTCAGGTGTACAACAAAGTGAATCATATATATACATGTATGTATATATATATATATATATACACATACATGTATATATATGTATACATGCACACTCTTTTTCAGATTTTTTTCCCGTATAGGTTGTTACAGAATATTGAGTAGAGTTCCCTGTGCTATACAGTAGGTCTTTATTAGTTATCTGTTTTATATATAGTAGTGTGTATATGTTAAGCTGAACCTCCTAATTTATCACTTCCCTTTCACATTTCCCCTTTGGTAACCATAAGTTTGATTTTGAGATCTGTGAGTCTGTTTCTGCTTTGTAAATAAGTTCATTTGTATCATTTTTTAAAATTAGATTCCACATGTAAGTGATATCATATGATATTTGTCTTTCTCTGTCTGACTTACTTCACTTATTATACTAATCTCTAGGTCCATCCATGTTGCTGCAAATGGCTGAGTAATGGTCCATTGTATATATGTACCACATCTTATTTATCCATTCCTCTGTTGATGGACATTTAGGTTGCTTCCATGCCTTGTGTTTTAAAATTGCTGTTGAGAAGGTGGTGTTGCATAAATCGCTTTCATAACTTACCTGGGGGGGGGGGGACATTCTTCAAGAAGGGCAAATCCAAACCTGCAGGAGAGTGAAAGACAGTTTGAAAAATTGTCTTCAGCATGAATATTATTTGCATAATACAAATGACATAAAGTAAAATTCCTCTGTGGGGCTGCACAGACATTAGCGTGTAAGCATTGGATAAGGAGTATGAGCTGAACGTGCTGGGGAACATAGATCCAGTGGGTGTTACCTCATTATAACCATGTGGACACAAGCAATCTTTGTTGAGAAAAGGCATTTCTAGATAAGATGTTAAATGAATTAATGTTACTGTCTATTTCTTTACCTTTCACGGAACTACCCTGGGCATCAACACAAATGTATTCGTTCTGATGTTACTCAGTTTCACCAGGAGCTCCAGGTGCTTACATTGCTTTTCCAGATAGAATCATCATGTACTGTGGGTGAGGGGACTGGGGTAGAAAGATGCTCCAGGGCAGTTCAGAGTTCATCTTTATCAGGAACCTTGGCAGGGACAGCATGGAGTTAACCAGACCATTGTTGCATTTCCTAGGAGATCTAAGAAAACCAAGACAAGCTGTGTGGAAATCCTTCAGGCCAGGAGAACAGCAGTTCTGAGTCCCAGAAATTATAAATTGAGTAGAACGAATAGGGTTGGTCTCAGGATCCGGGGAGGTGCTGGTGTGAGTTAGTTCTGGAAGCCACGACACGATAGGGACATGGTGGATGAGAGAATAAAGGCTATGAACAATTAAAATAGCAGAACCAGAACATTTAAAATGAGTGCATCCCTGAATTCCCTGCCGAAGGGTAGTTTCAGTGTGCAGTGAATGCAAATGCCAACATCCCTACATGTTGACAGCACCAGGGAGCATCTGTTTTCAAACATCATGGCCAATATTTACTTGGAAAATATCTCATTATTTTAATTTGTATTTCTTTTATTATTAATGAGGTTCAGAATTGTCTCATTTGTTTGCATAATTTATATTTCTTTTATAAAATTTTTATGGGCTTTGTTGATTGATTTGTAAGTGTAATTTGTATATTGGGGAAATAAGTCCATTGTCTATCATTTGGGTTGCAAATATTTCCCCCAGTCTGTCTTTTGAGCTTGTTTATGATACTTTTAGCCTCCAAAAATGTTAAAATTTGATGTAGTTAGCGCTATCCATTTTTTTTCCTTTGCAGCTTCGAGATTTCCTATTGTGATTAGAAAGGCCTCGCTAAGAAAAATCAAATTATTCACCGATGTTTTCCTTTAGATTTGTGAAAATTTTCTTTTCTTTTCATGTCTAAATTCTTGGATTCATCTGGAATTTATTTTGCATACATCAAGGTGCAAGTTTACATTTGTTTGGGAGATGGCAGAGTAACACTCTCTCCCACTGGAATGTGAGCCTCAGGAAGGTAGGCACTGAGATTTTGCTGCTTGCCAGGGCCTGACACAGCACTTGGCACCTGGTAAGTGTTTAGTCAAGACTCCTTTCATTAGTACATGAATGAAATTCTAGAGAAGATAAAGGGAGGAGCTGAATCTCTCAGGAGGAAACCTTCATTTCTGGATTTTATACTTAAAAAGGAATAAAAACAGTGGCACATGTCCTGAAAATAAAAAGCAAGAAGGTGAAGGAACTAGAAACCATGTTAGACAAGAAACTGGGGATGCTCACTTTGGAGAAAACTCACTGGAAGATAATCTCTTACTTTGTCTAGTGTTTAGGAGATGGGTGAGGGCCAGTGGTGGATACTTGGCTTTCATAGTTTAAGGAAGAGCCCTGGGATGATGACCTGCTCACAGAGGGAATGGCTGGATTTGGAGATAGCAAGCTCCTTTCCTCTAGGGGTGCTCAAGCTTATGCTCATGGGATTCTTGGGGATTGTTGTAGAAGATTCAAGCATCAGCAGCCAAGTAACTGCACAATATGTGCTGAAGATAATTCGACAGAGAGAGGGGCCAGGAATAGTGAATAGGAGAGGCCCTGTCCCGTCTAGAGAGCAACCACCTCTCTGCTCTGACCAAGTGCTGCCCTATGTTGCAACAAGATTGTTTTTGTTTTTCCAGAGAAGGTTGAAATTGAATTATGTATTTATTTTTTATTTTTTGAATTTTTTAAATGGGAAGTTTTTTGATTTTTAAAACCCTTCCTGGGCCAAATAAAACATATCTGATGTCAGGATTTCTCTTGTGGTTCACCAGTTTGCAACTCCTGTCTTTGATAAAAGAGGAATTATATATAGATAGTGGCACAGTTTCTGGCCTAGATGACCTTTCAGATCAGAGACCCTTGGCTCTCTGATCTCCTGAGCAATATAAACGTGAGGGATTATCAATGGTGTCACTATATCACTAGAATATGACTCAGCATATGGGAAGAACAGACAGGATGGAGGAAGAATTAGGATTTGATGGAAGGAAGAGAGTCTCTGGAATTATGTATGACCTATCATTTTATGGTAATGCATCTTAATTACTGGTCATAATAGAGTGTAAGGTACATAAGCAAGTCTTAAGAGGAGAGAAAGTAGCAGGACATATTTAAAGTGGCAATGGAGAGAGAGAGAAAGAGAGAGAAGAGGAGAAGGGGGAAGGGAAGAGAAGGGAAAGGAGAGAGAGTGGAGGAAGGAAAGCAGTTTTGGATTGAAACTCCAATGTGCAAAAAAGGAAAATTAAGAGTTTGAGGTCTCTACTCCCAGCCCAGTGGCCTGGAGACATGAGGTCTTCTGCAGGCTGCACCATTCATTAATAAGGTGGAGTGTTTTGGCTTAGCAATAAAAAATCAGTGCTATGGATTTTTCATTCTGTGATGAAGCTGGGAGAGTCTAAAAGGAACGGGAATTGTTACTGTTTCCCAACCAAGTTGATTTCATTGCATCTTTTTATCCACTATCAGGATATTGTCTGAATGAGCAGTCAAGGAGAGAGGGCTCTTCTTCACATAGCACTTGTGGCCTGAAAGAGGATTTCCTCACTGGAGCACTGGGCAATGTCAAGAAGGAATTCTTTCAGTGAAGTTGGCTTGTCTATGCAGCCTCCATCTAGTATGGGGTCTTGACTCCATCTTGGGGTGACCCACAGCTGTGTATCACGTGTTGGGAGATGCTGTCAGAGCCCTTCTCATATCCCCTCAGCTCCCATGGCTCTAGCACCCACCATCTGTGAGATTCCTACTGTAAATATTGGCCGCTCTTTTTCCAACCACTTGCCCTATAGCTTGGCAAGCCAGGGAGTTAAGGCCTTAGGAGCAGTCCTCAGTCATGGAGTAACAGGACCTGTGAGTAATTCCCAGACTCCTCATTCCCAGGAAGGACAAGATCTGAAGTGTGCTCTGTGCTGTCTCCCAGAGGTCCTGGAGGGTCTGAGCCTCATTTAACAATATCAGGAAGCTGCTCATTAACATGGCCTGTTCTGGCTTCCTTCCCTTCTCTATCTCACTTCCCCACTTCCCTATCTGAGAGCAAACCACGTGCTCTCAAACCCCTGTCTCAGGGTCTATTCTGGGGAAACCCAATCTACCACAGGCAACAGGGAACTTGTGTAGGCTTATCCAAGGACATTAAAATTCCTCTGTTATTGGGTGACTTGTGTCCCTTGCCAAATTCACATGCTGGAGTCCAAACCCCCAGTACCTCAAAGTGTGACTTTATTTGAAGACAGGATCTTTACAGAGAAAATCAAATTAAAGTGAGGTCATTAAAGGGGCCCAACCCAACATGACTGGTGTCCTCATTAAAAAGAGGAAATGTGAACACGGAGCGAGACATGCATAGAGGAAAGATGATGTGAAGAGACATAGGGAGAAGACAAGGAGAGAGGTCTGGACCAGATCCTTCTCTCAGAGACCTCAGAAGGAACCATCACTGATGACACCTTTCTCTTTGCCCATATTGGTGCTCAAGAACCATGATCTGGGGATGGTTGTACTACCTCCAAATGTTTATCCCATTTGCTATGTCATGGTGCCTGAAATTCTTACAGAAGTACTTACTCCTTTGAGTAAAGCCACAAGAACGTTGGCTAACATTCACTAATTTTCAAGAGAGAATAAAATTCTTAGCCAATATCTTTACATGCAAGAATAAAACTTTTAGCTATTGGCAATTCCCTGGAGGTCCAGTGGTTCAGACTCTGTGCTTTCACTGCTGAGGACCCGGGTTCGATCCCTGGTCAGGGAACTAAGATCCTGCAAGCTGCATGGCCGTCCCCCCCAAAAGAAAACCCCACAAACTTTTTTAGCTATTGATACCTTTACATGGTCTCTAAGCGGAAAAGAAAGCCTTTAGCAAACCAACAGAGAACAGGAAGGTTTTGATAAAGGTGGTGGTGATTGCTAGGGGAACGTCATGAATAACATGGATTGCAGGGTATTTCCTGAAGGGAAAGATCAATGATTGTTGAGGCAGGGTGTGGTGGGGCATTTGGCAATAGCTGAACATTTTGGGGAGTTACATAAGGGACTTCAGGTTTGGGAAGTGGGGAAACACCAGAAAAGGCACCTACGTCTATCTACTAGCTCTAAAACACCCCACACTTTCAAACTCTCTAGGATCTTGCTCAACGTGGTCCTGGGTTTGGAATGTCATTACTTTGACTATTCTGTTCAGTGAACTTTTTCTTATCAATTAATATGTAACCCAACAGTCACTTGCTCTAGGAAACCTTTTCTGCCACTTTTACCCCAGCCAAGTATCCTCTACTGTGTCACTCCATTCCTCCCACTCAAGAAATCCCACTCAGTCGGCTGAGTCTATGGGATCCCACCCTTCCTTTCCAACCTTCCCATTTCCATGGTCTCCTTCCACCGCCATCTGGACTAGAGCCTTCCAGGCTCCCAGTGGCTCAGCAGGACTGATGACTTCCTTCTCTCCCTGTGTCTCCATAGTTATCCATCCATTCCATCATCTTGGCCCATATCACATTCCACTGTATTTTCTAAAAATGTGCCTGTCTCATGACTGGACTGATTTTCTTCTCTTGACACAGTCTCTGTATGAAGTAAGTACACTATTAACATATTTATTAATTGAATGAAGTCAGTTTTGATTTTTTCACACTTCTATAGGAATTTCTACAAGCCTCTGTGCTCCTGTGACATGCTGGTCTATTTCTTGAAGGAACTATTTGAGCAGTAGTGTATGACTCTTGTGATTCAACTGAATAAATATTTATTGAGGTCCTTCTGGGTAGGAAGGAGTTGTGTCTTTAGACATTTACTAATGATTTCTTGAGGGAAACCTTTTTATTTTCAATATAGAATATTTATCTCTAATCCCCAGTGGTTCTTAATTTCAGAGGGGTTTCTTGCACCAATACTTTGATAACTTGATGATAGCTATGTGCGTTCATCTCAGGAAAACCAAAACATTCTTATACAGTCAAAATTGTACAATCAAGAACATAAATAAAGTTGGAGCTGATGTTTATTTAGGGAAAAAACATTCTGTATACTTAGGGTTCACTTTATTTAAGCTTCTTAGTTTTGGCACTAGCTAAGGGTGAGTCCCTCTAAATCCTCTGGGCTATTCAAATTTTATCATTTCACTATTTCAGTTTTTCCAGGTAGATAAGGTCCAGTAATGGGTACTATATACTGCTATGAACTGAATTTTATTCCCCCCAAATCATATGTTGAAGTCCTAATCCCCAGTGAGATTGTATTTGGAGGAAGGAAGTAATTAAGGTTACGTGAATCATGAGGATGGGGCTCTAATATGATAGGATCAGTGTCCTTATAAGAAGGGACCCCAGAGGGCTCTTTCTCTCCACCATATGAGGACACAGTGAGAAGGTGGCCAGTCTAAGCCAGGAAGAGAGCTTTCACCAGAGCATGACTATGTTGGCACTCAGATCTTGGACTTCCAGTCCCCAGAACTGTGAGGAAATAAATTTCTGTTGTTTAAGCCACCCAGGCTGTTTTGTTATGGCAGCTCTAGCAGACTAACACAGATACAGAGCTTGAGTGAAAAATACCTTCCAAGTGTTAATAAGGATGGTGAACATTTGACCTGTGTAAATAGAACCCAAAGTTTTACTGAAAAAACAAAAACAAACAGAATGAGCGATCTTAAAGTTAAATTTATTTTGATGCCAGCGGCACTGCTGCATAAAGTGGAATTCTCCTGAGGGCATGCTCAGCTTTGGCAAGGTGAAGTTCTGTAAGTACAGGCATACCTTATTTTATTGCACTTCACAGATATTGAATATTTTACAAATTGAAGGTTTGTGGCAACCCTGTGTTGAGCAAGTCTATCAAAGCCATTTTGTTCAATAGCATTTACTCACTTCATATCTGTGTCGCACTTTGGTAATTCTTGTAATATTTCAAGCTTTTTCATTATTTTTATATTTTTTATGGTGGCCTGTGATCAATGGTCTTGGGTGTTGTTACTGTTGTAATTGTTTTGGAGCACCACGAACCAGGCTTGTATGAGATGGCAAACTTGATTGATAAATGTGTGTGTTCTGACTGCTCCACCAACCAGCTGTTCCCCTGTCTCCCTCCCTCTCCATGGGCCTCCCTGGCACCCAATAATATTGAAATTAGGCCAACCAATAATCCTACAATGGCATCTAGATGTTCAAGTGAAAGGAATCACACATCTCTCACTTTAAACCAAAAGCTAGGGCTTCCCTGGTGGCGCAGTGGTTGAGAGACAGCCTGCCGATGCAGGGGACACGAGTTTGCGCTCTGGTCCAGGAAGATCCCACATGCCGCGGAGCGGCTAGGCCCATGAGCCATGGTCGCTGAGCCTGCGCGTCCAGAGCCTGTGCTCTGCAACGGGAGAGGCCACAACAGTGAGAGGCCCGCGTACCGCAAAAAAAAAAAAAGCTAGAAATGATAAAGCTTAGTGAGGAAGGTGTGTTGAAATCTTATATAGGCTGAATGCTAGGCCTCTTGCACCAGTTAGCCAAGTTATGAATGCAGAGGAAATTGAAAGGTGTACTCCAGTGAACACAGAAATAATAAGAAAGCAAAACAACCTTATTGCTGTTATGGAGAAAATTTTAGTGATCTGGATAGAAGATCAAACCAGCCAAAACATTCCCTTAAGCCAAAGCTTAATCCAAAGCAAGGCCCTAACTCTCTTCAATTCTGTGAAGGCAGAGAGAAGTGAAGTTAGCAGAGGCTGTTTCATGAGGTTTAAGGAAAGAAGCCATCTCCATAATATAAAAGTGCAAGGTGAAGTAGCAAGTGCTGATGTAGAAGCTGCAGCAAGTTATCCAGAAGATCTAGCTAAGACAATTAATGAAGGTGGCTACACTAAACAACAGATTTTCAGTGTAGATGAAACAGCCTTATATTGGAAGAAGATTCCATGTAGGACTTTCATATCTTGAGAGGAGAAGTCAATGCCTGGCTTTAGAGCTTCAAAGGATAGGCTGACTCTCTTGTTAGGGGCTAATATAGCTGGCAACTTTAAGTTGAAGCCAATGCTCATTTACAATTTTCTAAATCGTATAGCCCTTAGGAATTATGCTAAATCTACTCTGCCTATGTTCTATAGATGGAACAATAAAGCCTGAATGACAGCATATCTGTTTACAACATGGTTTACTGAATAGTTTAAGCTAACTGTTGAGAACTACTGCTCAGAAAAAAAGGTTCCTTTCAAAATATCACTGCTCATTGACAATGCACCTGATCACCCAAGAGCTCTAATGGAGACGTACAATGAGATTAATGTTGTTTTCATGACTGCTAACACAACATCCATTCTGCAGCCCATGGATCAAGGAGTCATTTCTACTTTCAAGTCTTATTATTTAAGAAATACACTTTGTAAGGCTATGGATAGTGACTCCTATGATGGATCTGGGAAAAGTAAGGATTCATCATTCTAAATGCTATTAAGAACATTAGTGATTCATGGGGAAGAGGTCAAAATGTCCACATTAACAGGAGTTTGGAAGAAGTTGGTTCTAACCCTCATGAATGACTTTGAGGGGTTCAAGACTTCAGGGGAGGAAGTAACTGCAGATATGGCAGAAATAGCAAGAGAACTAGAATTAGAAGTGGAACCTGAAGATGGGACTGGTACAATCTCATGATAAAACTTTAACAGATGAGGAGTTACTTCTTATGGATGAGCAAAGAAAGTGGTTTCTTGAGATAGAAACTACTCCTGGTGAAGATGCTGTGAGTATTGTTGAAATAACAACAAAGTTTAGAATATTACATAAAGTTAGTTAATAAAGCAGCAGCCGGGTTTGAGGGGATTGACTCCAATTTTGAAAGAAGTTCTACTGTGGGTAATATGCTATCAAATAGCATTGCATGCTACAGAGAAATCGTTTGTGAAAGGAAGAGTCAGTCGATGTTGCAGAATTCATTGTTTTCTCATTTTAAGAAATGGCCACGGTCATCGTAACCTTCAGCAACCACCACCTTGATCATTCAGAGCCATCAACATGGAGGCAAGACCTTCCATCAGCAAAAAGATTGTAACTTGGTAAAAGCTCAGATGATGGCTAGCATTGTTTTTAGCAATAAAATGTCTTAAAATTAAGGTATGTATATGTATTCTTAGATACAATGCTATTGCACACTTAGTTGAGTACAGCATAGTGTAAACATCACTTTTATATGTACTGGAAAACAGAAAAATTTGTGTGACTTGCTTTATGCTATTTTTGCTTTATTGTGGTGTTCTGGAACTGAATCCACAATACCTGAGGTGTGCCTGTACAGGTGTGCTCTGCTTCCTGACAGTTTGCTTTATGCCACTTTACTTTTACAAAAGACCTACATTCGTACTTGTTTTCACTAACCAAAATAAATCCGAAAAGGATTTTCACTTTCACACACACACACAAAAAAGGTGAAAAGCAAAAGTAGCGTCCAGCATTTGTTTTGCAGCAGCCATTACAGAGGCAGCACACACCCCAGCAGCAAGAGTGGCACCGCCAAGCTCCTTCCATGGGAACTACACGCAGCATCTCAGCATCACGCTGCCATAGCTTTGTACTGTGTCTGTGAGCATCTGTGCTTTACTTCAATTAACTTTGTGCATCCATTAGCCAGGTGTGTCCTAAGGTAATTGTTTCTTTGTTTTATGCCATTTTGGCTTAGGAAAGTTTGCATAAGAATGTTCTACTTTCTAGTTGAGGGAAAACCTGTAACAGGGAAGGATCCTCCTTCCTTTGGACAACTGTTTCAGGATGATGTTCCCTCTATTGCTAAGAAAAAAATTGTATGGGCATTATAGAGGGCTGTGACTGAATAGCCTAATCCAGAAGATAATATTTAAGAGAGGCCTTTGATTATTTTTTAGTGCTTTAGCTTGTTTCCTTTGCAAGGAATTGATGTGATTTGGAAAGGATTCCAATTTATTTCTTAAAAACCAAACATTTATTGTCATCTTATTCTGTACTCACTACTGGACTAAATATATTTTGGAAAATTCAAGGAAATAAAAGGCATAGTCATGTCCTCAAGTCCTGCATAGAGGAAAGGAGACTGAGGTACATGAAATAGTAGCAGGAGATCATGTGTAATCAGCTGCTACATTGTGTGGGGGTGGTCTTGAGTTCATCCATGAAAACATTTTTTTAGCAATTAGTTCAAATTATAAGTTGATGTGTAGGTAATAAAATAGTAATTCTGTAATTCAGTCTTTTCCCTAATTCAGATTGGTCTTCTTTGTTAGTGAGATTTTATAGCTTTTAAGAATAAGTTCACCCGTTCCTCTGCTATATGGAAAGTGTTTTACTCATGTCCATAGGGCTTAAATATGTATTTTATTTTAAATAATGAATATTTCACTTAACAAAATGGAACAACATTGTGACAGGAGATATTTTGGAGTTAAGGAAATTTTTCTGAGATTTACTCTGTGTCAATCTGTACTCTCTGTCTCTTCTTTCTGTCTGTCTTTGTATTGATCTATCTATCATATTTATACATCAAGTAAATATAATATGTATAAAGTATATGTATATGATATAGGTATTCAATCATTTTTGGTTAACATCCTGTATAGCAGAGCCCTCTATATGTGTAGAGTCAAGCCTTGCAATTTTGGTTGCAGAATAGCTTACTGGACTATCAACACATGAAAAATAGGGGGAAACTGGATGCTAGAGAATAGGAAAGGTTGAATTTCCTTATAGGATAATAGGGCGTTTTCCTCCAATAACCTGGGAGACAGCCTGATGCTTTGGAACATATGGTTTCAGTTGCTCTTAGGGTGAAAACAAAACCTGAACATGGCTTGTAAAACCCTACAGAATCCAGCCCCAATCAACTACTCTATGCTTACCTTGGATCCCTGTCTCCAAGCCCTGGTCATACTGGCTCCCTCCAGCCTCTCAAATGCATGACCTTGGCTAGTTCCACTCCAGGGCCTGTCCAGGTCATCAACTCTGCTTCCTTTTCACACTTTCTTAGCAGGGTAAGACAGAGTGGGAGATTTTATTGTAAAGATAAAGTAGGCAATTTCATGGTCACAGGAGCCAAACTTCAGCTAGACCTCCTGGGAAATGGGCTCCAGAAGCTCCTGGGAACCAGAGCTTCATTCCCATGTCTGAGGGGTGCCATGGTCTGATTCATCTCTGCCTCACTATGTTTCTCTCTGCATCCTTCTTTTAACCAACTTCCTTTGTTTGTAAGGGCTCAATGTGGCCACCAGCCCTCAAATATACACAATGAATCAGTTCAAATTCTTACCATGAAACTGACCATGGTATCTGGGTTTCTTGGTTAAAATTCTCTAGAGAAAGAATACAGGTGCCCTGGCCAGCCTCACTAGTGGGTACCATTGCCCTGTACATTCAAATGAGGTCTGGGTCATGTGATATAAACATGGCTGCCTAGGTCTGCTGTGATTTAGATATTTTTCATAGGGACAGTTTTAAGAGAAGTAGACCATGTCTGAGGGTAGCAGTACAAAATCATGTCCATTATACAGCTGCAGTAAGAGTCCGCGTCCTTGCTGTATCACACACCTGTGAAGAGACTGCCGAGGCTCGTAATAAAGCTATCGAATGCTTTATTCTCTAATTCCCAGTAATGGGTGGGTCATCATATCCAAGAGGTCAGAAATGGATGCTCAATAATCAAGGTTGCCCCACCTTCTTGGCCACTGTTCACTGGAAGGAGGAGGCCATCTGACTCTAGTTGGGTTATTTTGAGACCCTTTTGAGGGAATTTGACATTGGAACTACGAAGGACTGGTTGTTCTAAAGGACTGGACCTGTCATATGTGTGATTGGGAGCCGTGGTTGGCTGTATTCTGCCATGTGGACCGAGTTGTGAAGGAAACAATTCTTCTGGGGTAGAGAAATAGGAAGTTGCTGTGCAGAGAGAAGTAGCAATATGAGATGGAGAAGAATCACAGCCTGATTCCTGATAGCTCTCTTTTCCCTGAGTTTGGCTGCATTCTTGCCAATGGGTTCTATGAGAATACCCTCAGTCCTTAAAATCAGTCTTTTAAAAATTGCTTCAATTCGCCTGAGTTGGCTTCTTATTCTTGCATCCTATTATCCTAACTAATACAAAAAGCAGGAGAATCAGGAGTAACATGTGCAAAACCAGACTTTCAGAAAAAATGTGGTGGTGTCATCTGAGTCAATGGAGGGAACAATAGGGACTTCTTCAACCCAGGAAGAGAAACGGACATTCCTTGGTATGTGCTGGCAAAGCAACTGGTGGGTTATCACCTGTTATCACCTGGGACTCAGACCATGTGCCCACAGAAATGGAGGAGTCTTGTTGGCTACACATCAGGATATTAGAGTATTGGTAGCTCCTTGCAGCCTTTGGTAGAGAACAATAAAAATAGAAGCAAATTCTGGTCCAGACAGCCCACGTGAGAAAATACAGACTCTGCATAGCTGATATTACAGAAGTTCAGATCAAAAACTTCATCATTAGATGAAGCCTGGAGGAATTGAGAAACCTTCAACAGATCTCATTCTCCTCACCTAAACCTGTAATAAATTCTCTTATTGTAGGCGGCCAGCTGGGAGTCAATTCATAAAGATCCTCACGGACTTTGAATTCCTACATGGAACTTTCAGTTCCTACATGGAACCCCTTGATTTACATCCTGGAGAAACAAGAAAAAAAGAGTCCTTGAGGAAAGCTCCTAACAGCTATTTTAACCCTCTCTGTAATCGTGTAACATGCTAACATGCCATTATGGTCATCAACTGCCAGTAATAAGAAGTAAAGATAAAAATGTAAGAAGTAAAAATGTCCTAAGAAGTAAGGACAAGAAGTAACAAGTAAAAATGTCCTAACCTCTCTGAGAAAATCACCTTTCATCTTTTAGAAATATGATATTTTGCTTGAATGTGTTTTATGTAATGAATGACATACAAAGAGTGTCATTCTAACACTGGGTTGTCAGGGTGGTAAAAAGGCTAACTTGCAAAGGTAGTAAGGATGTGGTTAGTGAAGACACGCTTTTAAAATTGTTTCAGGTGTGGGCTTCCCTCGTGGCGCAGTGGTTGAGAGTCTGCCTGCCGAGCCAGGGGACACGGGTTCGTGCCCCGGTGCGGGAAGATCTCACATGCCGCGGAGCGGCTGGGCCTGTGAGCCATGGCCACTGAGCCTGCATGTCCGGAGCCTTTGCTCCGCAACGGGAGAGGCCACAACAGTGAGAGGCCCGTGTACTGCAAAAAAAAAAAAAAAAAAAAAAAAAAAAATTGTATCAGGTGTAAGGAACAGGCGGAAACTTCACATTAGGGAAGCTCTCTATGCCAGCCTCTGGTAGTTGGAAAAAGACCGTCCTGGGACTTTGTGAAAGCTAGGGCACTAAAATGAAGGGTGATTTTACTTTCTGGCACTGTAAGGAGGCAGGAAAGACAAAGGAGTCAGAAAAATATCCACAGTGCCAGCTGGTAGTACTAAGAAGGTAATTTAATACCTTTTTTTTTCTGAAGCATATAATACAAGAAAAATGAAATAATAACTTCTGTTCTTTGAGTGCTTCCTACACACCAGGAGAGATTTAATGACATCTCTGTAAGGTCGGTGGGTGTTAGGCCAATGACTGTGTGTAACTTTCCATTCTCCCCACCCCACCTTCTGCTTGTGTTATTGCTTCAGCAGAATGGGACAGTCACATAATCTCTGTGCTTTATGGAGCCCTTCTGAGCATAAAATGGATGGGACATTGCTCTGAAAGGTACTCAGCAAATATTAAAGCCTACCAATTTTTTTTTCTTTGCTTTTTTCTCTACTAGGAGGGATGTGAAAGAACGTGAAAGAAGAAAGAAAGTGAAGGAGCAGCTTTGGTCAGAGTGTACGTGGGGTGAAGGGGATAGATGATAAATATAATAAGTAAATTTCATGTTATTTTAGAAGGTCATAATTCCTCTGGAGAAAAATCAGGCAGGGCAAGGAGAATAAAGAGTTTGCAATTTGAAGTGTCAAAGTTCAGTTCAAATGTCACTTCCTTGGAAATTATCTCCCCGGAATTTCTATCCTGGTGTGGAGATGATTGATTACAGATATGACCTACCTCTCATGGTAACCTATACAACGCTTGAAGGCAGGAAATATGTGTATGTATCTATGTGTGGATGTGTGTGTGTGTATGTGTGATTGTGCTGGCACGTGGGTGTGTAAGTTTCAGCCCTGGTCTCTGAAGCGCCTTCCACAGTGAAAATGACAAAAAGGCTAAATGTGCAGGAGGTTGCCACCTGTCCCCTTCCTGGTCCCACCTTTACCAAAGGAGTTTCTTGCTGACCTTGTTCTTTTCTTTTCTTGCCTGGACATTTTGAGACTCATAAAAAATGCTTGTGCATCAGATGCTAAGAATAATTGCCACAATTTCTCAGCTGCAGAGAACTGGCAAAAGTCATGCCAACCTGCAGACTGTGCCAATGGCTTCTTCGGGCAATGCTACTGTCCTACTTCTTTTTCCCCTAAGGTTTCTCTTGTGTTAAAGATTAAAGGGAGAAACTTGATGAAGCATCTGACCCCTGGAGGGCAAACTGTGGCCACAATGGGCCTTGTCTTTCCCTAGGTGAATAGGTTCCCTTACACCATCTCTGGGATAAGTGTATGGGGGAGCCCTGTTATCTACAAAATGTCTTTCTCCCAGGTCACAGCCGGGGAGGGTGGCAGAGCCTATGATTCATGATATTATTCCCACTGAGGAAACCGGATCCTGGAAGACTGGTGACTCCTCAAGACACAAGTCAAAACTAGAATTCAGGCTCCTTCAACCATTGTTAGTGATGGCCCAACAGGGCAAATGCTTTTAGAAATGAAGACAGAAGAGAAACCTTTTCTATTCTTACATTAAAGGTGCCATTATCATGTAAGGAGCCTCAGTATGAGCAATAACCTTTCCTTGGGGACCCAGGTCAGCCACTGATTGGATACAACAGTGTTGGGGCAGAACTTACTAGCAGAGTCTTGTGCTAGAGCTAGAAGCCCACAGACAGAAGACATTCCCCCAGCCTGCCTGGGCTTGTGTGTGGGATGGACATACAGTAACCACATGTAGGAATTTGTGGAAAGGGAAGGAGGAAGAAAAGATAATCGTGAAATTAGAGTCTCTCCAGCTTCTTGCCTTCAGGTGGCTAAGTCATGAGTATCTGTATCTATCAATAGATCTATCAGTCTATCTATAGATCTATCTATTGATCTATCTATATATTTTTTGGTGGGAGGGGTATAGAAAAACAGATGAGGAAGTGGAAACTCAGAGAGGTTAAGAAAATTACCCGGGATCACACAGCTAGTCAAGGATGATGGTGGGGATGGGACAGGGGACAGGGATAAGGACCCAGGTGTCCGGTTGCCCTGGGTAGTGCTGTTTTTCTACACCCTCCGCCTGAGATTGCAATCAGTGAAGGAGCAAAAGGTCATGAGCAAACAAAGAACAATGAACAAGGAGGAAAAGAGACTGTTCATGGAAAGGTGAAGTGGGTCTCAGGTGTGGAAATGGATTAGGTTGGTCTGGTCCACACCCAGTGCTGCTGAATCACATTTTTTTCACTTGTCATGTGCATAATGGTTCCATTTAACATTAATCTTGCTGCACAGCTGCTTCCAGCAATATCAAACTTTCCCTCTGTGGCCCAGCACCAGAAGTCTGCCACGGCTTCCCTTAATTAATTAGCAAAAATATCCAGCCCCATCACTTGTCACGCTGAATGATAAAATAGTTCCTTTTTGTAAGCTTGTTTCTTCTGCTAAACTCTGAACTTATTGCTGACCCCAGAACACACCAGGGATGATTTTACCTCAGGACCTTTGCACTTTCTGTTCCCTCTGCTAGAACGCTATTCCTCCGGATTATCTGTATAACTTGCCCCCGTGATTCCTTCAAATCTTTGCTCAGATATCACCTTCTGAGGAGCCCTTCCCTGCTCACACTATTTAAAATTACAAACAGCCTCCGTAACCTCCTTTTCTGCTGTATTTTTCTGGATCACACTTGTCACCATCTGACGTAATATGTTTTCCCTCACTCCACAGTTGTGTCAGTTCATGAGGGCAACAGGGTTCTCTCCTGGGTCCTCAGCGCCTAAAACAGTCCCTGGCATATTGTAAGTACCCAGTAAATATCTGTGGACTAAATGACCAGTGGATTTATCACAGTTCTGGGCATCTAACAGAGGCTCAATGTCTATGGAATGAAAGGCAACAAACTGTGTTTCTGCCAAGGGTTCTATTTAAAAGTATCCTGATCATTTCCTACGACCTCTTGTGGTTTCAGGACTCCATGATCCCTTTTGTGAAAGGTCTGCTTGGGCTGGTTGGTTGCTCCTGCGACGCCTGCTCAGCTCTCTTTTGAAATACGCTAACTGCTTATTAATGTCTGTTTTTTTTCCCAACGGACCTTAACTGTTGCAATAGGGCAGAACCCGTGTGAGCCTTGCTCAAACTGCTGTTTCCTGCGCTTCCCAGGCGCTGCTAACTCTTGGTAGACAGTAAATGAGTATTTGTTGACTGAAGGGGCCAGGTATTGTTAGCAGTGCCAAGGAGAGATTACAATATGTTCCTTGACCTCAGGCAGCTGAGTGAGTCATGCTTTAGGGAAATCCCCTCCCCTCAAGTGCCTCAGTACATAGATCTTTAAGGAAATTCCGTCATCTGAAGATTCAACATTTACAAAATTAGACACCTCCTGGGGCTCCAGGATTGAACATGAGATTCTGCTGTTTATTCAGCACAGGAAAATTACGAAACACTACCCAGATTTCTCTATATTTAAGAATCCTTCTCTTTAAATCTCTCAACTTGCAGGAAAAAGGCAGTGATGGTGAGTTACCAAAAGCCCTGCTTGGGTTAACCAAATAACAATAAAAATAATAGTAATAATACTAATAGTTAATACTAAAATACTAAATTCATTAGTTCATTAGTTAATAATAAAAATACTAAATTTATTTATCCAAATAGATGAGATCTGATTCAGTGTATTAGGTACAGAGTCTAAGATTCTCAAATATTTTTGTTAGCCTTTTATTGATTCCCATGATTTTTGTTTTAAGCTACTCTCTCTTTTTTTTTAACATCTTTATCGGAGTATAATTGCTTTACAATGGTGCGTCAGTTTCTACTGTATAACAAAGTGAATCAGCTATACGTATACATATATCCCCATACATATCCCCTCCCTCTTGTGTCTCCCTCCCACCTTCCCTATCCCACCCCTCTAGGTGGTCACAAAGCACACCCAGCTGATCTCCCTGTGCTATGCAGCTGCTTCCCACTAGCTTTCTATTTTACATTTCGTAACGTATATATGTCAATGCCATTCTCTCACTTTGTCTCAGCTTACACTTCCCCCTCCTGGTGTCCTCAGGTCCATTCTCTATGTCTGCATCTTTATTACTGTCTTGCCCCTAGGTTCTTCAGAACCATTTTTTCTTTCTTTCTTTCTTTTTTTTTTTTTTTTGCGGTACGCGGGCCTCTCACTGCTGTGGCCTCTCCCGTTGAGGAGCACAGGCTCCGGACGCGCAGGCTCAGCGGCCATGGCTCACGGGCCCAGCCGCTCCGTGGCATGTGGGATCTTCCCGGACTGGGGCACAAACCCGTGTCCCCTGCATCAGCAGGCAGACCCTCAACCACTGCGCCACCAGGGAAGCCCCCATTTTTTTTTTTTTTAGATTCCATATATATGTGTTAGCATACGGTATTTGTTTTTCTCTTTCTGACTTACTACACTCTGTATGACAGACTCTAAGTCCAGCCACCTCACTACAAATAACTCAATTTGGTTTCTTTTTATGGCTGAGTAATATTCCATTGTATATATGTGCCACATCTTCTTTATCCATTCATCTGTCGATGGACACTTAGGTTGCTTCCATGTCCTGGCTATTATAAATAGAGCTGCAATGAACATTATGGTATATGACTCTTTTTAAATTATGTTTTTCTCAGGGTATACACCCAGTAGTGGGATTGCTGGGTCGTGTGGTAGTTCTATTTTTAGATTTTTAAGGAACCTCCATACTGTTCTCCATAGTGGCTGTATCAATTTACTTTCCCAGCAACAGTGTAGGAGGGTTCCCTTTTCTCCACACTCTCTCCAGCATATATTGTTTGTAGATTTTTTAATGATGGCCATTCTAACTGGGGTGAGGTGATATAAGGTGCTCTCTTTCTTTTAAGGACTTTACTGGGTTGCTTATTACAAAAAGTACATTTTGTTGTAATAAAATGAAAAGATACATAAATATATGAAGTAAAAAGGGGCGAGTGGTTTCCTCTTTTCCCTCTGCCCCCCAAATTCATCACCCAGAGGTAACTTGATACTTTTGTATGAATCTTTTTATACTCATTAAACATTTACTTACTTATTTTAAACATTTACTTACTTATTTTAAATGATATTTCATATCATTTTCTGCAACTTACTAGTTTGCTTTATGTTATGAAAATCCTTGTGACTTGTTAATTGCAGTGTGCTTTCTTCTCATTCAAAAGCTGTATAGGGAGACAAGCAAAAGCTAAGAGAATTCATCACCACCAGATCAGCTTTACAACAAATGCTAAAGGAACTTCTCTAGGCACGAAACAAAAGAGAAGGAAAAGACCTACCATAACAAACCCAAAACAGTTAAGAAAATAGTAATAGGAACATACATATTGATAACTACCTTAAATGTAAATGAATTAAATGTTCCCACCAAAAGACATAGACAGGCTGAATGGATACAAAAACAAGACCTGTATATATGCTGTCTACAAGAGACCCACATCAGACCTAGGGACACATACAGACTGAAAGTGAGGGGATGGAAAAAGATATTCCATGCAGATGGAAAGCAAAAGAAAGCTGCAAAAAAAAAAAAAAAAAAGGGGGGCTTCCCTGGTGGCGCAGTGGTTGAGAGCCCGCCTGCCGATGCAGGGGACACGGGTTCGTGCCCCGGTCCGGGAAGATCCCACATGCCATGGAGCGGCTAGGCCCGTGATCCATGGCCACAGAGCCTGTGCGTCCGGAGCCTGTGCTTCGCAATGGGAGAGGCCACAACAGTGAGAGGCCCGCATACGACAAAAAAAAAAAAAAAAAAAAAAAGAAAGCTGCAGTAGCAATTCTCATATCAGACAAAATAGACTTTAAAATAAAGACTATTACAAGAGACAAAGAACAACACTACATAATGATCAAGGGATCTATCCAAGAAGAAGATATAACAATTGTAAATATTTCTGCACCCAACATAGGAGCACCTCAATACATAAGGCAAATGCTAACAGCCATAAAAGGAAATTGACAGTAACACAGTCATAGTAAGGGACTTTAACACTTCACTTTCACCAATGGACAAATAATCCGAAATGAAAATAAATAAGGAAACACAAGCTTTAAATGATACATTAAACAAGATGGACTTAATTGCAATTTATAGGCCATTCCATCCAAAAACAACAGAATACATTTTCTTCTCAAGTGCTCATGGAACATTCTCCAGGATAGATCATATCTTGGGTCACAAACCAAGCCTTGGTAAATTTAAGAAAATTGAAATCGTATCAAGTATCTTTTCTGACCACAACGCTATGAGACTAGATAACAATTACAGGAAAAAAACTGTAAAAAATACAAACACACAGATACACTTCTAAATAACCAAGAGATCACTGAAGAAATCAAAGAGGAAATCAAAAAATACCTAGAAACAAATGACAATGAAAACACGACCACCCAAAATCTATAGGATACAGCAAAAGCAGTTCTAAGAGGGAAGTCTATAGCAATACAATCCTACCTCAAGAAACAAGAAACATCTCAAATAAACAACCTAATCTTACACCTAAAGCAATTAGAGAAAGAAGAACAAAAAACCCCAAAGTTAGCAGAAGGAAAGAAATCATAAAGATCAGATCAGAAGTAAATGAAAAAGAAATGAAGGGAACAATAGCAAAGATCAATATAACTAAAAGCTCGTTCTTTGAGAAGATAAACAAAATTGATAAACCTCTAGCCAGACTCATCAAGAAAAAAAGGGAGAAGATGCAAATCAATAGAATTAGAAGTGAAAAAGGAGAAGTAACAACTGACACTGCAGAAATGCAAAGGATCATGAGAGATAACTACAAGAAACTATATGCCAATAAAATGGAAAACCTGGAAGAAATGGACAAATTCTTAGAAAAGCATAACCTTCTGAGACTGTTTCAGGAAGAATAGAAAATATAAACAGTCCAAGCACAAGCACTGAAATTGAAACTGTGATTAAAAATCTTCCAACAAACAAAAGCCAAAGACCTAATGGCTTCACAGGCAAATTCTATCAAACATTTAGAGAAGAGCTAACGCCTATCCTTCTCAAACTCTTCCTAATACAGCACAGGGAGGAATACTCCCAAACTCATTCTACGAGGCCACCATCACTCTGATACCAAAACCAGACAAAGATGTCACAAAAAGAAGAAAACTACAGGCCAATATCACTGATGAACATAGATACAAAAATCCTCAACAAAATTCTAGCAAACAGAACCCAACAGGACATTAAAAGGATCATACATCCTGATCAAGTGGGGTTTATCCTAGGAATGGAAGCGTTCTGCAATATATGCAAATCAATCAATGTGATACACCATGTCAACAAATTGAAGGAGAAAAAACAAATGATCATCTCGATACATGCAGAAAAATCTTTCAACAAAATTCAACACTGATTTATGATAAAAACTCTCCAGATAGTACGCATAGAAGGAACTGACCTCAACATAATAAAGGCCATATGTGACAAACTCACAGCCAACATCATTCTCAATGGTGAAAAACTGAAACCATTTCCACTAAGATCAAGAACAAGACAAGGTTGCCCACTCTCACCACTATTATTCAACATAGTTTTGGAAGTTTTAGCCACAGCAATCAGAGAAGAATAAGAAATAAAAGGAATCCAAACTGGAAAAGAAGTAAACTGTCACTGTTTGCAGATGACATGATACTATACATAGAGAATCCTAAAGATGCTACCAGAAAATTACTAAAGCTAATCAATGAATTTGGTAAACTAGCAGGATACAAAATTAATGCACAGAAATCTCTTGCATTCCTATACACTAATGATGAAAAATCTGAAAGAGAAATTAAGGAAACACTCCCATTTGCCTTTGCAGCAAAAAGAATAAAATTCCTTGGAATAAACCTACCAAAGAAGACAAAAGACCTGTATGCAGAAAACTATAAGGCACTGATGAAAGAAATTAAAGATGATACAAACAGATGGAGAGATATACCATGTTCTTGGATTGGAAGAATCAACATTGTGAAAATGACTATACTACCCAGAGCAATCTACAGATTCAATGCAATCCATAGCAAACTACCAATGGCATTTTTCACAGAAGTAGAATAAAAAAATGTCACAGTTTGTATGGAAACACAAAAGACCCCAAATAGCCAAAGCAATCTTGAGAAAGAAAACTGGATCTGGAGGAGTCAGGCTCCCTCACTTCAGACTATATTACAAAGCTACAATAATCAAGACAGTATGGTACTGGCACAAAAACAGAAATATAGATCAATGGAACAGGATAGAAAGCCCAGAGATAAACCCACGCACATATGGTCACCTTATGTTTTTTTTAAATTAATTTATTTTATATTATTATTTGTTTTTGGCTGCACTGGGTCTTTGTTGCTTTCTCTAGTTGAGGCAAGCAGGGGCTACTCTTCATTGTGGTGTGCAGGCTTCTCATTGCAGTGGCTTATCTTGTTGCAGAGCATAGGCTCTAGGCACATGGGCTTCAGTAGTCGTGGCACATGGGCTCTGGAGTTGTGGCGCACGGGCTTAGTTGCTCCATGACATGTGGGATCTTCCTGGACCATGGCTCAAACCTGTTTCCCCTGCATTTGCAGGCAGATTCTTAACCACTGCGCCACCAGGGAAGCCCTGGTCACCTTATCTTTGGTAAAGGAGGCAAGAATATACAATGGAGAAAAGACAGTCTCTTCAATAAGTGTTGCCGGGAAAACTGGACAGCTACGTGTAAAAGAATGAAATTAGAACATTCCCTAACACCATACACAAAGAAACCCTCAAAATGGATTAAAGTCCTAAATGTAAGGACAGACACTATAAAACTCTTAGAGGAAAACATAGGCAGAACACTTTATGACATAAATCACAGCAAGATTCTTTTTGACCCACTTCCTAGAGAAATAGAAATAAAAACAAAAATAAACAAATGGGACTTAATGAAAGGTAAAATCTTTTGCACAGCAAAGGAAACCATAAACAAGAAGAAAAGACAACACTCAGAATGGGAGAAAATATTTGCAATTGACAAAGGATTAATCTCCAAAATATACCAGCAGCTCATGCAGCTCATTATCAAAAAAACAAACAACCTAATCCAAAAATGGGCAGAAGACCTAAATAGACATTTCTCCAAAGAAGATATACAGATTGGCAACAAACACATGAAAGGACGCTCAACATCACTAATCATTAGAAAAATGCAAATCAAGAGTACAATGAGGTATCACCTCACACAGGTCAGAATGGCCATCATCAAAAAATTTACAAACAGTAAGTGCTGGAGAGGGTGTGGAGAAAAGGGAACCCTCTTGCATTGTTGGTGGGAATGTAAATTGGTACAGCTACTATGGAGAATAGTATGGAGGTTCCTTAAAAAACTAAAAATAGAACTACCATATGACCCTGCAATCCCACTACTGGACATATATCCTGAGAAAGCCATAATTCAAAAAGAGTCATGTACCACAATGTTCATTGCAGCTCTATTTACAATAGCCAGGACATGGAAGCAACCTAAGTGTCCATCGACAGATGAATGAATAAAGAAAATGTGGTACATATATACAATGGAATATTACTCAGTCATAAAAGGAAACCAAATTGAGTTATTTGTAGTGAGGTGGATGCACCTAGAAACTGTCATACAGAGTGAAGTAAGAAAGAGGAAATCAAACACCATATGCTAACATATATATATGGAAGTTACCAAGGATAACTACTATCTTGCATTTGTTGTTAACATTCCCATACCTGCTTTTCTATTTTTACTCATATTTATATCTTTATAATAGCCCACAGTTTATTTGTATTTATTTTAAAACTTCACATCTAAGCTGCCCTAATGTTCATAATGTTCACATCTCTAGCAATTTGTTCAATATAATGGTTTTGAGATTTAGCCATATTGATATACATAACTCCTGGCGATATTTAATTTTTTTGTCAGTGTGATACGTAAAAACTGTTCTTTCTCATAATTTAAAATTACCTCTACAAACTGTGTTTTTCTCATTTCTCAGTCCTAATGGCATTTATTTGTTTTGTTTTCTGTCTGTTTTTTATTCAAAAGACTGCCAATGTTTTCTGTTGTACTGATCATTTTAAAGAGCCAGCTCCTGGTTTTAATCGGGTCCATTAAAAAACTTGTCTTAAATATTAATACTCTCTACTTTTGCATATTTATTTATTTATTTATTTTTAACTTTCTTCTAGATTCTTTTGGCTGTGTGTGCTTATGTGTGTGTGTGTGTGTGTGTGTGTGTGTGTGTGTTAGTATTTGCTTGCAACATGCTTCATTTATTTTAATTGCCCACATAGTCTAATAAATGCATTTACAAATATAGTTTTTCCCTTTTACCACTGTTGGTACAATTCACAGGTTTTAGTATGTACTTATCAGTGTCAGTGATTTCTAAATAGTTTGAAGTTTGAAGATGAGTTCCACTTTATCTTGAGTGTAAATAAACAGGCTATTTCAATGTGTCAGAATGGTCGATATTCTCTTTGGCTGGACTTTTGTTAATTTCTGTGGTCCTTGCATTGTGGTCAGAGAATGTGTCTTGTATGATTAATTCATATTTGAATGACAGTTTGGTTGGGAATTGAACTCTAGACTCAAAATAATTTTGATGCTCAACATCAAAAATAATTTTATGTGAAATTTGTAGACATTTTTCTTTTCTTTGACTTCTGGTATTCATTAGAGTAGATGCAAAATTTGATGGCAGTCTACTTCTTGGTCCCATATAGATCACTTGTCTTTTTCTTTTTTTTTTTTTATCCTGCATTAATGTGTAATGTATTCATTTTATCCTTGCATCTAGAAGCATGTCTAATTTTCAGTGTTGGTGTCAAGATCTTGGTGAGCTCTTCGGACCTGAAAGCTTAAGATACTTTTTCAAGCAAAAGGAAATTTCCTTCTGTTATTCTTTAAATTTTATCATTCTCTTTGTTTATTTGTCTTGAGCTTTTATTAAACAGATATTTATTTTTTGTGTGTGTTCTTAACTTTGGTTTATGATTCTTGTCCCTGCTGCTGTCATTTCTAATAGTTTTATAATTTACAGTTTCAATACCAGGGTGCAACAAAAATAACTTCTTAATATTTCATTAGAACTGAACTCATTTTTTCCACCGAAGGCAAAAAAAAAAGATGAATTCTTTCCAATCGAAGGCAACTCAGTCACTTTCAGTTGTAAACATGGCCCACTCAGGATTTAAACTCAGTCAATTCAAAATTCTCTCTCCTCTTTATTACCTTCTTCCCACCTGGCAGGAATCCAAGTTCCCAGGGCTTTTATGCACTGGGGGTAGGATATATAGTACAACGAATTCCTCTGTTCTCACTTTCTTCTGTGCAGAGGGAGCTGGTGCTTCCTGGTTCTTATTGTCATGTGCTTGTATCCACTGCTGCCCATGGCCAAGCCTTGGCTTCTCTCTTAAGAGATGTATATTCTGCATTCTCTTTGTATGGTTCTAAAGTTCCTTTGGTTTTCTAACAGTTGTTTCATAATTGATGAATACATCATCAGTTTTTTTATACTGAAGTGTCAGGATTCTGCAAAGTCACTCTTGGTCCCTCTGCCTCCATCAACAATTGACCATTGCTGACATGTTGTTCTGCTGCGATGTTGGATATAGAAAAATCCCTAGAAGCCTTGCCATTACCCTAGGAAGTGAGACACAGGTATCTTCTCTTCCAGATTCTTCTACAAAATGAGGTGGCGGCTTTTATCACCTATAGTGACCCTCTCTGGGACTCATCTGGGGTTGGAGGGTATTGGGGCCTGGGGCCCTTCTTAAGATCCAGACAACATCTATAATCTAATCAGGATACACTCTGAGTTTATTCTCCTTTGCTTACTGATAATATCTTTGTTTTGTGCTGGTCTCAGCCTATTGATAGTAATGCTATCCCTAGAAATGCCTGGGGGCCCAGTGAACTTCCCACTGATGTTCCCCTTTGCAAACAATTGTTACAACTGGACCAACCCTTGTGGTTCTTATTATGATGGCAAGACACCCTCCAACAGTAACCATTAGGAAACGTTGAAGACAAAAACAGTCTATTATTTACAAGCCCTGGAGTGTACAAGGCACGCCAGGGGGCACACAGCGAAGCCTCCAGTAGAGACAGAGAGAGAGCTTGAGAACAGGCCTGGGGATCTGCTTTTATTGAGGTTAAGGGTGGGGGTCTAGTGTTTCCCTGGATTGCTCTTTATTAGTGATTTTGAAACATAATAGTGGGAATTTGAAGCATAATAGTGGGAATTTAAAGCATGTGAAGATAGAAAAAAGAGAGGAAAAAACATTGGCCCAAATGACCACATCAACATTTAGGATCTCTAAAACAAAGGAGGCTCATGAGGTGGGGGGCAATGTATGTATTCCAGATAGCCTTCATTGAAGCTGATGCATCTTTGAAGTGGATGCCTCAGCAATCAAAGCTTAAAGTCAGATACTTGCATTACAAAAAGAAAAGCCAACTGTCAGAGCTTACATTACAGTTTTTTTTCCCTTTTAAGTAAGAAAATGACTATCATAGTGTGAATTTTATGCACATGGTATAAACTCTCCACTTCCTGACTTCCAGGATTGCTCTTTACATTAAAAGATCCATCTTGAGGAATTCCAAGGAAAACATTTTATTTTTAACACAGTCTTTCTTACAATTAAAAGCTTTAATGTCAAGACTATTTTTTCTTTAATGTATTAAAAAAATCTATTTTTAGACATTCAATTGGTTCCTTTAGTTCAGGATGTATCAGGCCCAATCCTGAAGGGAAAGTGCATGATGAGTAATCACTGCTTCCTGAATCATGGAGGTAAAACAGGGCTATAAGGAACACAAGGTATTGGATGGTGGTGCTAACCTGAAAAAAATAGACTGCCAGATATTTCTCCAGCAAAGGTGGATTTATTTGGGACTAGCAGAGAATTGCAATTCGGGGTCTGCAACCATGGTGAGTGTGTGCAAGTTCCCACATGATGAGGAAAATGCTTTTATAGAGCGGAAGAGGGAGTTGGGAGGGTTATAGTAAACAAAGAGTCCATGACTTTTCATTGGCTGAGTCCTTGCTAGGAAAGAAGAGGGGTGTTTTTTCTTCCTGTTGGGCTCTGCTATTGTTACAGGATGTGAGAGCTCCCCCTTCTGGTCTCCCAACTCTATTTAATTGAAGTTTCTGTTTATTAATTTTTTTCCTTTCCCCCTTTTGATCAAGGTCTTTCTCTGAAAATATCACTGATCAAGAGTCAGGTTTTCTAGTTTCAGAGGCTTCCTTCCCGCTGCCTCCCCCAATGTCAGGAAAGATCTTTCCTGGGTGTAGTATCTCATGTTGGAGGAAAATGCACATATTGGAAATCTATTAAGGTCACATTTGAGTAACAGGAAGGCGTAGGAGGGAGAACTCTCAGGTATTTTTTTTTGATAAACTTATTTATTTATATTTTTGGCTGCATTGGGTCTTCATTGCTGTGAGTGGGCTTTCTCTAGTTGTGGTGAGTGGGGGCTACTTTTCGTTGTGGTGTGAGGGCTTCTCATTGCTGTGGCTTCTCTTGTTGCGGATCACAGGCTCTAGGCAGGTGGGCTTCAGTAGTTGTGGCTCATGGGCTCTAGAGCGCAGGCTCAGTAGTTGTGGTGCACAGACTTAGTTGCTCCATGGCATGTGAGATCTTCCCGGACCAGGGCTTGAACCCATGTCCCCTGCATTGGCAGGTGGATTCTTAACCACTGCGCCACCAGGGAAGCCCTCTCAGGTACTTTTTATCTGAAGTTTATATGTTTTCAAGATCATAGACATGGGAGATCATCTGAAGCATAATGTCATCATCAAAGTTTTGGCGAGAAACTTCCAACAGGCCTGGTCTAGATATCATGGGAAAGCTGTCTCATCAGATGTTGTCTGCTTCAATTCCAGGAAATCTTTACTTTTAGGTCACCAGATGATATGCAGGTCCAGTCAGTGTTTGGTGCTTTCTTTAGGCATGTCACATGAATCCAAGGGTCAGTTCCTTGGAGCTTAGTGATACAAGAGTTGGTTAGCAGTGTCTGATAGGGGCCTTTCCAATTAGGTTGAAGAGAATTCTTCTGGAGGTGTCTTCTACAGTAGACAAAATCTCCAGGTTGCAAGGTACGATGCTTAAGGTCTTTTCCTCCCAAGGTCGCATTGTAAAAAATTGCTCTACCAAAACATAGTTATTTTTAATAGAAGCAATTAGGCCTTTGCCATAATAGACTATCTCTCCATTTATCTGTTGTGGGTCAAAAGAATTGGGAACCAAGTACATTGGGCATCCCATGGCTATCTCAAAGGGTGAGAGTTTATGAGTTCCTAAAGAGGTAGATATAAGATTTAGAAGGACCAACAGCAACGCTTTTGGCCAAGGGATTTGGAGGGCCTCTACAAAATTTGCCCACTGAGTCTTAATAATGCCATTTGTGTGTTCACCTAAACCAGAGGATTGAGAGTGGTGAAGTGAAAATGTTGTAAAACTGGCCAAACAGCACAGGCTTTTAAGGCACTTGGCTACTATCATGGGTTCCTCAATCACTGTGAAGTTCAAGAGGAGTTCACCATGTAGAGATGATCTTTTCCAAAAAGAACTTTAGCCACTGAAGAGACAGTAGCTTGTCTGCAATGAAAAGCTTCTGTTTAGTGTGAAAACATGCAGACCATGTCTAAAACATATTTATATCTATTACTCAGAGGAAGTTGTGTGAAATCCATTTGCCAGAGCTTGAATGGTCTGTTAGGAGGTTAAAAAAGTCCAGGAGCAGTATGAACAGGCTTCCTGTGTTGTACTTTGGACAAGTGGGACAAGTGAGGTAAGCACTATGGGGGCTTTGCTAATATTTCCCCACTGATACTGATTCATGAAGACTATCATTTTGTCAGTAGGCCAGTGGTTTAATGCATGTACGGTGGTGAGGATTGGGAACTTTAGAGTGTCCGGTAGGACTTGGTTGTTATTTGCTCTAAACCACAGCTTTCTCTTTTTATCAAACCAGCAATTGTTAAATTTCCAGTTTTGTTTTTCCTTTTTTGAGGCCAATTTTTGAGCATCTCTAGCCAGTTTTTCTAAATTATCCTTTGGGGGAATAACTCTTTGGACCATGATGGAGTTTGGCTCCTTTTGGTCCCTTTAAGGGCAGCATTCCTTGCTGAAATAGCAGCTCACTTCCAGAGAATCGAGTTTAGAATGCCCCAGAATCTTAATAGCTAAAGTGGCAGGTAAAAACATTGCATTCAATAATCCCTGAACATAGGGGCCAGTTTAAATTTTATTTCCACTGGAAGTAAGAAAGCCATGTTGCTTCCACAACATTCCAAAATCATGAGCTACTCCGAAAGTATATTTACTGTCAATATAAATATTGGCAGTTTTGTCCCTGGCTAAAGTACAAGTCTGTATAAGAGCATATAATTTGGTGTGTTGGGCTGAAGTAGCCATAGATAAAGATGCTGCTTCAACAATATCAAAAAGAGTTGTAATAGCATATCTAGCACAATATTTGCTGTTGTCACCTTTGAAATAAGAACCATCAGTGAACCATGGAAGTCAGTGTTACTCCATGGAATTTCCTGCAGCTCATCATGAGGAGGTGGTCCGTCAGTGTTAGGCAATCATAGGTATTGTACTCTGTCAGTGTCAAAGGGGAGGAGAGTAGTCAGGTTAAGATTATTAAAAAGATTATTAAAACATAAAGGAATTATGTGAGGGGCAGTTAAAGAAAGGATTTCATAGGAGGTGAGATGGATGGCTGAAAAATGTTGAGTGTGGTGAGAATTCAGGAGAGATTCTACTGCATGAGGTGCAAAAATGGTTAACAGAGAACCCACATGATTTTCTCAGTGGCCTCAACCGGAAGGGCAGTGGCCTTAGTGGCTCTAAGGGAAGGGTCATATCCCTGGCCCCTGGGTCCAGTTGCTGGCTATAATGCCCTAGGGGTCAAAGGTGGTAGCTGTTTTCTTGGGTGAGTACCCCAAGGGCATTTCCTTCCTTTTCATATTAAAAAAAAAGGAAAAAGGGGGCTTCCCTGGTGGCGCAGTAGTTGAGAGTCCACCTGCCGATGCAGGGGACACGGGTTCATGCCCTGGACCGGGAAGATCCCACATGCCGCAGAGCGGCTGGGCCCGTGAGCCATGGCCACTGAGCCTGCGCATCCGGAGCCTGTGCTCCACAACGGGAGAGGTCACAACAGTGAGAGGCCCGTGTACCGCAAAAAAAAAAAAAAAAAAGGAAAAAGAAAATCTGATAATTGGGATGCCCGAGGGCAGGTGGGTTCATCAAACTTTCCTTTAAGGCCTTAAGACCTTGAAGGCTATATCATTCAGTTCTTCTCATAAAATTGAGTCAGGGTTGTTTTTATTGAATAAAACACATAGAGGTTTGGCCATAAAAGAGAAATTGTAATCCAATTTCAGCAATAACAAACCAGCTGAGAAAACCTCAGAGTTAGTGTCTAGTTTTGGGTTTTGGGAAACTTGGGACACCGTGAAGTCTATCTGGATCTAGATGTAGCCCTTGTTCTGATATCAGATGCCCTAAATGTTGAACTTGGGTTCGGGCAAACTGCAATTTTTCTTTGGCGACCTTCTATCCCCTTAAAACTAAGTGCTTACTGACTTCCTGTGAGGATGCCTGGTAAGGAGAGCAGGGAAGCAAATCATCCACATATTGCAACAAAGTAGAACCTCTAGGGAACTTCATATCACCCAAATCAGCCTTCAGGATTTGCAAAAATTAGAAGGACTCTCAGTATAACCTTGAGGCATTACTGTCCAGGTGAATTGTTTTTCTCCTCAAGTGAAGGCAGAAAGGTATTTTCTAGCTTCATGAACTGGAGTACTGAAGAATGCACTGCATAAAACAATTATAGTAAAGAATTTACTTCCAGTGGGAATGGATGTTTGTAACATATGAGGGTAGGAAAAACAAGGTGTTGAGAGGATAGCAATGTTTTTTTTTTTTAACTTCTCAGCTCTTTTTTAAAAAAAAAATTTTATTGGATTTTAGTTGCTTTACAATATTGTGTTAGTTTCTACTGTACAGCAAAGTGAATCAGCCATACATTTACATACATTCCCTCTTGTTTGGATTTCCTTCCCATTTAGGTCACCACAGAGCACTGAGTAGAGTTCCCTGAGCTATACAGTAGGTTCTCATTAGTTAGCTATTTTATACACAGTATCAATAGTGTATATATGTCAATCCCCATCTCCCAGTTCATCCCACCCACCCCCTTCCCCCTTGGCATCCATACGTTTGTTCTCTATGTCCGTGTCTCCATTTCTGTTTTGCAAATAAGATCGTCTATACCAATTTTTTCAGATCCCACATATATACATTAATATATGATATTTGTTTTTCTCTTTCTGACTTACTTCACTCTGTATAACAGTCTCTAGGTCCATCCAAGTCTCTGCAGATGACCTAATTTCATTCCTTTTTATGACAATAATATTCCATTGACAATGTTGTTTATTGCTTTAAGGTCCTGGACAAACCTCCAGGTTTGTCCAGGACAAAAACTCAGCCCTTAGGCTTTCTCACCAGTAAAATGCGAGTGCTAACAGGGACTAGTACAAGGGATAAAGAGGCTTCAAGCCTTGGGACCTTCTATTATGGGATTTAGGCCTTGAAGGGCTCCTTTACTTGTAGGGTATGGTTAATTCTGGGAAGACTGAGGCGTCTATTTGAATTTTGATGGGAGGCGTGCTATGAATTTTGCCAATATCAGTTGGAGATTTTGCTCTTAAGGAAAGTGGTAGCTGATTTAATAGGGACAAATGATCAGTGTTTACAGAATCAGCTCTAGTGGTGTCAGAAACACAACAAATAAAAGATGTCAAAGTATCATTTAATTCACCTGTTTGGTTACTTTGATGACTACTATCAAATTCTAGAATTATTTTCCCCCTTTGGGAGAAAGAAATTCTGGCATGATACTTCTTTAAGAAGTCTCGGCCTAGTAAATGGATACAGGTGGAGGAACAAAGGGGAAGATGGAGGGTATCACTCAAAGGGCCTAAACAAAAGTGGATAGGTTCAGAGACAGGAACATTCTGAGGTTCATTGAAGATCTCCACTCTTCGAGGCAGGGGCTGCTTTACAACAGCTGGCTTGAGCACTGAGAGTGTGGCTTTGGTGTCATTTAGGCTCGGAAGAGATTCATCTCCAATCTGGAGAAATGTTCTCCAAGACAATTAAGAGGAAGGATTGGGAAGAGGCCCTGTAGTCCTTGGAGTGTCATCATGGAGAACTGGGAGAACATCAGAAAGGCTGGTGAGAGGGCTGAAGGTGCCTAAGCACTTAAATTTGTACCATTCTTTTTCCAGTGTCCTGACTCTATGCAATAGCAGAAACTAAGAGAGTTTTGGTTTCATTTAGGAGCCTTCATTCACTGGAGTTGAAGATTAAGAATTTTATTGGTCTTCTTTTGAGATGAGTCACCTAGAGTATGAGAGAGCTGGTTTGCCAGATTAACTACATCTAGAGTGGATATAGTTTCCCATTCCATCCTGGTCCTTTTTACTAGAAGGGGAAGGTCCTGGTTCAGCCCATTAATAGACATAGAGTTAAACGCTACTCAGGTGGAATCAACATCTGAAGGAAGACCAGAACTTTCTTTAAATATAATCTGAAGTTAATTGTAATAACCATGAAAAGGTTCATCACATTTTTTGTGAACGCAAGCCTGAATTTTGTTCCAATCAACAGGCTTCAGAAAAGCCCAGGAATTGCTTGACAAAGCCCCCTAGTGATTGACTAAGCCTGTTCGTATAATAAGTTCGTGGGCTGGTCTCCCAGGTGAAATTCTAGAGACTTTTTAGGATTTTCCCTATTAGCAGTTTTCATCCAGTGTTGAGCCTGGCCTTCACCGACAAGCATATGAACTAGCAGATATGAGTCAGAGAAATGAGGTTGATTCGTCTGAATGACTATATTAAGTTCCAGGAAAGCGGCATCATTCTTCTTCCTGCTGGGCTCTGCTGTCATCACAGGGCATGAGAACTCCCCTTTCTGGTCTCTCAACTCTATTTAACTGAGGTTTCTGTTTATTCAGTTTTTACAGTGGGAATTGATGTAAAATCAGTGCTTAAAATCCCAAAATATTACTCGAGTGAATTTAGGACCTCATCTTTGGAAATATTAGTTAGATTTTCAGATGTATTTATGATTATTTTGTGGCCACTGTTGACCTCTGCTTTTTGCCACCATCATGACTCTTAGAAGGTATAGCAGAAGCTGGTGATGGCGGATTTTAGAGGGTTTGACAGATGCAATTCTATCTATGCATTTCACGTTCTTCATCTCCCTCTATGGCCCTTATAAATTGATTTTATTTTCTGTGACCTCCCATTGCTATTGGCACAGACCTGGGAGATAGCTTCCTCTAGCAGCTGCTGCTATATATAATTTTTCTCTATATGATTTCTGTTACTATATATGATTTGCTTTCTATATGATTCTGACCAGACTAGCTGTGATTCTGTTCACTTAGTTGTTCATTGACAAGTCCATCTAAACATCTGCAAATCAGGTCACCAGGCAAAGACCTGCTCTACCTTTGCCTCTTACATAACTACAGTAGGGCTGATCTTTGTGACTTGAGCTTTATTTTATGTATGCAATGATTTAGGAAAGTCTCTGGAAGGGGAAAAGGCTGGGACCAAGTTCTACACAATTGTAAGCTCCGGGCTGCACTTTCTGATTTTATAGCCTGGGAAACAAGGACATGAAGGAGGCCCTGAGGAAACCTCTTAATAAAGCCAAGTTGTACTAATTATCTTCACAGTTCTGCAAAATGCTCATCAAACACCTCCTCTGTTGTACTAATCATCTGGGCTATCGTTATCATTTGCAAGTGGTTGCAGCACAAGAGGCATGGAACCAGACCCCAGAGGTAGAGTATCTTCCAGTAAGGAGCTTTCCATAAAGTCTGCCTCCAGGGAAAGTAATGAAAGACAGAGGCAGAATGTCAGCAAAGATATTCCATATTTTATTGGGAAGAAATACTGATAAAGATTTTAAATTAAATTGTGTAATGTTAACAACAGGGAAGACTGACCTCAGCAGTAACATTAACATTGGGCTAGAGTAGAGAGAGCAAAATGGGATAGGGAGATGATGAGGTGGCAATTGCATAATGAATTTACGAGAACTACCAACCAAAGATTGCTTTATCATCTATGAGGATATTTCCTTATATGATTAGAAATGTTACATTTTGTCTGAGTGGTTTATAATTTTATTTTTAAGTGAGAAGTTATATGTAAAGTGCTTTGCATGGTACTTCATGGTCCCTCAGGGATGTTGGCTATTTCTGTGGCTTCACAATTATTATTAGTGAGTTTTACCCTCATTAAAACCCAGATAGAAAGTTTACTACTATCTTAAAGTAACCAGTTCGTGGGAACTCTGCAATGTCATTGAATGTGTAAAGATTCAGACAGGAAGTAGGAAAAAAGGTTGAATTTGGGAAGAGGTCTGAGAAACACTCTTCTGATAGTGAAGATCAGGATACCTTACTAAAGAGTGGCTTTATTTCTCTCATTCATGTCACTTTCATTTGATTTGCTCCATAACTTTATGAAGTTGGTACTATTATTCCCAATTTACAGACGAGGTAGTTGAATCGCACTGAGATTATGCATATTTCCCAAGATCACACAGGTAGAACGTGAAGGAGCCAGGATTCCAGCCCAGACGGTCTGATACCAGGATCCACACTCTTAACCAAAATTTACCATGTCCTCTCTCTGGTAAACTCTAAGTGGTTAGAGAACACCAAATGAAAGAGAAAAGGCTAAAATAGAAGCTATCTATATTTAGGATTAAAGTACTCTGGGGTATGAGAAAGATCTAATGGTCATGATATTTTCTAAGAGCCCTGAGGGACACCCACCTGGGGTGCACTATCTCCACCAAGGAGAAGGTTCATGGCCTAACAAGGCACATTTCATACCCCAGGGTAGGGGGATATGGCAATATTTGCCCAGTAGGATCTCAGAATTTCTAGGGACCAGTACCTGCCATGTGCCTACCACCCTTCCTTTTTTCTAATGGGTATGTTTACCGTGGTTATCCTGCATGGTTCACCAATGTATGTTGGGTGTTTGTAGGGCAAGCAGATAACTTGTCTTTTTAGTTCATAATTCTTTAGACCAAGGGGAGCTGCATCTGGGCTGATAGAGATCACAAGACCCTAAACTTTGATCCCAACGATGTACAGCTGACCCTTGAACAACACAGGTTTGAATTGCAGGGGTCCACTTATATGTGACTATTTTTCAATACATACTACAGTACTACAGGATCCATATTTGGCTGAATTCATGACTGTGGGACCATGAGTATGGAATCACTAATACAGAGAGCCAACTATGGGACTTGAGTGTTTGCGGATTTTGGTATTTGGGGCAGGTCCTTGAAGCAATCCCCCACGGATACCAAGGCATGACTTGTAATTTGTAGAGGCTTGTGTGGGTGGGTGGTCTTAGGTGGTGATGAATGTATTTTGCATGTGGTTCAGTGGTAGGACTTGAGTATTTATGGATGACAGGGAAAAGTGTTCTGAAAACTCCCCTTCCACTGTGAAGAGAATATATTCCCCTGCTCCAGATTGTTGAGCTTGACCATGTGACTTTCTTTGGCTGACAGACATGCAGACCGGATGTAAGCAAAGACTTGAATGTGTTTTGTTAATGGAACTTTGCTCACTTGGGCCTCTGTCACTGTTAGAAGAACATGTCTTCAGTAGCTTGCTGACCCAAAGATGGTGAGAGACATGTGAAACAAATCAGGAACCAAGCTGCAGCTTGGCTAAGCTAGCCCAGCCCAGCCTTGATAAGCCAAATCCTGGAACCTATGAATGTGAGAGTAAATGCTTATGCTTGTGTGTCACTGAATTTGTGGGTGTTTGTACACAAGAGTAGCCTAGTAAACATTCCATTGTCAAATACTTTTGAGAATTGCTGCACAATACATACTTCATTTTGGAGATTTATACAGTATATTTTCACATGAAAGCCTCCGAGAAATTATTTAGTAAAGACAGTTTTCGTTAGTTAACCCAGTTTCTAAGGCATCTTTGAGCACTAAATCATTATTTTGTATGTTAAAAGTAAAAAAAAAAAAATTAAATGCTAGCTGGAGTTCGACCTAATTTTTTTCTGTTGAAGAGAGACATTTCCTTTTGTTGAGGAAAACATCTTAAAGGGCATCTGGATTATGGAATTTAAGAACCTCTAATGTACGGTTTAATGGAAGTATTTGGGTATTAAAGATTCAGATTATCATGCATAACAATATACAAAGAATTTTGAGCCTTCTCCCGGTAGATTGGACTAGACAGGGATTTGGAAGATTGGGGAATTGGGAGAAGAGAAATATAAATAAAAGATAATCTCAGCAGAGAAAGATACGGGTCCTATAGTAGCAGGCAGGCTTAAGGTGGAGGCAAGGAGCAGCCAGTGACAAATTCCTTGTGATAAAAATGGCTGGGGAATTTGTAGCACAATGACATCAATTATTCAATTCTAATTTTCTCCCTAATCTGTGTAGTACTATGAACCTCTTAAGTTCTCTACAATATTTTTATTAAAAGTCGGCTACCCAAACAAACGCACTGTGTTAATTTTGCTTTAGAGAGTGAAGGATAAAGACAAAAGTCCATGCTTCATGCTTGGCATGATGTGATAGTGGAAAGGGTGAGACGTAATGGGAAGTGGGCACGAGTGTCAATAACGCTTTAGCGGAAGCAGGAAAACAGAGCCACACAAACGCAAGAGTGAGCCCTTGATTGTCCTTGGAAATTCTGGGGTGGGTTCTAGACTTTCTCCTGCACAAAGGATGCACAGAAGATGAGGGGTGTGGCAGAGATTTCAGCCCAAATATTTGTTTGCACAAATATCTGTGCGCTTCCCTACATCCTCTAGGTTATGTAGGCAGTAATGTTGAACCCCTGTGACTGGATTCAGGTCACTATGATGTAGGTGGGAGGGAGGCAGACCAGGCCTGGTCCTTAGTGACATCCTGCTTGATCTTTCCCTGTCCTCCCCTGCACTAGCAGTCTTGAAGGTCACCTGCACGAAATGGCTTAGCTGCAAGACAGAGGAGGACTACCTACCCCACACTGGTGTTTCCATGGGTAAATTTAAATTTACTGTGTTAAGTCACTGTGGTTTTAAGGTAATTTGTTAATACAGCATAGCCCAGAGGACTCACCTCATCACCCAGTGAGCTCTGGGCGTGGATGTGGATGTATGTGTGGTCATAAAAATATGTCCTCTTGGGCTGTAGGGCCTGTGGCTTAGGCAGAGTCCATTAGCAACAAGGACCGACACAATTTCTAGTCCACTCACCAGGTAACTCCATGACCTTGGGCCTCTGTTTGCTGTGCTTCCTCATCAGTACAGAGGAGGAATTTGTTATCTCTCTCAATCCCACAGGGGTCTTGTGAAGATGAAGAGAGTACTTGGAAATAGCTACTCTGCAAGTATTAGATCTTATTAGGTTGACTTTCCTACATTTTCTTTTCCTAAGTGGAGGGTAGAGAGGAAAGAAATGGAATGTCCATTAAAAGGCACTTGTTAAGCCTGTGCCCTGGAAGCTGTTGGTCTCACCCTCCTTTTTCAAGCGTAGTGTACCAGCGCTATGCTGTACCATAACGGAGGCTGAGGCAAAAGGAAAATCAATAATACTGGTGCTCTTTATTTAAAATTTTGATCTCTCTATATTTTTTATTCTATACCTGTATTTTCATTCAATTTGTTTTATTTTATTATTATTTTTTTTAACATCTTTATTGGGGTATAATTGCTTTACAATGGTGTGTTAGTTTCTGCTGTACAACAAAGTGAATCAGCTATACATATACATATATCCCCATATCCCCTCCCTCTTACGTCTCCCTCCCACCCTCCCTATCCCACCCCTCTAGGTGGACACAAAGCACTGAGCTGATCTCCCTGTGCTATGTGGCTGCTTCCCACTAGCTTTCTATTTTACATTTGGTAGTGTATATATGTCCATGCCACTCTCTCAATTCATCCCAGCTTAGCCTTCCCCCTCCCTGTGTCCTCAAGTCCATTCTCTACATCTGCGTCTTTATTCTTGTCCTGTCCCTAGGTAAGCCAGAAAAAGAAAAAAAAATACCGTATGCTAAAACATATATATGGAATCTAAAAAAAAAATTGTTCTGAAAATTTTGATATTTTATTCATCATAGAGATTTTTGCATTGATTTTTATTTTTGATAATATTATATAATTATTTACCTCGTTTACTAAAGGTTTTGGTGCCACCTTAACTTTTGAATCCGAGGTGAGTGCCTCACTCACCTCACCCTAGTCCTGGACTTGCCTAATACCATCCTGTACTGTGCCAAAGCCCCACTCATTGCCCCAGGAGTAGTCCCTGGGCTTTCCTGTCCCTGTGAATTTGCTCACACTGCTCCCTCTTCCTGAAGAGCTTTGCCCATCATTCTCCCACCCCTCACTTCCATCCAAACTGCCTGCCAAAGTCCATGTCCACTGGGAAGCCTTCCCTGATCTACCCCATCTATAAGTAATTTTGCCTTACTCTGACTCCCCATGGCACCTGGACTACACCTCACTTATGAGCTTAGTACTTGTTATCTGTAGGATAAATAATTATGTAACCTGCTAGGTTGCACAGTCCTTGTAGACAGGCATTGTGTTTTCTCTTTTACAGGGATTTGTTTCATTTTGTATCTCCTGCTCTTCATTTAGAATGCTTAGCACCGTGATGAATCAGTGACCGATATGGTCTCATTTTCTCTTGGTTTGCATAACTGTCCAAGAAAACAATTATTCTATAATTATTCTCTTCTTCCCCATCTTCCTTATTTCCTTTTCTGAATTGAGCCATCTTGAAATTCAATGGCTTAACAAAATGCCTCTGAATTTGGGGCTAAAGAAATACTGCTGTATTAAAGATGCAGAGAGATGGCAAAGGCCATGCCAGCAAAAAGGATATGCCAGTTTCTCCTCTGAGCAACATTCCAGGCTTTTGTTTTCCCTGTGATTTCATTTGTTTTTAAAGGGGGGGAAAAAGGGTGGGGGAGAGAGGAAACGGTGAAACACCTGACTTCCAGAGAGGGCAAACTTAGAAGACATGATGCGTCTTGTTGAGGTCTCTGTGTAGAGTCTCCATTGCGTCCTTCTGAATAATGATCAAAGCCTCGCGTTCACAAAGCCCCTTATTCCTTCCAGGATGTGGCCACACTGAGGAAGGCACAGTTTCTGACATTGTTCTGACAGAGAAGTTAAAGCCAGAGACATCTCACTCATTAAGGGACTGTGTAGAACTGGGATTTAGGCTTTTTAGACCCCACTTAGTGGGTGTGTTGAAGGGCTTTGGGAGCTGGGACTGGGACCAGGAGTCTTGTTAAGAATCCACGTGAGTAACAATTGCCTTTCCTTAGAGACCACATCAGCCATTGACTGGGGACTTCAGACTTTCAGGGACTATTAGTATCTTTGTCAAAAGGGATTTGCATTGGAGTCGGGAGCCCATACGAAGAGGCTTTTCTCCAATCTCTGCTCTCCTAGACTGGAACTGAACAAAAACCAGAGTGAGGAATACATGTTGACCAGGTTTAGCAAATCATGGAAACAGAAAGATTAAGGGAAGAGAGAGAAGAAAGTGCTTGACCGACCAGAACTGGCAAGGGACTTGAAAGTGATACATGCAGAGACTGGCATTCAGCTAGCTGTGACATTACTGTCCCCAAGTTGATTCACTAATGTGTGTGTGTGTGTGTGTGTGTGTGTGTGTGTGTGTGTGTGTAGATTGTAGGGGGTGGGAGGAGGACACCAATGCCTGGAGAGATTAAGTAACTTGCTCAGTGTCATAACTGAGCAGATTTGGGAAGACAATATCCACCCAGACTTCCTGTTACCCAGCCCAATAGTCTCTCCCCAGACCCTTAGGATACTTCTCCAAGCAGTGGAAAAGAAACGATTTTTTAGAGACGAGGGAAAAGTAGTGGACAAAGAGCGAAGAGGACTGGCCAGGTAAAGGTAAAGTGGAATTCAGGTGAGAAAACTGTTCTGGTCCTCTTGGTTCATGCTCAGTTCAGATCACCTGATACAATTTCTTTTATTTATCATTTTCTCCAATATGTCAGTGCAACACTGGCCTAGCTGCCAAAGTCTAATGTTTTAAAGATGATCAAATATCTTCTTTACCCCCCTGCACTGCAACTCTGCTGAAGGACTTTCTATCCATTAGCACAAGAGTCCCCATCTGCCTTTGGATATGAATAGACTGCAGTGCTGGTATTCATGCATCTACTTAAAGGCAGACATTTCCTGGGTCCTCTTAGACTATTGGGATAGATGCGTGATGTATGTAAAATCCTGTTTTAAGATAAATAGTGCTTCTGTGTACAGTTTTGTTCTTCGTGTCAGTTCCACCATTTACTAGCTGTGCAACCTTGGACACAAGACTGAGCTACTTAAACTCTGTCTCAGTTCCCTCATCTGTGAAATGGGGGAAAAAAGTTCCTACCTCAAAAAGTGAATGTGGGGATTAAATGACTTAATATATAAATCACTTAGAATAGTGTCTGTATATATGTTCTCTGTTATTAAAGAAAATATCTGTTCTTTTAAATTTGATTTTTGGTAAACTAAGAGGATCTAATTAAGACAACGGCTTTCTGTCAAGTAAGCGCACTGTTACGTTGAGAATTGTAGGGTAAGTCCAAGGATGGCTTATGATCTCTGTGAATATTCATCAATTTTATTGGGTTTTTAAGACTTCAGACAGTTTCTGTTTTTAAATATTTTCATAAAAATAAACATAATCCCTTGAAGATTTGCACAATGCCTTTCTCTTTGCAATATGCTTTATATCTCATTTGATAACTTTATGTATACCCCCAAAACATATTGAGGCTTTACAACGTGCTGAGCTCCAGAGGCACATAACCTGACCAGGGAAGACAGACTCAAGGGAGACTTCTTGTGGGACGTAGGATCTGAGCTGAGGTCTGAAGGTGGTATAGGAGTTGGGCAGGACCCTGAGGATGGGAAAGACAAGGTGTTTCAGCAGAAGGGGTGGCCTGCGGAAAGCACAGAGATGTGAATGAATGTGGGGCATTAGAGAAGCTGTAAACAATTCAGGTGGCTGGAGAGAAGCGTGGCTGAAGGTGCAAGCAGTGAGGCGTAAGAAAGGAACACGAGGAAGTAAGTGGGGCAGACCCCCCGGAGGGCTTTCCCCGACACACCGAGGAGTCTAAAGAATATCCTATCCTTGATGGGATGCCATGACTGGATTTTTAACAGGGGGATGAGAAAGTCTTAGAAATATCTCTCTGTTCACAGGAGGACAAACGTATGGACACCAAGGGGCAAAGCAGGGGCCGGGGGGTGGGGGTGGGGGTGGGGTGAATTGGGAGATTGGGATTGATGTATATACCCTAATATGTATAAAATAGGTAACTAATAAGAACCTGCTGTATAAATAAATAAATAAAAATTTAAAAACTCACAATAAAAAGCACAAATAAACAACAACAAAAATAAAATGTTAAAAAAAAAAAGAGTTGGCAAGAAACAAGTCTGAGGGCGGCAGGAGCTGTTAGTTATATGGCTCTTGTTTTGATCCAGGCAAGAGATGAAGAGGGTTTGAAATAAGGGAGGAGGTACGGTCATAGAGAAAACGGGACAGAGTCCTGAGATGGATATTTCCATGGTAGACAGGACCGCATGTATCAGCCCCTATTGGAGCGATAGGGAAAGTTTGGTTGTATGGTTATCTGACTGCAGGGGCTCACACAGCTAGTTAGCCATAAAAAGTGGGAGAGGGCTTCCCTAGAGGCGCAGTGGTTGAGAGTCTGCCTGCCGATGCAGGGGACACGGGTTCGTGCCCCGGTCCGGGAAGATCCCACATGCCGCGGAGCAGCTGGGCCCATGAGCCATGGCCGCTGAGCCTGCGCGTCCGGAGCCTGTGCTCCGCAACGGGAGAGGCCACAACAGTGAGAGGCCCGCGTACTGCAAAAAAAAAAAAAGTGGGAGAAAAAGCACTCCTTTTCTGAAAATGTTTACCTGCATCAGTTTTCTTGATGTGTCACAGAACTCCCTTAGAAGTAGGAGTTAAGACCAGTCATCTCTGAAGCCCCACGTAGACCCTGGCATATTTTGTCCATAGCACTTGTTCAATACATGTAACCTAGAAATACAGTTAATTCCTATTTATAGTTCCCTAACTTGCTTCTCATCCTAGCCTTCTCAGGTGCCTCTGGCTTCATGGCAGAAAAGAGCCTCACCTTGGTGACCAAATTCCTCCTCATGGCATTCATTGACTGTCCTGAATGGGCACGACCTCTCTTCCTCCTGTTTCTATTTATCTATCTCATCACCCTGTTGGGGAACTTGGGCATGGTTATCCTGATCCGCGTGGATCTCCGACTCCACACCCCCATGTACTTCCTTCTGAGTCACCTCTCGTTCGTGGACATCTGCTACTCGTTCGTCACTGTGCCTCTGATGCTGGCTGTGTTGCTGGAGCACAGGGCCACTTTATCCTACACACTCTGTGCTGCCCAGTTCTTTCTCTTCACCTTCTTTGGCTCCATTGACTGCTACCTCCTGGCCCTCATGGTCTATGACCGCTACGTGGCCATGTGCCGACACCTGCTTTATGTCACTATCATGAGGAGGAAGATCCGGTTGGTTTTTGTGTGTGTGTGTGTGTGTTGGGGGGGGGGGGGCTTACGTTGCTGGTGTCTTCAGTGCCTCGGTGTGGAAGGTCTCAGCTTTCACGCTCTCCTTTTGTGGAACCAATGAGATTGACTTCATTTTATGTGACCTCCCTCCTCTCTTAAAGATAACCTGTGGGGACAGCTACACTCAGGAAGTGGTAATTATTGTGTTTGCCGTTTTTGTCATCCCTGCCTGCATGGTGGTGATTTTGGTGTCCTACCTGCTCATCATCTTGGCCATTATGAGGATTCCCTCTGCAGGAGGCTGGACCAAGACTTTCTGGATGTGTGCCCCTCACCTCACTGCAGTGTCACTCTTCTTTGGGACCCTCATCTTCATGTATCTGAGAGATAACTCTGGCCAGTCCTCGGAGGAGGACCGGGTGGTGTCTGTGTTTTACATAACAGTGATCCCCACGTTGAACCCTCTCATCTATAGCCTGAGGAACAAGGAAGTGAAGGAGGTTCTGAGGAAAATTCTCAACAGAGCCAGGTTGTCTTAGCCATCCAACCTTGTCCAACCTTTGAAATTCCTGAGAATCATCTCCTCTGCAGTGCCAGCATTCTGGGAACTCATTATTTATAGCACGCTCAATGTTTAGATGAATATATCATGGCATAAGGCATTTAAAAAAAACCAGAACTTTTAGTTCCAGGGAAAGAAGACAAGGAAAGAAAGAGGCAGCCTGAGAAGAGATTGGAGTGAGATTTCTAGCTCTCAGGACAAGTGACAAAAGAATCTGAAGTTAATCCTGTGTAATTCAGATGTGGCACGCCTTACTACAAGACTATATTTTTTTTGCAAATTTTCTATGAAAGATTTCCATCATACAGAAATGTTGAAAATAATGCATAGTGAATTCCCTATACCCAATACTTAGATTTTTTTTGTTTTATCACATATTTATAATCAATCTATTCATTTATACATCCATCAGTTCATCCACAAATCCACCTTATTTTTTGATGCATTTCAAAGTAAACTGCAGACATCAGTATTAGTACTCTTCTACACTATATAATGTACAATGATGTCATCAATTAGGATTCAGTATTTAGATTATGTTTATTTTTTTAAATATTTTAAAATTGAACTATAGTTGATTTGCAATATTGTGTTAGTGTCAGGTGTACAGCATAGTGATTCAGTATTTTTGTAGATTATACTCCAGTATAGTTTATTACAAGATTATGGCTGTAATTCCCTGTACTATACAGTATATTCTTGGTGCTTACTGTTTTATACATAGTAGTTTTTTTTTTTAACAACTTTATTGGAGTATAATTGCTTTACAATGGTGTGTTAGTTTCTGCTTTATAACAGAGTGAATCAGCTATACATATACATATATCCCCATATCTCCTCCCTCTTGTGTCTCCCTCCCACCCTCCCTATCCCACCCCTCTAGTTGGTCACAAAGCACCGAGCTGATCTCCCTGAGCTATATACATAGTAGTTTGAATATGTTAATCCCATACTACTAATTTGTCCCTCCCCCTTTGGTAGACATAGGTTTGTTTTCTTTGTTCCTCCCCTTTTAGTAAACATAGGTTTGTTTTCTATGTCTGTGAGTCTGCTTCTGTTTTGCATATACATTCATTTGTATTATTTTTTTAGATTCCACATATAAGTGATATCACACTGTATTTGTCTTTCTCTGTCTGACTTATTTCACTAAGCATAATAGGTCCATCCATGTTGCTGCAAATGGCAGTATTTCTTTTTTATGGCTAAGTAATATTCCATTATATATAATTATGTGCCTATATATATATATATATATATATATATATATATGAATATCTTCTTAATCCAACTATCTTTTTATGGGCACTTGGGTTGCTTCCATGTCTTGGCTATTATAAACAGTGCTGCTATGAACACTGGGGTGCATGCTTATTTCTGAGAGTTTCCATTTTTTCTGGATATATATACCCAGGAGTGGAATTGCTGGATCATATGTTGGCTGTATTTTTAGTTTTTTGAGGAACCTCCATATTGTTTTCCATAATGGCTGCACCAACTGTGTACAAGGGTTCCCTTTTCTCCACATCCTTTCCAACATTTGTTATTTGTAGACTTTTTAATGACAGCCATTCTGACACAGGTGAGGTGATAGCTCATTGTTGAAATAAACTCAAAATGATTTAAAGACCTAAGTGTAAGAACGGAAACCATAAAACTCCAAGAAGAGAACATAGGCAGAACACTCTTTGACATAAAGCACAGAAATATTTTCTTGGATCAGTCTCCTAAGGCAAAAGAAATAAAAGCAAATATAAACAAATGGGACCTAATTAAACTTAAAAACTTTTGCACAGCAAAGGAAACCATTGACAAAAATGAAAAGACAACCTATAGAATGGGAGAAAATAGTTGCAAATGATATTATGGATAAGGGGTTAATATCCAAAATATACAAAACTCATATAACTCCATGTCAAAAAAACAACCCAATCAAAAAATGGGCAAAAAATCTGAATAGGCATTTTTTCAAAGAAGATATGCAGATGGCTAACGGGCACATGAAAAGATGCACAATATCACTAATTATTAGAGAAATGCAGGTTATGTTTATTTTTAATGATTAAATTAAGGTAGTAGTTTGATGGTCCAGTTAATAAAGCTGACCCTGCTCAAAGTATTCTTCAAACTCCTGTAGTAGTTTCCAGGGATGCCTCACATGAATCTCTACGTGCTCACAGTAATACATCTGTCAATTGCTGTCACCACTGGAAATATGTCCTGTTCTTTCTTCTTCCCCACCTGTTCCATTTGTCACATCCTTTGCCTCAGAATCCACTTAGCGATTTATACCATTTCCTCTGCCCATAATGGTATTTGCAGAATCTGTATCATAGATGTCAACTCTTTATGTTCTTAAAGCTTTTGACCTTGGGGAGGCAGAGCATTGCTGTGTTCCATGCAGGAGTGGGCAGGAGGGAATCCTAGTCTGCACTGGGTCCCTGGGCTCTGCAACAGCTCAGCCTGCATCCAAAGCTTCCCAAGAATCCGCTGGGTCTTGCTCTTCACTTCTCTGACTGTAGGTACCTCAATCAAATCCAAGGTACTGGGAGGGAACAGGCCCCACCTACTCATCATTTTCTGTTTTTCCTCTGATCCCTATCCTTAGAACTCAAACTCCTTTTCTACCTGTCCCTTGGATTACCAGAAAAACAAGATCCCAGGAGTATGAATGATATAAACCATCATGGGAGGGCATAAAGGTGGTGACAGTATCTTACAAACAGAGGATGATTCCAAACTCAGTCAGCCAAAACTGATGTGTCACACCTGGAATTCCAGTAACAGGATTTTAAATCAGAAGAAGCAGATAAGTGAAACATGGAAATTCAGGGTGAAGGCAGCCAAAGAATATTAAGTTTAAGATCACTTATAATAAAATAAAACATTTAGACCTTTAAAGACATGATATTTATTCTAGAAGACAGGATGCTTTAACATATATATTATAATTTTCATAAGAAATGTTTGATCCCTTTAATGATGGTTGGTCTGGTTATTAAAACCCCAGCTGAAAATGTATAGATCCTCTAAAAGGGGGATGGTTAATAAATAGTTCCTGTGTCAATTGTGTTACAGGAAAAATGTGGTGGGAAAAATTGAGCTAGTAGTTAGAAAGCTTGGCATTAGTTAAAAAGTTTCCTCCTGATTGAAAGACAATATAGGGTCTGTTTGAATAAGAGTAGTATACTGCATCCATCTCCGGGCTATTGTAAATAGAGCTGCAATGAACATTCATCGGATGAATGGATAAAGAAGATGTGGCACATATATACAATGGAATATTACTCAGCCATAAAAAGAAAAGAAATTGAGCTATTTGTAATGAGGTGGATGGACCTAGAGTCTGTCGTACAGAGTGAAGTAAGTCAGAAAGAGAAAAACAAATACCGTATGCTAGCACATATATATGGAAGTTAAGAAAAAAAAATGTCATGAAGAACCTAAGGGTAAGACAGGAATAAAGACACAGACCTACTAGAGAATGGACTTGAGGATACGGGGAGGGGGAAGGGTAAGCTGTGACAAAGCGAGAGAGTGGCATGGACATATATACACTACCAAACGTAAAATAGAGAGCTAGTGGGAAGCAGCTGCATAGCACAGGGAGATCAGCTTGGTGCTTTGTGACCACCTAGAGGGGTGGGATAGGGAGGGTGGGAGGGAGATGCAAGAGGGAAGAGATATGGGAACATATGTATAACTGATTCACTTTGTTATAAAGCAGAAACTAACACACCATTGTAAAGCAATTATACTCCAATAAAGATGTAAAAAAAAAAAAAAGAGTAGTATACTGCAGAGTTATTTGCTCTCTTGGAATCTGCCAGAAGGCAGGGAGAATGCAACGAATTGACAGGGACTACTGAGAGAATGGGTTGTCAGGTCTAAGGAGACAATTTAATGCCTCTTTCTGATTAAATTCTAAGCAGACAGTTAAAGACTTTTATTTAAGAAGGAAGGGCTAATTGAAAAGCCTCTAGGTACTGTGGTCACGAAGCCCCAACATTGCATATGAGACTCAATATACTTTTTACCTTATAGAAAGAACTTAGGAAATCTTCCAAGGAACATATTCCTTTTGGTACAAAATAGGAACGAGGCAAGACTAGGAACCAGACTCATCTGACCCTGGTGGCAGGATGTAGGATGGGGCTTTGAGAGTTTGAAATTAAAGAGAAATCTTCAAAGATATTAGACACCTTGTTAGGAAGATAAATTGTCTTTCCCTGGAGACTTAACTCAGGAGCCAATTATGGCATGATGCTGGGACAGAGAATACAAAAAGCACCACCAGGAAGGTCTAGTGCAGGATCACAAACTCCGGGAGAGAGGCTGATCCACAAGCCCTGCTATCTTGGGCTGAGTCTGCAAAAAGTCCTGGGCAATTCTAACAGCAGGGATGTATTGTTCCATCAAGGGTGAGAGGAATTCCATGAAGTGAGAATAAGACATAGTGGTTCTGGAAGCAACTCCCTATCAACCAAGTTGCTGTGATTATGGACTCACGCTGCATTGTTGTTTATTTAAAGGGAACAAAGACAACGTAACTGAAGTTCAGAGAAGAAAAGTGACTTGCCCAGGGTCACATATCTAGTGTGAGTGAGCTATGACCTAGGTCTCCTCTGGATCGGCAGGTCACTGGCAGAGGAAACACTAAACAAGGGAAGAAGACACTAGTGAAGTGGAATTCAGGTGAGGATGGCTCATGTCCCGCTAATGCTTCCAAATCTAATTTCTCTTCTTTGTTATTATTTCTAATGGGTCAGCTTAGTATTGGCCTGGCTGCTGGTGTATCAGGTAATCAAATATGACCAAAGCCCTTCTTTACAGCTCTTTTCTAGAACTCTATTAAGAACCTTCAACTCCATTAACCCAGATTCCTCCAACAGTGCTTAGACAACACCAGACTGCGGAAATACTTCTGCTTTCAAATTTGGATGCTGTTTCTTATCAAACTGCTGCTTTTATTGACTATGAGAACAACCAAACAATGCTTATGGAGCTTTGTGAGGTGCTAAAAGGAGCTTATGTTTGCTCTTTTGATTCCAAGGTTAATGCAAGTACTTAACAAAAACCAAAAAACAAACAGAAAACCCTTAATAAGCCAGCCAACTCTAATTAGGATAAGAGCTATTTGTTAAATATGCATGTTGTTAGACTGAAAATAGAAATATTCCTGTAAGCAGAGCCCATTGCTGATTGCTAATGGATTTTTTTTTTGGTTTGTGCTTCTTTTGTTCATAGAATATAAAGTACCCTTCCTTAAAATTTTAAATAGCCACCATATATACGTAGAGTGCTTTTAGCTTTCCAATGCACTTTTGCATCTGCTTTAATCTATGCATTAACCTTATCTTATAAGCAGGACAGATATTATGGTCCCCTTTTGGCAGAAGAGGAAATTGAGGTTCAGAGAGGCTAAGTGCCTTGTGGAAGATCAAACAGCTAATTGGGGACAGAGTTGCAAATACAAGAGCTGACATAAGTTAGAGAATCACTTGCTCTCCATTCTTAGTACAATGGAAGCATTCATCACTTTTTATCTTATATTGTATTGAGCTCTATATTCGTCCATTTCCACATTAGGCTGCGAAGTTTGTTGAAGTCGAATACCTGCCTATCAGACACTCAGTTTAAAGTCTTTTATTTTAAAATGACTCGATCTTTTGCTTTCTATTTTGTTTTAAAATGTTTATTGGAGTATAGTTGCTTTACACTGTTGTGTTGGTTTCTAAATAAATAAATAAGAGAAAACAAAAGAACAGAAAACCTAAGAACTTTAAGTTCCTGAGGAGGATCAATACCACAAAATAAGAACAAGGGGAGAGTAGAGAAAAACAAGATACTGAGGGAGACTAGATAAAGTTTTGCCTAAGGGTACTCTGACTAAATTGTGGGAGAAATTGTGTTCGGCTTCCATGGTAAAACAAGTAAAGGATCCTTATTAAATTGTCATAATGAAATTATTGGTTAAAAATATAAAATGACTTGAACTTGTCTTCAGGGATCCCGTTATCGGGCGCTTTCGTCTCAGCTTTCACAGGTCAACCGCTGAATGGACGGCTGGGAGGAATTACACTGTAGTGACAGAGTTCTTCCTTACTGTGTTCGCTGAATATTCCGAGGGATGTTTTGTTATTATTTCTGACTTAGAGGTAGATGAGGCATCTGAGACTTCGAGTTAATTGTGCCAAGGTCATCAGGCAAATGCTACAGTGGGGCTCCCACCCGAGCCAAGCCTGAGCTTTTCATTACCATGCACACAGTCTCCAGCTATGATCTACTGCCCACCCTATATAATCACTCAATCTGGAACTTATTGTCATTGCACTTTTTCCTTTTACCTAGTAAAGAAAAGATAAAAGTGCAATCTGTAGAGGTAGAAGGAAGTCAACAACACTTATTTTATAGCCCTGATGTGCTAGCATTGTGTAATGTGGCAGCATGTGTCAATGTGTGTGTGTGTGTGTGTGCATGTAGTTGTGTGTGAGAAAATGAAGTGCATAGATTAAATAGATAGCAGCTCTGAACTCTAGGAGCTTTCATTTTAAGGACATATAACAAAAAGTTTAGAAAAGCGTTGTATAGACATGTTTAGGAAAAGGTATTGGGAAACATTGCACTGGCGGCCAAGGTTCACACATCAGCCTTTGCTCGCGTTTTTGCACAAATCACTTAAACACTGCAGAGTGGGGTGAAGCAACTCCACCGAGTGCATCTTGGAGGCCATTTTTCAAATATTAGCTGCCATGCAACGTCCCCTGACACGTCAGCTTCTGTAGTAGGTGGTAAGAGACACTTGTATTGTAGAAAGAGCTCAGAATTTGGCACTAAAGTGTCCAGTCTGTCACTTCTTAGCTTATTATGGCTTCAGATTAGTTAGGGCCTATCAGCCTGTTTTCTCAACTATTGGGCATTGACTCTGGGCCAGATTTTCTGTGTATTTCATTTGTTCTAACAACAACTTGGGGCACGTGGAGGATGGGAAGGTGTTGGGTGAAGTTCTATAGACATAAACATTAATTCATAAATAGTGTTATTATGGTGATTGTCCCAGGTTCCACAGCCCATGTGCACCAATGGGTAGAGGGACCCACAGCTGATCAGTGGACTTCATGTCAGAACTGTCTGGAGCAGTCTCTCTTGGGCCAAGATTAGAATTGGATCCAGATTCCTCTAAAAGTAAAGAGTTCACCAAGAGGTTTTTTTGTTTTTTTTTGTTTGTTTGTTTTTTGTTTTTTTCGCGGTACGCAGGCCTCTCACTGTTGTGGTCTCTCCCGTTGCGGAGCACAGGCTCCGGGTGCGCAGGCCCAGCGGCCATGGCTCACGGGCCCAGCCGCTCCACGGCATGTGGGATCTTCCCGGACCGGGGCACGAACCCGTGTCCCCTGCATCGGCAGGCGGACTCTCAACCACTGCGCCACCAGGGAAGCCCAGTTTTGTTATTCTTAACAGTGTCCTTCAGAGAGTAAACACTTTTAATTTTGATGAAATCCCATTTATCAATTTTGCCATTTATGATTGTGCTTTTGGTATCGTATTTAAGAAATCTTTGTCTGTCTCCATGGTCACAAAGATTTTCTCCTGTCTTCTAGAAGTTTATAGTTTTAGGTTTTACATTTATGTGTAAGATCCATTTTGAGTTGAGTTTTGTATATGAAAAAGGTATGGGTCAAAGTAAACACTTTTGCATATGGACATCCAGGTGTTCCAGCACCATTTGTTGAAACGTCTATCTTTTCTCCACTGAGTTGTCTCTCACCTCTGTTGAAAATTTATTGTCCGTATATGGGTGAGCCTTTCTTTTCTGTTCCAATGATGTATTTGTCTATTTTTACTCCAATACCACACTGTCTTGAATAATAATAAGTCAGAAATCACGTAGGGCTAGTCCTTCAGCTTCATCCATTTTCATAATCATTTTAACTACTTTAGGTCCTCTGAATTTCCATATGATTTTTAAAACCAATTTGTCAATTTATACAAAAATGTCTATTGTAATTTTGATTGGGACTGCATGGAATCTGATTGGTCAGTTTGGGAACAATTTACATAATACCAATATTGATTCTTCTGATCCATGAGATTGATGTATCTCTCCTTTTATTTTGGTCTTCCTTAATTTCTGTGTTTTGTACTTTTCAGGGTATAGATTTTTCAAATCTTTTGTCAGATTTATTCTTAAATATTCTATTATTTTTGATGCAATAGTAATGGTATTGAGTTTTAAATCTCAGTTTCCAACTGCTCCTTGCTTGTGTATAGAAATACAATTACTTTTTTATATTGAGCTGGCAACCTTGCAACTCTTCCTTATTAGTTCTAGTAGCTTTTTTGTAGATTCCATTGAATTTTCTACTTAGAAAATCATATAAATAAAAATAGTTTTATTTTTTCCTTTCTAATTTCAGTGACTTTATTTCATTTTCTTGCCTCACTGCACTGGCTAGAAACTTTAATACAATGTTTCTTTGTTTTTTATTCCAAATTTGCTACCATCAGTTCTCCTTGGGCACTGCTTTCTGAGCCTGTGGCATATTATTGTATTTTATATATCTTTGTTATTTTTATTTATTTAATTTTTCCAGTTTTATTGAGATATAATTGACATATGACATAAGTTTAAAGTGTGCAAAATAGTGATTTGATATATGTGTATATTGTGAAATGATTACTACAATTAGTTAACATCACCTCACATAGGTGAGAACTATGAGAACTTTTTCCTTGTGATGAAAACTTTTAAGATTTACTCTTTTAGCAACTTTCAAATATACAAGACAGCAGTGTTAACAATGGTCATCATGTACATTACATTACTAGAACTTATTTATCTTACAACTGGAGGTTTTGTCTTTTGACGACCTCCACCCAGTTCACCCACCTTTCACCCCTCACTCCCAGTTCCCCCACTCTCCATCCCTTGCCTCTGGCAACCACATATTTCTATTTCTATGAGTTTGAGTTTTTCAGATTCTACATATAAGTGACATCATATAGTATTTGTCTTTCTCTGGCTGACTTATTTCATTTCTAATAAAAAGTTGAAGAGAAGTGATGAGAATGAAAATCCCTGTCTTGTTCTTGTTCTTAGGGGAAACTTTTCAGTTTCTCACCTTTCATTATGTAGATTTTTCACAGATGACTTTTTACCAGGTTAAGGGAGTTCCCTTTGATTCCTAGTTTGTTGGGAGTTTTTTTGTTTTTTTTCCCTAAAATCAGGGATGAATAATGGATTTTGTCCAAAATTAATTTCTGCATCCACTAGAATGATCACACAGTCTTATTTTTTGTTTATTAATATGGTGAACAACATTGACTGCTTTTGAAATGTTAAACAATTCTTGTGTTTCTAAGATAAACTGTACTTGATCACAGTGTAGTGTTCTTTTTTTAATATTATTATTTTTATTTTTTAACATTATTATTGGAGTATAATTGCTTTACAACGGTGTGTTAGTTTCTGCAGTATAACAAAGTGAATCAGTTATATATATAATATACCCCCATATCTCTTCACTCTTGCGTCTCCCTCTCTCCCACCCTCCCTATCCCACCCTTCTAGCTGGTCACAAAGTGCTGATCTCCCTGTGCTATGCGACTACTTCCCACTAGCTATCTATTTTACAATTTGGTAGTGTACATATGTCCATATATACACTCCCACTCTCTCACTTTGTCCCAGCTTACCCTTCCTCCTCCCCATGTCCTCAAGTCCATTCTCTAGTAGGTCTGTGTCTTTATTCCCATTTTGCCCTTAGGTTCTTCATGACCTTTTTTTTTTTTTTTTTTTTTTTTTTAGATTCCATATATATGTGTTAGCATAAGGTATTTGTTTTTCTCTTTCTGATTTACTTCACTCTGTAGGACAGACTCTAGGTCCATCCATTTCACTACAAATAGCTCAGTTTCATTTCTTTTATGGCTGAGTAATATTCCATTGTATATATGTGCCACATCTTCTTTATCCATTCATCTGTCAGTGGACACTTAGGTGGCTTCCATGTTCTGGTTATTGTAAATAGAGCTGCAGTGAACATTTTGGTACATGACTCTTTTTGAATTATGGTTTTCTCAGGGTATATGCCCAGTAGTGGGATTGCTGGGTCGTGTTGTAGTTCTACTTTTAGTTTTTTAAGGAACCTCCATACTGTTCTCCATAGTGGTTGTATCAATTTACATTCCCACAAATGGTGCAAGAGGGTTCCCTTTTCTTCACATCCTTTCCAGCATTTATTGTTTGTAGATTTTTAAATTATGGCCATTCTGACCGGTGTGAGGTGATAGAGATGGTAAACATTTTGAGAGTTCCTTCTCTGTTTCCTCTCTAGTGCCTAGTAGAGGGGAAACACTCAGTAAATACCTTGAGAATTGAATTTAACTCCTGCACTAGGGATTATGGCTCCAAAGAGATGTCATCTCTAGTGGAAGGGGATAGGCTACAGCTTTCTGTACCGCTTAAGTGAATGTCTGTGTTGGAAGGAAATCTGGGGACCCAGTAATTCAGCATTCAAGGCTCTTAGTTCCAAATTAAAGACATAAACTCTGGATTTTTAATATTGAAAAGAAATATATTGAAATGGTATTGGGTGGTTCACAGATACACTGGGAAGGCTGGAAATATAGACTCTGAAATAGGAGAAAGGGAAGATGCATAGACAGAGACAGAACCAAAATTAATAAACTCTCTCTTCTAATGATTGCCTGTGCCTCATAACATAGTACAGCCATTTCTCACCCAAAACAAGAACACTCACCCCCTCCTCAAGAGGAAATGACTTAACCTATGGACTGACTGTATAAATATTCATGACTAATATTTAAAATAACTAGGTAATGGAGAAGAAACAAAAGACAAGTTATTCTATCTGTCTATCTATCTATCTAATCACAACTAGGAAAGAAATGTGGGTGGAACCGGAACCCTTGCTTCTACAATTTGTCCATGTGGCATATTTATGAGTTCCTTCCTATACTACTGCTATGGCCTAAATGTTTGTGTCCCCTTAAAATCCATGTGTTGAAACATGACCCTAGGTGATGGTATTAGGAGGTACGGTCTTGGAAGGTGATTAGGTCATGGTAACAGAGCCCTCATGAATGGGATTAGTGTCCTTATAAATGAGACCCGAAAGAGCTCTCTTGCCCCTTCTGCTATGTGAGGATGCAGTGAGAAAATGGCTGTCTATGAGCCAGGAGGCACACTGTCACCAGACACTGAATTGCTAGTGACTTGATCTTGGACTTCTAGCCTCCAGTACTGTAAACAATAAATTTCTGTTGTTTATAAGCCACCCGATTTATGGTATTTTGTTATAGCAGCCCAAAGGGACTATGATAACTACTATCTTAGCACAGGTCTTCTTGTTTCTAGAGACTGAAACAAGAATTTATATGTCTTAACATTTTATTTGGAAGATGAAATCCCAGGGATGTAAGGAGGAGGACAATGGAGGGAACAGAGGCTAGGCTAGATGCAAAACAGTGCAATGAAATGCATCACTGCAAGTGTGATTGTTCCCAACAGGCACAGAAGAGACAGAGAAGATTACTCATCAGATATATTCGCCCAGCATGTCAGACTCCTCTGGCAGGAAAAATCATAGCTAGGAGGACAAGTCCAGGGAGAGAAAAAAGGGATACTTATATGTCCCATTCCTTTTCATCTCTTGCTTCCTATTAGCCAAGGTTCATTCATGGGGACTTGACCCTTTTGAACTTCCAGGTTGCATCATCTGGCCCCTTGGTGGCCACACAGGAATTCAGGAACCATATTCCACAATACGGCTATATCTGAATCCAGAAGATGAGGGAAACTTTGTGTGGGCAGGTTTGGCATATAGGTTTAATGTGGGTCTCAGCCAGCTGAGAGAGCTTGGAAAGAGGTAGCAGAGTTCCCAAGGTGAACTATGTCATTAGAAAGAAGAAGGTAATACAAGGTTTGTGTCCAATGCAATCCACCTCTTGTGCTACTCATATCTACTCATGCCCTCTCATTACCTCTAGATTCTATAGTATAATTTTTGCAAGAGAATGAAAATACTCTGAGAAGGGAAGTACAAGTCCAGTCAGTCTAGAGCAGTTTCTCATCCTTTTATTCATTTTTGCCCGAGAAATCCCTTAAGGAGGCTTATAGATCTTTTATCCTTAATTCTCTCCACCTCCCATGAAATCAAATGCTATGAAATAAGATTTTGTCAGATATTGTTGAGCTTTGGAGAGGCACAAACCATTAAAATGTCTTCGTTTTTTTTCACCCCGAAGTACTAATATTTTCCCACTTCTGGGCAGTATCATCCCTGTTGAAACCCCTCCAAGTTGGCCAGTCCTGCCCTCCAGGAAAACTGAGGCAAGAATGTCATCGGAAAGCATCACAGTCCTCATGGCCCATTAGCTGGTGCTGAGACTCTGATTAATATTCTTCCTCTTCCTCCACCATCACTCATTAGATTCCCTCACTCTTGGCTCATACTGTGGCTGATTTAAGTTGTTCTCTGTAGAACTCAGAACTTTTGCCCTGAAGGGTATAATTCTTAGTGGCCCTGACCTTTGGGTTGTGGTGGCTGTAATTGCTTATTACAGTCATTCCTCCAGAGCTCGGAATTACCCTGGTTCAAGGTTTCCAGAATAGGAAGCCCATCTTCCCTACTGTGCTGGGAACTTGTGGAGGTTAGAACCTGAGTATTAACCCTATCTAAAGAGAAGGACTTGGAAAAATTGTCAGAGCCTCTAAATGAATTTTATCTGCTCCAAGTTTATTAATGAAACATTACTTAGGCTTTGTTTTGTATTCTGTTCTAGCCTAAGTATTATGGGGAAGTCATGAGGGCTAACACTCAGGTTTTTTCCTCCAAAAGTCCACGACTGACTTGAGATATAACATGTGAACAAAAAGCAAGAGTCTTTAGTTGCCAATGGCAGGTGGAGACAAATATAATGGTTCCCTTCCGATATCAAGCATTGGAGGGAAAATGCTGCAGGAATTCAGGGGAGAGAGAGCTTTCTGTGGACTAGAGTAATAAGTAAATATTTCATGGAATAAGTGAACTATAGCTATGCTTTAAAAATGGGTAGGGTTTATACAGGTAGAAAGACACAGAGAAGGGTTTTGAACCAAGTGCATGGTACGAGCAAAGGCCAGGTGGTAGGACCAGGCATGGCATATTCTGGTTCAGTAAAGAGACTAAAGAGACCAGCACTACTAAGACTGAGGTTTATAAAAAGAAGTAAGAAAGAAAGTTGCAAAGTTGTAGCTTGGGGCCTGATCCTGACAGGTTTTTAAAGTCAGGATAAGGTGTTCAGATTTGCATTTACCAATTCCTTACCAAACACTTCGTAGTCATTCATAAATTATTCAGTGTCACGTAATTCCATGAGTGAAGTCATAAAATCTATAGCTGGAGGGCACCACATAGGTCAATGAGAACATCACTCATTGTGCAAATAAGTAAACTGACCTCCCAGAAGGATAGGCCTCTTGTCAACATCAGTTGATTAATTTTGGCAGAACCAAAATGAGAATCCACATGAAGTGGTTCCTAGTCCAGTGCTCTCTTGTTGATTCTCTTTCAACGTGATGTGGTAGAAAGAGTAGGGACTTTGAAATGAGACAGACCTGGATTTGAATTCCAGCTTTGCTACTTGACAGGTGTGTGACCTTGGGCATTTCACTTAGCATCTTAGAACTCCCGTTTCCATATCAGTAAACTGGAGATGAGGTTTGCAAAACACTTATCTTGGCATCTGGAACATAGTCAGCAGCTCAACAGGTGTTAGTTTCTCCTCCTCTGTTTACTTCAGAGGGGTGAGCATTCTAGGAATTATAATTAAAGAGTTCTATAATCCCAGCCTCTTTTCTGAGCTGGTTTGAGATAAACACTGATAAAATCACCAAGAGGTCAGATAACAAAGTATCTCCAGAAAGGCCTGGCTAGAACACAGGTATATTAGGCTCTGGAACAGTGAGGGATGCAAATGGAGAAGCATCAGAATATGGGGGTCAGTCACAGAAACCATCCAATGATAAGTGCCCAATTTTACGCGTCAAGCACAAAATACCATGAAAAAGGAGTGTGAAGGAGACATTAAAACCAAGCTCACGATGGATAAAGAAATGAGATAAACAAATTGTGGTATATTCATACAATGGATTGCTACCAGGAGTTAAAAAGAACAAATTGCTGAAATACACAACCACCTGTATGAATCTCAAAAACATTATGTTAAGTGAAGGAAGCCAGACTTAAAGGAATATACACTGTATGAGTTCATCCATATGAAATTACTGGTTGGGCAAAGCTAATCTATGATGATAGAAGTCAGAATCGTGGTGGACTGGGCAGGGAGAGGACTTGATTGGTGAGGAGGACAGGAGAATTTTCTGGGGTAATGAAAATATTTCATTATTGAGTACAATTTCCCAAACACATCAAACTGAACCAGTTGAGATCTATGCATTTTATCGTACTTTACTCACATTTCAATTCTAATGTGTAACAAAAACAAGACAAGCTCACCAGTTTTTCCTTTTTGCTTCGAGTGGAATTTAAATCTATTACAGTAAGTCCCCTACATATGAACCTTCAAGTCGCTAACTTTCAAAAATGAGAACGTGCATTCAGGCATGAATGAAATTGCAACTTGCCCTCCGTCTCCTATTGCTGACAATCCTGCAGCTCTACCATCTCCCACCCCCCCTCCCTCCTCCAGTCAGTAACTCTTCTGGACTGTTCACTCGATGCCAGCCCCTGTATGCCAGCTGTTGTACTGTACTACTGAACTTTTCAAGGTATTGTACTGCAAGATTAACAATGTTTTATTTGTGTTTGTTTTTTATGTATTATTTTTGTGAAAAGTATTATAAACCTATTACAGTACACTACTATATAGCTGATTGTGTTAGTTGGGAACTTAGGCTAACTTTGTTGGACTTACGAACAAATTGGACTTACAAACGCTCTCTCGGAACTGAACTCGTTCGTATGTAAGGGACTTACTGTATCACATTAGAGTCAATGGAAAATCTTTCCTGTCCTTATCTTTCCTCCCAGATAAGCAGAGGTTGAGATGTTGAATCTTTGCTATGATTCTGGAGGCAGAAGCTGGGAGGCAGAGAAGAACCAAGGATGCTCCTACATGTGATAACATCCAGAGTGAAGCTATCATCCCCCACATAGTCTAATAAAAAGTAATACAGAGCAGCCGCATGGCACAGGGAGATCAGCTCGGTGCTTTGTGACCTCCTAGAGGGGTGGGATAGGGAGTGTGGGAGGGAGGGAGAAGCAAGAAGGAAGAGATATGGGGATATATGTATATGTATAGCTGATTCACTTGGTTATAAAGCAGAAACTAACACACCATTATAAAGCAATTATACTCCAATAAAGATGTTTAAAAAAAAAGTAATACACATTAGGCATGAGAGAAGAGACCAGAAAAGTCATAGTTTCTCAGGAATAAGAAGACCCAGACAAGCCAGTGGGAGACACTTGTGTATAGCCACGAGGACTATTTGCTGGAGGCTTGTGGCCTCATATGTGAGTGTGGAAGAAGTTGTCAGTGTAGACATTTTGGAGCTAAGGTTCCTAAGAAGAGCTCTTTGGCCATGGAAAAAAATAAATATTCTTCTTGGAAAACACAGAAGGACTTGCCAAAACTTATCTCAAGGAAGACCTTAGCATATCTTTACACCATGGTCTTCTTGCAAATATTATTCTCCTCTACTCTAGGGAAAAAAAGACTTATAATTGTGTGTTTATTTTCCCAATGGTCTGTAAACTTCTTGAAAGCAGGTATCTTGTGTTTTTGTCTCTAAATTGCAAACATATAAACCGATACCTGGCAAATAATATGGTCCCATCTTCATCCCCAAGTCACTATTCCTCAGTAGTCTCCTAAATCTCCTAAATCCCAACTGAAGGAATTGTTGTATGATGGCATAAAAGAGTCTTTCTAAAATAGCTTCATAAAGATCACCAAGTGTGTGGTCTGTCTTTGAAGATTGCTACACAAAATTGTGTCCCATCTCTGTTGAGTATCCTATTTTTCCCAGTGCTATGAGTGCCATACTTTTCCCTTCTCATGAGAGCTGGACTGAAACCAAAAAGAGGCAACTAGGACAATTCTCAGACTGGAGCTAGTGAACAGAGAGAGGCCCAAGCAATAATCACCATCATGTTTCAAACTCGTACTGATGTTCACTAGAATCTGTGATTTTACGATGTGGTTTTCAAAGTCATTTCTGAGAGAGAAAGAGAGAGAGAGAGAGAGAGAAGAGAGATCATCGTTATGAAAATACCTGTTGAGATTCTCGATGATGTGGTACTGCAGGTTATTTTTGATCCACCCAATATCCATAAAACAAACAGTCTGTCCAGGATGTGTGGTTGCATGATAATCGCTCTCATTCAATGATTTCCTTATCTAGCCATCTCTCCCTCTACATGCATTAGTAGTACTTAGACAGCACAGACATGAAGGAACACACACTTCCTATATGGTTTTCTTCATCTTCAATATGTGGGAATGGGATATTGGAAGTCCTGGGAATTTTTAGGAAAGCATGAAATTATAAGTCATTCTTAAAATATTTTCAGCATTCTTTATACTCTTTACTCATTAGTGTAGGTATCTAAAATGTGTTTAAAAATTATAAATTTTAGGTGTATTAGTATATACTGTGTATTGTAGACTATAGCAAATAGCCAAACACTGGAAAATGCCCCATGAACATTACTGGGTAGTACTTGAATAACTAAACATTCCGATCTTCCAATAAAATTAACAACATTATACAGAATCACATGTCAAAACTGCCAGTTTAAGGACTTATTTGTTTCTAAAATTTATTATTTCTTGGGACATCACTCATAGGATTTGTATAAAGTATCCTATGCATATAAACTTATGAATATTTATTTTATTTGCAAGAATGACTCACTGTTAACAGAAAACAGGGCCATGAATACACACATGGGAATAGCTACCAGCAAGACTGACTGATTAGCTTGTGATTGAGTCTCTACCAGTGCTTCTAGTTCTGGTTCCACAAATGTAGACTTAACTTTTGACTCTGTATGTCACGTTTCCTGGTTCCTACTTTCTCCTTGACATGAGTGGATTCCTCTGAACAAGTAACCTCTCTATGTTGATCATTACGCTTTATTTGTTTATTTATTTTTAAATTAAATTAAAATTTATTTTTTTAAAAAAATTAATGTGTAGTTTATTTACAACATTGTATTTGTTTTAGGTATACAACATAGTGATTCAATATTGTTGTAGATTATACTCTATTTAAAATTATTGTAAAATATTGGCTATTTTCCCTATGCTGCATAATATATCCTTGGATCTTACTTATTTTATATATAAACTGTACATATTTTGTACCTCTTAATTCTCTATCCCTGTGTTGCCCCTCCCCACTTCCCTCTCCCCACTGGTAACCACTAGTTTGTTCTCTGTAGGACTTTTGTAGACTTTTTGTTATTTGTAGACTTTTTGATGATAGCCATTCTGACAGGTGTGAGGTGATATCTCATTGCAGAGTTTGATTTGCATTTCCCTTATAATTAGTGATGTCGAGTGATAGTTATGCTTTAATTCTTGCAGGAGAATTATAATACTTTTCTCAATTTTCCTGTTTTCTCAACTACCTTTTCTCAGAGTTTGGATTTAAGAATAAATACCTTTTGGGGGGGAGAAATGCTGGGAAGGAATTTCCACATAAAAGCACTACTCCTGCTGTTGTGACTAACCCTTCTCTTCACCCAACAGTTAAACTGTAAGAAAAGAGTTGAAGAAATCCACTGTATCAACATACCAGTGACATTTTTGTCATGTATTCTGGTCATAAGGTGCTTATTGATTCATAGTGGAAACATATGTGTACTTAATTACACTATGTGATGGACTGTATTTTAATAAAATTCTAATGAGAGAGGCATTGGTAGAGAAAGCCAGCGTAGGAGGGGTTACTTCCTGGGCAAGCACTTTTCTGTAAGTCACTTGATACCAAGGACAGACCAAACCCAAAAGGCTGCATGAAAAGGATGAGCAGGGCTTTGAAAGAAGGAGTGGAAATTTGAAAGTAGCGGTGAAGACGGAGGAGAGGAAAAGTGGAGGAAACCTAAAATAGTTTTGCAAGTTCTGACTTCCATTTATGCTACCAGAACTCTACCTTGTTACCAGGGAGTGGAGGGCGGGGGGAGGGGGAAACATCATTTCTCAAGGGAACATCATCGATTGACATTTCAGTCCCATGGTGTGACTCATAATGTACTGATATTCCACTCAGTGTTCTAATTCTAGAATCTAACACCTTCATGCAAAGACTCTTATTTTAAGGGAATAATTTTTTTTATAAGAAGGAAGAGCTCATTACATTCAACTTAAATATGTTCAGAAAGGTAACTGGGGGAGCTCAGTAATTCAGTTGAAAGGATTGATCAACACTTCAGGGCTTTCTTTCCAACGGCGTAACATTTCACCCTCTTCTTTTTGAATTCCAAGTTAAATTTCTGTATGATTTGTGACATTGAAAAAAAAATGAAAAGAGGCAAGGAAATGCAGTTGCAAACTTTCCTTTTGTTGGCAATCCAGACAATGCTTAGCACAGTGTGTACATTTAATTGATTCATTATGTTCTGATGTGACTTGGCCTGAGTTTGTTCATAAGCAACCTGCCAACCAGAGAGCTTTGTTTCTCTTCTCCAACATTTAGTTGGAAGCAAAGGAATTTCCAATATTGTTAAATCCATGGCTGTTCCTGGAATAAGTAACACTTTTTAGTTCTCCTTATCCCCATGTTAAATCAGCTTAAAAGTTTTAAAGCATCAAAAGTAGTTTTGAAGAGAAAAAGAAGTAACCAAAACAAAAAGTGTAAATCTAGGAAAAATATGAAAAGTGAAGGAGGTTCATGCTGTATGATGGAACATTTACTTGCCAAATAAATCTACATGAGCCACAGATTCCTCTTAGAAATGATTATTTTCCCAGTTATAAGAGTAACATAATCTTATGTTAAAAATCATGAAAAATGCATAAATGGATAAAGAAGAAAAAGATTATCCATAATTTTACAAATCACAGATAACTGTTAACTTTTTGGTGTATTTCTACTTGCTATTATGCATATATATTTTTACAAAATTGGGCTCCTATTGTAAACAAAGATTTGTACCTTGTTTTTAATCACTTAGAGTTATAAATGCCCCTTATTATAAAGTATTGATTTAAATACAATTTAAACATACTGTATTTATGTGTCCAATATTTTTTTAATTAATTTATTTATTTATTTATTTATTTATTTTTAAATTTTTTGCCTTATAACAAATTTAATCAGTTATACATATACATATGTTTCCATATCCCCTCCCTTTTGCGTCTCCCTCCCACCCTCCCTATCCCACCCCTCCAGGCGGTCACAAAGCACCAAGCTGATCTCCCTGTGCTATGCGGCTGCTTCCCACTAGCTATCTACCTTACGTTTGGTAGTGTATATATGTCCATGCCGCTCTTTCACTTTGTCACAGCTTACACTTCCCCCTCCCCATATCCTCAAGTCCATTCTCTAGTAGGTCTGTGTCTTTATTCCTGTCTTACCCCTATGTTCTTCATGACATTTTTTTTTCTTAAATTCCATATATATGTGTTAGCATACAGTATTTGTCTTTCTCTTTCTGACTTACTTCACTCTGTATGACAGACTCTAGGTCTATCCACCTCATTACAAATAGCTCAATTTCATTTCTTTTTATGGCTGAGTAATATTCCATTGTATATATGTGCCACATCTTCTTTATCCATTCATCCGATGATGGACACTTAGGTTGTTTCCATCTCCGGGCTATTGTAAATAGGGCTGCTATGAACATTTTGGTACATGTCTCTTTTTGAATTATGGTTTTCTCAGGGTATATGCCCAGTAGTGGGATTGCTGGGTCATATGGTAGTTCTATTTGTAGTTTTTTAAGGAACCTCCATACCGTTCTCCATAGTGGCTGTACCAATTCACATTCCCACCAGCAGTGCAAGAGTGTTCCCTTTTTTCCACACTCTCTCCAGCATTTATTGTTTGTAGATTTTTTGATGATGGCCATTCTGACTGGTGTGAGATGATATCTCATTGTAGTTTTGATTTGCATTTCTCTAATGAGTAAAGATGTTGAGCATCCTTTCATGTGTTTGTTGGCAGTCTGTATATCTTCTGTGGAGAAATGTCTATTTAGGTCTTCTGCCCATTTTTGGATTGGGTTGTTTGTTTTTTTGTTATTGAGCTGCATGAGCTGCTTATAAATGTTGGAGATTAATCCTTTGTCAGTTGCTTCATTGGCAAATATTTTCTCCCATTCTGAGGGTTGTCTTTTGGTCTTGTTTATGGTTTCCTTTGCTGTGCAAAAGCTTTGAAGTTTCATTAGGTCCCATGTGTTTATTTTTGTCTTTATTTCCATTTCTCTAGGAGGTGGGTCAAAAAGGATCTTGCTGTGATTTATGTCATAGAGTGTTCTGCCTATGTTTTCCTCTAAGAGTTCGATAGTGTCTGGCCTTATATTTAGGTCTTTAATCCATTTTGAGCTTATTTTTGTGTATGGTGTTAGGGAGTGATCTAATCTCATACTTTTACATGTCCCTATCCAGTTTTCCCAGCACCACTTATTGAAGAGACTGTCCTTTCTCCACTGTACATTCCTGCCTCCTTTATCAAAGATAAGGTGACCATATGTGCGTGGGTTTATCTCTGGGCTTTCTATCCTGTTCCATTGATCTATCTTTCTGTTTTTGTGCCAGTACCATACTGTCTTGATTACTGTAGCTTTGTAGTATAGTCTGAAGTCAGGGAGCCTGATTCCTCCAGCTCCATTTTTCGTTCTCAAGATTGCTTTGGCTATTCGGGGTCTTTTGTGTTTCCATACAAATTGTGAAATTTTTTGTTCTAGTTCTGTGAAAAATGCCAGTGGTAGTTTGATAGGGATTGCATTGAATCTGTAGATTGCTTTGGGTAGTAGAGTCATTTTCACAATGTTGATTCTTCCAATCCAAGAACATGGTACATCTCTCCATCTATTTGTATCCTCTTTAATTTCTTTCATCAGTGTCTTATAATTTTCTGCATACAGGTCTTTTGTCTCCTTAGGTAGGTTTATTCCTAGATATTTTATTCTTTTTGTTGCAATGGTAAATGGGAGTGTTTCCTTGATTTCACTTTCAGATTTTTCATCATTAGTATATAGGAATGCCAGAGATTTCTGTGCATTAATTTTGTATCCTGCAACTTGACCAAATTCATTGATTAGCTCTAGTAGTTTTCTGGTAGCATCTTTAGGATTCTCTATGTATAGCATCATGTCATCTGCAAACAGTGACAGCTTTACTTCTTCTTTTCCAATTTGGATTCCTTTTATTTCCTTTTCTTCTCTGATTGCTGTGGCTAAAACTTCCAAAACTAGGTTGAATAAGAGTGGTGAGAGTGGGCAACCTTGTCTTGTTCCTGATCTTAGTGGAAATGGTTTCAGTTTTTCACCGTTGAGGACGATGCTGGCTGTGGGTTTGTCATATATGGCCTTTATTATGTTGAGGAAAGTTCCCTCTATGCCTACTTTCTGCAGGGTTTTTATCATAAATGGGTGTTGAATTTTGTCGAAAGCTTTCTCTGCATCGATTGAGATGATCATATGGTTTTTCTCCTTCAATTTGTTAATATGGTGTATCACGTTGATTGATTTGCGTATATTGAAGAATCCCTGCATTCCTGGAATAAACCCCACTTGATCATGGTGTATGATCCTTTTAATGTGCTGTTGGATTCTGTTTGCTAGGATTTTGTTGAGGATTTTTGCATCTATGTTCATCAGTGATATTGGCCTGTAGTTTTCTTTCTTTGTGACATCCTTGTCTGGTTTTGGTATCAAGGTGATGGTGGCCTCGTAGAATGAGTTTGGGAGTGTTCCTCCCTCTGCTATATTTTGGAAGAGTTTCAGAAGGATAGGTGTTAGCTCTTCTCTAAATGCTTGATAGAATTCGCCTGTGAAGCCATCTGGTCCTGGGCTTTTGTTTGTTGGAAGATTTTTTATCACAGTTTCAATTTCAGTGCTTGTGATTGGTCTGTTCATATTTTCTATTTCTTCCTGATTCAGTCTTGGCAGGTTGTGCATTTCTAAGAATTTGTCCATTTCTTCCAGGTTGTCCATTTTATTGGCATACAGTTGCTTATAGTAATCTCTCATGATCTTTTGTATTTCTGCAGTGTCAGCTGTTACTTCTCCTTTTTCATTTCTAATTCTATTGATTTGAGTCTTCTCCCTTGTTTTCTTGATGAGTCTGGCTAATGGTTTGTCTATTTTGTTTATCTTCTCAAAGAACCAGCTTTTAGTTTTATTGATCTTTGCTATCGTTTCCTTCATTTCTTTTTCATTTATTTCTGATCTGATTTTTATGATTTCTTTCCTTCTGCTAACTTTGGGATGTTTTTGTTCTTCTTTCTCTAATTGCTTTAGGTGCAAGGTTAGGTTGTTTATTCGAGATGTTTCCTGTTTCTTAAGGTGGGATTGTATTGCTATAAACTTCCCTCTTAGAACTGCTTTTGCTGCATCCCATAGGTTTTGGGTCATCTTGTCTCCATTGTCATTTGTTTCTAGGTATTTTTTAATTTCCTCTTTGATTTCTTCAGTGATCACTTCGTTATTAAGTAGTGTATTGTTTAGCCTCCATGTGTTTGTATTTTTTACAGCTCTTTTCCTGTAATTGATGTCTAGTCTCATAGCATTGTGGTCGGAAAAGATACTTGATACAATTTCAATTTTCTTAAATTTACCAAGGCTTGATTTGTGACCCAAGATATGATCTATCCTGGAGAATGTTCCATGAGCACTTGAGAAAAATGTGTATTCTGTTGTTTTTGGATGGAATGTCCTATAAATATCAATTAAGTCCATCTTGTTTAATGTATCATTTAAAGCTTGTGTTTCCTTATTTATTTTCATTTTGGATGATCTGTCCATTGGTGAAAGTGGGGTGTTAAAGTCCCCTACTATGAGTGTGTTACTGTCGATTTCTCCTTTTATGGCTGTTAGTATTTGCCTTATGTATTGAGGTGCTCCTATGTTGGGTGCATAAATATTTACAATTGTTATATCTTCTTCTTGGATCGATCCCTTGATCATTATGTAGTGTCCTTCTTTGTCTCTTCTAGTAGTCTTTACTTTAAAGTCTATTTTGTCTGATATGAGAATTGCTACTCCAGCTTTCTTTTGGTTTCCATTTGCATGGAATATCTTTTTCCATCCCCTTACTTTCAGTCTGTATGTGTCTCTAGGTCTGAAGTGGGTCTCTTGTAGACAGCATATATATGGGTCTTGTTTTTGTATCCATTCAGCCAATCTGTGTCTTCTGGTGGGAGCATTTAGTCCATTTACATTTAAGGTAATTATTGATATGTATGTTCCTGTTCCCATTTTCTTAATTGTTTTGGGTTCGTTATTGTAGGTCTTTTACTTCTGTTGTGTTTCTTGCCTAGAGAAGTTCCTTTAGCATTTGTTGTAAAGCTGGTTTGGTGGTGCTGAACTCTCTCAGCTTTTGCTTGTCTGTAAACGTTTTAATTTCTCCATCAAATCTGAATGAGATCCTTGCTGGGTAGAGTAATCTTGGTTGCAGGTTTTTCTCCTTCATCCCTTTAATTATGTCCTGCCACTCCCTTCTGGCTTGTAGAGTTTCTGCTGAGAGATCAGCTGTTATCCTGATGGGGATTCCCTTGTGTGTTATTTGTTGTTTTTGCCTTGCTGCTTTTAATATGATTTCTTTGTGTTTAATTTTTGACAGTTTGATTAATATGTGTCTTGGCGTATTTCTCCTTGGATTTATTCTGTATGGGACTCTCTGTGCCTCCTCGACTTGATTAACTATTTCCTTTCCCATATTAGGGAAGTTTTCAACTATAATCTCTTCAAATATTTTCTCAGTCCCTTTCTTTTTCTCTTCTTCTTCTGGAACCCCTATAATTCGAATGTTGGTGCGTTTAATGTTGTCCCAGAGGTCTCTGAGACTGTCCTCTGTTCTTTTCATTCTTTTTTCTTTATTTTGCTCTGCAGCAGTTATTTCCACTATTTTATCTTCCACCTCACTTATCCGTTCTTCTGCCTCAGTTATTCTGCTATTGATCCCATCTAGAGTATTTTTTATTTCATGTATTGTGTTTTTAATCGATGCTTGATTCATCTTTAGTTCTTCTAGGTCCTTGTTAACTGTTTCTTGCATTTTGTCTATTCTATTTCCAAGATTTTGGATCTGGGAAATAGAATCTTGGATCATCTTTACCATCATTATTCTGAATTCTTTTTCAGGTAGACTGCCTATTACCTCTTCATTTGTTAGATCTGGTGGGTTTTTATCTTGCTCCTTCTCCTGCTGTGTGTTTTTCTGTCTTCTCATTTTGCTTATGTTACTGTGTTTGGGGTCTCCTTTTTGCAGGCTGCAGGTTCGTAGTTCCTGTTGTTTTTGGTGTCTGTCCCCAGTGGCTAAGGTTGGTTTAGTGGGTTGTGTAGGCTTCCTGGTGGAGGGGACTAGTGCCTGTGTTCTGGTGGATGAGGCTGGATCTTGTCTTTCTGGTAGGCAGGTCCACGTCTGGTGGTGTGTTTTGGGGTGTCTGCAGACTTTTTATGAGTTTAGGCCACCTCTCTGCTAATGGGTGGCGTTGTGTTGCTGTCTTGCTAGTTGTTTGGCTTAGGGTGTCCAGCACTGTAGCTTGTTGGTCGTTGAGTGAAGCTGGGTGCTGGTGTTGAGATGGAGATCTCTGGAAGATTTTTGCCGTTTGATATTATGTGGAGCTGGGAGGTCTCTTGTGGACCAGTGTCCTGAAGTTGGCTCTCCCACCTCAGAGGCACAGCACTGACTCCTGGCTCCTCAATTTGGGATGATGTGTTGTCTATTCATGTATTCCACAGATGCAGGGTACATCAAGTTGATTGTGGAGCTTTAATCCGCTGCTTCTGAGGCTGCTGGGAGAGGTTTCCCTTTCTCTTCTTTGTTCTCACAGCTCCTGGGTCTCAGCTTTGGATTTGGCCCCGCCTCTTCGTGTAGGTCGCCGGAGGGCGTCTGTTCTTCGCTCAGGCAGGACAGGGTTAAAGGAGCAGCCTCTTCGGGGACTCTGGCTCACTCAGGCCGGGCGGGAGGGAGGGGCACGGAGTGCGGGGCGAGCCTGCAGCGGCAGAGGTCGGCGTGACGTTGCACCAGCCCGAGGCGCGCCGTGCGTTCTCCCAGGGAAGCCGCCCCTGGATCCCGGGACCCCGGCAGTGGCGGGCTGCACAGGCTCCCGGAAGGGCGGTGTGGGCAGTGACCTGCGCTCGCACACAGGCTTCTTGGCGGCGGCAGCAGCAGCCCCAGCGTCCCACGCCCGTCTCTGGGCTCCGCGCTTTCAGTCGCGACTCGCGCCCGTCTGTGGAGCCCCTTTAAGCAGCGCTCTTAATCCCCTCTCCTCGCGCACCAGGAAACCAAGAGGGAAGAAAAAGTCTCTTGCCTCTTCGGCAGCTCCAGAGTTTTCCCGGACTCCCTCCCGGCTAGCTGTGGCACATTAGCCCCCTTCAGGCTGAGTTCTCGCCGCCAGCCCCAGTCCTCTCCCTGCGCTCTGACCGAAGCCCGAGCCTCAGCTTCCAGCGCTGCGCGCCCCGGCGGGCGAGCAGACAAGCCTCTCGGGCTGGTGAGTGCCGCTCGGCACCGATCCTCTGTGTGGGGATCTCTCCGCTTTGCCCTACCCAGGTATGTGGGGAGTTTCTTGCCTTTGGGGAGGTCTGGGGTCTTCTGCCAGCGTTCAGTAGGTGTTCTGTAGGAGTTGTTCCACGTGTAGCTGTATTTCTGGTGTATCCGTGGGGAGGAAGGTGATCTCCGCGTCTTACTCTTCCGCCATCTTACCCGGAAGTCTATGTGTCCAATATTTGAAACTACATTTAAATAACTTTTCATTTTATAAAGGTAAGAAACTGCCTTATATTTTCATTTTTGTTTGACTCTCTGCTCATTATTCGAGGTTACAATTTTAGAATAAGGATTATTGAATCAAAGAATGGAAACTTTTCTAGGCCTTTGGCATACTTAGTCATTTAGCATTCAAAATGTATAGCCAAATATAGAGTTAAAAATGTAACAACTAACCTTCTCTTTAAACACATGCATTAAATCAAATAATGTACACATGCTGTTTTTCTCTGCTAACTATGCTGATAAGTTCTTTCCTGTTTTGCTAGTTCTTCTTATCTTGAGTCACAGGTATGTAGGACCAAGTGGTGAGCAGAAAATCTGTCAGAACATCTTGACCGAAGGCAGACAACCACAATAGCCATGAATCATGAAAATGTCAAGAATCGTGGTGCCAGCTCAGCAACACCTTGATCACATAGTCCTGTGACCCCCACTTCAAAATTCTCCTGAAGTAGACCTGCCCTCTTTCAGAGAGCAGGACGGTAGTTTTTAAGACGCTAGTTGGCTACTCTCCTCACTTGCTGGCAAATTAATACATTTCTCTTTCCTTTATCCTCACAACCTTGTCTTCATTATTTTCATTCAGCTCTGGGCACAGGGACCGAATTTTCAGTTACAAAGGGTTATATCAATTTCTTAGAACAGCTTTAATATCCACTGCAGACACTCTACTCTTGTAAAAATTAAGAAACAAAAACCTCAATTAAGATAGAGTCAGGAGGCCAAAAGGGGGAGCTCTCATGCCCTATAATGATAGCAGAGCCCAAGAAGAAGAAGAAATACTTCCTCTTCTTGCCTGGTAAGAGTTCAGCCAATGAGGGACTGTCACAATTCAGCCAATGAAAAACCACTATACTTTGGAACTCTCACTTCCTCCAATGGACCCTTGGTTTACTATAGTACTACCAACTTCCTTTCCCCATCTTTAAAAGTGTTCTCCATCCTTGCTGTGTGGGGATTTGTGTGGGATTTGCCCCAGTTGCAGACTCTGAAATGCAGTTCTTTGCTGATCCTGAATAAACTCATTTTTGCTGGAAAAATAACTGGCAGTCTATTTGTTTTAGGTCAACACTCTCTTCCTGGAATTGCTAGACAAAATCAGCTTTAGCAGCTGGGTCAAGACCCTTGTCTTGTAGTTATTATGGGAGAGATCATTCCAGTTAAGAAATGTCCTGGCAGTGCATATCTGTAAGTCCTTGAGGTACTTTGAGACTAAAAGGTGGTCTTTTGCTGGGACAAGTCTCGACAGAGACAATTAGGCCATATAAAGCTGAGACCTTTACAGATCCTTAAAATTTTGACTTCTTTTGGGCAAGTTTTGATTTCTTGCTTAGTTTCATCATTAAGAAGCTTCTCTTTAAGTTAAGGTGCTGTAGCTCCCAAAAGTTATGCAGTATCAACAAAAAAATTAACTGGGGCCAAGAAATAATGGGTTTCAGCAGAAGCAAGAAGAACTACAATCCTGCAGACTGTGGAACAAAAACCACATTCACAGAAAGATAGACAAGATGAAAAGGCACAGGGCTATGTACCAGATGAAGGAACAGGACAAAACCCCAGAAAAACAACTAAATGAAGTGGAGATAGGCAAACTTCCAGAAAAAGAATTCAGAATAATGATACTGAAGATGATCCAGGACCTCGGAAAAAGAGTGCAGGCAAAGATTGAGAAGATGCAAGAAATTATCAACAAAGACTTAGAAGAATTAAAGAACAAACAAACAGAGATGAACGATACAATAACTGAAATGAAAACTACACTAGAAGGAATCAATAGCAGAATAACTGAGGCAGAAGAACGGATAAGTGACCTGGAAGACAGAATGGTGGAATTCACTGCTGTGGAACAGACTAAAGAAAAAAGAAAGAAAAGAAATGAAGACAGCCTAAGAGACCTCTGGGACAACATTAAACACAACAACATTCTCGTTATAGAGGGTCCCAGAAAGATAAGAGAGAGAGAAAGGACCCAAAAAAATATTTGAAGAGATTATAGTCGAAACTTCCCTAATATGGGAAAGGAAATAGCCACCGCAGTCCAGGAAGCACAGTGAGTCACATACAGGATAAACCCAAGGAGGAAAACGCCAAGACACATAGTAATCAAGTTGGCAAAAATTAAAGAGAAAGAAAAATTATTGAAAGCTGCAAGGGAAAAATGACAAATAACATGCAAGGGAACTCCCATAAGGTTAACAGCTGATTTCTCAGCAGAAACTCTACAAGCCAGAAGGGAGTGGCATGATATACTTAAAGTGATGAAAGGGAAGAACCTACAACAAAGATTACTCTACCTGGCAAGGATCTCATTCAGATTCGAAGGAGAAATCAAAAGCTTTACAGACAAGCAAAAGCTAAGAGAATTCAGCACCACCAAACCAGCTCTACAACAAATGCTAAAGGAACTTCTCTAAGTGGGAAACACAAGAGAAGAAAGAAACCTACAAAACCAAACCCAACACTATTAAGGAAATCGTCATAGGAACATACATAGCAATAATTACCTTAAACGTGAATGGATTAAATGCTCCAACCAAAAGACACAGGCTTGCTGAATGGATACAAAAACAAGACCCATATATATGCTGTCTACAAGAGACCCACTTCAGACCTAGGGACACATACAGACTGAAAGTGAGGGGATGGAAAAAGATATTCCATGCAAATGGAAATCAAAAGAAAGCTGGAGTAGCAATACTCATATCAGATAAAATAGACTTTAAAATAAAGAATGTTACAAGAGACAAGGAAGGACATTACATAATGATCAAGAGATCAATCCAAGGAGAAGATATAACAATTATAAATATATATGCACCCAACATAGGAGCACGTCAATACATAAGGCAACTGCTAACAGCTATAAAAGAGGAAATCGACAGTAACACAATAATAGTGGGGGAATTTAACACCTCACTTACACCAATGGACAGATCATCCAAAATGAAAATAAATAAGGAAATAGAAGCTTTAAATGACACAATAGGCCAGATAGATTTAATTGATATTTATAGGATATTCCATCCAAAAACAGCAGATTACACTTTCTTCTCAAGTGCGCACGGAACGTTCTCCAGGATAGATCACATCTTGGGTTACAAATCAAGCCTCAGTAAATTTAAGAAAATTGAAATTATATCAAGCATCTTTTCTGACCACAACACTATGAGATTAGAAATGAATTACAGGGGAAAAAAAGTAAAAAACAATGGAGGAGGCTAAACAATGGAGGCGAAACAATACGTTACTAAATAACCAAGAGATCACTGAAGAAATCAAAGAGGAAATCAAAAAATACCTAGAGACAAATGACAATGAAAACACGATGATCCAAAACCTATGAGATGCAGCAAAAGCAGTTCTAAGAGGGAAGTTTATAGCTATACAAGTCTACCTCAAGAAACAAGAAAAATCTCAAACAAACAATCTAACCTTACACCTAAAGGAACTAGAGAAAGAAGAACAAACAAAACCCAAAGTTAGCAGAAGGAAAGAAATCATAAAGATCAGAGCAGAAATAAATAGAAACAAAGAAAACAATACCAAATATCAATAAAACTAAAAGCTGGTTCTTTGAGAAGATAAACAAAACTTATAAACCATTAGCCGAACTCATCAAGAAAAAGAGGGAGAGGACTCAAATCAATAAAATTAGAAATGAAGGAAGAGGGGAAGATGGCGGAAGAGTAAGATGCGGAGATCACCTTCCTCCCCACAGATACATCAGAAATTCATCTACACGTGGAACAACTCCTACAGAACACCTACTGAACGCTGATAGAAGACCTCAGACCCCCCAAAAGGCAAGAAACTCCCCACATACCTGGATAGGGCAAAAGAAAAAAGAATAAACAGAGACAAAAGGATAGGGACGGGACCTGCACCAGTGGGAGGGAGCCGTGAAGGAGGAAAGGTTTCCACACACTACAAGCCCCTTCGCGGGCGGAGACTGCAGGTGGCGGAGGCGGAAAGCTTCGGAGTAGCGGAGGAGAGCACAGCAACAGGGGTGTGGAGGGCAAAGCGGAGAGATTCCGGCACAGAGGATCGGTGCCCTCAGGCACACACCAGCCCGAGAGGCTTGTCTGCTCGGCCGCCGGGGTGGGCGGGGCTGGGAGCTGAGGCTCGGGTACCGGCTTTCAGTCGGAGCGCAGGGAGAGGACTGGGGCTGGCGGCAGGGAGAGAGCCTGAGGGGGTTAGTGCACCACGGCTAGCCCGGAAGGAGTCCGGGGAAAGGGTCTGGAGCTGCCGAAGAGGCAAGAGGCTTTTTCTTCCCTTTTGTTTCCTGGTGCGCGAGGAGAGGGCATTAAGAGGGCTGCTTTGGGAAGTGCCGGAGACGGGCGCGAGCCGTGGCTAAAGGCGTGGACCCCGGAGACGGGCGTGGGACGCTGGGGCTGCTGCTGCCGCCGCCGCGGGGCCTGTGTGCGAGCGCGGGTCACTGTCCGCCCTGCCTTCCGGGGGGCCTGTGCACCCCGCCACTGCCGGGGTCCCGGAACCCGGGGACGGCTTTCCCGGGAAAGCGCACGGAGCACCTCGGTCTGGTGCAACGTCACGCCGGCCTCTGCCGCCGCAGGCCCGCCCCACACTGCGCGCCCCTCCCTCCCCTCTGCCTGAGTGAGCCAGAGCCCCCGCATCAGCGGCTCCTTTAAACCCGTCGTGTCTGAGCGAAGAACGGACGCCCTCCGGCGACCTACGCGCAGAGGCGGGGCCCGGTCCAAGGCTGAGACCCGGGAGCTGTGAGAGCAGAGAAGAGACAGGGAAATCTCTCTGTGCAGCCTCGGAGGCAGCGGATTAAAGCTCCACGGTCCACTTGATGTGCCCTGCGTCTGTGGAGTGCATGAATAGACAGCGAATCATCCCAAATTGAGGAAGTGGACTTTGAGGACAAGATTTAAGACTTTCCCCCCTTTTCCTCTTCTTACAACGAATTATCCCAAATTAAGGAGGTGGACTTAGCAAGATTTCAGACTTCTAGCCCTTCTCCTCTTTTTACAACGAAGTATCCCAAATTGAGGAGGTGGACTTGGAGAGCAAGATTTTTGATTTTTCCCCCTGCTCTATTTTTGTGAATGTGTATATGTATTCTTCTGTGTAAGATTCTCTCTGATTAGCTTTGCTTCCACCATATGTCCCAGGGTTCTATCGGTCCGTTTTTTTTTCAATAATTACTTTTTAATTTTAATAACGCTACTATATTTCATACTTTATTCTATTTTACTTTACCTGCTCTTTCTTTTTTTCCTACCTTCCCTTCCTCCCTCCCTCCCTTCGCCCCTCCTTTCCTTCTTTCTTTCTTTCCTTCCTCCCTCCCTCCCTCCCTTCTTCCTTTCACTCTTTTTTCTTTCCTTCCTCCCTCCCTCCCTCCTGTCTTTCTTTCCTTCCTCCCTCCCTCCCACCCCTCTTCCTTTCACTTTCTTTTTCTTTCCTTCCTCCCTCCCTCCTGTCTTTCTTTCTTTCTTTCCTTCCTCCTTCCCTCCCTCCCTTCTTCCATTCACTCTTCCTTTTTCTTTCATTCCTCCCTCTCTCCCTCCTTTCTTTCTTTCCATCCTTCCTCCCTCCCTCTCTCCTTTCTTTCTTTCTTCCTTCCTTCCTTCCTTTCTTTCCTTCTTCCTTTCTTTCTCTCTCTCTTTCTTTCTTCTACTAATTCTTTCTTTCTACTTTTTCTCCCTTTTATTCTGAGCCGGGTAGATGAAAGGCTCTTGGTGCTGCAGCCAGGAGTCAGTGCTGTGCCTCTGAAGTGGGAGAGCCAACTTCAGGACCCGGGTCCACAAGAGACCTCCCAGCTCCACATAATATCAAGCAGCGAAAATCTCCCAGAGATCTCCATCTCAACACCAGCACCCAGCTTCAGTCAATGACCAGCAAACTACAGTGCTGGTCACCCTATGCCAAACAACTAGCAAGGCAGGAACACAACCCACCCATTAACAGAGAGGCTGCCTAAAAACATAATAAGGCCACAGGCACCCCAAAACACACCACCAGACGTGGACCTGTCCACGAGAAAGACAAGATCGAGCCTCAACCACCAGAACACAGGCTCTAGTCCCCCCCACCAGGAAGCCTACACAATCTACTGAAACAACCTTAGCCACTGGGGACAGACACCAAAAACAACGGGAACTACGAATCTGCAGCCTGCAAAAAGGAGACCCCAAACACAGTAACATAAGCAAAATGAGAAGACAGAAAAACACACAGCAGGAGAAGGAGCAAGATAAAAACCTACCAGACCTAACAAATGAAGAGGTAATAGGCAGTCTACCTGAAAAAGAATTCAGAATAATGATAGTAAAGATGATCCAAGGTTCTATTTCCAAGATCCAAAATCTTGGAAATAGAATAGACAAAATGCAAGAAACAGTTAACAAGGACCTAGAAGAACTAAAGATGAATCAAGCATCGATTAAAAACACAATAAGTGAAATGAAAAATACTCTAGATGGGATCAATAGCAGAATAACTGAGGCAGAAGAACGGATAACTGAGGTGGAAGATAAAATAGTGGAAATAACTGATGCAGAGCAAAATAAAGAAAAAAGAATGAAAAGAACAGAGGACAGCCTCAGAAACCTCTGGGACAACATTAAACGCACCAACATTCGAATTATAGGGGTTCCAGAAGAAGAAGAGAAAAAGAAAGGGACTGAGAAAATATTTGAAGAGATTATAGTTGAAAACTTCCCTAATATGGGAAAGGAAATAGTTAATCAAGTCGAGGAGGCACAGAGAGTCCCATACAGAATAAATCCAAGGAGAAATACGCCAAGACACATATTAATCAAAGTGTCAAAAATTAAACACAAAGAAATCATATTAAAAGCAGCAAGGGAAAAACAACAAATAACACACAAGGGAATCCCCATCAGGTTAACAGCTGATCTCTCAGCAGAAACTCTACAAGCCAGAAGGGAGTGGCAGGACATAATTAAAGGGATGAAGGAGAGAAACCTGCAACCAAGATTACTCTACCCAGCAAGGATCTCATTCAGATTTGATGGAGAAATTAAAACGTTTACAGACAAGCAAAAGCTGAGAGAGTTCAGCACCACCAAACCAGCTTTACAACAAATGCTAAAGGAACTTCTGTAGGCAAGAAACACAACAGAAGGAATATACCTACAATAATGAACCCAAAGCAATTAAGGAAATGGGAATAGGAAATTACATATCAATAATTACCTTAAATGTAAATGGACTAAATGCTCCCACCAAAAGACACAGATTGGCTGAATGGATACAAAAACAAGACCCATATATATGCTGTCTACAAGAGACCCACTTCAGACCTAGAGACACATACAGATTGAAAGTAAGGGGATGGAAAAAGATATTCCATGCAAATGGAAATCAAAAGAAAGCTGGAGTAGCAATTCTCATATCAGACAAAGTAGACTTTAAAATAAAGACTATTAGAAGAGACAAAGAAGGACACTACATAATGATAAGGTATCGATCCAAGAAGAAGATATAACAATTGTAAATATTTATGCACCCAACATAGGAGCACCTCAATACATAAGGCAAATACTAACAGCCACAAAAGGGGAAATTGACAGTAACACACTCATAGTAGGGGACTTTAACACCCCACTTTCACCAATGGACAGATCATCCAAAATGAAAATAAATAAGGAAACACAAGCTTTAAATGATACATTAAACAAGATGGACTTAATTGATATTTATAGGACATTCCATCCAAAAACAACAGAATACACATTTTTCTCAAGTGCTCATGGAGCATTATCCAGGATAGATCATATCTTGGGTCACAAATCAAGCCTTGGTAAATTTAAGAAAATTGAAATTGTATCAAGTATCTTTTCTGACCACAATGCTATGAGACTAGATATCAATTACAGGAAAAGATCTGTAAAAAATACAAACACATGGAGGCTAAACAATACACTACTCAATAACGAAGTGATCACTGAAGAAATCAAAGAGGAAATTAACAAATACCTAGAAACAAATGACAATGGAGACATGACGACCCAAAACCTATGGGACGCAGCAAAAGCAGTTCTAAGGGGGAAGTTTATAGCAATACAATCCCACCTTAAGAAACAGGAAACATTTCGAGTAAACAACCTGACCCTGCACCTAAAGCAATTAGAGAAAGAAGAACAAAAAACCCCCAAAGTTAGCAGAAGGAAAGAAATCATAAAGATCAGATCAGAAATAAATGAAAAAGAAATGAAGGAAACGATAGCAAAGATCAATAAAACAAAAAGCTGGTTCTTTGAGAAGATAAACAAAATTGACAAACCATTAGCCAGACTCATCAAGAAAAAAAGGGAGAAGACTCAAATCAATAGAATTAGAAATGAAAAAGGAGAAGTAACAACTGACACTACAGAAATACAAAAGATCATGAGAGATTACTATAAGCAACTCTATGCCAATAAAATGGAAAACCTGGAAGAAATGGACAAATTCTTAGAAATGCACAACCTGCCAAGACTGAATCAGGAAGAAATAGAAAATATGAATAGACCAATCACAAGCACTGAAATTGAAACTGTGATTAAAAATCTTCCATCAAACAAAAGCCCAGGACCAGATGGCTTCACAGGCGAATTCTATCAAACATTTAGAGAAGAGCTAACACCCATCCTTCTCAAACTCTTCCAAACAATTTCAGAGGAAGGAACACTCCCAAACTCATTCTACGAGGCCACCATCACCTTGATACCAAAACCAGACAAGGATGTCACAAAGAAAGAAAACTACAGGCCAATATCACTGATGAACATAGATGCAAAAATCCTCAACAAAATACTAGCAAAGAGAACCCAACAGCACATTAAAAGGATCATACACCATGATCAAGTGGGGTTTATTCCAGGAATGCAAGGATTCTTCAATATATGCAAATCAATCAATGTGATACACCATATTAACAAATTGAAGGAGAAAAACCATATGATCATCTCAATAGATGCAGAGAAAGCTTTCGACAAAATTCAACACCCATTTATGATAAAAACCCTGCAGAAAGTAGGCATAGAGGGAACTTTCCTCAACATAATAAAGGCCATATATGACAAACCCACAGCCAACATTGTCCTCAATGGTGAAAAACTGAAACCATTTCCACTAAGATCAGGAACAAGACAAGGCTGCCCACTCTCACCACTCTTATTCAACATAGTTTTGGAAGTTTTAGCCACAGCAATCAGAGAAGAAAAGGAAATAAAAGGAATCCAAATTGGAAAAGAAGAAGTAAAGCTGTCACTGTTTGCAGATGACATGATACTATACATAGAGAATCCTAAAGATGCTACCGAAAAACTACTAGAGCTAATCAATGAATTTGGTAAAGTAGCAGGATACAAAATTAATGCACAGAAATCTCTGGCATTCCTGTACACTAATGATGAAAAATCTGAAAATGAAATCAAGAAAACACTCCCATTTACCATTGCAACAAAAAGAATAAAATATCTAGGAATAAACCTACCTAAGGAGACAAAAGACCTGTATGCAGAAAATTATAAGACACTGATGAAAGAAATTAAAGATGATACAAACAGATGGAGAGATATACCATGCTCCTGGATTGGAAGAATCAATATTGTGAAAATGACTCTACTACCCAAAGCAATCTACAGATTCAATGCAATCCCTATCAAACTACCACTGGCATTTTTCACAGAACTAGAACAAAAAATTTCAAAATTTGTTTAGAAAAACAAAAGACCCCGAATAGCCAAAGCAATCTTGAGAACGAAAAATGGAGCTCGAGGAATCAGGCTCCCTGACTTCAGACTATACTACAAAGCTACAGTAATTAAGACAGTGTGGTACTGGCATAAAAACAGAAAGATAGATCAGTGGATCAGGATAGAAAGCCCAGAGATAAACCCACACACATATGGTCAACTTATCTTTGATAAAGGAGGCAGGAATGTACAGTGGAGAAAGGACAGCCTCTTCAATAAGTGGTGCTGGGAAAACTGGACAGGGACATGTAAAAGTTTGAGATTAGATCATTCCCTAACACCATACACAAAAATAGGCTCAAAATGGATTAAAGACCTAAATGTAAGGCCAGAAACTATCAAACTCTTAGAGGAAAACATAGGTAGAACACTCTATGACATAAATCACAGCAAGATCCTTTTGGACGCACCTCCTAGAGAAATGGAAATAAAAACAAAGATAAACAAATGGGACCTAAAGAAACTTCAAAGCTTTTGCACAGCAAAGGAAACCATAAACAAGACCAAAAGACAACCCTTAGAATGGGAGAAAATATTTGCAAATGAAGCAACTGACAAAGGATTAATCTCCAAAATTTATAAACAGCTCATGCAGCTCAATAGCAAAAAAACAAACAACCCAATCCAAAAATGGGCAGAAGACTTAAATAGGCATTTCTCCAAAGAAGATATACAGACTGCCAACAAACACATGAAGGAATGCTCAACATCATTAATCATTAGAGAAATGCAAATCAAAACTACAATGAGATATCATCTCACACCAGTCAGAATGGCCATCATCAAGAAATCTAGAAACAATACATGCTGGAGAGGGTGTGGAGAAAAGGGAACACTCTTGCACTGCTGGTGGGAATGTGAATTGGTACAGCCACTATGGAGAACAGTATGGAGGTTCCTTAAAAAACTAAAAATAGAACTACCATATGATCCAGCAATCCCACTACTAGGCATATACCCTGAGAAAACCATAATTCAAAAAGAGACGTACCAAAATGTTCATTGCAGCTCTATTCACAATAGCCCGGAGCTGGAAACAACTTAAGTGTCCATCATCGGATGAATGGATAAAGAAGATGTGGCACATATATACAATGTAATATTACTCAGCCATAAAAAGAAATGAAACTGAGCTATTTGTAATGAGGTGGATAGACCTAGAGTCTGTCATACAGAGTGAAGTAAGTCAGAAAGAGAAAGACAAATACCGTATGCTAACACATATATATGGAATTAAAAAAAATGTCATGATGAACTTAGGGGTAAAATGGGAATAAAGACACAGACCTACTTGAGAATGGACTTGAGGATATGGGGAGGGGGAAGGGTAAGCTGTGACAAAGCGAAAGAGAGGCATGGACATGTATACACTACCAAACATAAGGTAGATAGCTAGTGGGAAGCAGCTGCATAGCACAGGGAGATCAGCTCGGTGCTTTGTGACCGCCTGGAGGGGTGGGATAGGGAGGGTGGGAGGGAGGGAGATGCATGAGGGAAGGGATGTGGGAACAGATGTATATGTATGACTGATTCACTTTGTTATAAAGCAGAAACTAATAAAAAAAAATTTTTTAAAATGAAATGAAAGAGGAGAAGTTACAACAGGCACCGCAGAAATACAAAGGATCATGAGAGATTAGTACAAGCAACTATATGCCAATAAAATGGACAACCTCAAAGAAATGGACAAATTCTTAGAAAAGCACAGTCTTCCAAGACTGAACCAGGAAGAAATAGAAAATATAAAGAGACAAATCAAAAGCACTGAAATTGAAACTGATTAAAAATCCTCAAAGAAACAAAAGCTCAGGACCAGATGGCTTCACAGGCTAATTCTATCAAACATTTAGAGAACAGCTAGCACCTATTCTTCTCAAACTCTTCCAAAATATAGCAGAGAGTGGAACACTCCCAAACTCATTCTAAAAGGCCACCATCACCCTGATACCAAAACCAAAGATGTCACAAAAAAAGACTACAGGCCAATAACACTGATAAACATAGATGCAAAAATCCTCAACAAAATACTAGCAAACAGAATCCAACAGTACATTAAAAGGGTCATACATCCTGAACAAGTGGGGTTTATCCCAGGAATGCACGGATTCTTCAATATCCACAAGTCAATCAATGTGATAAACCATATTAAAAGACTGAAGGAGAAAAACCATACGATCATCTCAATAGATGCAGAAAAAGCTTTTGACAAAATTCAACACCCATTTATGATAAAAACCCTCCAGAAACTAGGCATAGAAGGAACTTACTTCAACATAATAAAGGCCATATATGACAAACTCACAGCCAACATCATCCTCAATGGTGAAAAATTGAAACAATTTCCTCTAAGATCAGGAACAAGACAAGGTTGCCCACTCTCACAACTATTATTCAACATAGTTTTGGAAGTTTTAGCCACAGCCATCAAAGAAGAAAAAGAAATAAAAGGAATCCAAATCAGAAAAGAAGAAGTAAAACTGTCACTGTTTACAGATGACATGATACTATATATAGAGAATCCTAAAGATGCTACCAGAAAACTACTAGAGCTATCAATGAATTTAGTAAAGTAGCAGGATACAAAATTAATGCACAGAAATCTCTTGCATTCCTGTACAATAATGATAAAAAATCTGAAAGAGAAATTAAGGAAACACTCCCATTTACCATTGCAACAAAAAGAATAAAATGCCTAAGAATAAGCCTACCTAAGGAGACAAAAGACCTGTATGCAGAAAATTATAAGACAATGATGAAAGAAATTAAAGATGATACAAATAGATGGAGAGATGTACATGTTCTTGGATTGAAAAATCAACATTGTGAAAGTGACTCTACTACCCAAAGCAATTTACAGATTCAATGTAATCCCTATCAAACTACCACGGGCATTGTTCACAGAATTAAAACAAAAAATTTCAAAATTTGTATGGAAACACAAAAGACCCCGAATAGCCAAAGCAATCTTGAGAAAGAAAAACAGAGCTGGAGGAATCAGGCTCCCTGACTTCAGACTATACTACAAAGCTACAGTAATCAAGAGAGTATGGTATTGGCACAAAAACAGAAATATAGATCAATGGAACAGGATAGAACGCCCAGAGATAAACCCACGCACATATGGTCAACTTATCTTTGATAAAGGAGGCAAGAATATACAGTGGAGAAAAGACAGCCTCTTCAATAAGTGGTGCTGGGAAAACTGGGCAGCTACATGTAAAAGAATGAAATTAGAACACTCCCTAACACCATACACAAAAATAAACTCAAAATGGATTAAAGACCTAAATGTCAGGCCAGACACTACCAAACTCTTACAGGAAAACATAGGCAGAACACTCTATGACATAAATCACAGCAAGATCCTTTTTGACCTACCTCCTAGAGAAAGAGAAATAAAAAGAAAATTAAACAAATGGGACCTAATGAAACTTCAAAGCTTTTGCACAGCAAAGGAAACCATAAACAAGACGAAAGGACAGCCCTCAGAATGGGAGAAAATATTTGCAAATGAAGCAACTGACAAAGGATTAATCTCCAAAATTTACAAGCAGCTCATGCAGCTCAATATCAAAAAGCAAACAACCTAATCCAAAAATGGGCAGAAGATCTAAATAGACATTTCTCCAAAGAAGCTATAAAGATTGCCAACAAACACATGAAAGGATGCTCAACATCATTAATTATTAGAAAAATACAAATCAAAACTTCAATGAGGTATCACCTCACACCAGTCAGAATGGCCATCATCAAAAAATCTACGAACAATAAATGCTAGAGAGGGTGTGGAGAAAAGAGAACCCTTTTGCACTGTTTGTGGGAATGTAAGTTGATACAGCCACTACCGAGAACAGTATGGAGGTTCCTTAAGAAACTAAAAATAGAACTACCATATGAACCTGCAATCCCACTACTGGACATATATCCTGAGAAAACTATAATTCAAAAAGAGATATGTACCACAATGTTCATAGCAGCACTATTTACAATAGCCAGGACATGGAAGCAACCTAAGTGTCCATCAACAGATGAAGATAAAGAAGGTGTGGCACATATGTACAATAGAATATTATTCAGCCAAAAAAACAAACAAAATTGAATTATTTTTAGTGAGGTGGGTGGACCTAGAGTCTGTCATAGAAAGTGAAGTAAGTCAGAAAGAGAAACACAAATACTGTATGGTAACACATATATATGGAATCTAAAAAAAAAAAAAAAAAAAAGGTTCTGAATAACCTAGGGCTAGGACAGGTATAAAGACGCTGGTGTGGAGAGTGGACTTGAGGACACAGGGAGAGGGAGGGCTGATCTGGGACGAGTAAGAGAGTGGCATGGACATATATACACTACTAAATGTAGAATGGATGGCTGGTGGAAAGCAGCCACATAGAACAGGGAGATCAGCTCGGTGATTTGTGACCATCTATAGGGGTGGGGTAGGGAGTTTGGGAGGGAGGCGCAAGAGAGCAGGGATATGGGGTTATGTGTATACGTATGGCTAATTCACTTTGTTATACAGCAGAAGCTAATGCACCATTGTAGAGCAATTATACTCCAATAAAGATGCTGAAAAAAAATCAATGAAAGATTTAAGTCAAAATTAGGAAGAAAATGTTAACAATAAATATATCTGACAAAGGAATTATATCCAGACTGTGTAATAAACTCATAAATAGATAAAAAGCCACTTAAAATTGGAAGATGCTTAACGTAATACTTCACAAAAGAAGATATCCAAATAGTCAGTAAAAGGTACTCATCATCATTTTATCAGGGAAATACAAATAAACATTGACTCTGAATCTGGAATCCCTGGGTTCAAATGACAAATTCTAACTCCATCACATATAAGCTGCATAACCTTAAACCAAGTACTTAAACTCTCAGCTCCATCATTGGAAATAGGATGATAACAGTCTTCATAGGCTTTTTGAAGATTAAAAGAATATATATACTTATGTATAATTTATGGTGCACAGTAAGTACTTAATTCATGCTACCTATCACTAATAACTAGTATTTGAAAACATAAATTTAAGGCTGCATAATAGTCTTTCATACAATAATTGTTTATCTAATACTTTATTGTGGAGAAAGCACATAATTATTAACATATTTTCATTTTTACATAAAATGCTATAATAAACAATTTTTTCCTGATTATTCTGTTTGCCCCTAACTCTCAGAGTCCTTTTCTGTCCATTCCCATTCCAAAAGGCTAACTTCTGAGAACTGAAATACTCAGTCTCCTCTGCCCTCTTGCTTCCAGTTGGGTTTGGCCAATGGGAAACAGGCAGGAGATGGGAGGGCACTAGCAGAGAGAGGTTGGGGTACTTATCTCCCACTTTCTCCTTGCACTGTCATAGTTCTATCAATAGTTGCTTTTTTTCAAAGCCGTAGTTCCAACATAGTTCCAACCAAGAGTTTTATCTTGATAAATCTAGCTCTCATTTGTCTCTGATAATACCTTACCCTCTTATGCCTCTGAGGTCTGGGGGTCAAAACGTCTTCCTGCTATTTCTAGTATGTAAGTGCCTTGACACAAATTATTGTTTCCCTTACTCATACTTCTGAATATAGTCCCTTTATAATTCTTTTCAGTTAAACACTTGTATTAAACATCTGTTTCCAGCTGATACCTGAGGTGCAGTCTTAGACTTGCCACCTTCTATTGTATTAGGCTCATTTGTTAATTCTTTTCTAGAAGAGAAATTATTGAGTCAAATGGTGGAAACATGTTAAAGATCTCTGGCACACATAGCTAAATAGTATCCACATCATTTATACCATTTTTAAGGTAAGTTTTAACATCCACTGAGAGAAATTCTAGTTGCATGAGAATGTGCACAAGCTGGAACCAAACCCTTGCCTGAGAGGTCATGCCCTCCCCTAGCTTTTCTGGAAGAGGCAATTCCTGGTAAGAAGTCCTCCTATGGTCCCCTTCATCCCACTGCTCCTCAGGGTGTAGACAAATGGGTTGAGAACTGGGATTCACAATGTGTACACCAGTGAGACAAACAGATCTCGTTTGGGGTGGTAGCTGGAGCTGGGGCGCAGGTACATGAAGGCACAGCAGCCACACTGCAGCAGGACCACAGTGAGGCGGGAAGAGCAGGTGGGGAAAGCCCAGTGGCGGCCAGCTGCTGAGTGAATCCTGAGCACAGCGGCCACAGTGAAGGCGTAGGAGGTGGTGCTAAAGAAGAAAGGCACAGCTATGGCTAGTGTGGCTGCCACCAGCACTGACTGCTCACGGATGAGGCTATTGGCAGAAGCAAGACGCATCACTGGCTGTGTGTCACAAAAGAAGTGCTCTATATTCCGAGCCGGGCAGAATGGCAGAGAGAAGATGAAGACCACTAGCTGTAAGGACAGGAATAAGCCAATGACCACAGAGGCTGCAACCAAGCGGACACAAAGAGTTAAAGTCAGGATGAGAGGGTACTGCAAGGGGTGGCAAATGGCAACATACCGGTCATAGGCCATGATAGCCAAGAGGAAGCGATCGGCCCTGCCAAATCCAATGAGAAAAACCAGCTGAGTGGCACAGCCCAGGAGGGTGATGATTTTCGCTGACGGTAGGATGTTGCCAGGATGTGGGGCACCGCCACAGCAGTGTAGCATATTTCTACTCCCAGGAGGCTGCTCAGGAAATAGTACATGGGTTTGTGTAGGCAGGCTTCTGTCTGGATGGCCACCAAAATGAGGACATTCCCAATGACGAGCAATGTATAAACCAGGCTGATCCCAAGGAAGGACAAGACATGCATCTCTGAGTGGGAGGGATAAGCCAGGAACACAAATGCCGTTAACACTGAGCAATTTTCCCAGGTCATTGAGCTAACAGCTTTTCTTTGTCGAGAGTTACAAAGAAAGGATAAAGAATCAGACAGATAGTAAATTAGTTCATACTTTGAGCTATGATCTAAATCAGGGCTGGAGTTAAAAACTAGAAGAACTAGGACTAATTCTCTTTTTTCATCCCCTTTTACTAAGTTTCTTCATATAAATATCTACAACTTGGGCTTCCCTGGTGGTGCAGTGGTTGAGGGTCCGTCTGCTGATGCAGGGGACGCGGGTTCGCGCCCCGGTCCGGGAAGATCCCACATGCCGCGGAGCGGCTGGGCCTGTGAGCCATGGCTGCTGAGCCCGTGCGTCTGGAGCCTGTGCTCCACAACGGGAGAGGCTACAACGGTGAGAGGCCTGCGTACCGCAAAAAAAAAAAAAAAAAAAAAAAAAAAAAAAAAATATATATATATATATATATATATATATATATATATATATATGTACAACTTATATTCTAACTTCCAAAAGTTGGTCTAAATTATATAAGATTTTTTTGAGGAAAAGAGGCAGAGGAAGTTTGTGGAATTCCAAGCTGTTTTCAATAGAAGTGGAATGAAAATTAAATTGTTTCAGTAAATTCACAAGAAAGTGTTGAGGAATTCTTGAGAGCAGGGGTTGTTAAGTTGAGAGCAGGAAGTTATTCATTTATTCACTCATTCATATATTTATTTACACACAATGCCACCTGAGGCATTGACTCAGGGATATACGAATGTAACACTGAAATGCTAGTGATATGATGGAAAATGAAGAAAAAAAACCAAACCCTATGCCCATGGGCAAAGATCTGACATAGGCCTGAGACTCACAATGTCAGGCATAAGCCTCAGAAGGCAAAGCCCTCCCAACTCTTGGTTTCTCTATCCATATCCAATCAGGGAGTTTTATCATCGGCCTCCTCCTGGCTTGTGGTGGTATGGGAACATATGTGATCATAAGCTGTTGGAGAACTAAGAATCCTTTCTGTGAGTTTAGGGATGACTAGGAAAGATTATGGAAAGACTTGGACTGATATGTAACTCTCTGGATGCTAAAACTCTAAACATTTTTTTTTCATTCAGAAAAGCAGAACATCCTCCATCACTTCTTTAACATTGGTCCATAGCTTCAATCTGTTGAGACTGACATTTAAAAAAAATCCTCAGTCTGTGACTTCACATCTTAAGGTATCCTTCCTACAGTCATTCACATTTTTTTTTATTAATTAAGTGCCAAGCCCATATACAATGGTGATCAAAATGGCACAGTTGTGTCCAAGTGGTTATATATCTTAATGAGAGAGACAGACACTGTTAAAGAATCTGGCATATACATATATAAAAATATATAGTTACATATTACATGTTATATATATATATATATATATATATATATGCCATATATATCTATATAATTAAAACTGTCATTAAGTGTTGTAAAGAAAAATAGTGTGTTATAAGATTGTGCGACCTGGGGCTCTGGCATAGCTGTGATTAAGGGTTTCTTAAAAGGCTTCCTAGAGGAAGTAATATTTAATCTTAGATCTGAAAAAATAGAAATTAAGAGAAGTAGGTAGAGTGGTGGAGTTCATATTGTGGACAGATGAAATAGTGAATTTTGTGGTTCAAAGAGAGTGAAATGTATTATATCAACATATCGTCAACTTGCTACTCCAGGTTGAAAGTAAATATATTGCATAGGACAGAGGCAAGATAACAGAACTTTGGCATCATCCCCAGAAGTCTGCCCCAGGCTGGCATCTATTCATTAATCCACACCCATCTCAGGGCCTCCAAGTCACACCCCACATTACATTCTCATCTTCCTTCTTACTTCTTCAGCAAGAGCATCTGGAGTTGGCAGAAGTGTCATGAGAAACGTTGTCTATGTGCATTCTGGAAATACAGAAAGTGTAGGCTGGAGCAGCTTTCCAGTTGTCTAGTTAGCACCGTGCAAAAAGTGGTTACTGGATTTAGCAATACCAGACCTGCAGTAGAATCTCCATCTATTATTCTAGCCTGGGCAGATCATCTTACTTTAATTTCTCTTTTCTCATGTTTAAAAGATGTAAATAATAATACTTGGGCCTCCCTGGTGGCGCAGTGGTTGAGAGTCCGCCTGCCGATGCAGGGGATACGGGTTCGTGCCCCGGTCTGGGAGGATCCCATATGCCGCGGAGCGGCTGGGCCCGTGAGCCATGGCCGCTGGGCCTGCGCATCCGGAGCCTGTGCTCCGCAACGGGAGAGGCCACAACAGTGAGAGGCCCGCATACCGCAAAAAGAAAAAAAAAGAAAAAAAAAAAATAATAATAATACTTACCTAATGGAGTTGTGATGAGATAATGTATTTAGAACTCTTGGCTTGGTGTATGAAACCTTTTAAATTGCATAATAAATGTTCATTCTTCTCTCCTTTAAATCTTTTAAGGGGATGGTAATAATAGCTGCTTCATAGCAGGGAATTAAATGAGGTACCTTGTGAGGAAAAGGTTTTTATAAATCCTTAAACCTTAAATGTATATTAGTCATTCCCCCAATATTTCTTGGACTGAGATTAGTAATTATCATTTTAAACAGAAAAATAAGCTTTCCAAGTGAATTCAGAGAAACACTGTTAAGTCACGGGCTGAACTAGTTCTGAAATCTTGAAGTATCTACTTGTAGAGCCATTACGTGCTTTTCTAGCCAGCATCAGCAAGTGCCTGGTATGCTGCAAATCTACAAGAAGGTAGAAAAAGACTTTCCCTTACCTTTAGCATGAGAAGGGAGAGGAGTTTACCGAGCCAGTATTCTTGGTTACATTCATAAAAGACAGGATTTAGCAGGTGATATCTGACCACTCTGATGGATAGAGAAACGAGGGCCATGAGCCTGGAGAGACTACCCAGTTGGACTGAGACTTCAGTGACCTTCCTAAATTAAAAACCACTGCAGGAGTAAATTGCTTTGCTATCTAGGGTCTTGTCTCATAAATTCCATCTCCCAGAAGAAGGTGGTGTAGTGATTGCTGATCTCCCCTGTTACAAGATAATTAGTCCAGCTGAAACTCTCTCTCCACTTGGGATACCCGGTCAATGGAAGGTCTGGGGTATGTTTGTTATAGTAAGAGCCAGTATTAAACCCTTTGTCAACATTTTCAGTGTTCAAAATAATTTTCTGAGAAATAGGAAGTCACCTAATCAAGGTCATTTGGACATCCTGTTCCAAGGAGTTTATACCTACAAGATGACCAGAGCTAAGTTCAGCTCAAATTATTATCACCCTGGAGAATTGAGACCATATTTTATATTTTATGTGGCTTTCATGCGACCTAGCATAGTGCTATATATTTAATAGATCCTCAGTGAATATTTATCAAATGTTTCACCTTTTCCATGGTATCTTTCTTTGTTTAACTCTCCATGAGTGGCGACATTCCCCTAGGTTGTAGCATATTCCTTGAAAAATTGTTGCCCGGTCATGTGTTTATAGATGTTTATATGTCTGTGTGTGAATGTATGATCCCACGTGCCCCATATATTCAAAGGCAAGTCCTCTGCATGGGTCTAGAGTGATTAATGTAGTACTTTGATGTGTGTGCATGTGCATGTCTTACATTGCACTAACTATGTTTCACACACTTTGCATATATTAACTCATTTCGTCCTTACAACAATTCTAAGAAGGAAATACTATTGGTATCCCATTTACACGTTTTATTATTATGTTATTTAATCCTTACAAGAACTCAGCAAAGTGAGAGATATTTCTATTTACAGGTGTAAGTCAAAGGTAAAAGGTTGATAGAATTTGAATAATTTGACCAAGAATAGATGCAGCAATTAGCTGAGATGGAGTTTGCTTGACTCTAAAGCATATTCTTATTCCTCTACAGCAAGCTTCATCCAGCCACATTGCTCTCAATTACTTTTTTTTGTGTGTGTGTGTGGTACGTGGGCCTCTCACTGTTGTGGCCTCTCCCGTTGCGGAGCACAGGCTCCGGATGCGCAGGCTCAGAGGCCATGGCTCACGGGCCCAGCTGCTCCATGGCATGTGGGACCTTCCCGGACCAGGGCACGAACCCGTGTCCCCTGCATCGGCAGGCGGACTCTCAACCACTGCGCCACCAGGGAAGCCCTCAATTACTTTTTAGTGGAAGTAAAGTCTGGCTCTTTTGTCAAAGACGAAATGTAATATTGCTTACAGGTCATATAAAGGCTGAACGTACTAACTTCTATCCTCCTCCTACTTCTTTGCTCCAGAGACCATGTATTTCTTGCAGTCCCTTCTCACCATCCTTTTTCCCACCACCAGGCCTTTGCACATGTTGTTCACTCTGCTGAGACTGCCCCTCCTCTTTTCTCTTTACCGAAGTAGCTCCTACTTATCCTTTGTCCCGGTTCCATTACAATTTCCTCAGGGAAGTTTTCCCTGACTTTGGTCACGTCAGGGTCAAAAGCACTTTTGGGGACTTTCTTTTTGGAATCTCATGTATCCCTGCATCATTTCAACTGTCGCTGCTGTAATTTTACATGTTTGATTAATTTCCATCTCCATTAGCCATGTGTAAGCTCAGTGAGGACAAAGACTGTCTCCTTCTCTTCAACTTTTATGTATATTGTACGTGTAATAAAAGGTACTTCCAACTGGGCACTGTTGACATTTGGGGCTGGACAATTCTGTTGTGAGGGGCTGTCCTGCACACTGTAGAATATTTCACAGTATCCTTGACTCTACTCACTAGATGACAGTAGCACCAGCTCCTACCCACTGTTTATGATAACCCAAAATTTCTCCAGACATTAAAAATGTTTCCCTGGGAGGCTAAATTCCCCTCAGTTGAGAACCACTGGGCTGGACATATAGAAGTTGCTCAAAACTATTTGTTGAATAATTGAATAAATAGCTTAAGACTCAGGTCTGGAACTCTATGGAAATGAATTATTCAACTCAAGATAAAGATTGAGAAGTTGGTACATGAACACAGAATTGTAGCTAATGGGGCTGTACGTGTTTAAAGCTTCTTTCTATCCATCTAAGGTTGTCTGATGCATTTTCCTCACTGTTGTAAAGATATTTCAGTTAAATGAATTAGGGATGGTTATCTAAAATCAGAGCATCCTTTTCTCTGTTTATTTCTAAGGAAATATCGATTCTTTCTTACCAACTCTTCATTTTGAATAATATAGATTAACTCCTGTCTGAAAGATTTCTTCAGAAGCAAGTTGTCTGTGTGGATCCTTGTTTGGGGGAATGAGGGAACAAGTGAATGGTCCTACATCTAAGAAACCAAGACACATCTGGGGTAACGGGAGCTTGGAAAGGGCACTTATGATTGTGAAAACACACACACACACACACACACTTGTTCATGCAAAATAGCTGACCACAGCAAAATAGAAAGTGCTTAGACTCTGGGATTGTCTTGACCTGGGTTTGCATCCTGGTTCAGCCATTGGTTGCCTGTAAGAGCATGGGTGCATTGTTAGAGCCACTGTTCCCAATTCCACCTGTATCCCCATTCCCATTCATTATCCCTCAGGGGAAAAATACTTGGAGAATTGGATGAAAGTAACTCAGATATTTGATTAACCAAGAATGTGTTTCTCATGTGCCATATTTTATTTTAAAAACTATTAGGAAATACTGTAGTGATGGACCCAGCACTTCATGGAATGAGTAATTTGTTGCTGCAATAACTCTACTTTTCTTCCCTGATTTACAGGGACTGGATTTAACTAATCCCAAAGGGAATTTGGGTGAAAGAAGTAAAGCCTACTGGCATACTTTCCTTCAAAAAACTATTTTTAAAGAGCAAACTTAAAAACAAAAGAAATTAAAGAATATGAGTGGGAATATCAATTATCAATGCAGAAAAATTCCTTGTGGAGTTCTTATACATGCCATCTTCTCAGGAGCTTTCATGTCCTAGTTTAGACAAGCACAAAACAAAATAAAGACTTTAGAGAGAGGCTTAGCAGAGGGTCACTGGGGATGTGACCTCAACTGCTGAACCCTAAGGATTATCAACATTCACCGAGGAACATCAGTAAAAATGAAGATAAGTAGGCTCTGGTATCTTAATGTGGGTCAATGTTAAAAGAAGATTTCATTTGCATATCCTTGATATATAAACTTTAGTTTACGTAGAGTCACTGGATGTTTGTTTCAAAAGGATATTTCTCCATTTTTCATAGAAGTTCTGATTGGGTGGTATTGGGTACGGGACCTTGGGAGCAACAATTTCTCCAATTACTGCCGGTGATTCTGATGCAGGAATCCAGTTGACAGCCCTTACTGCTCTAGAGGAATTCAGGTTTGCACCAGAACCTGTGTTTGCTTATTCCATTATTTTGTATTAGGCATTTTTAGAGCTTTCTGATCACCCAAATACCTGTTCTTATTCTAGGAATTCTCTGTCCAAGACAGCTAATACAGTGGGTACTTTACTGGGACAAGGCAGGACATGTCCATCTATGTATTCCATGCTCACATGGCTCACAAGCAAATTAATATAAGGTATCACATAAATTTAAAAAAATAGTTAAATAATTAGAAGTCTACTCTGTAGTACACTCAGGCATAAATTATATTTATTAAGCTGGCATTCCATAAGATTTTCAGTTCACATTGTTGGGATGTCTATAAGGCCCAAACTGTTAGTTATGCCTCTTACTCTCTTTATGGATCTCTATCTCTATTTCTGTCATCTCTGTATCTCTATGTCTCTATATCTACCTGTTGATCTATCATCTATCATTATGTGTCAGTGTGTGTGTGTGTGTGTGTGTGTGTGTGTGTGTAGTTGGAGAGGTTATTTATCAAATAATTTTATTGGGGGGGAAAATATCTAACTAGAAAATAATGAATTCACATCCTGATAAGACTCTATACACTTTACTGAAGAGTTATCTTATGCCTAATTAAAATACAGACAACATAATATAACATTTTAGAAGGTTTGCTATGAGCTGCCAGTTACTTATTATTAAGTGCATTGATCTGGATACTCAGAGAAGCAGATACCAAGGCAAGATTAGATGTGTGAGAGATATTGGGGTAAAAGCTCATCTGAGAAAAGGGGGATGGAGCCAGCAGAGGGAGGGAGAGATGTTGGACTGTGATGTAGATCTGATACTTATGGAGGAGGAAGAGAGGGAAGGAGGGTGGGATGGGCAGAGTCTCAGACTGCAGTGTAGTTCTAAGAGAGTTTTAACCAGGCCAATGTCATCTCCTCAGGCACAGTCCCTAGCCATAGGAGCCCTGCATCTTGCAGGGATAGAGTTGCTTTAATATTGCTAACACAGTCAAACATTAGCTAAAAGCAGGCTGTGGGCAATACGGCCATGGCATGGACACAGTGGTGGATTCAACTCAGCATCTGGGGCAATCCCTCCTGAAGGAGGAGATCTGAGTGGCACATTTTTATGGTCACCTAATTAAGAAACACTTACTAGGAGAAAGTTACTACTCTGATCAACAGGTTCCTCTTGTTCTTGCTTTGTGAAGGTTCTAGACTCCAAACCCATTGTTGTTCTGTATGGAATTGGTTACTTCCCGTTTACAGAAAGTTCTTTACTTGGACTTCGATTTCTGTAGGTACAATAGGTTTATCACAATATCTCTAAGGAGAGAAATTTCCTTCAGTAAGCTCTGAAATAAGTTGACATTTTCTTGTTTTTATTAATCTGGGAAAGATGCTGGTTTGGTGGTGATAAAGGTGGTAATATCTCTAAATATTTACTGACTACATTTAATTCTTTTTTAAATTTCAAATTTTTATTATTTTAAATTAATTCTTATGGGAGTAGAGTGGATTTACAATGTTGTGTTTGTTTCTGCTGTACAGCAAAGTGAATCAGTTACACATATACATATATCCACTATTTCTTAGATTTTATTCCCATATAGGTCATTACAGAGTACTGGGTAGTGTTCCCTGTGCTATAGAGCAGGTTCTTATTAGTTATCTATATTATATATAGTAGTGCGTATATGTCAAACCCAGGCTCCCAATTTATTCCTGACCCTTTCCCCCTGGGTAAACACAAGTTTGTTTTCTACATTTATGACTCTATCTCTGTTTTGTAACTAGGTTCATTTGAACCTTTTTTTTTTTTTAGATTCCACATATAAGCGATATCTTATGATATTTATCTTTCTGTGTCTGACTTACTTCGCTCAGTATGACAATCTCTAGGTTCATCCATGTCACTGCAAATGGCATTATTTGGTTCTTTTTTATGGCTGAGTAATATTCCATTATATGTATGTACCACATACATTTACTTCTATGATGAATGACAGGAACATGCACAACAAAGAACTTTAAAAGGAAAGTGTAGGGTGGAAGGGGAAGGCAGCACATCCAAAGGAGGGCCTCGGGAGCGTGGAGTTCTCGGGTTTGGAGCTGTATGGCTGACAGGGTCTTCGTGCTCTGGCCAGGTGTCAGACCTGTGGCTCTGAGGTGGAAGAGCAAAGTGCAGGACACTGATCCACCAGAGACCTCCCGGCTCCATGTAATATCAAATGGTGAAAGGTTTCACAGAGATCTCCATCTCAATGCTAATACCCAGCTCCACTCAATGACCAGCAAGCTACAGTGCTGGACACCCCATGACAAACTACTAGCAAGACAGGAGCACAACCCCACCCATTAGCAGAGAGGCTGACTAAACTCATAATAAGGTCACAGACACCCCAAAACACACCACTAGACATGGTCCTGCCCACCAGAAAGACAATATCCAGCCTCATCCACCAGAACACAGGCACCAGTCCTCTCCACCAGGAAGGCTACACAACCCACTGAACAAGCCTCACCTACTGGGAGCAGATACAAAAACAATGTGAATTACGAACATGCAGCCTGTGAAAAGGAGACCCCAAACACAGTAAGTTAAGCAAAATGAAAAGACAGAGAAACACACAGCAGATGAAGGAGCAAGGTAAAAGCCCACCAATCCAAACAAATGAAGAGGAAATAGGCAGTCAACCTGAAAAAGAATTCAGAGTAATGATAGTAAAGATGATCAAAATCTTGGAAATAGAATGGAGAAAATACAAGAAACATTTAACAAGGACCAAGAAGAACTAAAGAGCAAACAATGATGAACAACACACTAAATGAAATCAAAGATTCTCTAGAAGGAATCAATAGCAGAATAACTGAGGCAGAAGAATGGATAAGTGACCTGGAAGATAAAATAGTGGAAATAACTACCACAGAGCAGAAGAAAGAAAAAAGAATGAAAAGAATTAACGACAGTCTCAGAAACCTCTGGGACAACATTAAACGCACCAATATTCAAATTATAGGGGTCCCAGAAGAAGAAGAGAAAAAGAAAGGGACTGAGAAAATATTTGAAGAGATTATAGTTGAGAACTTCCCTAATATGGGAAAGGGAATAGTCAGTCAAGTCCAGGAAGTGCAGAGAGTCCCATACAGGATAAATCCAAGGAGAAACACGCCAAGACACATATTAATCAAACTATCAAAAAACAAATACAAAGAAAAAATAGTAAAAGCAGCAAGGGAAAATAACATACAAAGGAATTCCCATAAGGTTAACAGCTGATCTTTCAGCAGAAACTCTGCAAGCCAGAAGGGAATGGCAGGACATATTGAAAGTGATGAAAGGGAAAAACTTACAACAAAGATCACTCTACCCAGCAAGGATCTCATTCAGATTCGATGGAGAAATTAAAACCTATACAGACAAGCAAAAACTAAGAGAATTCAGCACCACCAAACTACCTTTACAACAAATCTTAAAGGAACTTCTCTAGGCAGGAAACACAAAAGAAGGAAAAGACCTACAATAACAAACCCAAAACATTTAAGAAAATGGTAATAGGAACATATATATCGAGAACTACATTAAATATAAATGGATTAAATGCTCCAACCAAAACACGTAGACTGGTTGAATGGATACAAAAACAAGACCCATATATATGCTGTCTACAAGAGACACACTTCAGAGCTAGGGACACATACAGACTGAAAGTGAGGGGATGGAAAAAGATATTCCATGCAAATGGAAATCAAAAGAAAGCTGGAATAGGAATTCTCATATCAGACAAAATAGACTTTAAAGTAAAGACTATTAAAAGAGACAAAGAAGGACACTACATAATGATCAAGGGATCAATCCAAGATGAAGATAACAATTGTAAATATTTATGCACCCAACATAGGAGTACCTCAATACATAAGGCAAATGCTAACAGCCATAAAAGGGGAAATCAACAGTCACACAATAATAGTAAGGGACTTTAACACACCACTTTCACCAATGGACAGATGATCCAAATTGAAAATAAATAAGGAAACACAAGCATTAAATGACACATTAAGCAAGATGGACTTAAATGATATTTATAAGACATTCCATCTGAAAACAACAGAATACACTTTCTTCTCAAGTGCTCATGGAACATTCTTCAGGATAGATTATATCTTGGGTCACAAATCAAGCCTTGGTAAATTTAACAAAATTGAAATCATATCAAGTATCTTTTCTGACCACAACACTATGAGACTAGATATCAATTACAGGAAAAAAAATGGTAAAAAATACAAATGGAAGGTAGAAAATACACCACTAAATAACCAAGAGATCACTGAAAAATCAAAGAGGAAATCAAAAAATACCTAGAAACAAATGAGAATGAAAACATGACCACGCAAAACCTATGGGATGCAGCAAAAGCAGTTCAAAGAGGGAAGTATATAGCAATACAATCCTACCTCAAGAAACAAGAAACACCTCAAAACAACCTAACCTTACACCTAAAGCAATTAGAGAAGAACCAAAAAAAAAAACCCCAAAGTTAGCAGAAAGAAGAAATCATAGAGATCAGATCAGAAATAAATTAAAAAGAAATGAAGGAAACAATAGCAGAGATCAATAAAACTAAAAGCTGGTTCCTTGAGAGGATAAACAAAATTGATAAACCACTAGCCAGACTCATCAAGAAAAAAAGGGAGAAGACGCAAGTCAATAGAATAGAAGTGAAAAAGGAGAAGTAACAACTGACACTGCAGGAATACAGTGGATCATGAGAGATTACTACAAGCAACTATATGCCAATAAAATGGACAACCTGGAAGAAATGGACAAATTCTTAGAAAAGCACAACCTTCCGAGACTGAACCAGGAAGAAATAGAAAATATAAACAGACCAATCACAAGCACTGAAATTGAAGCTGTGATTAAAAATCTTCCAACAAACAAAAGCCCAGGACCAGATGGCTTCACAGGCGAATTCTACCAAATATTTAGAAAAGAGCTAACACCCATCCTTCTCAAACTCTTCCAAAATATAGCAGAGGGAGGAACACTCCCAAACTCATTCTATAAGGCCACCTTCACCCTGATACCAAAACCAGACATAGATGTAACAAGGAAAGAAAACTACAGGCCAATATCACTGATGAACATAGATGCAAAAATCCTCAACAAAATACTAGCAAAGAGAACCCAACAGCACATTAAAAGGATCATACACCATGATCAAGTGGGTTTATTCCAGGAATGCAAGGATTCTTCAATATATGCAAATCGATCAACGTGATACAACATATTAACAAATTGAAAGAGAAAAACCATATGATCATCTCAATAGATGCAGAGAAAGATACCGACATAATTCAACACCCATTTATGATAAAAACCCTGCAGAAAGTAGGCATAGAGGGAACTTTCCTCAACATAATAAAGGCCATATATGACAAACCCACAGCCAACATCATCCTCAATGATGAAAAAATGAAACCATTTCCACTAAGATCAAGAACAAGACAAGGTTGCCCACTCTCACCACTCTTATTCAACCTAGTTTTGGAAGTTTTAGCCACAGCAATCAGAGAAGAAAAAGTAATAAAATGAATCCAAATCTGAAAAGAAGAAGTAAAGCTGTCGCTGTTTGCAGATGACATGACACTCTACATAGAGAATCCTAAAGATGCTACCAGAAAACTACTAGAGCTAATCCATGAATTTGGTAAAGTAGCAGAATACAAAATTAATGCACAGAAATCTGTGGCATTCCTATACACTAAAGATGAAAAATCTGAAAGTGAAATTAAGAAAACACTCCCATTTACCATTGCAGCAAAAACAATAAAATATCTAGGAATAAACCTACCCAAGGAGACAAAAGACCTGTATGCGGAAAACTATAAGACACTGATGAAAGAAATTAAAGAGGATACAAATAGATGGAGAGATATACCATGTTCTTGGATTGGAAGAATCAACATTGTTAAAATGACTGTACTACCCAAAGCAATCTACAGATTCAATGCAATCCCTATCAAACTACCACTGGCATATTTCACAGAACTAGAACAAAAAATTTCACAATTTGTGTGGAAACACAAAAGACCCCGAATAGCCAAAGCAATCTTGAGAATGAAAAACGGAGCTGGAGGAATCAGGCTCCCTGACTTCAGACTATACTACAAAGCTACAGTAATCAAGACAGTATCGTACTGCCACAAAAACAGAAATATAGATCAATGAAACAGGATAGAAAGCCCAGAGATAAACCCACGCACATATGGTCACCTTATCTTTGATAAAGGAGGCAATAATATACAGTGGAGAAAAGACAGCCTCTTCAATAAGTGGTGCTGGGAAAACTGGACAGGTAAATGTAAAAGTATGAAATTAGAACACTCCCTAACACCATACATAAAAATAAACTCAAAATGGACTAAGACCTAAATGTAAGGCCAGACACTCTCAAAATCTTAGAGGAAAACATAGGCTGAACACTCTATGACATAAATCACAGCAAGATCCTTTTTGACCCACTTCCTAGAGAAATGGAAATAAAAAGAAAAATAAACAAATGGGACCTAATGAAACTTAAAAGCTTTTGCACAGCAAAGGAAACCATAAACAAGATCAAAAGACAACCCTCAGAATGGGAGAAAATATTTGCAAATGAAGCAACTGACAAAGGATTAATCTCCAAGATTTACAATCAGCTCATGCAGCTCAATATCAAAAAAGCAAACAACCCAATCCAAAAATGTGCAGAAGACCTAAATAGACATTTCTCCAAAGAAGATATACAGGTTGCCAACAAACACATGAAAGAATGCTCAACATCATTAATCATTAGAGAAATGCAAATCAAAACTACAATGAGATATCATCTCACAACGGTCAGAATGGCCATCATCAAAAAATCTAGAAACAATAAATGCTGGAGAGGGTGTGGAGAAAAGGGAACACTCTTGCACTGTTGGTGGGAATGTAAATTGATACAGCCACTATGGAGAACAGTATGGAGGTTCCTTAAAAAGTAAAAATAGAACTACCAAAAGACCCAGCAATTCCACTACTGGACATATACCCTGAGAAAACCATAATTCAAAAAGAGTCATGTACCAAAATGTTCATTGCAGCTCTATTTACAATACCCAGGACGTGGAAGCAACCTAAGTGTCCATCGACAGATAAATGGATAAAGATGTGGCACATATATACAATGGAATATTACTAAGCCATAAAAAGTAACAAAATTGAGATATTTGTAGTGAGGTGGATGGACCTGGAGTCTGTCATACAGAGTGAAGTAAGTCAGAAAGAGAAAAACAAATACCGTATGCTAGCACATATATATGGAATCTAAGAAGAAGAAAAAAAAAAAACAGGTCATGAAGAACCTAGGGGTAAGACAGGAATAAAGACACAGACTTACTTGAGAATGGACTTGAGGATATGGGGAGGGGGAAGGGTAAGCTGTGACAAAGTGAGAGAGTGGCATGGACATATATACACTACCAAATGTAAAATGTTAGTGGGAAGCAGCCGCATAGAGCAGGGAGATCAACTCGGTGCTTTTTGACCACCTAGAGGGGTGGGATAGGGAGGGTGGGAGGGAGATGCAAGAGGGAGGAGATATGTGGATATATGTATATGTATAGCTGATTCATTTTGTTATAAAGCAGAAACTAACACACCATTGTAAAGCAATTATACTACAATAAAGATGTAAAAAAACAAAAAATCAGCAGAGAAAAGGAAAAGGACAGAAAGAATATTTTAAGAAAATTCACAGTTTTGAATTAAAAACCATGCTTTATACAACCAATGGGTTAAAGAAGAAAACAGAAGAGAAAAAAAATACATTAAGACAAATATAAATGAAAACACTACACATCAAATATTGAATAGTTAACAAAAACAGTGCTCATAGAGATCCTTACAGCTGTGAGTGTTCATTTAAAAATGAGGAAAGATCTCAAATCAATAACTAATTTTACACTTTAAGGGAAAAGAAGTGCTCACTAATACCAAAGCTTAAAGACGGACGGAAATAATACAGATTAGAGTGGAGATAAGTGAAATAGACAATAAAAACAATAGAGGAGACAACAAAGCTAAAGTTGATTCTTTTAAAAAACAACAAAAACTGCAAACCTTTGTAGGCTGACTATGAAAAAAAAAGAGCAAAGACTCAAATTACTAAAATGAGAAATAAAAACCGGGACATTACTACCAGTCTTACAGAAATAAAAAAGATTATAATACTATACTATTAACAACTGTACAACTATCGGTAGTCAAGATGAAATACACAAATTCTTAGAAAAACCCAAATTACCAATATTGTGTCAAAATATAAAATCTGAGCAGTCATATAACAGGAAGAGATTAAATCAATGTGAACTTTTCAACAACAAAAGCAAAAGCAGGAAAAGATGGCATCACTGGTGAATTCCAAAAGTATTTAAAAAACAATAAATATCAGTGTTTCTGAAACTCAAAAAACAGTACAGAAGAGAACTCTTCCTAAGTCATTCTGTGAGGGCAGCATTACCATGATGGCAAAATGTGTCAAAAACATCAGCAAAAAAAAACCCCCCAAAATGCTATAGACCAATATCTTTCATGAATATAGATGCTACAATAGTCAACAAAATGTTAGCAAAATAAATCAGTGAACATATTAAAAAGGTTATAAACCATGACTAAGTAGGATTTATCCCAGGAATGCAAGAATGGTTCAATATATGAAGACCAATAAGTGAAGTAAACCATTTCAATATAATGAAGGATAAACATAATCATCTTATTGATTCAAAAAAATCATTTAAGGGACTTCCCTGGCCGTCCAGTGGTTAAGACCCCATGCTTCCAATGTAGGGGGTGCGAGTTCAATCCCTGGTTGGGGAACTAAGATCCCATATGCCACTCGGTGCGGCCAAAACCAAAAAGCATTTGACAAAATCTTACATGCCTTCATGAAAAATAACACTCAGAAAAGTAGGAATAGAAGAACTTCCTCAACCTGACAAAGTGCATTTATGAAAACCCACAGCTAACAATTTTCAAAAGTGAAAAACTGTCCCCCCACCTAACATCAGGTACAAGTAGCCTTTTTTTTGTGTTCCAAGATGGCTACATAGGAAGATCCTGACCTCAAGTCCTCCCATGGACACACTGAATCTATGCCTACACATACTACAATTCCCTCTGAAAAAGTTCTGAGAACAGATAATCAGTTCTGCATCAGACAATAGCAGGGTCACACTGAAGTGGATAGGAGAGGATAAGACATAAACCCCACCCCTGGCAGAGCAACCCACAATTGGGAGGGAACTCATTACTCAGGAGCTTCTCTCTGAGGAACAAAGGGTTTGTACACCACATCTGGCACCCCACCTCTTTAAACCTGCACCTGAGAGATGAGCCCCCAAAGCATCTGGCTTTGAAAACAAATGGGGCTCAAATCCGTGAGCCCCAAAGTGCTATAGCAAACTGAGAAACTGCTCTCAAAGGGCTCATGCACAGAGTCCCTCACCCCAGAGCCCAGGGCAGTACCAGCAGTTTGAAAAGCTCCCAGACTCTATGTGGTGGAGGTTTATTTGCTATTCTTAAAGTGTCCACCAGAGGTGCTGGCAGGTGCCATTTTCTTGTTCTCTCTCTACCTTGCTAAAGTATGTAAATTTTTGTTGGTACATTTTATCTATAAACATAGCATTCTCATAGAATTATCATTTATGTTAGCACTGATTTATTTGTTCAAAACAACATGCTCTCATAATAATTTTTTTAAAATGGCAGCATACAAGAGGAGAGAAAATAAAGGCTGTTTTCAATTTATGCACATATGACCACCAACTCTTCACATTGTGTTAAATAAATATAACGAGAATAACAATAATGTCACACGTTGTTCTGTCCTTAAATGCTTTTAAACGGTTATTGCAACTCATTCACTCGTACTTCAGTTGAGTTACATCATTTGTCATCATTCCTCTACTCATTCAGCTAGCTGTATAAACTCTGATTTTTTCTACTCTATGACAATTCAAAACATACTTTTAGCGCAGGACATTTTACTACCTGTTTCCTCTACCTAGGATGTCCCCTTATTTCATTATGTGCTTGATTAAATGATACCATATCATAGATACAATCACTTACCTCCTTCATAAAATTCCTCCTTTTCATGCACCCTTATTTATCACTCTGCTTTATTTTACATAGCCTTTATTAACACTCATTGTATATTTATTTATTTATTTTTCCTCCAATGGACTTTTTAAAAAATAATTAATTAATTAATTTTTGTGGTACGCAGGCCTCTCACTGTTGTGGCCTCTCCCGTTGTGGAGCACAGGCTCCGGACGTGCAGGCTCAGCGGCCATGGCTCACAGACCCAGCCGCTCCGTGGCATGTGGGATCTTCCCAGACCGGGGCACGAACCCATGTCCCCTGCATCAGCAGGCGGACTCTCAACCACTGCGCCACCAGGGAAGCCCTGGACTTTTTTTTTTTAACATCTTTATTAGAGTATAATTGCTTTGCAATGGTGTGTTAGTTTCTGCTTTATAACAAAGCATTGTATATTTATATGTCCACTTGTAAGTATTTTCCCCCAATTAGAATGTAAACCCCATGAGAGTATTACTGACTTCATCTGCTTTTTTCACAACTCTAGCCTTAGTACCTAAAAGGGTGTCTGGTTCAAAAGTCATATATGAAAAATTGAAATGCTTTTATTTTCCTCCATTTTTTTTTCTATTCTAGCTCTTTCATCCTTTCAAAAAATTTAATGCGAACATTTGGTTCTACAGAATGACTCAGTCAAGACAGAAACATAACTCCATTTAAAAGTAGTATTTATGGGGCTTCCCTGGTGGTGCAGTGGTTGAGAGTCCGCCTGCCGATGCAGGGGACATGGGCTTGTGCCCCGGTCCGGGAAGATTCCACATGCTGCGGAGCGGCTGGGACCGTGAGCCATGGCCGCTGAGACTGTGCATCCGGAGCCTGTGCTCCGCAACGGGAGAGGCCACAACAGTGAGAGGCCCGTGTACCGAAAAAAAAAAAAAGTAATATTTATGTGCCTTTCCATAATGTGTGCCAATAAAGCACATACTGTCATTCAGAATTACATAATATTTTTTCTAATTAAGACTCTTAGAAGAGATAGTCAACTAAATAAATAAGATTAGACATAAATTTATATTCTAATAACCCAAAAGTTATCTTAAATTATTTTATTAAAAACTACCTACACTTTATTTATTGCTTACATTTATACCACTGTCATGTGTATGTGACCACATGTCCACATAGAGCACACGTGTGTGTTTCCGTTCATAGCCTTGTTTGTCCCACTGATTTACATGTATGTTTCCCCTGGCATGTAGTAGAGAAAATGCCTGTGTAACAAGTGAATAAATCGAATTGCCAGGAGTAATGTTTTTGAGAAGCAGGACGCAAAACATCTTATTCTTTCCTTGAACCATACTAGCCCAAATATTACATGTCTGGACATATTTTATTATCCCTAAATAACATATTTTGAAGTGGTAAAGATATAACTTTAGGAACTGAATGCATTTTAGGGCTGAAAAAGAGAATGGGATGACCTGAGAGAAATGAAACTAGATTATTGTACATCACACAACATTAAAATCCAAAGGCTAGAGAGAATTTTGCGTTCCCCAAAACCTTCTTGAATGCACCTTTAACCTCTTTGTTCCTCAGGCTGTAGACTATAGGGTTCAGCATGGGAATGACCATAGCATAGAACACAGACGCCACTTTGTCTGTGTCCATGGAATGATTGGAGCTGGGTTGTAAGTACATAAAGAGGACTGTACCATAGAAGATGGAGACTACAGAGAGGTGGCTAGCGCAGGTGGACAAACCTTTTTCGTATCCCTTAGCTGAGTGCCTCTTCAAGACAGTGATCGATATGAAAAGGTAGGAAATCGATATTACCAGAAGAGCAAAAAGGACATTAAAGCTTGAAATTAAAACAAGAACCACCTCACTAATGTGTTTATCTGAGCAAGAGAGAGCCATGACAGCTGGAATGTCACAGAAAAAGTGCTGGACCACATTGGACTTACAGAAAGAAAGACTGAATGTGCCTCCAACATGGATGGAAGCATTCAAGAAACCACATGCATAGGAGCCTATGGCCAGACATGTACACACACTTGTCGTCATGGTGATGGTGTAATGTAGGGGTTTACAGACTGTTGCATAGCGGTCATAGGCCATTGAGGCTAAGAGGAAATTTTCCACACTGGCAAAGGCTGCAAATAAGTATATCTGAGCAGCACATGCATTGTAGGAGATGACCTTGTCTCCTCTAAGGAACCCAGCCATCACTTTAGGTGTGACAGCTGAGGAGTAGCCAAAGTCCACCAAAGACAGATTAATGATGAAAAGGTACATTGGGGTGTGGAGACAGGAATCCAACAGGATCAATGTGATCATCCCCAGGTTTCCAAAAGCACTGATGAGGAAAATGAGGGTGAACACAATAAAGAAGGGAATCTGAAGTTCTGGGGCATTGGTTAGACCCACCAGGATGAAATCCGTCACATTTGTACCATTCTCCATGTGTATTACTAAATTCTCTGTAGTAATGGGAAAGCAAGGAGCATCTGGTAAACAGCAAAGAGATTGCACTGAAATTTAAATATATAAACACTCCGTTATTTTTTCATTTTATGATGGCAATAAATTATTCTTCATGATTCTCTGATCTAAAGCATTGATTGAAAAAAACCTTAGTAAATAAATTATCTTATAGTTACATACTGTTGAAGCTGAAAGATCCATACGGATTATATGGCCAACTTCCCATTTGTACAAATGAACAACCTGAGCTGAGGTGCAGAAAGAGATTATTATTTGTCTTAGGTCACATATTTGTCATAAATACATGTCCCAAATCAGATCACTTCAATCTATTAACAGCTTACGTTTATACAGCGCTCAGTCCAAGTACACATTTATGTTTAATTTGTTTAAATATGGTTAATCTTCTAACAAATCTACAAAAGGTTAAGTGTTTTGAGCAAGTTTACACATGTACCAGCTGACAGAGTCAAGCTTTGGACCCAGGCAGAGTGACTTCCAAGACACATGATCCTAACTGAAGTTTAATTGAATTTATTTTAACTAAATTCATATTTATTCATTGCATACACTAGACCAAACTCAATGCTTGTGGGTGCACAGTGCAGAAACTAAGATATATATGTAAACTAGATATAGTGGGGAAACTAGCACAGCGGCAGTACAGGCATGTGCCACCAGAAAGGCAATTATAAAGAGAAATAGTGTCAGAGCTTAGGCTCTGGAAAGAGGGGCCTATGTGTTCAAAAGCAGCCCCACCATTTACTACCTGGGAGATATTATTACTGAAATAACGTCTTGAGCCTCATTTTCTCTTATCTATAAAATGAAGATGGTAATAGAATCTTTCAAAAGGAATTATTATAATAGTTAAAAGAGATAATCCATTGTTTTAAAAGCACAACTTGGGTGTTAGCACAATCCTGATGAACTGTTATGTTATCGTTAGGATGAAATGATGGTCTCCATCTTGGTTTAGGAAAGGTGGGTGGTGATATGCAGGGTCTCAATGTGTGGGTGAGTTTGAAGTCCTGTACACTCACTTCTCAATTTGCCTTTCCTTACACATTTTGTTCATTTAGCCTTTTCTGTGCCCTCCGGGATTTCTAACTCTAAATCAGCCATTTCTTATGAAAATTCAGGGACATTCAGCCTAGCTTGCTTTATTTTCCTTCTGATCCATATGTCAAGGAGTTTTCTTCTCTAAAACTCATTTTTACTCATTTCACTCTCATTCCTTAGCTGAATCACAGAAATAAAGGATTGATAAATCATGGACCAGGAGTTTAATTCTAGCCTGCACATCTGTTCTGGGGCAAGCTCCATGTTTTTATTTCTATTTCTTAACTGGAATTTGGAGCCTTTAGAAGTACATTTATTCTCTGGCATTTACTTTTCTCTAAAATCTTTCTCTTGCCATGCTGCCAGTTCACTTTACATTCCTAGTCTCTAAAGGCATTTGTGTTTAAAAACTTCTGACAAACATGATAAAATAACCTATAACAATTTATAGCATATGCTGTTTCCTATGATCTTTAATAAGAGAATTATATATTCAGATATAGATATGTCTCAATCTTCACAGTAAAAGTTAACACTATTATCAATATCTTTAAATAATTAAACAGACTTTGAGAAGTTATTTCCTAAATTACATGTGTAATATGTAATAAATTCAAGATTTAAATGAATATATGATTCATTTTACAACCTATGCTCTGAATGACTGCTCTGTCAACTTTTCTAGATGTCATGGAAAGAGTGAGATTATGAGGTAAATAATAGTGAATGGGATACAGATCTACATAATCTCATGAGGACCCTTCTGGAATCTAAACAACAGTCAATTCAAACTTTTCTTGTGAGCTTCCCCTGCGGTAACAGGGGAAGATAGTAAACAGCATGAAATAACCATCTACTGAATCAGAGAATCCTCTGTCTTATGATTTTGCCCATCCTCTTTAGAAATATAACATAGTGTCTCATAAGTATAACCGAACTTCCTACTAACAGAAGTATTTTGTAATTTGACTCCCAATTTCTTTCAGAAAAATGCTTATGACATTCTATTTTGAGCTCAAACAATTCATAGTATCAGTTTCATGACTGCTTTTACATGTATTACACTTCTCACTCAAAATGTGTATGGAATATAGAAGCTTACCTGTCTCTTGAAAGAAAGTTCTGGAAATCCTCAATTTTTAGTCTGATCTGAAAAATCTGCCAGGGTAGAATGTATAAATTCTGTTGAGGAAGCTCTCTCTGTGGCACTAATCAAAAGTGCCCTTATAGGGCTTCCCTGGTGGTGCAGTGGTTGAGAGTCCGCCTGCCGATGCAGGGGACACGGGTTCATGCCCCGGTCTGGGAAGATCCCACATGCCGCGGAGCGGCTGGGCCCGTAAGCCATGGCCGCTGAGCCTGCGCGTCCGGAGTCTGTGCTCTGCAACGGGAGAGGCCACAACAGTGAGAGGCTCGCGAACCGCGAAAAAAAAAAAAATTTCCGTACTCCAAAAGAGAAAACTGATATTAAGATAGATTTAACAACTTGTCCAAGTTATGCAATCTCATATGTGGCAAAGCAGGGATTCAAGACCCTCTTGTTCCTTTAATTTTTTTTACTAGATAAATATGTATGTTCCTTAAGAACTTCCACAGTGTTTGTAACATATTCTCTTGTTAAAAGTCACAGACACATAATAACATTCAAAACGTTCAATATTGAGTTAAGTATAAATCAAACGGGAAACTGGAGTCTTGATGTATTTTCCTAGAAAAGTCTGTCCCTGCAAATTTATACAGAATGTAGATTGATCAGAGGCGTATCTGGCTCCCTGAACAATGAACAGGAAATTCAGCACATTCACATGTGAGTCTCAAATCAGAAATTCAGTCAGTGGAAGAAAGGAAACATTCTACTGAGATGTTCTTCTAAGTCTTTGATCAAAAGGGAAAAAGTCCTCTGGAGCAAGATGATATTGAGAAAAAAAATACTTAATTGCATAGGAAGTAGCTAACATGAATTCTGTGGTAAGATCTACTGATCTTTCTTCTCAGATAAGTCACTTAATTGCTTTGAGATTCTATATCTTCGTCTGTAAAATGAAGATATTAGAAAGGTAGCCCCCAACAACATCCTCCCTAAAAGACTGCCACTGTCATGAGAAAATAAGAGAATCCCTGTAATGTCCTAAGAAAGGGCAATCATCATAATCATAATCAAAGTCTGATTATTTGCAGGTATTTTCCCTGGACATTACTGCAGGCTCTCAGAGAACACCAGTTTGCGGGAAGGCCATTGTAGGTATTACACAACTATTGACAATCGGGTGAATGGATGAATGGTCAAGGGACTCTGGCACTTGGTCTGTTACCTATAATATAAGGTCCAATGGAGTCATATGAGAACTTGAAGAGTGAAAGTGTTACACACCCATGGAACCCCCAGGGGACAAAGCCCCCATGAGAGCAACAACAGGTCTTTATCTCACACTACTGGAGAACAAGCAGTGAATGTGTCTATAGGAATCCAGCTCTGCTTGTTGAGGGAGACCATGAGTGCATTAACATAACTTGTATTAATTCTCTTTGAATGCTAAAATCAAGTTACATCATTACTTCTGAAATTAAGATCGATGTAACAACTGAAATTAAGGGCCCCATATTGACATAAACACGGAGGAACAGGGACAGAGGTCTGTCATTAGGCCAAATGGATCCCAGAAAGAACTGCATCCCTTAATTCACTTGAAATATTTGTATCATTGATAAGAATTAATTATTCATTCAACTCTTTATTGATCCCAAATGAGTTCGGCCATAGTCCTGGCCCTGTGGGTACATATCCATGCAAAACAAACATGGTTCTTAGTTTCCTGCTTAAGTTTATATTGGAGAAGACAAACATGAAACAAACACACAAATAAGAATATAATAAAAATAGAACAAGGTGCCTATATGAGAGTGAACAGTAAAAATCTACTTTGAATTCGTTGGTCAGAATGCTTTTCTCAGGAGAATTAACACCTTAGCCAATACATAAAAGATGAATAAAGGTAGCATGGATGATTGCCCCAAATGACATGAAGAGTTATGGTAAGACCTCAAGTTGTCAAAGAAGTTGGCAGAATCTAAAGAAGCCAAGTAACTGCAGTAGAGTAAGCAAGACCTCTTCCTTGTGTTCTTTACAGAACAAAATCTGTAAACAAATCCAAACAAACAAAAATGCTCATCCCAAACACAGAAATTATCAGGAGGAATGACTGGTATGTATCATAGGACCAGCACGGGCAGCTGGTAAGAATAACTCAAATATTGTCCTGCCTAAAGCAAAAACCATTGGGACTGGCATTTAGCTTTAGACTGGAGTTCATTTCATTCCAACTGATTTGGGAACCTGCATTATTGTAAGCCAAGTGATAACCTATTTCTCAAGGCGAATCCATCATACCTAAAAAGTATTCCTTACAACCTATGAGTTTTAAAAGCCCCAGTGCAGTAATTCCTAGGATTTACTTTGTGATTTTTGAGTAATTAATGTCTACTATATCAAGGCATGACTGAACGGAATTCTCACACCAAGGTATTTAGACTCTGCATATATTATTAATCACCATCTTATACTGCTAATGTTTTGAGTCTTTTTTAATTTTTTTTTTGCTTGTCCTGGTAGAAACAGCTGCTGCTCTTATTACTGGAAATGCATTAGAATCTTTCTTTCCTCTAAGTTTGTGCTTTTACCAGTATCTATATAGTGTGAGAGATATGCAGACAGACACATCGAGATTTAAATACCAGACTCTCCATTTTGTACTTATGAAACCTTTAGCAAGCACTTGAAATAAGATTGGCATGATGGTACTGTAGACATCATCACATCATAATATAGTTGGAAGGAGATTATATATATATATATCATATATATATATTGTAGCCACTATGCCTAAGGTGATAATCACTCAAAAATTTTATTATGATTATTGTTATTCTTTTATTAGCTCACAAACATGCCTTGAGAACACGTGTATTAAACCCTTTTTTTCCCAAGAAATACAGACGCTTAACTTAAAATTGGAATATAAAACATGCACACAAATATTATGCTACAAATAATAAGTGATGATTATGGTCAGTGAAGTACAGGTCAGTTACCTTAGCATTTACAATGACTCTGATGTTAATTTCATTAATAGTATAATGTACATATATAATATATAGATTTATATGTTACACATATAACATATATAGTATAACATATGGCTGCTAAACATGTTATATGCTAGGCACTATCTAATATAGTACTCATAAAAACCCTGTGTAGACGTTATTACTATTCTCTTTTAAAAATGTAAAAAGAACACACTTGGAGAAAATAAGGAACTTGCAAAGGACACACAGCAGGTATGTGTGAGAATTCAGGCTACAGAAATCCTAAGCATTACATTTAAGTTCTATGCTGTGATGCTAAGAAGGGTGTTACATACACAGTACAGAAGACCTGGTTTATGGTAGAAAGTAGATCACAATAAGGCTGCCTGTCTCAAAAAGTGCTCCACAGAATTCTATTTCCTCAAGATGGTAATATTTACTCAAATATTTGTGATATGCTGCACAACCCTTTCATGGAGATTTACCTATATGTGAATTTAAAGTTAAATTCATATTTGACAAATCCAGTGTTTCCTCAACTATATTTAATCCTGGACCTACTTTTTTAAGGAAACTCTACTAACTTTTTACAAAAAGGAGTGTGAGAAAAAAAAGTAGTAAAGTCATTCAAACAACTGGCTTGTTCCTCACATTTGGAATCATATTTTAATTTAATGGAAGTCAAAAAGGAAATCTTAAAAGCAGCCAGAGGAAAAAAAGAAGCATTATTTTCAAACTTGCAAAAGTGAGACTGACCAAATTTCTCAAAATAAATAATAAATTCAGGATGGAGTGGAATGATGTCTTTAAAAGTACTAAGGATAAGTAACTCACAATCTAGAATTTTATAATCAGATATCCTATTTTTCAAAAATGAAACAAAATGATAACCCTTTCAGACAACAGATTAAGGGATCCAGTTGCCCACAAACCTGTACTGAAAGAAATACTAAAGGAGGTTCTTTGAAAAACAACAACAAAAAGATCCAAAATGAAAATACAGGAAATTAGAATAAGCTCTGGAAAGACTAATATGTGAGTAATACAAATAAATTTATTAACTTTAAAAAAATAATGTTGAAAAAAATCTTCTAAAGTTTAAATTATATTTAAAGTTAGAATATATGACAATAAAAGCAAAAAGGGGTGAGAGGCAATCAGAATCAAAATGTTATACTGTTCTTTCCTGGTGAGGGAAAAATAAAAATATTAAGGTACAACTTAATAAGTGAAGGATGAAAGTTGCAATAATAGGGGACAAAAAAGCAAAAGTAGTTAATTACTTAATCTGAGATAACCTTATTCCAAAAGGAAGGAAAAAAATGAAACAAAGAACAGGTGGGCTGAATAGAAAACAAGAGGCAGATTGAAACCCAACTGTATCAGTTATTACTTTGAGTGTTAAAGTTCAACAATTTCATGCAAAGATAAAAGCTTTTTGAACTGAAATATATTGAACTGAATATATGTATTTGAGTATCAAAAATGTGATAATATAAAACACTTGTTTCCTAATTGTTAAGGAAAAAGAAAGACTAGATGGCTTCTGCTACCCTTTAAGTTATGCTAACATCAACATTTCCTAAAGCTGCCCAAAGATGTAATCACAATTCCTTTTCTACTAATTTTCCCTCTCTGGTTACAGCACCATAACCACCAACATCCTTACAAGATGAAGTCCGATGATAACTTAATAGGAGAAGCAGGTTATGGCTTCCCCTTGGCACTGAGATCTAAATTATCTCTGTTTTTGAGGTATAATTGGCATGTAACAATATGTTAGTTTCGGGTGTACAACACAATGACTTGATATTTGTATGTATTACAAAATGATCACCACACTAAGTCTAGTTAGCATCCATTCCCATACATAGTTACAAAAATTTTTCTTGTGATGAGGACTTTTAAGATCTACTCTCTTAGCAACTTTCAAATATGCAATACAGGATTACTAACTATAGTCACCATGCTGTACATTATACCCCCATGACATTCATTGTATAACTGTAAGTTTGTACCTTCTGAATTATCTTATCTCAACCATCTGAATTCAGCTTTTTTTTTTTTTGTGGTATGTAGGTCTCTCACTGTTGTGGCCTCTCCCGTTGCGGAGCACAGGCTCCGGACGCACAGGCTCAGCGGCCATGGCTCACGGGCCCAGCCGCTCCACGGCATGTGGGATCCTCCCGGACCGGGGCACGAACCCGTGACCCCTGCATCAGCAGGAGGACTCTCAACCACTGCGCCACCAGGGAAGCCCTGAATACAGCTTTTTGACCATGAGCGGATTCCTTGGCACTACACGTCAAACCTCAAAAGTCCTAAATACTAGATTTCTCGTTTCAGAGGGGAACAAAATGAATTCCTTCACTTCGCTTAGTCTCACTTTCTACAACTTTTTATGGAATTACTAATAACCACCCTTGATGTTTTACAGAGTGCTTTGAGGATGAAATAAGACAAAGGATGTGAAATCCTTGGTAAAATCACTCAGTCTAGATAAAAGATTCCTCTTGTTATCAGAGGGCTATCCAAGGTCATTCTGACTAATGTATCATAGCAATGTCACTGTGAAGGAAACGGCCTCCAGCAGTGAGACCCTGAGGACTCCCTTGTAACAAAATAAAATCAAGTGAACAAAGTTGCTCTGGGCACAGGTTGATCTCACTATAGTGAGTCTGAATAAAGCCAGATTGGGATTTAAGGGTCCAGTGACTGATGTCTTGAAGGGGATTATTCTGACATGAAGCTCTCAGGGAACAAGTATTCCTGTGATCCATCCACAGCTCCATGCCTCATGTACTGAATATTTTAATTAAAATCTTGCCTGTAGGGACCAAGTACTTAGGGAACTTGCTAAGCAAAGTCATGGATGTATGAATTGTTATTTCTTCTCCAGCATACCCATCTGTGCTCAAAAATGCAGAAAAAGAGGTTATTAACATTCCTAGAAGCAGCTGATATGGACATCAGAGCAGGAAATGAAACACAGGCTGGGGCATCCAACCAGTCACAAAGACCTCAGACAACATTACTTCCATAAGTCATGTGGGATTTTTTTTCTTTTTTTTCCCTTTGGAAGTAAATATCCTCCTGTGTCTATTGTGCCCCTTGACGTCTGAAGTCATAGCCTGACTGGGAGTAAAATCCAGCACATGGCTGGTGCTCCAACTTTATTCTCTTCCAACACTAATCTTTGTTTCATTTTATAAATCTTGTGATGAAATTTTTATTTCTTGGATTTCTTACAATTAGATATGGGTTGTATGGTTTTGGAAGTGATTTATTTCTAAGTGGTAGAGACCTAAGCTTCTTGCATTTGTAAAACTGACATTAGCACAAGTAACTCCAAAGGTTCCTGTGGGTTGGAGGAGAGAGCACAGATAAAAAGAATGAGGAATACATATATATTTTTAAATTTTAGAAGCCACAGCTTAAACTACCATGATAAACTACCTTCTGATTAAATAAGGTAATGCATGTCATAGCAAGCATTCAATATATAAAAATAGGGCTTCCCTGGTGGTGCAGTTGGTTGAGAGTCCGCCTGCCGATGCAGGGGACACGGGTTCGTGCCCCGGTCTGGGAAGATCCCACATGCCGTGGAGCAGCTGGGCCCGTGAGCCATGGCCGCTGAGCCTACGCGTCCAGAGCCTGTGCTCTGCAACAGGAGAGGCCACAACAGTGAGAGGCCCATGTACCACAAAAAACCCCAAAACAACAAAAACAAACAAACAAAAAATATATATAAATAATTACTATTATTTGTCTAAGTACTACTTTTGGGCATGCCACACTATTCTTCAAGCTTGACTACACTTGAGTATTTCTATCTTGTGTCAGAATTTATTTCAGTCCTTGCAGGGTTGTTTTTTTTTTTTTTTTTCCCATCTCTGCTGTTATAAAGGCCCAAAATTCTCTTAGGGAACAAGATTTTTCAATTCCTCAGGAGATATAGCATTTCTCCAGTATGCTCTGCAAAGTTCAAGCCTCTAGTTTGGGGCCTTTTTCCTCTGTGCATATGCATTCATCAAATTCTGAAAGGAGGTTCATGAACCAAAAAAAGGTTAAGAACCACAGCTCAGACTGTTATGACTGAAGCACAGCTGCTCTATTTATGAGGAGCTGGGGTTTGGCGCTTTTCTCCCTAGTCCTAGTTTTGTATGTCCAGTGCCAGATAACACCTAGATTTTCTTTTTGTCAAAGCCCTGTGGAACGCTGGCATCATTCCATAAACCCTACAAATAATTCTGTGTTGTCAAAATTCTTAAAGTTTGGAAACAATACTTAAAACACCCCCATCCTAGAGATTCAAATGCTCACTAGCCTATTAAAAATGCTGAGAAGTACTGCAGTAAAGAAAGCTGTTTAACTTACCCCCTCGTGGAAATGCTTTTTCCTGTGTAAACCTATTAACTCCCCGACAGCATTAGTATCTGGAGAAAAAAAAATTCCCTATTAGACAGAAATGTGCAATCCATGAAATTCATACAAAGTATCCCCCAGGAGCAACGCATTTCAGAGTTCTACTCTTTGAACATTTCATGCCAACTTTCGGAAGGACTGTATATAGTTTGCCATGTATAATTCATGATTCTCTCTCATTATGCTGAGCATTTTGTAGGGACTCAGTGTTTGGTCATGCTTACCTTTCAAATGCCATCAAAATGTCTGAAATGTTTTAGTTATCAATAAAAGCTTCATGAATAAATGAATAACTCAGAACATTTTTTTTGTTTCATTGAGGGGGAATTGAGTAACCAATTGTTCCAATTTTCCCAGGACTGAGAGGTTTCCCAAGACTGGAGTCTTTCAGTACTAAAGCTGGAAAGTCCCAGGCAAACTGGAACAAGTTGGTCATGCTAAGTGGTGGTGATTTTTTGTTTTGTTGATTTTTGTTTTCAGTAGTTCTATTTGTGCACTCTGTGTGTGTGTGTGTGTGTGTGTGTGTGTGGTATGTGTTGGGAATTGAGCTAAACATTGACCATGAATTTTTTGTTGTTTAATCCTCGCAACAGCCCCAGGAAATAGGAGGTATTATTTTGTCTCCATTTCAATGACAAGGAAACTAAGACAAAGGTTTCATGCCTGGCTCAAGAATACATAGACTTTCTCTGAAGAAAACCATAATTCGAAAGGATACATGCACCACAATGTTCATTGCAGCACTGTTTAGAATAGCTAAGACATGGAAGCAACCTAAATGTCCATCAACAGATGAATGGATAAAGAAGATGTGGTACATATATACACTGGAATATTACTCAGCCATAAAAAAGAATGAAATAATGCCATTTGCAACAACATGGATAGACCTAGAGATTATCATACTAAGTGAAGTCAAATATCACATGATATCACTTATATGTGGAATCTAAAAAAAAAAAGATACAAATGAACTTATTTATAAAATAGAAACAGACTCACAAACTTCAGAAACACACTTATGGTTCCCAAAGGGGAAATGTGAGGGAGAGAGATAAATTAGGGTTTTGGGATTAACATATACACACTACTATATATAAAATAGATAATCAACAAGGACCTACTGTATAGCACAGGGAACTCTACTCAGTATTCTGTAATAACCTATATGGGAAGAGAATCTGAAAAAGAATGGGAATATATATATAGATATATATATATATATATAACTGAATTACTGAGCTGTACACCTGAAACACAACATTGTAAATCAACTATACTCCAATATAAAATAAAAATTAAATTAAAAAGAAAAAAGAGGGCTTCCCTGGTGGCGCAGTGGTTGAGAGTCCGCCTGCCGATGCAGGGGACACGGGTTCGTGCCTCGGTCCGGGGGGATCCCACATGCCGCAGAGCGGCTGGGCCCGCGAGCTGTGGCCACTGGGCCTGCGTGTCCGGAGCCTGTGCTCCGCAGCGGGAGAGGCCACAGCAGTGAGAGGCCCGCGTACAGCAAAAAAAAAAAAAAAAAAAAAAGAAAGAAAAAGAAAAAAGAATACACAGCCTTGACCCCCCTCCAGCCCTGGAGCCTGTGCCCTTAACCACCTCTCTCCTGCCTTCCAAAATGGACTCTGCAGGTACAGCAAAGACAATAAGGTCACAAAATTCCTCTTTGAAAATAAGCACTCAGTAATTCATGTGGAAAATAACCTGGACAAGGATAATCCACTCCCTGCTGGGTGAGATAGAGATGGGAAGAGAAAGAAACCTGGAAAGTCATAATCTTGACATTAATCCAAGAGGCGAGTGAATTTGAATATGAGGTTTTAATATGTTATAAACAGGCCAAGCAAGCTGAGAGATATTTTTAGCTCTGAGTTATGAAATACAATCACATGGGCAAGTGGCCTACATTTTCAGTTTTATATTTGGTGAGGAGTTTTGCCATCTCAGTGAGAATGACATTTTGCCGACCCCATTTGGAAAAGGCAGCTGGAGTCCTACGGATGCTGAGCGTGCCAAGTGGGGGACCTACTGATGTTGAGGATTGGGAGACAGAAAATCTGGGACCACTGTCTAGCAGTATGACTGGGGTAGAGACACTTACAGATTTTGTACCTCAGCTTCCTCATCTGAGAAACAGGAGATGGTGGGAAGGTCAAGATAGAGTAGAAGGCATGGAGAGCCAACAAACAGAGTGGATTAGAATCCTGGTTCTACCCCTTAGCACCTGTGTATCTGAACCTCAGTTTCACCATCTGGAAAATGAAAAAAATTAATTCACCTCTCACAGATGTATTGTGAATTTTAAAGAGGTACTGTACATTAAAATATGGAAAACATATCTGGCATGATAAAAGTGATCAATAAAATTATAATTCCCTTTCCCTGAAGGTTTAATCATTAATCCTTTCAGGAAGATGCATTGATTTAGATTCCGCATATAAGCGATATCATACGATATTTCTCTAAAAAAATTTTTTTAGTGATGATACACATGAACTCACATACAACACAGAAACAGACTCGTGAACTTAGAGAACGAACTTATGCTTACTGTGGGGAAGGGTGTGGGGGAGGGATAGTTAGGGAGTTTGGGATGGACATGTACACACTGCTGTATTTAAAATAGATAACTAAAAAGGACCTACTGTATAGCACAGGGAACTCTGCTCAATATTCTGTAACAACCTAATTGGGAAAAGAATTTGAAAAAGAGTAGATACATGTATATGTATAACTGAATCACTTTGCTGTACACCTAAAACTAATACAACATTGTTAATCAGTTATACTCCAATACAAAATCAAAAGTTAAAAATATAAAAATAAAAGAAGATGCATTGAACACCTGCTATGTGCCAGGTACTAAGTTAGGTGCTAGGGATTCAAAAGTAAAGATGACAGAGTGCCTGTCCTCAAACCACTTACCATTTAGTAGAGCATGGTGACATTTCTCCAGCTTTTCGTCCTTCTGGAAGTTATTCCACAGCTCTAAGCCTTGGTTTTATCAATTATAAAACTAGGGATGGAGTGGGAGTTTGGAGTCAGCAGATGGAAACTCTCATATGTAGAATGAATAAACAACAAGGTCCTGCTGTACAGCCCAGAGAACTATATTCAATATCCTATGATAAACCGTAATGGAAAAGAATATGAAAAAGAATATATATATATGCATAACTGAATCACTTTGCTGTATGGCAGAAATTAACATTGTAACAGTGTAAATCAACTATACTTCAATTAAAAAATAAATAAAAATAAATAAAAAATAAAACTAGGATAATAAAGTAAATGCTAATAGAGTAATTGTAAGAAATAAAAGTGTTCAGCAGAGCTTTTAGCACACAGAAAACCCTCAGAAAATATTTAGGGAAGTGGGGGTGGTCTCTAAGCCTCTTTACATCTGTAGGGTGTATGAATATTGTGTGCACAAACCTCAGGGCTACTATTTTTCTGCTTTCTTCAGAAAACAAGTCTGGAGATTTAGGATTCTATCTCTGCGATTGTTGGCAACAGAAATCAAGATCCTGAGGAATGTAAAACAATATTACTTGACCCTCAGAAACTATCACAGAATTTAGAGTGTGTGAGGAGACTTCTTAGATCATATTTGCTGGGAAATGGGCTCTGAGACTGAGATTTGCATGTAGGTGGCTCCCTGGGGAATGTTCTTAGGAACAGCACCTATGAGGGAGAGATGACAGCGGGACCAGAGCGAGAAGTTGGACTGTGGTGAAGTTGCAACAAAGGCCTCAGCCAATCCCTTGGGGATCTCTGGGGCTGGGATGGCCCTTCGGAAATGTCTCAAGGAGATAAGGGGCCAGGCCTTTGTATCCCTCACTGACCAGTCTTGGATGTGGGTTACCTTGAGTGAGGTGTCTCCCTTCAGCTGAAGGCAATTCCTGGAGGGAGTTCAAATACGAGGTCCAATTAGAGAAATGCAAATCAAAACTACAGTGAGGGGCTTCCCTGGTGGCGCAGTGGTTGGGAGTCCGCCTGCCGATGCAGGGCACACGGGTTCGTGCCCCGGTTCGGGAGGATTCCACATGCCGCGGAGCGGCTGGGCCCGTGAGCCATGGCCACTGAGCCTGCGCGTCCGGAGCCTGTGCTCCGCAACGGGAGAGGCTACAACAGTGAGAGGCCCGCGTACAGCAAAAAAAAAAAAAAAACTACAGTGAGCTACCTCCTCACACTGGTCAGAATGGCCATCACTAAAACTCTACAAATAACAAATGCTGGAGAGGGTGTGGAGAAAAGGGAACCCTCCTGCTCTGTTGGTGGGAATGTAAGCTGGTGCAGCCACTATGGAAAACAGCATGGAGGTTCCTCAGCAAACTAAACATAGAGCTACCATATGATCCAGAAATCCCAGTCCTGGGCATATATCCAGACAAAACTCTAGTTCAAAAAGATACATGCACCCCTATGTTCATAGCAGCACTATTTACAATAGCCAAGACATGGAAACAACCTAAATGTCCATTGACAGAGGAATGGATAAAGACGATGTGGTACATATATACAATGGAATACCACTCAGACATGAAAATGAACAAAATAATGCCATTTGCAGCTACATGGTTGTAACTAGAGTTTATCATACTAAGTAAAATAGGTGAGAAACAGAAAGACAAGTACCATGTGATATCGCTAAAACATGGCACAAATGAACCTATCTACAGAACAGAAACAGACTCACAGACACAGAAAACAGACCTGTTGCCAAGGGGGAGGGGGAGAGGCGGAGGGATAGACTGGGAGTTTGGGTCTGGTAGACGCAAACTATTGCATTTAGAATGGATAAACAACAAGGTCCTACTGTATAGCACAGGGAACTATATCCAATCTCCTGGGATAAACCAAAATGGAAAAAAATATAAAAAAATAATTATATATGTATAGATAAATATATACATATATTTACTATTAGTGACATAAGGGGTGCTTGGAATTGAAGAGAGGAAATGTGAAGAGTAGCCAACTAGGGATCCAAAGAGAAGATGCTACTATTAACTTGAAAGGCACAGGTTGGCTCTTGGATATGACTTTCTGCCCAGCTCTAGCCAGGCCCATGTGTCATGCAGGTATAAAGTGACATTATCTGAGGAGAGAACCAGTAATGTGTTTATAAGAGCAAAGGGTGATTCTACCAGAAACATCCCAGGAGAAGCAAAAGTGGGTGTTCTCAAGCATAGAGTGGGTTGCAGCCACCAGCCAGGAGTACTGTGGTGTGTGTGGCGTCTGCAGTGATGGAATATGTCACAAGATCTGGCTCTGCCAGTTCCTGGATGTGAGACCACTTCCCCTCCCTGGGCCTCAAGTTCCTTGTCTTAAACATGCAACGGTGGTCTCTTTTATTCCTATGTACCAATAACCCCAGATCTTAATCAACATTGTCAGCATGAAAAATTGGTTAAAAAATGGATGATTTGGTAATTACTTAGCTTTCTGAAGTAAGTTAAATTTTGTGGCAATGCTTTCTCGGCATTATTCATTTTCCTACTGAAATGCCCGTTGAAGTATTTATGGGCTCATATTATTGAGGGTTTTTTTCCCTATTCTTTTAACATTTTACATTTCTACTCTATTTTTTAATTTCTTGAGGCTGGGAGCTTGTCTCTTGTGCACTGTACAGTCCCTGGAGGAGTGTCTTTCACATGCTAGATATATCAGTTATCTTTTTTTACAGAGACCAACTCAGGCTAATATAAAGGAAAAAATGGGGGTGATTGAAAGACTATCAAGACATTCACAGAATCAAAGGGAAACTAGACCAAAGGTAGGAACCAAGGGTGTTTCAGAGGCTAAGGAACAGAAGTCAGCAGCCAAGAAACCATGTCCTGGCTAGAATGGCCTAATGAGAATCCCACTAATGGGGCAAGTGCCTCCAAGCCTACATGCTGCCCTTGCATCACTTGCTTCAGATTTAAATGGGGGGAAATGAGAACTTGTTATTGGCTGAGCTTAGGACTCATGCTTGCCTCTCTATATCTCTAATGCATTACAATTCAGGGTTCTCTATCTAGGGGGGCAGGGAAGGAAAGACTCTCCTTGCCTCAGTTTCCCTAAACTTGGGTGGGCACAGGGAATTCTTCCTCCATCAACCCAATAATTAAGAGATCATTCTCCAAGAAAGTCAGAACGTTTTTAAGAAGGAAAGTGGATTCTGGATACATCAAAAAAAAAAAAATGACCAATTTCTGTTCCAACACGTGCTGGAATAACTTTTTAGGTGGATATGTGCTCACACATAAAATGCTGAACAATTGCTTAAAGCAAACGAAAGCTTTGTTTGAACACAGATGCATAAGCAAACCTGTTTTAAATGTTTTCCTACAGTAGTTGGGATTTTGCCTTTAGCTCTGACATCTGCACAATATCTAAACTTTCTTTAGTGGAGTCAGAATCTATAGTATAAACTTGAAAATCTTAATCTGAAAGAGAATAGCCTCTACAGTTGGGCACCAATTTACAGCATCCCAAACTTATTTTCTATTATTTCTCTTCATGAATATAACATTCCAGACAAACAGAATACTGTTTGCTGAATACATCTGCATACCGTCCTTCCCATTTCACTGTATCTCTTGTCCAGAACAAATGTTATGTTCTTCAAGTCCCCACTCCGGGATCTATCCTTCCTTTATTCTACCATAGCATTTTTTTTAAACATCTTTTTTGGAGTATAATTGCTTTACAATGGTGTGTTAGTTTCTGCTTTATAACAAAGTGAATCAGTTATACATACACATATATCCCCATATCTCTTCCCTCTTGCATCTCCCTCCCTCCCACCCTCCCTATCCCACCCCTCTAGGTGGTCACAAACCACTGAGCTGATCTCCCTGTGCTATGCGGCTGCTTCCCACTAGCTATCTATTTTACATTTAATAGTGTGTATATGTCCATGCCACTCTCTCACTTTGTCTCAGCTTACCCTTCCCCCTCCCCATGTCCTCAAGCCCATTCTCTAGTAGGTCTGCATCTTTATTCCCATCCTGCCCCTAGGTTCTTCATAAACTTTTTTTTTTTTTTTGGATTCCGTATAGTCAGAAAGAGAAAAACAAATACCATAGCATTTTATGTGTATCTCTTGTAGTTGTTTATAATTTTCCACATAGAATTAAAGTTACTTATATGTAGATATTGTCCTCACTTTAGTTTATACTATAAACTTCTTGAATATAGGAGCTCTGTTTGATATATCTTTTTTAACATTTCTATTGTGAAATATATCTTATACAGAAAAGTACATAACAGAAATGTACATAAACGCTTTGATTTTAGGAGCTATGTTTGACTTACCTTTTTTAACATTTTTACTGTGAGACAGGCATATATATTTTTAAGTGCATAAAACATCTAGTCTTAGTTTAATAATAGCAAATTCCAATATATCCACCACCTAAGTCAAGAATAGAGCAGCAGCCTCTGTACTTCCACTCCCATACATTTGTATCTGTTTGTGGTGTGCTTTCTTTTTACACAACAATAGAAAAATGGCTGAAAGATTTGAAAAAAAAAGAAACACGTGTGTTTAGTTTCATCAGTAATCAAGGAAATGCAAATTAAGACAACAATAAGAAAACACTGACCTCTCTCCAAATTGGCATAATTTAAAACCCAGTTATACCAAGTGTTGGCAGTGGGAATTCACACACTGTTTATGGGAGTATAAATTGGCACAATTACTTTGGAAAATAACACATTTTATTCAGTAAAGTTGAAACTGTATATAGCCTATGATTCAGCAATTACACTTTAAAATAGATACACTCTAGAGAACTGAAGGCATATGTGCACTGACATACATGACAAAAACGTTCACATCAGCCTTATTCATCTTTACCTCAAACCAGAGATAAACCAAATTAACATGAACAATAGACTGGAAAATTAAATTTGGTATTTTTCTATTGGGTTGTCTGACTTTTCTCACTGATTTATAGAAAGTTTAAAACAAAAGCATTTTATACAAACACACGCACACTAACTTTTTGCTGATTAAATACACTACAGTAATCTTATCCATCCCCACCCCCCTCAACTAACACACAAACATACCTTGCTTGTGAAATAATCACAGACCATCCACTGAGAAATCCCATGTTATAAACAGGAGGTAGGAATCTAGGGCTTGGATCTGCATAGCTGAGTGGTGGTATCCTACAGAAGTCTCTCTGTAGAAGCATGATTTCTCTGTGGGGACACAGTTGTTCCCATAAGCCCAGGCTCTTCATCCAGTTTGATGGGAAGGAGTCTTAACTGACTAGAAGTAATGGACTGAGGAATTGGTGATTTACCTACTTCTAATCTGAATAGTTTATTTTCTTACAAGTTCCTGCCAACAGAAGATTCTGCCATATGCAATGCCATCTCCACACCTGAGTTCAGATGGGTCCCTATAGGTCAGGAACTCCCCCATTCAGCTCTGCTTCTAATAGAATTACCAGCAGCAATAATGCCCTTAGAACAAGGGTGGCAATTTTTAAAATGCTTTCCTGCCCATTATTTCATTTGACCCTCATAACACCCTTGAGGAAGGCATGGTTGGTGCTTTTATCTCCACTTTGATGAGGAGGAACTTGGCTCAAAGCTAAGTGGCTTATGCCAATCTCAGAACCAGTAAGTGGTAGAGTTTTGACTAGAATCCAGATCTCCTGTCTTGGACTTCTGGACTCTCTGTATCATCTCTTCAGATTCTGGCTCAAGTTCCACCTCCTCCAGGGAGCTTTTTCCACCCACAGGATTCTTTCCCATCTCTGAAGAGTTCAAATCTTATTTTCTATACTACTCACTTGACAATAACCACAAATGCCTTTAGTGGTCATCTATCTTGAAGTATGTGCCTTGTTCCACTGCACTATTTGCAAGCTTCTCCTGAAGCAGGAACAATGTAGTCTATTACTGGTTCCTTCACAGACCTCACACCATGTCTTTCCTGCAGCTTGTGCCCAGTAAGTATTGGCTGGGGCTTGGCTATCGCTGTGGGATGCAGCATTCAAAGAGCCAATTCCAACTATCAAGTCTGATATGCCCTGATCGATGCATACTTCATAGCATATAGGAAAAATTCCTGCCAACAAAGTTGTTGAACACTGAGTCATGAATCTCAAAGTGCATTACATCGGTCACCATATATGCAGGAGGATGTGCTTTGTTGAAGTAGGAATTATATCTTATATTCTTAAATGTGTTTGTATTCTCCAGCATGCCTTTCCACACAGCAGGGACATATCATGAAAGACTGTCTTTAAATGATTTATACACCAAATAAGTCGTCTATTGAAATTTACTGAAATACAAGGCTACTTTTTTTTCTCAGAGAATTGGGCAGGAAAGCAAGACTTATGTTCAAATCTGGGCTCCTCTTGTTACTGCTAGGCAAGTAAGCTTTTCAAAGAGTTGATTTCTTCAACTGCAAAACTGAAGCACAAAAGTCTGTCTCCTAGTGAACAAATGAAAGTAAAAATGTCTTTTGATACATCAAGAACTTTATAGAAAGTAGAGGATGAATAAGAGTCAAGGAAGATTTGGTTCTTGGGAGGTTAAGCAAGTTAAACTGTGGGAACCAGGGTTTTCAATTGTAAAATGAGAGAAACTGGTATAGATTATTTTTAAAGACTCTTTCGTGGCTAAAGAGTCTATGACCTCTGTAATGTTGGCTTCAATCGTCCAGGACTCTTGATATTTTAATTTTTCTTTCCATATACATAAAAGCTAAACAAATTATTTCATGCACAAAGGGAGACTCCTATTTAAAATAATTCAATCATGAATCCTTTTTCAAAAGGATAATCTACCCTGATGTAAATAATTGTCCTTATATATGTGTTTTCACATTCTGTTTTTGGACGTTTCAGGAAGGAAATCTTCCTGTGCCTTTACTGTGCTAACTTGAGCTTCAGGTCTTACTCACAGTGTCTTTCCTTCATGAGGACATTCATGCAGGGAGAGGATGGGTGTTGTTAAAAACCAAATGAGCATTTTTTCTCCATTTGAGAGATTTCCCATGTGGACGTGAAAAGTTCCCCATGGTAATCTGTATTCTGTAAATTGATGTCTTACTGGCAACAAGACATCTCCTTCTGAGTAGCTTATGTAAACGAATACTCACGTTATGTCAGATTGAAATGTGTCTGCTGTAAGCCTGGGAGGTTGGAGGACAGGAAATTAAACAATGAATGGACATAAAGGCTTGGACGTGGATGGGGTGGACAGAGTGGGGGAGCTCAGGAGCCAAAAGTGGGAAGTACAAGAACAGAGAAGTGAGAGCTATTGCAGGACTCTCAGCTGTATAAATCATGCATGCATTATGACGGGCATGTTTGCATACTTTATTTCATGGTATCTTCACAGTTTATCCTGTATGTTGGGTTCAAAGAGATCAAATGACTTTCTCAAGGTCACACAACTGATAAGAAGGGTAAGAATCTTCATCCAGCTCTTGATACTAGAACTAGGACCTTGATATCCATTTGCAGTCAACTCTAGTGCTAGTTTGAGATGACTTCAATAGAAAATGTAATATGTAGTCACTAGGCCTTTAACTCTTAGAAGATCCACATACTTTTCTGCCTAAACTGGGATATAGAGGCAGAAAGAAACATGCCCAGAAACACACCTTACTAGGTACTGTAACAGTTTTCTTTTTTTTTTTTTTTTTTTTTTTTTTTTTTTTTTTTGCTGTACGCGGGCCTCTCACTGCTGTGGCCTCTCCCGCCGCGGAGCACAGGCTCCGGACACACAGGCTCCGCGGCCATGGCTCGCGGGCCCAGCCGCTCCGCGGCATGTGGGATCTTCCGGGATCGGGGCACGAACCCGCGTCCCCTGCATCGGCAGGCGGACTCTCAACCACTGCGCCACCAGGGAAGCCCCTGTAACAGTTTTCATATAAAAACTGTAGACTTTAATTTTTCACAGGGATCTAACTGCTTAGTGGTGAGGGAAGTTCTTGCTTGGGCTGAAGATGGAAAGAGGTTGAGGAAAAAAGGAAGAAAAAGAGGAAGAGGAGAAGAGAAAAGAGGAAGCAGGAAAAGAGGAGCAGGAAGAAGAGGAAAAGGAGTTAATGATATCTATCAAGTAGGAAAAGAAGCTGAGCTCTGAGTGGAACACACTCAATGCTCGTATAGATGCTTCCCAGACTCATCTCCAAATCTGGGTACCTTGAGCTCTGTAACTTCTATAAGTCACTGAGAAGCACTACTTGGTGAAGTGGATCCTGGCCATTAAAGGTTGTTCTTCTGTGTGTTACTGGAAAATCCTCACTGCTAAGGCAGGGAGGTGGGAGGATGGATGAGGCAAGTCTAGGTTGTCAAGGCCTTGGATCCAGAAGAAGCTCCCAATCCCTTTAGGTGATGGTGACCATGTGCTTGAGAAAGTTTTTCCTACAGGTCAGCCTAATGTCCCTCTTTGCTTCTCTCTCCACAAGATCCATGATCAACCCTCTTCAGACCAAGGCTGTCCTGTGCATAATGGAGTTTGATCATCTCAAAACTAATATGACCTTCTAAGCTCCCTGATTTAGCCCACCAAGATTTCTGGTTTTCACATTTAAGATTTAAAAAAAAATTTTTTTTGGAGATCTTGAAATCATGAAATATGTGGCAGCTTAGACTAATCGTAGCTATAAATATCAAGCAGTTGATATGTGAGAAGTGAAATTAATCACCGCTCCCTTCCCACCCACACACATCCGCTCACACCAGTTAGCTCAGGAAACAAGACCTGAAGGTAGACTTGTGCTGTGCATCATCAGGCCATTCCCATCTTAAGAAGTACATTAACACAGGCTTTTTAATTTTTGCTGCATCTAATTACAGAACATCTGAATAGAACAGAGATCCAGAGGCGAACTGAAATATTGAAAAAACAGATGCAATGAGGGCACAAAAATCTATTGTGTGAATTCATAATAGATTCACCAAACTTAAGGATGACGAGAAATGCAAGCATTTAATTCAGAAGACAAATATCCCTTCTCAAGGCCCTTGGGAAAAATTTTTTTTCTTTAAACCTTCTGTAAGTTTTGGTTATTATGTTAGATTAGACCAAGGCCAAAAGCATAGAACAGAGTGCAGGAACTCTAAAAAGAGATATACTTATTCAGGTTAAAGTTTAAACAATTTATCTACTGAAACATACATACACAAGGTGGCTTATTGTTTTCTACCAAAGTTGTCCTAACACTTTAACAGAAGGAGATGGAGAATACAAAAGTACACAGTCTGTGAGTGAGGATGGGAATGAGAGTGGGCGCAGAAGGATCGGGGTTAGAAGGGTTTCATACTGGGTCACCTGACTCTTGGTCCAGTGCCTTGTCCTTTCAGTTACAAGCTTCTTTGAGACGTTATTAAAAATATTGAAACATCCTTTGTCAGCATTAGACACTTTAACTTTCAAACTCATGGATCAAAGAAACGGAAAGCATAAGGCTCTGCCTTCCAGTTGACAACTATTATTCAATGAAGATGAAGTCTTTACACCACGTTTTAATAACAAATGGAAAATTTCTTCCAATTAAAATAGGGAGAGGGAAAGTCAGTGCATTCACTTTATGCTTTGATCTTCTGCTTTAAACCGTGTCGGGAAACTAATGCAGGAAAGATTTTAAACATCCCAGGGTGTTGTTCACTAAATATAAGGTTATTTTTCTGAGTGAGACATTTCAAAGGGCTGCTTTTTTTTTTTTTTTTTTTTTTTACCACTTTTACTAACAGCAGAAGTAACCACTGTTCTTGGAGAAGAACTGAAATCTGCCAAACCTCAAAAGTTGAGGTGGCATCTAGGTCTGGGGGGAAGGTTTATCCCTTAGTTGCCTGCCTACTTCCTACTCACACTTAAAGACAGGGAATTAAGTTTGTTGAGTATTTTCCAGAGAGCATGTTTCACTTCTTTGTTCCTAAGACTGTAGATCAAGAGGTTCAGCATGGGAATCACCACCGTGTAAAACACAGATGCTATTTTGTCCATGTCCATGGACTGGGTGGAGCTGGGCTGTAAGTACAAGATGATTGTTCCATAGAAAATGGAGATGGCCGTGAGATGGGACGCGCAGGTGGAGAAGGCTTTCTTCCTTCCTTCCGCAGAATGCCTCCGTCAAACGGCAATGTATGTGAAGAAATAAGAGATGAGGATGACCAGGAGGGTGAAAAAGACATTGAACCCACGACAAAGAAGACCACCAACTTGCTCATGCATGTGTTGGAGCACAAGAGAGCCAGGAGTGGAGGGACTTCACAGAAAAAGTGATTCATCTCATTTGAACCACAGAAGGAGAGTCTGAAGGTGTCTGCTGAGTGGATGCAGGCATTGAGGAAGCCACAGACATAGGAGCCCATCATCAGGAGGGCACACACACCTGCTATCATGGTGGTGGTGTAATGAAGGGGCCTACACAGCACTGCATGGCGGTCACAGGCCATGGAGGCCAGGAGGTAGCACTCGACGGTGGCAAAACCCACAAAGAAGAAGGCCTGAGCAGCACATCCATTGTGGGAGATGAGTTTGTTTCCTGAGTGCAGTGCAGCCACCATTTTGGGAGCTACGGCTGATGAGTAACCCGGATCAACAAAGGAAAAATTGCTGAGGAAGAAGTACATTGGAGTGTGGAGGTGGGAGTCTGAGTAGATGACCAGCATCATCCCCCCCACATTCCCAACCAAAGTGATGAGGTAGATGAACAAAAATACCAGGAGGAGGGGAACCTGGAGGTTGGGGTCATCTGTTAATCCCAAGAGGATGAACTCTGTTGTTTCTGTGCTATTCTCCACTGAGGTTAACTTCAATTTAGCCTGGCAATTAAAGAAGGGGAGCCAGTGAAACAGACGAAAGTATAGAGGGTTGATATAAAAATAGAAAACTAATATATACTGAGAAAGTACTCTGTGTAAGGCACCTGCTAGACCCTTGTATTACATTACAGCATTTAATCCCGTGAGATAAGTACTATTATGCCTACTTTCTTGGGAGCTTAATATTGATGAGAATGACCTAATTAGTAGGGGTCAGAGTTAGATTCACATCCTTATACTTCTGAACCCAATGTCCATACACTCAGAGCTTGAACTATTCTACCTGTTTACATCATGTGAAACAAAATATATGTCTTGTAGCCTAGCTTTTAAGATTTTGTTTATTCAATTTTTAAAAAATCAAAAAGAGAATAGTATGAAGTACAAAGTATAAATCCCTCATTCCTTTTTTTTTTATTCCACTCCTAAGAGTATAGCCTCTACAGAGATTTCCTGATGTTTTGTATGCCAATAGAATTATATGGTATTAAGCACAGTAAGAGCTTACTGTATGCCAGGCACTGCTCCAAGAGCTTTCCTTGAAGTTAACTTATTTAATCCTCAAACCAACTCTTTGGGGTTGATCATATTATTTTCCTCATTTTACACAAGGAGAAACTGTATAAATGTGTAAACTGTGCAAAATATACCCAAGGAGTATATATGATAATACTCTTATTTCAAAATGTTCACCTTTTTCAACAATGCTCCATGATATAAAATATGCAAATAGAGCATTTTGCTTTTTACTTAGATTATTTCCAGTTGTCAGTATATTTTATACTTGGTCTCTTTTTTCTGGCTACTATCTGCTCCTAAAATCTAGTAGCTTTTAGATAAAGACTGGAGAGCTATTATTATGAAATAATAGTAATAATAAGAAGATGAAGAAGAAGGAGGGGGTGTAGGAGGAGGAAGGGGGGAGGAGGAAGAAGAGGATGAAGGAGAAGAAAAAAGAGAAGAAGAAGGAGAAGAAGAGAAGAAGAGAAAAATATCGCCCAAAGTCACATAACTGGTAAGTCTTGAAAGTGGACTTAAAACCTTGGTCTCTCTGATATCAAGTCCAAAGCTCTTAACTACAATTTTAATGTCTTTATAAGTTTATCCCTCAACAGTAATTCAATTGTATTTTATATTTATATATTTAAATTGAGATTATACCTCTCCACTTCCTATCAGAAGTCTTTGTTATTGATCCTGATTACAATTAAGTTCTCCCTTCTCTGCTCTCCCAAAGCACTTGAGACTTGAGTGATTCACACAATTAGTTGAGCAACCACCCAGCCTACCATGAACCTTTGATCACATACCTAAATATTTGGTGAATTAATTAGAACATCAATAGCAAAGTGTTTAAACATTTTTCATGCTAACTAACCCCACAACAAACAGGTTAAACAAACAGGTTAAACATGTCTCACTCAGAAAAATAACCTTATATTTAGTGAACAACACCCTGGGATGTTTAAAATCTTTCCTGCATTAGTTTCCTGACACGGTTTAAAGCAGAAGATCAAAGCATAAAGTGAATGCACTGACTTTCCCTCTCCCTATTTTAATTGGAAGAAATTTTCCATTTGTTATTAAAACATGGTGTAAAGACTTCATCTTTATTGAATAATAGTTGTCAACTGGAAGGCAGAGCCTTATGCTTTTTGTTTCTTTGATCCAGGTCTTGTTCTCTAGCTGGGTCCACCTTTTCTGCCAACATATTAGCTAAGACTTGTAGTATAAAAAATATTCAGAATTAACAGTGAGACTGGGGATGGGCAGGCCTGGAGAAAGACTTGTGTCCTAATTCTAGTGACCTGTCTCTCCTATTGTTTTCCCTCAGTCTGACTTGCTTCTAGGTTTTTTATACCACAAAAGGAGACAGCCCAGCCTGTCCTGTTCAGATGACGATTACACACACGAGTGTCGCAGCTGGTATCACAAGACTGGCTCAGCCAGTTTGGAAATACTATTGGTCAGGAACCATGATAAAACTCCAGTCCTGGTTTCCACTTTCCACCTTTATAAACAGTGCTCCAGGGAATACCCTTGTAGATGTCCTCTCATGCCCCTTTCTTTTTCCTTAAGATAAATTCCTAGAATTTTATATTTTTATCCTTCTTTTGCTTATTGACAGATTTACATTCAGTAATGTGTCAATTAACTTTCCAACCAGCGGCACTTTCATTACATTTAGCCAGTCCTTCTTTTTTCTTTTTTTCCTTTCGACTTTTGTCATGTGTGTGTACTCTATAATTTAACAGACACAATATCCTATCATCGATGACAGGCAGTTTCCTGATATTATATATTAGGAACCTGGGGCCTCTTAACTGCAATATCTGTACAAAGCCCCAGAGAAGGATCTATCAACCTCATCACTATTAACATTATGTGCTGGATTAAAAAAAGAATGAGGGGCTTCCCTGGTGGCACAATGGTTGAGAGTCCGCCTGCCGACGCAGGGGACACGGGTTCGTGCACCGGTCCGGGAAGATCCCACATGCTGCGGAGCGGCTGGGCCCGTGAGCCATGGCCATTGAGCCTGCGCGTCCGGAGCCTGTGCTCCACAACGGGAGAGGCCACAACAGTGAGAGGGCTGCGTACCGCAAAAAAAAAAAAAAAAAAAAAAAAAAAAGAATGAAATAATGCCATTTGCAACAACACGGATGGACCTAGAGCTTGTCATACTGAGTGAAGAAAGTCAGACAGAAAAAGACAAATATCATATGGTATCGCTTATATGTGGAATCTTTAAAAATGGTACAAATGAACTTATTTACAAAACAGAATTAGAGTCACAAATGTAGAAAGCAAACTTACGGTTACCAAGGTGGAAACAGGGAGGGGGAGGGATAAATTGGGAGACTGGGATTGACATATACATGCTACTATATATAAAATAGATAACTAAATAAGGACCAACTGTATAACAGGGAACTCTATTCAATACTCTGTAATGACCTATATGAGAAAAGAACCTAAAAAAGAGGGGATGTATGTATATGTATAACTGATTCACCTTGCTATACAGCAGAAACTAACACAACATTTGTAAATCAACTATACTCCAATAGAAATTAATTTTAAAAAAATTATGGGCTGGACAGTTCTTTGGTTGCAGGCAGGGGTGAGGCAGGGGAAAGGCTGTCCAGTGCATTGTAGGAGCTTTAGCAGTATCCCTGGCCTCCATCCACTAGATGCCAGGAGCTTGCTCCCTTCCCCAGCTGTGACAAACGACAATGTCTCCAGGTACTGCCAAATGTCCCAAACATCCACAGGGTCATCCCTGGTGGAGAACCACTGTTCTAGAGATTATAAAACTCTATTTGTGTTCACAGTTTACTAAATCACAATTCCATGAGTTATGTATATTATATATTTTACAGCATACACGTATATTACAGACCCATATTCATGTATAGATGTATATATATGAAGAAGCTGAGACTTGGTGAGATAAAGCAGTTAGTTCAAGATCCAGCACTCCAGCCAAATATTGCTGCTCATTGGTGGGGTAGTCTAGGAAGGGAAGACTGCTTGCCAAGCACTGTGGTCCTTCAACTAAAGAGACACTCACCTTCCTATTTCATAAACCAACCTCTTCCCTAACACAAGGTAGGGTAAATGATGCAGAAAAACTCCAAAAATGAAAGGCGGCTAACTTAGTGTGGATTCTGAATTCTATTCCAAAACACCTTCTCAAATGCTTATTTAATCAATTTTCATGGTTAATACTGACCACCCAATTATACGTACCTAAGCTGTAGGTCTGATTTCTAACAGTTATCATGCACTCGCTATATTGAATTGCCCCAGACTGCCATCTTCATATATTATCAATTAATATTCAAAGTATTTCTATGTTCTTTTGATGGACAACACTTTCTATTATGCATTGTGTCACTATTAATAAATATGTCTGGATCCAGAGCAGCAAAGAGAATTTGGAGTCAGGGCAGAGAGAGGAAAGCCTTGCTTTGCCCGGCACCATCCCTGAAGGCCTGGATCTAAACCCCATTGCTGCTACGGCTGCTGTGTTCCCTCCCACCAAAGTCCTACAAAGGCCAAGCTTTTCTGCATAGGCCTAAAATAAATATCAGAAGGAGCCTAGGAAAAGTAAATACATTAAAAAAAATATTTAAAGGTAGCCTGTGATCAACTGCTTTATTTAATAAATAACAAATATGAGGGAATTCCCTGGCGGGCCAGTGGTTAAGACTCTCACTTTTACTGCCGAGGGCCCGGGTTTGATCCCTGGTCAGGGAATTAAGATCCCACAAGCCTTGTGGTGTGGCTAAATAAATAAATAACAAATAAGAAAGTGTGTTGAAAACTGAAAACCATTAAAACTTCAAGGATTAAGGGATTATAAAAGTAGAAACTACCAAGACAGATAATCTGAAAATAAAAGTGTTATCAAAATTGTTTCTAAAGGTGTTTGAAGAATCACCCTCAGCTATCACATCCCACTGGGGGATTTCCAAAAGAAGATTCTCAACGGAACACCATAAGACTAAATTCCACGAAAAAAGAGACAATAAAGGATTAAGGAAGATAAAATATGAGAAAATCTAGCCACTGTGTGGTCTATGGTGGGTGCTCAATACAAACTAATTTATCTTTTCATTAAACTATCTGTCAATCAATAGAAAACAAACTTATGGTTACCAAAGGGGAAAGGAGGTGGGAGAGGGATAAATTAGGAGTTTGGGATTAACAGATACAAAATATAAAATATTTATCTCTATATAAAATAGATAAATGACGAGGTCATATATATTTATAGGGATTAACAGGTACAAAATATAAAATATTTATCTCTATGTAAAATAGATAAATGACAAGGTCATATATATTTATAGGGATTAACAGGTACAAAATAAAAATATGTATCTCTATAAAATAGATAAATGACAAGGTCATATATATTTATATATTATATATACATCTATAACTGAATCACTTTGCTGTATACCAGAAACTAGCACAACATTGTAAATCAACTATACTTCAACAAAAAAATATTTTGAAAAACTATTGGTCAGTCATATGAACTTCAGTCCCAGATTTTATTAACACCAGCTGGTAGCAGCATTCTACCTAGAAATGACTATGTCAGTTTCTGTTTAAGAAAAGATGACCCAAAAATTACCTAGGAGAGGTTCATTGTCTCAGTTTTTCATGTGGCAGAGGAAAGTGGGGAAAATGGAATTGAGTCCTTTTTTAATACCTACTTCTGAGCCCCTTTCTCCTAAAAAACCCATTATTTTTACCCACAGTACAAAGAATGTTGAAAAAAAAAGTCAGGGAAAACATACCTAGTTCCTTGGGAATTCTGAGACCTTAATTCAGAACTGCCTTCAACTACGGGGGTTTTTGAAGCCTGCAAAAGAAAAGAAAAGCTGTTCAGTCTCAGAAGACCTCAGATTTCAAAGTGTAAAAGATTTCCTGAGGCTACGAAGTAGGTGTAAAAGCAGTTCAGCTGCGGATGCAGCTTGTTTCAGAGCTTGAGAGGTACTAAACTGTATGAGAGGCCTGGGATCAGCCAGAAGCTGGCATCTATGTAGATGTGGGAGCCTCTGGAGGGACTCAACCCCAATCCAGAGCTCAGTAACATGCAAACGAGTAATCAAAACACCACTTTCTTAGATTCCATATATATATATGTTAGCATACGGTATTTGTTTTTCTCTTTCTGACTTACTGCACTCTGTATGACAGACTCTAGGTCCATCCATCTCATTACAAATAACTCAGTTTCGTTTCTTTTTATGGCTGAGTAATATTCCATTGTATATATGTGCCACATCTTGTTTATCCATTCATCTGTCGATGGACACTTAGGTTGCTTCCACGTCCTGGCTATTGTAAATAGAGCTGCAATGAACATTTTGGTACATGACTCTTTTTTTTTTTATTTTTATTATTTTTTTTTTTTTGCTGTACGCGGGCCTCTCACTGCCGTGGCCTCTCCCGTCGCGGAGCACAGGCTCCGGACACACAGGCTCCGCGGCCATGGCTCGCGGGCCCAGCCGCTCCGCGGCACGTGGGATCCTCCGGGATCGGGGCACGAACCCGCGTCCCCCGCATCGGCAGGCGGACCCCCAACCACTGCGCCACCAGGGAAGCCCCTATGACTCTTTTTGA